>NW_026643168.1:0-600000 GCF_028828195.1 Penicillium verhagenii | reverse complement strand
TATGGAACAAAGGTTTCGCTTTTTACTCTATTTATAAATTTATATTATACATACCACTGAACTGCTCTATGACCACCAATCATTTCTTTTCAACGTTGACAACTCTTCCAAGCCTTTCCAAAAGACACCTGGATATCTGGGTTGATAAGACCCTTCCATCGAAAAGCATCAACCCACATGCAGATCTACAAAAAAGCGCCGAAGACTCCTTACAGATAGCCCCTGCCTTGGCAGTCTACCTTCTGCGCCAAGTTAGAGGCCCAGATTAAGGTCCTGACCCCTGGGGACCGGGCTGCCCTTACCGTCTTCCAACCCCGTTCTGCCTGTTAAGCAGGCTCGAGCCCTTACAATTGTCGTATACCGGCTGGCAGCAGAGTTGCTGGGGGAGACCGGGGGTCTGAGAGGGGTGGATGTGGATGGTGCGGAGGAGGTTCTGGCAGGGGATGAGGCCGAAAACCCCTGCTGCCAATTCCCGAGGCTTCGGAAGAGAAGAAACATGGAGAGTTGAGAGAATTTAGACACTTGGGGCTACACAGTGTCACTGAGTTACAGCGAGATGCAAACGATCTCCACAAAGAGCTGTGTACCTGGATGCCCTCTTTGCAGAGGATGTGAGACATGAGAAATGCGCCCTACAAAGTTGATCGTGCATCCAATGCCCAAGATACCGAGTTCCTGCGCGAATTGATTGCAGCAAAGGTCCAATTGTTCGCCGGAGAAGAACTGTCATGGCAGACACCTGACCTTCCGAAGATGGCAAATGCCGGCATCATTGATAGATGTGTGTCTGCGTGGTCTGCTGGGACGAATTTTGTACGAAAGGGACTCGGGGATGACAAGCGGCTGCAAATAGACGATTTGCCTGATGATATCCAGTATGGGCTATGTGCTTGATGCAGATACTGAAATGGAAACATCGACCGGAGGGAAATTGTGCACTTTTTTATTTAAGAGATTCATTGTCATAGCTTTGGTGTCCGAAGCAATTCGAATTCAGTTATATAGGCCAGGTACAAATAATCGACACCAACGCCGTAAGATACGCAACCACCTGCAAAATCATGTCAAATAATAAATCAAACCCGATTGCCAAAAGAGATACGATATAAGTCAAATATCTGTTAGGGGAAGATTGTCGCCCAAGAAACAAATATAATAGTCAAAGACCCAAGTAAAAGATGTCGTTCGGTTAGCTCTGCTCATTTTCATCATCGCCCTTGCCCTCATCCGACAGCCGAGGGCTCAGCGTAACCATGAGCCTAGGCTTATCCCATAAGAAATGGACCTGCTGATTTGTCCAATTGGCACTTTCAGGACTCAGCGTTAGGTCGAAGTGGAATAGGAGTTTGCAGAGAATAATCCGGATCTCGCAGTATGCCAGACTGAGTATAAGGTTAATAATATAATCCAGCACGATCAAGTATGAGTAACCAGCTTACTTTTTTCCAAGGCAGTTCCGTGGCCCCAGACTAAATGGCTGCAACACATCCTTCTTATCCTCCGCGAAGCGTCCGGTCTCGTCAAGCCAGCGCTCGGGAAGGAAGTCGTGCGGGAATGTGAAGTTCGACGCGGAGTGGTAAGATGCGTAGTGGTGGCATGCGACCGTTGTCTTTTAGATTCAGATGTTAGTGAAACCATAGGGTTTGGAATTTTGAAACGAGTAACGTAAACGCACCCCTTCCGGTATGTACTGGCTGTCGACCGTTGATCCGCCTGCGGGAACGATGCGGGAAAGGCTTGTCACGAAGGGTGGGTACATGCGGAGGGATTCCTCGATCACGGCGCCCAGGTATGTTAGCCGGCGGCGGTACGGAAGGTGATGTCTGTGTCTTTGGCGAAGGCGGATCGAATCTCGGCGATGAGTTGTTGCATGGCTGGTGGGTGGGTGGATAGGTAGTAGATGCAGCCGGATAGAAGGGTTGCGGATGTTTCGCTTCCAGCGATGATGAGGCTGGTTCGTGTATCATGTCAGTGTGTTGTTTGTTTGGAGAATTATCATGAAGGGTGAAAAGGGGCTTACATGAACGCATTGGCATGAATCTCGGCCCGACTCATAATCTTTTCGCCATCTTTATACTGCCCCTTGTCCTCACTTAGTCCATTCTGCAAGATAGCCGACATAAAATCCGGTCGGGAGGTACTAGCATCCAAGCGACGATCGACCTTCATCGCGCTCAGATCGAAGTGTGCTCTTGCTTTGCGCTTAACCTCGGCTGGAATCAGGGCCGCAAGCATAATTTTCAAGAGAGAGAACTGTTGCACGACGCCAGTGATGGAGATAGCTTTGATGGAGCTAAATATCAACTGGATCCACGGGTGCAACTGGCTATCCTTGAGACAACCGAAGGATTCACCAAACATCAAATCGCCAGTAATATCAAAGGTTGTAAAGTTCATCCATTCCTTGATATCAACCAGCGAATTGATGTTGTCACCCACCTCATCCCGCAACTTGCTAATCAAAGTATCCACGTACCCCGTAATCAATCCCTCCTGGTCCCGGAGGGCGCGATCCGAGAACGCATGGGCCAAGAGTCGTCGCTGCCGAGCATGGACACCGTGATCTATCGCGCATACGAGATTATCGACCCCATTCGCCGGTGGAACGTAGTGGCTTCGGTCCTTGGGGAAACACCCACCAGGCCGATCGCCGTATATATCTCTGAAAGCCCGCGCAGTGTTGAAAGCCAGTTCCGTAGGGCCGATGCGTACCACTGGGCCATAACGATCATGTAAGGCGGTGATATCTAGATGGTTGTAGCCTCGCAAGACAGACAGCTGCAGTGGAATGCGGGAAACGATCCAGGACCGCGGGCCTGGGAATCGGCTTAGCGGCGAGAAGTAGAGCTCATATATGATCGACTTGGCGAGCCAGCAAAGGACCTAGAATTCCGGGACCAGAGTGTTAGTTGGTGTCATGTCAGCTGAGCCCGAGGGAATGGAACGCGTATGGAACAAAGCAGATTGGAGGGTGCTTAGTATAGAATGAAATCGAAATGGGGATTGGGATTGGACGAGCTGAGTGATTTTGTAGGGTCCTGCAGATTGCACCCTGACGGCGTACGGGGACATGTAACTTACCAGACACCCTGCAGACACGACCCAGAATAGGATACTGGATGGTGTCCAGCTCAAAAGCATGGTGAACAGCGATTGAGGGTGGCGGATGAATCTCAGGGTCTTGGAGATTCCGACGTTCTGGTTATTTACTCTTTTCAGGTAACATCCAGTCCTTCGGGAATTAAGATGGTTGGGATTTCCCTGTAAAAGGATTTATTGAAGTATGAAGCCGAAGTTGCACCAAGAAGTAAGAAAATAAGAAGGGTCAAGTACGAGGAAAGAGGGGGACGGGACCTTCCATTGCCAAACAAAGAAGGCTTGCGCCAAAAGTGTGATACGGCGCGGTGTTTGCTCTGTTTTCTGCTTAGCTTCGCCATTTGTGCTCTTTGTGCTTTTTTTTGTGCATATTCCCTCTTGCCTCTTATGGAATTCGTGGATTGAGATGCGATTCATGAAAAGACAAGAACGAAAAAAAAAAGAAACTCCTGGATATTGCTAAACTGACCATCATTAATCTACATCCCCGAATTATCCCCCTTTCAGCAGTCCGATTCTCCACACAGCTAACCGGAGGTATGATAAGCATGTTCCGGCTTCTGACCGTATACGATATGCAGATTGCAATAGGTGTGGACGTCAGGATTTTTCAGGTCTCTACGCACACCAGCCAGGAAGACCTGAGTTTGCAGATTGGACCATCCCAAGACACGCGTAAACAGTGCCAGCGAGTAGGATTCCACGGCCATCAACAGGGAACACAGATTGTATCGGCCAATTTGCTTTTGTATGGGATCCGTAGGCCACTCGCTAGACGGGACCTATTAATAAACCAGTCAGTGCATATCATACTAAAGTCAAAAATGCCATAAAAGTATAGCTGGGAATGCATCTTGTGTCAAGGATCAAACGACAAACGATATTAAATCTCGCGATTAAAAAAAAACCCTCGAAAAGAGGACTCGGGTATTTGAATAGGTCGTACCTTGTACACCTCATCCCTGACATCTTCGAAACCAGCCTCCACCAACCGCTGCCCGTGTCCCTCAGCGATATTCATAGGCCGGTGGAACGCCTCACTAGCCTCATGCAGCCGGCCGAGGAATTCGCACAACATCGGCGCCAGAGGCATGGAGTCGTCATCCGACCTCAACGTAACCTCAAACTCCTGCAATTCGACCCAACCACCTGGTCGCAAATGCTCGTGGGCCTGAAGCAACAACCGCGGCCAGTCGGCGATGGCCCCGCCGAGATCGCGGGCGTGGATGAAGTCAAAGGGCCGGTTGGCGCTGAACAGCCAGGGCGACTCGGCGTCGTCGACGTGGAACCGAAGGTTTGGGGGCACCCAGGATGGCTGGATCGGGCTGAGGTCGGTGCCCATGACCTCGGCGCTGGGGTAGCTGTCGGCGAAATCGATGGCCCAGATGCCTGTGCCGGTTCCTATGTCCAGGGCACGTTGGAGGTTTTGGTTGATTGGGGCACGGAAGAGGGCCCCGCTGAGAACGAGATTGCGAACGTGGTGAAGTAGATCCTGGCGGTCTTGTTCTTGATCGTCGTTCGGCAGAACGTAATGGCCTTCGCGGTAGGAGTGGTACCGTCGGCCGTTCTCGTATGAGTAGTCTTTCACGTCTGAAAGTAGGGAGGCCGTGTGACTGGACGTGTCGGAGAAATATTCATCGTCGAACACGGAGCTTCCCCCTTCATGCGTGGATGCTTCATCAGATATATTCTCAGAGTCGTCTGTTTCCACTTCCACCTCCGGTGTAGTTGGCTGAGACTCGGACCCAGACAGTAAAGACCCGGACGATGGGACTGCCGACAGAATTCGAGGTGACGATAGTGGGTGGGAACCACTGGCTTCACCCGAGATCGAGATTGTTGGACCAGAAACTTGCTCCGTCGGGACTGATAACATACTGCCTTCATCCTCACCATGCTCGACCTGTGAGAGCCATGAATGTGTGCTTGTGGAGACTGGGGTCAACTGTAGGAACGATGAAATTTGTGTCGCACCACATCCGGTTTCTTCGGGTATAGAGGCAAGTTGAGGCGATAGCGCCAGTATATGACCTGTTTCATTCTCGCCGATAGGTTGGAAATCTGGATCTGGATCAGAAGGGAACGACGGAAGAGCTGGTAAGCCAGTCTCCTCATAGAAAGAGCCAGTCTCGAATGCCGAAAATGTATCAAGAGACAACTGTAACCCTGAACCATCCGTGTCGCCGACACCTGGTGTTTCTACCATCAGTAGCGGCTGGAAAGTCAAAGGTGACGGGGATAAATGAGCTTCATCGGACTCAGACTCAGGCTCGAAAGAAGCGTTCTCCAAATGCTGGGACTCTGGGGCCTCAAAATTCAGAGGTGACTCCATCCTACCATTCCCAGGAGATGCAACACTCAAGGGAGACTGAGCCATGGGGGAAGAGTGCAGAGGCATATCCATGTCAGACTCTGAAGTATCTGAGAGATAGAAATTATCATGATCAGATTCCATCTCTGAATCGAGATGCCCGGCAGAAACCAACGCGCGAGCATATTCATGGCCAGCAAATCGAGTCATTCTGTCCCACAGCAAGGTTTCTCAATTGAACAATCAGATAGCGAACGAGCCTGACGTCGTACAACGTCAAGATTACTCTGGCCACTGAGGGTTTGAGTTTAGGAGAAAGGTAGGACTCAGTAAGCCACTTGGTCTGCGTCAATCAGTCATTAAAACTGCGGCGGAATCGGGGGGATGGTCGGGAATGTAGGACAGAAGGGCAAAAAGCCCCGACCTTGTATCCCATCGCGTTGGTAGCGATCAGCCATTTGGACTGAGCGAGTACCGAGAGACTGGTTGATCCGAGAGAAATGAAATCATTGATGGAAAATGGACTGGGGGTTTGCCAACCTGCATCGATCCGCCGTTGGCCCTAATCCACTTTATGCCAGAAATCGTGCGCTTCTGGGAGAAAAAACCAACAAAGTATCAAATTTTCTGGCTGTTTGAATATCATGAATGACAAATTGAATAATTCAAGGTATTGTTCAAAAGGAAATGCCTGGATTGACAGGGGGGTAGTGACAAGGATGGGAAGACTACAGATTGAATGTGGCGCTATTGGAAGTTCGATTCTTTGTTTTCATGCTGACACCAACTTTCCTCCACCACCCAGCTGGTACTTGCGCCCCATGGAAATCAGCGAATTTGGAATCTACTCCGTTGCCGTGGCGCCTCTGGAATTATTGTGGGGAAAATGGGAGAAAAAAATCAATGAGCCATTTTGCATTTCATCGCTTGATCGAGAGGTCCTCAGACGACCTACTTCCTTTAGTTTCAAATCTCCATATTGAGGGTATTGCTATCTCGTTTCTCATTTACGCGCCAATTCTTTCATAAACGCTGCTATTCTTCCCGGAAAGAGGATTGGGATTATTATGAACCATTGGGATTTAACCCGAGCCAGGGCGAGGGAAGCGGGAATGCTCCAAGACCCGCCGCCGGGGTGGTTCAGGAGCAGACCTCACTTGTAAGCCGGCATCGATCACGGATCTCGCCAGCATGCGCCAGTGAAGCTCTTGGTTAAAAGTAGCGAGATTTTCCAAAGCCTCAGCCTGCATCTCTGCTCGCAAATCGTGCTTGTTTCTGATCAGAAATCCATGCTCAAGGTCGATACGTAGATCGAGAACATCATCTTGGATGAGCTTAATAAGTTCCTGGAGGAAGGGAGAGCTAAGCCCAATTCGTTGGCCGACCTCAGCCGGAGAGAACACGGCAGCCATGGAGTCCAAGCTAGCCTTGCTGAAAGGGACAAGATACTGGTGGATGGACTTGTTGCGGATCATTTTGTAAAGCTCGGAGACGTGGGACCGAAGGTGAAAATCAAGAAGATAGTCCGCACGGTAGGCCTCTAGAATTTCAATGCAAGGGCGGAATTTGCTGTTGCAGAAAAACACGACGGCACGACGGATGTGAGGTTCAAGCTCAAGGAAAGGACGGAAAGTGCTATTATCAAGGACGCGGGCCTGCAGTTCATTGCGGTCCATAGAGGCCAGAGCACAGAGACCACCATAGACGGCTACATCATTGGCACTGATCACATCATTGTAGGTTTCGTCTCCCGGGGTAGAGGGCACATTCATAAAAGTCTTAGCAGCGTCAAGGTACGACCCTTGCTTCATTTGAGCCAAAGCAAGTGAGACTGCCACCTTCGGCTGAGTTTCCATCAGTACATCAGGCATGGTGTGGTTGTTTTGCAGCCGGTGCACCTGGGCTTCCACACCAACCCAGTCGAAGCGCTCGATAGAGACGGCCATGAGCTTGAATAGCATTGACTCGATGTGATTGGGGGTGGTGCAATAGTCACGCATGCGAGTGTACGACTTGGCCGCTTCCCATAGGTCACCCGTCTCATAGTAGTGGTTACCCAGATCCTCATTGCCCATCTATTATAATCAGTAAGCGAGCTCACCCAGAGAAAGAGAACACTATGCACTTACGCGAATGCTTTCCTTAATCAAATTGTTCTTGTATCCACGAAGTTCATGTTCCAATCGATCCGTATGGGCTTTCACGCTCTTTTGAAGGTTCTGGAGCCACACCGAGTCCAGAAAAGCACCTTCTTCACCTGGAGCGACCTCTGCGAAAGCACGAACTGCCTTTTCATAAAGCTTGACATCTTTGCCAGATTTGGCTTCAGCGATAGCGAGTCTCAGTGCGTCAGCTGCGAGCACGGTGGATGTAGTTCCGATGAAATAAAGGCGGTTGAAACGGGTGCGTCCTGGGTTCACAGGTTAGACTATACCGTACATGGACATAGTATTGTCGATATAGGCATTACTAACCGGTGTAGTTCTCAATGTATTGCTCAAGGTCGAATTTAGGGATCTCTGTCAAAAGCCACTTGTCAGCATCCACACCCCAGAGCTCTTATCGGTATACCCCGCGGGAGGCTCCGCGTACCATGAACTTTGTCTCGAGGGGCGACTGGCTCGTCGGCCACCGCGCTAGCTGAGGTTCCATATGCGTCATTTGAAGCGGAGAAGCTTGCCCGCTTAACCGGAAAGGCAACAGGCGGTCTGAGATCCATGTTGGCTGTGGTGCCGCTGAGACATCCACTGGCCCTCGAAGATTGCTGGCGGTGTCTGAAGGGATTCGAGAGGCAAAAGAACAGAATAAGTGCAAGATAATAGTATAAGACCTTGCAGAATTGATATGAAGCTTCGGTACAAAGCTGAAGGGATGAAAATGGTTCTTGAAGATGCTGATAAAAGAGGTCGCGTTTGGTCATTGCTCGTGGAGCTGTTGACTGGTTTCTGACTGACATAATGTTACCGCATTGTAGACCGCCTTCTGACCCCACAGAGCAAGCGTACTTGGTAAGTCAGACTGTCAGAGTAGGGGATCAATAACGTCATACAATACATTGCTATTTTTAACCAACATTTCAATTTAGGAAACAAGGGTCAAATCTAGGCCAACCCTCAATATCAGTCATTTTCCTATATGGCAATCAATACAGATAATTTGCTTTGCTAATCCCTCTGCCAAATACGGATACCTTAACCTCGGAACTCCGCAGAGCCTCGGGACTGTGAGTAATCACAAAATCATCGGAGTTCAGAGCAACCTCCAACCTTACTTATAGCCTTGATGCCGAATACCGACAGCTCCAAGAACTTTTAATTTATTGATTACGCGAACTCGGTCCATTGTCGCGTATTTAAGATCTCCCTATAAACCTAACATATGCCCCTTTACCCTTCAACTCTTATTGCCAAAAACACCCAATCAAACAAGAATCATAAGAAGCAAAATGCCTAATCAGCAATCCGTTGCCCTCGTCATGGGTGCATCCCGCGGCATCGGCCGCCAGGTGGCTATAGATTTATCAAAAGCCGGCTACGCAGGTGCGACCATGACCTACCCACCAGCTGAACCCCGAAACTAACAATGCAATCTAGTAATGCTGGCAGCTAAAACAACTTCAGATGCCAGCAAGACTTCACCATTCCCACCAGATCCCAATTCTTCGCAATCTACCATCAACACGGTAGAACGCGAGATTCTGGAAGCAGGAGGCCGCGCCGCAGCCATCGCAGTGGATGTTCGCGATGCTTCAGAAATCCAACATGCCGTTGACGAGACTGTCCGTTTGTTTGGCAAACTGGACGTTTTGGTGTATAACTCTGGAGCCATCTGGTGGTCTTCTGTGGAGAACACACCTCTAAAGCGCTTCCGGTTGATGCAGCAGATCAATCCAGAAGGTCTATATGCGACTGTGCAGGCCACATTGCCCCATTTTGAGAAGAACGGGTGGAAAGGAAGGATCGTGGTGGTTTCTCCTCCGATTTACTCGAGGTTCTTCCGCGGCAAGACTGCCTATGCAATGGGTAAGTTGAGTCACCGGTTTTCGATGCGATGGATTTTGGCTAAAATTGTAACATCAGGCAAGGTTGGAATGAGTGTTCTGGTCAAAGGCCTAGCTATGGACTTTGTGCGACAGGGTCGGACAGAGATGGCTATTACGAGCATCTGGCCAGCATCGGTATGTACTAATAGTATTGAGCATGCCGAACGGTAATAAAGAGATTGTGTATGACTGACAAACGCAGTCCATTGAATCAGCTGCAACCGAGCACAACAAAGCCTCCGATAAGTCATACAAGAAAGACCTTAGAAAACCAGTACGTTACTTTGGTATTCAAATGCAGATTCTCGACTAACAATTTCTAGACCATTTTCTCTAATGCAATTGTGGAAATGCTGCGCGCTCCAGTCAGCACCGTGAATGGGCTGTTGGATACAGATGAAGATTTCCTTCGCAAGTGCGGAGTTACGGACTTTTCTAAATACTCGATTATACCCGGATCTACGCCGCGTCGAATCATGCCAGCTGAATTTCCTGTCCTGGAAGTTGCAGAGCAAGATGATGAAGGGCAGAGGATGGACAGCACAGTGCTCCGGGCCAAAATATAGGCTTTTATAAGAAAGAAGGAAAGAATATCTGTGAATGCTAGTAATTAAGAATGAATATAATTCGAGATGTCACAGATTAATACAAATATTGAAGTAGATAAAGCATCAGGCATCGAGCATGCTGACTATTGAAAAACAAGAAACCATCATCAAAAGAACGCTTAATGCAAAACTGGATTAAGGGAAGAAGCGCAAGAACTCCTGTCAATCATCTCTCAATCGGGATGTGGCCGGTCAATATTTAGACCAGGGCAGCAAATCCCGCAACAATGCTACCAACGAGCAGGCAAAGCCCATAAACATTTCCCATATCCACAGCTAGCAACCTGGGCGCACCGCCCGTTGCTGTGGAGGTACTTGTAGCAGTCGACGTGGTATTAGTCGTAGCAGCCTTCGCAGAAGGCTTAGCTGTAGCCGTAGCCGTAGCAGTAGTAGTAACGTTCACGCGGATGGGGTTCTGAGCACCACAGGGGTGATCAGAGCGACAATCCTCCTGGCAGATAGCATCAGCACACTTTGCAACACACTGGTTGTTGGCTTCGGTGCAAATATAGTATGACATTGTCTGTGAGAACTCGGTAGCGTTGGGGGAGACACCGTTGCTGCATTCGCATTCGTATTCGAGGGTTTTCTATATCAAGAAACAGTCAGAAGATTCATCTTGGATAGTACTTGAGAATCACTTGTTTAGCGTTTGATCTGGTATGCTGGACTCACCGGCGAGCAGTTGTTGACCAGGGCTCCGGTCGAATTGGCCACTTGTAAACAGAGGATTGGGCAGGAGTATATTTGGGAATTGCACCAGTTTTCTGCGACATGGTTGTCTGGTGTTAGAGTTGGAGCGTTTCGGGTGATTGTCTGTTTGATGCTGATACTTACCACGCTCGGGTAGGGGCACTGAGTTTGGGTCGATCGTGGGTGTGTACTGGCCGCTAACCATGGTGGCGGCCGAGGCTAGCAGAACGGCAAGAGTTGACAACATATTGGTGCGATAAGGATAGCGTCGGCGGAATATTCAGGTTGGAAGGATATGGAGGAAGTTGGGAACTGATTTCAACGCAGGATTTAGCAAAGAACGTCGGGAATTTGCACCCCAGAAGGTAAAAATAGCCTTGGGGTGGATGGAATGAAGGGGGAAGAGTCCGTTTGCCCCATCGACGTTCTAGAACTCACGTTTGATGAATGCAAAGTTGGGATGGCTATGTTGAACTCTTGAGCTTCAAGGTAATAAATTGAATAAGTGACATTGGGGGATGAAGTATGTCATATATTGTAGCTTCAAGTTGAATGTTTGTACCCTTTCAAGGTATCGAAATGAATGGCTGGGAAACAACAAAGCCACCTGGACACTGGTAAATAGAATAAACCCTTGAAGGAGTCAAAGTAACATTGAAAACCACAACCTTGGAACCCTGTCGGATCACACGCCCTCGTTTGATGAAATCTGTATTGGATCTCCAGGAATCCAAGTACCCAATCTAGGGCCCAAAGCACCCGGTATCTGCCTTCCTAGACTGTAGAAGGTGATACTGCATTTTCCTGTCAGCCGCATGGGATCGTCACTAATGGGGAGATCTACTTTCTATAGCCGAGATTGAAAGATGCATCTGTAATAACCCGAAATGCTTTTATAGTTGCCAATCAGTCTCGAGGTCGTTTTTAAAACAGCTCTGAGAAACTATGAGTACCTGGGGGCAAAGACACATATTTTTGAAAATTGATGAGCCTCCATCCTCAGCTACCCGCTCACATGTATATATCACTGACATAGGATTATTCCCCGCCGTCCCTTCAATTGATGTTGAGGAAAAAGTACCCCCGGACTAAAACTGAGTACCATACTTATCACCTGGGCATTTTCATTGGGGCTGCCTCAGGTCTCACTGCAACAATCGCGAAAATGAACACGAAAATGGGATGGTGTCTCAGTCGAGGAGTCCAGATGATCGTCCAACGCCTTACCTGGTCAGGATTAGCGCAATAATCCTGTTTATTAGTTTATCCCTGACAGGTAACCCTTGAGTAAGATCGATGCATGAATTTAGAAGTAATTAAGATATTGCAAGAAGCAGAGCACTATACTGTAGAAACATAGGCATCAATACGAAGTCCTATATGCAAAACTCATGTTCAAATATTGTAAACAATCCATGGACATTCTTCACCAACCCAATCCGGGCTAAACCCCGCTTACATAACCTCCCCGCAAGACAAGCAACAGCAGACAATCCGGAACCTCATTAAACTTTCCACCCGCTAAATAACTCTTGCTTGGACTCGGTCCGTTCAAGGTAAGTCTCTCACAAAAGTCCCTTACCCACACCGCGACAGCGCAGTGATCCAGCTCCCCCTATTCTCACCCCTTATCCCCCGGATCCGCCCTGGCAGCTACCCCCGTTTTCCATGTATCAACTCTCCCCGCATGGGGGGTAGGGGGGGAAAGGAAAGGGCGGTCCGACCACTGCATCTATCACATCAACCTCCACACCTACATCTCCACAAACCGCCAACAGAGCAAAACAACCAACATTGAACAACACCAAGCTAACCACAATGCAGCAGCACAACCCACCAACACAACCACACCACCATCTAATGGATGGAGTCAGCTCCTGAGGAGGCCGGTCCGGCGCAGTCCCCCCTCCCCCACACAGATCCCGATCCCACCCCCATCCTCGCCACAGATATCCCCGCGCCCTCCCCCTCGCCCTCGCCGCCCCTCTCCCCCAAACAAACCCCCTCATCGCGCCCCCTCTCGGCCGTCGTCCCGCCATACTGGCAGCGGCACGAGCGTAATGCGTCCCGCGCCTCGCAGAGCTCTCTTGCGCGCTCCGCGCTGATCACGCTGGAAGACCACACGGCTGATCCGGAGTGCGAGACCAGTCGTGGGTTGTGGGCGCAGAGCGTCTTGATCGAGGACCATGTTGTTGTGCAGGGGAAGACGGGCGTGGGCGCATACGTGGTGTGGAATTGTAGGATTCAGACGCTGGATGTGAGTTGTATTTGGAGCGTGGAGCGCGAAGCAAGGAACATACTGGGCTTTTGTGCTAATTTTGTTGGTTTGGACCAGGGAGGGCCGATGGTTGTTCGTATGCGGTGTGTTTTGTTCTTTTTGATTGCGTTGCTTGCGCTAGGCGATCGTTGCTGACGCTCACTGGTTGGTTTTGATAGGTACTCCGAGTTTGACGATCTGCGCAACCGCCTCGTGTCTTCTTTCCCGCATGCGAAGAATGCGCTTCCTGCGCTGCCGCCGAAGAGTGTATTCTGTATGTTGTTGTCGCTTGAATTGGATTTATGGGCTGGACGACGGGACGCGTGGCTAATGTGCATGGTGATATAGATAAATTCCGGCCGAAGTTCCTTGAACAGCGGCGCGTTGGTCTTGAATATTTTCTCAAGTGAGTAGTATGCCTGAAGAGCGACTCCCTTTTTTGATACCGAGACTGAGCTAACTGAACTGATCGTCTCATTGCAGCTGTGTGCTCTTGAATCCGGAGTTCTCGAGCTCGCCAATCGTTAAAGATTTCCTTTTCGGTCGGATGTCATAATGTCTCTTTTTCACTCTCACCACCTTGCGGATAATCTTGGTTCCAATATGGACAAAACAACGTCAAATCTGTGTACTATCATGATTTCGAGCGCACCGTCTTTACTTTGGAGTTTGGAGTCCGAACTCCTGCATATGAACATTGCACATTACATTTGAGAATGGATTTCATAACACTTGAAATTGTTTCGTCAAAGTCTTCCATATATAGTAGATAGAGCATGTGGGACTGGAGATAGTGTAGCACGGAACAGCAAAGCAAGACATGGTTGCTATGGCTGTGCTGTGGATTAACGAACTTCGACATAAGAGACATCTTGCGAGTAGAATTAGTCGGCTGTGGAAAGTGTGACCTGAATGAAAAGACAAGAGCTGCGACTGCGACGATCGTGAGGTCCGATATATTAAAGACCTTGCTTACAAGGAGTCCCTTCATAACAAAAAGAAAAAGAAAAAGAAAAAACGACCTGCGCTATGATACAACGATAAAACTTTCAACTATTATGATACAGCAATAGCGGGCTTGATGGCCCCGGCGGCCCGCCCGGAAGACTTCCAGCAATACTATTGGCAGATAAAAGCGTACCATAGGACCCATCATAGGGACGAACCGAACTTAAGAACCGTAACGACAGAGGTGGGGCCCTCCTTCTCATCTACAGCAGCCGTTGAATCCTCGGACGGGGCCGGTGATTTCGAGTTCTTCGACTTGCGCTCGCGCAGCAAACTGCGCAGGTCAGTCCATAGCATTTTCCGCAAGCTGATATTAGCCATGTGCATCATAGCCAGCAAGTGTCTGGGGCCGGGCATTCCGTCCGGAAAAACAAGGTATAGCGGCGAGTCCTGCGCGGCATCGGGCCGGAATTTATCGTGATACGCCTTCTTGCCGTGGATGGGCAATCGCGTGAAGGTGTGGCCGTACAGGTCACGCGTGATGTTAGCTATTGGGCTGCGCATGCCGCGGACGTCGTCCGGCAGCAGGGTGCGGGAAGGCTCGAAGCCGAAACCAAGGTATGAGATGTCGGCGCGATTGAGCAGGGCCATGGCCGCGACGATTAGAAGGTCGGTTATTCCCTTTGGACTGCCCGGTGCAGCGATGCAGGGGTCGATATGGTACCCGTTGCAGCCCAGACGGCGCAGAGCGGCGAAGCCGTTGATCTGGCCGTCTGAGCCGCGGCTGTGTACGAATGTCATCAGGTTCGGAAGTGCAAATGGGTCGTATACTGTGATGAATGCTTGAGGCCCTGTTGAGTGGTTGCGCTCGGCGCGCCAAGCGTCATAAATGGCGACTAGCTCTGATTGGAGCTGGGTGTCTGTCCCGTGCATGGCTGGCACATAGAGACCTAGGGTTACCCCTCCTTTTTGCGGGTTGAGTAACTGGCGGTTTTGGACTGCGATGCGCTTCCCGCTTCGCTCGAGAAGAACCTCGTTTGTCTGGGGGTTTAGCACGCGCTCGGTGCCGAAGCGGATGCTTGTCCATTTTGCGGGTTGAGCTTCGACGTAATCTCTCACAAAGGATTCGCTTGCTCCCATGAAAGCAATGCCCCAATGATGGCGTTTCCTGTATTCGGCAAATTCGTCCAACAATTCCCTGATGGCGATGGGGTCTGGGTCGCAAAGAGGGTCTCCACCTACGATCACCACCCGGTTTTGAACCTTAAATGATAGTGCTGCTGTCCGTGCTTTGTTCACGAAAAACCGGTAGCTGTGGTCCAATATTCCCATGTGTGCCACGCGACCATATTGTTCTGTCAGACGCTGGATTGCGGTCATTGTGGAGAAATCATCTAAGCTGAAGACATCGCCCTCTTTTCGGTTTTGGTTCGCGTTGATCGATTCGGTATTTTGTTCCGGGCATGCGACCGCGGTGGAAGAGAGAGAAAGTGAGGCACCTGCCGTATCGCCGCCATACGAAATGCTTGGGTTCCTGAGAGGAGAATTCTGAACGTGGGATTCGACTGTAGTCAATGTGCGACTGCTGCTGGTGATGGAGCTACCATCAGAAATAGGTGCTGTGCTGAGACTTGTGCGGAGATGATTAACCAATACATTGGTAGCCTCTAAACGATCATTGAGGCTGGGAATGTAGAGCTGATCAACCAATGCATCGCCTAACTCGGTCAGCAGAGCGGTTTGCTTGGCCTGCTTGGCTTGCTTCAGTTGCTTGGGCTTGGGAGCGCGTCGAGTCCGTTTCTTCTTCTCTTGGAGTGAGGATACTGGGGTGAGTAGTTTGGAATCCGGAACGGTGGTGACGTTGGAGGGCTGCCAACTCGACGTGGTGATAGTAATGGGTGGTACTGGTACAGGCCCGTCGGGGAACGAGGATGAGAGGGACATAGCAATGAAAAATGGAATTAGAGATGATAAACGAGGAGAAGGAGTGGACCGAGATTCTAAGATCGAAGAAAGTTTCTTGACAAAGGAAGAAAAGTGAGGATTGAATGTGGTTGACCAGGGAGAAAAAAAGTAAAGCGCACAGAAAAAAGGCAAGCGCAGGGTTTACACGACATGACACCTCCTCGAGCCTTCTACTTCTACGTTTGTTATGTCCTACGGTACTTATGAAGGTTCCAGGTCTAGACCCAAATCCAATCACCGAAGTTCCATGGAGTTTATGCTGGGTGCTTCTTTTTTTATTCCCTATCGCGACAATAGATCATTCAATTGGCCTCTTGATTTTTCTTTTTTTAGTGTTCTATTTTCTTCTCTACGCTGCATGCCAACGGAGCCCAATATAGATCCGGTGGCTGACACGGTGAAGATGAGCCCCATGCGGGTTTCGGCGATATGAAGAAACAAACCACTCATTGGTAGAAGTTACGATCTACATTAAAGACAGGGTTGGGGTGGGGCTGAACCAAGGAAACCAAGCAGTCAGATCCAAATATACCTCATTTAGAAAGAGTATGGAAGGAGAAGAAAGAAAATGTGGCGTAGAGATGGAGGTACGGTAAGGTAAGAAAGATTGGTAAAATACGTCAAATCTGAACGGAAGACAGAGTGTTTACTGAAATAGGAAAATGACAGTGAAGAGAGACAAACCAACCAGAAATGCTGGTGCCTGAGATGCCAAAAGGAATGACGGCATTGGTACTTGAGGTTGCAAAATAACGTTCAAACCAAGCATTAAAGTGGGTCGCTTGGCAAGCTTATGCATTTTCAGGGTCTTTTCTTCTCAGTTTCAAGATTCTCCGAACTCCAAGCGTTTAAATTATGGAGAACCTCTTGCTTTGACTGGTTATATGCACCGATATGTGGCAGCCTTGTCGTCTGACTTGATACCACATTGCTGGCCTTAGACTAACCTGAAGTGGTACACAGTGAGACGATTCTGAATTGTTTGGTAACGTTTTTGGTTGCTGCCTAGTGTAGCCCGTCAGTATTACCATATTGTCCGGCATACCCGACATTGGACGTGACATGTATCATTAGACTCGTATGCCGTAATAATTTCTTTTGGCCAGGCAGAAGCAGACTTGACACGAGCTTACCGTTATTGGTGCCCGAATGCAGCTACAAAGTGTATTACGGGGCTTTAGCTTTCAAGCCAACTTGACTCTGCACATGCCCCGGTGCCTTTCTCGGACCGAGGTCTCATCAGAGTTCTTGAACAAAAGTATTTATTCAGTCAAATACCCAGGTAATAACACAGTCTGGGCGAATGCTTTCAGCCCTATGAGGCTATCATGAACTCCCCCCCTAGGATTTGCAGCTAGTGTTCCATAGTATATTGCTAGTACTACTACGTATTGGGAACACTAATTTAGCTGCAGGTATGCAGGTGACTGGAGACCATCGCTACTAGTCATGGCACTATTAATGTCCGAGAATTATGCATACTCCTGTGCTGCTCCTTCCCTCAGTGTGGGTGTTCGAGCATATCTGCACGTGATGATGAATCTGTACCCGTGACCTGTCATTTTGCATTGTGCTGCTCAGCCCAGTTGCCAGTATGTGCCGCTCACTTTTAGGGAAAACGCTCGGTCGGTCCGGACCGACATGGATGAATGTTCTCACGCCAATGCTTAATCGAGGGTGCTTCTGTATGCTTCTTTCACAATGATATGATCGCCCCCACTTTTCGGCATCTCTTTTGATAGGCTGACAAGCTTATGATTAGTCCCACGTTCCGTCTGCAGGGGGATTGCTAAAGAAGGGCAGAACAAGGTAGTAGATAAACAAACAAGATTGGGTTTACCGGCTACCTCTTCATCAACTGTCCTTTGTTGATTACATCCTTGTACAAGCTAGAACCCACGATCTGGAAGTTTTTGGAATGCATCTAAGAACACAACGTGCATCGGTTATCTCCGCTATGGCTTGGGTGGAATTGAATCAGGAAATAATCAGCAACATAGATTATAGTCCAGCACGTGGGGGGAAAGCATGGGCGCAAGAAGAACAATGATTGGCCAATGGTAGCTTCGGCTCAAGTCCGTGCCGAGCAAATAGGACTGACATGATTGGTTCATGGGGCGGGAGGATATCCGTGGGATCCACTATCCATCCACAATCCCCCAGGGACAAGAATGCTAAGCTCCGCCATCTTCAACCCACGAATCTGCGCAAGGATAATTACCACTCAGCAATCATAATATCCAGGCCGCGGATATCATAAGCGAGCCAACATGACCCACCAATTGCCCAGTTTTTCTGGCGGGGCGCCTTGCTAAATCTCCGCGACCTATGATGATCGATCACTGGGACATGTGAAGAGCATTGGCATCCACCATTTGCCTTGGGTAAAATGAGCGTACTAACCACATCTTGGAGGATGACCGAGCTAGACGCGTCTGATGCTCTACGGCATTCCTGCCGGCCACAGGTATAAAATCCAATCGTGCCGTTCGTCCTGAGGAAATGATTTTCGTTCATCAGCTCAAGTCCCCTTCTTCTACCTTGCAGGTCCCTGTTCAATCATGAAGGCAACTACTGTCATCCCTCTCCTCGGCCTTTCGGGTGCCGCCCTCGGTGCTGTCGCCAAGAGCAGCAGCGCTCAGGAGCCCTGGGGATACAAGTCGGGCTCCAAGGAGTCCATTGCCAACCTCAAGGACAAGATTGAGAACGTTGTTTGGATCCTGCTGGAGAACCGCGCTTTCGACAACATCCTCGGTGGTATCCACAAGGATGGCCTGGACAACGTCGTCAACAGCGGTCCCTTCTACAACCCCCAGCTGGTCAACGAGACCAACAGCAAGAAGTGGTACAGTCAGTACAAGGATTACGACTCCGTTCTCCACGATCCCGATCACTCCGTGACCGGTGTCAACTTTGAGATGTACGGCACTTTCACCCCGGACAACGAGGCCATTGCCAATGGTACCTTGAAGCCCGACCTCAAGGGATTCGTCGAGCGCCAGATGGCTGTTTACCCTGCCATCTCTGCCCAGCGCGCCACTGACGAGGTTCTCGGATACTACTCCGAGGACGAGGTCCCCACCCTCCTGGACTTGGTTGATGAGTTCACCACCTTCAACTACTGGCACTCTTGCGTGCCCGGTGTAAGTTGAAACCCGAAAACAAAAACCGAGATAACCCTCCACAAATATACTAACCGTCTTCTTTAGCCCACCAACCCCAACCGTCTGTGTGCCCTTTCCGGTACCTCCGACGGCCACGGTGAGAACGACGACAGCTTCTTGACCTCCGCAATCGAGATCAACGGTATCTTCGAGGAGGCCACTAAGAAGGGTATCTCGTGGCACAACTACGACGGCACCAACGGCGACTTCCTGCCCGATGCCCTCTTCTACAACTGGACCGCCCAGAACGCCGAGTCCAACGTCGTTCCCCTGGAGAACTTCTACCAGGACGCTTACCTGGGTCTGCTCCCCCAGCTCTCCTACATCAACCCCTCCTGCTGTGACGCCAACACCAACTCCATGCACCCCTCCGGCAACGTTTCGTTCGGCCAGGTCCTCGTGAAGCAGGTGTACGATGCCGTCCGCACCGGTCCCCAGTGGGACAAGACCCTCATTGTGCTCACCTTCGACGAGACGGGTGGATTCTTCGACCACGTCGCTCCCCCCCTTGCCGTCCGCCCCGACAACAAGACCTACACCGAGACCGCCTCCAACGGCCAGAACTACACCCTCAACTTCGACCGTCTGGGTGGACGTATGCCCACTTGGTTGATCTCCCCCTACGCTCCCAAGGGCTACGTCGAGAACAACGGTACCAACCCCGTTACTGGCAAGTCTGAGTCTTACAGCGCTACCTCCGTCCTCAAGACCCTCGGATACCTGTGGGATATCGAGGATTTCACTCCCCGTGTTGCTCAGTCTCCTGCTTTCGACCACTTGATTGGTCCTAGCATTCGTTCCTCCCCTGCCACCTTGACTAACCCCCACACCTTTGCCGATGCTGTTTAAGGTTGCTTAGTGCTGTACCTGCAGTAGTCAGATGGTGTCTAATTGGCTGAAGATACGGATAGTAAATAATTTGTGTATACGATCCCAGATGATGTATGTTACTTTATGAAATTAATTGTGCTGGATACAAACAATCCTTGAAGATTCAATCGCTTCTCGAGGTCTCTCCCTAGTGTAGATGAGGCGTACATTAAACATATACGCGTGAAAAGACTTGAAAAGTGACTTTGAATAATGCTCCTGAATCACAAAAGGCACTTTGAGATATTTTAAATGCGTTCCCAACCATTTTTACAAAAACTTGATAGGATAGAAAAGGAGCGCTACATAGAAGACTTGCACAACTGATTCCAACCAACCCACACAATTTCTCAGCTACCGGAACTCCATCCTGGAAAACACATACACGGACCCGTACTGGTTTGTCTTTTGTCTTGGAATCTGTTTCACTGGAAGTGGACACCCCTCATCCTTTTCGAGGTCGGGCAAATCCCCCATACATATCGTTAAGAAAAGAGTCATCGCGCGAGAACTTACAAGACACACGTGGTCAAGAAATGATTGTGTCAGCTGCGAAACTGCGGTATATATTGTGTTCGGGACAAATGATAATGCGTATGAATTTTGATCTATCCATTATAATGTTGGAAAATATTTTCATAAAATGTTTCATGCATTGAAACACTGAACATTCGTCTCTACGTTGCAAGTCATATAAAGTTTTCAAGAATGCACTAGCTGCTTAGCATTCTGTCTAGATCCCTAAACCTGAATTGCTGACGAAATCTCTTCTGTGGTAATTGAGATATGAAGTTGTGATTAATCGTATGTTCATTACATATCGGAGCGGGCGGCTTTGTATCTTGGCGGGTCGCTTGCCAATTATGCTAATTAATAATTCCAGTGGAGGAAGCCTGGTCAGTCACACCATTGGGCGTGAAAACTTTCCCCAGAATAGAATCGACGCTAGCCACCGCCTTTCAAAAACCGGGGACGGCGGGGTCGCCTACAGGTTCAAGAATTTAAGCCAAATATAAATACCGTTCACTCTCAACGATCCGCCCAATAGACATGATAGTGACGTAGCATTAGCAATAGGAAGATTGTGTGTGAGGGTGGTGTAGATCCCTAGAAACAAGTCCTGAACACTGCTTCTCTATACGAAGATTTAAGTTGACTTGAGGTCCAATTTTCTGTTCCCGTTGCAAATAGCCTCACTCCTTGCTTCTTAAGTAACAATTAAACCCATCGAAGCAACTCAAACACGATGGAAGTATTTTACTCACAGATTTCCTTCACATAATCCTGGCCCCAAGCGACGAACAGCATATTCCAAATCCAATGAATTGCAAAAATATCAATCGCAAAATTTTTCGAACAAAAGTAGCCACTCGTAAGAAGAACAAAACGATTTTGTTTCGCTCAGTCTATTAAAGCTTTTGGTACACTACTGCCAATTAACACAAGGTGTGATCTATGGTGACGCCATGAAACATACTTTGGTGAGCTTTCTTCCCCAACTTCACATCACAACCGTTCGTCTGAATGAATCAAGTTGAGAGATACTGATACTCTCAGGCATCTATAATAGCCCTAGGACACGAGAACAGAACCCCATGCAATGACCCATATTTTGCTTAGCCGAAGAGACCATGCAAGAGAGCTCTCAATATCCTCATCTACATCATCCTTTCGAGAATGTTCGGTTGCCAGATCAATCTTTGCCAAACCACCATCATCATACAAAAGGGAAATCGTAAGAGAGAAACAGGATATCCAAAAGCGGCCAATCGTTGAGGATGTAAACAATAAATCTCCGAGTGGGGTCAGTGAACGCCATAAGAATGCGTGTCGAGAGCAGAACTCTCAATTCAAACACAAAGAAGGCTGGCCACTGCCTCTAAAATACGAAGTAGTTTTTTATTGATCATTTACTCGGCCGAAGCCGAGAGGATCTCATCAGTAAGCACCCGATCAGAGCAGATGTCGTTTACAAAGCAGCATGGGAAAGTCACTCAGATCTTTTGATACAGCAACACCAGCACCATATGACTTTATGAAAAGGTATAATAAGTAATTGAGCCAATCTCTTCGCCTAAATCCACTCCGCAGGAATTGCTGCTGATAATGTTTAGATATGTCGACGCCAAAGTCAATAATCGGGAAATATTTCGCAGCCAGGAGATTTCAGCACATCGAAGCCTACAAAAACCAGGTGCCTAGACTTCAACGAAAGAGAAGTGGATGGTCACGTTTTCTTAACTAACGATGACCTCGGTAGTTGAAATGCTATCCTTTACAATAAGCATGTCTCTGTAATGACGTGCCTTATTTTAGTGATGGAAATTTGCGCGCCTTTAGCATCAAGAAGCGAAAGCCAAAGAAATCTGTCTTTTGAGCAAATCAACCGCTCCCATATGCAGATCTTGTGTGCGATCATAGTCATAGGGGAAGGGGCTATTGGATATGGGTATTTGAGTCTAGAGCAAGAACGGCTCACAGCTGGAGGAGCATTGAATGTGGGTGGCTCCGGAGGACGATGCAGTTCGCGAGGTCTCACATCCTCCCGTCGTAAATAATTACCTCCTCAGTTCAGACTTAAGGCTGGTCAATCCTGTGCATCTCACTCTTAGGTCACCTCTAAGCGTACGGAGAAGTATGTCTGGATCTCACAGTAATTCCAATTATCCTCCAGACAGTGTTTTTCAGTCGCTGAGGTTCTATACGTCAAGGGTATACATACCAATGTGTCAAGCCAAGTGATGTATGGGCATGCAGCATGATTTGCAAGATCCATAGGTCTGGCCAGCTCCATTGGCGCACGAAACGTGCGGTCAACACTGACCAAGCGTAGTCGAAACATCTCCACTGTCCCATAAAGAAAGATGGATTTGGTCCTACAAGGTCATATAGAGCTTCCACTGTATTAATGTAATGACGACACATTCTGATTTAATCAAATATGGACAAACTGCATGCCGAGAAAAAACACAACGAAACAAGAACTTATATTGCTGCAGAGAATCGGTCCATCTGAAAGAAGTCTTAGCAATGATGATAGAGAGATGATGTTGGCTGATGCCACAATTCAGTCTGCTCCCTACATCGGAGCGATCAATTGCCAGTGGGCTTTCCGGCCTGGGGCATAAAAGGGGTGCTCGCAGCGACGTTCTCGTGGCGAGAATTATTCGGATATACTTCAAAACTCTGGTCGGGATTATCCGCCATATTTTTGTGAGTTCCTGCGGGTTTTCCAGCCTGGGGCATGAAGGGGGTGCTGGCAGCAACTTTCTCGCGATGACTATGATCCTGGTCTGAATATACTTTGGGGTCCAGTCTGTCGGTAATTCCGTGCTTGTAGAGACCTCCTTTGCCATACTTGGGTACATATCCTAAATGGACGTCTGGACCATTTTGGTTATCTGTGAGGATTTATTTAGGTCTGGTGAGTGTATACACCAACTGAAGCAGGCAAAAACCTACCTGTGCCTCCGCGGTTTTCGTTTCGAGGGTCAAATTCACTATCAAGCTTGGACTGACGAGGTCCGCTGTTGCTCGACTGATCAGACATAGTGGAGTGTGGTGCCTGGTCGTCAAATTTAATCAGGACTGGAAGAAATTCGCTCGTTTACCGAGCGGAATTATATGTCTGCATGTGTCTCTGCGCATTTTGTTCGCTGATTGCCTCTTGGTGACGTCAGTAAATCCATATGGAAATCATGACGAACCTACGTCATATACAATTGTTGAACCATAGAAATGACCGATATGTAGCTGTCCCGCAAATGATATCCATGTACACCCAAGGCCACCTTGGTTCTTTCATTTCTCTAGATTTATAAACTTATATCAAGAAACCCATGATCAAACCCTTGAATATAGGAAGTAGCATTAAAATTTGTAAACTTTGCGGAACATTCTAATCACGTGAATCGGGCGTAATCTACCGACCAATGGGGTCCGTCCCCAATTATTTAACCGTCTGTCCTTTGCTGCTCAGGTAGTTAGTTATTGAAAGTCCCCAGCTGAGTAATACACCATCTGAGGTTGATGAGAAAGTTCGTTATGTAATTTCCTACTCCTTCATAAACGTGCACCACGACTGCCCGAGCGACCCCACCAGGATTAGAGAAATCATTAAATTTTAGCAGGTATTAAAACCCCAGAAATAACATAAACTTAGCTGTTCAGCACACATAGGGCATTAGCATAAGTATTACCTTTTTTCCCACAGCCAGAATATGTCACCCGCTGCCAACCAAGGGCAGAGTAGGCAAAGCGGGCTCAATAGCCACTTTTGACGGACCTCTGTGTTGCAGGATACCATCTAAATGTAGTGGCAGGCATGTTGAATCTCTCAAGATTCAACATTTTTGTCTTTTGGCATCGTGGTAGAGCCTGCCCCACTAGTACTGTAACATTCTGGTAAAGATCTATATTCGCTTCTATCTTATTCTTCATCCTCAACAACCACATCATCTTCACCTCCTTCTCGGACCCCAAAGATGCGTTTCTGGGCATTAAATATATTTTTTATCTCGCATTTTCTGGCCTTGTTCTTACCTTGTTCTTATGAACAGCCTCCAATTGGCTACAGCGATCCCAGAAAAAATATTGTGGTGGACTATCTTTATAGACATATCATATGTTATCTTCATCCCCCTTTTTATCAGTGAAGATGTGATTAAAGATAGATCTTTTTGGATCCAATAGTGCGATTTTGTGAAATACGAGAGGGTCCAGATAGATTTTGGATCACTATCACTGCTAGAAGAGCCTGGTCGCTGGAGGATGATATCCAGAGGCGGAAGGGAATCCAGGTGTACCGTGTACATTCACATCACTGCCCACATTAAGCGGGGCCGCCCCCGCGTGCGCCGCACAGCCAAGGAATATTGCGACTCACCGCGGAAAGTGGATCCGAGGACTCATGAATGCCTCTATAAGCTGGACGAAAAGGAATTTTGGTCACGAACTGTTAAGGCGCATCCCCTGTCCCCCATTTCAGTTGACAGCACAGTGAGTGTCCCAAACTCGTTGGCGTCTACGAGGAGCGCGAATCAAACAAATTCTGATCATTGGTAATTCGCGACTCTGGTCTTCAAGCTTTGTGTTGCCCGCGTCTACAGCTATCCATGTCTTTACGTCCTGGCTTCGCTATCAAAACCTCGTGACATTCCATTCGTCATGCGCGCACCGCCATTCTGGCTTAGAAAGTTAGCATATAGTAGGTAGATGGATTAGTGGATGATATCACTTACCCCCAACCCCTCGCTGGGGTAGAAGTGACTACTAGCCCAGAAATATATTTGTACTCAGTCTAGTGAGTAGTGGCTTACAATCGACTGCCCAGGCTATATGTGCTATCAAAGCTACATATTTCTTCGTGGGTGCAGTTTCTTTGCAGGTGAAATTCCCTCACCGCAGAGGTAATTTTTGGGACACGTAATCAGGGCGGTAGATCATTGATCATTGGGGTATCCCGAATGTGTAACTGACTGTCTTCTCTCCTATCTCTCAGCATAACTATGTGAGTGTGCTGAGTAAGTATCGCATGACTATTCTATATTACATGATCAATATGCCGACAAATCCGGGAGCTCCGCAGCAGGCGAACGTGAAGCTTGTCAGCCTCTTTCAGCATCCCACCATGATCGCAACAGTTGCAGTAGCCGGCGCTACTGGGGCCGTGGGGAGGACTCTGGTGGAACAAATCCGGAAAGAGAACAAACTTCGCGTGATTGCTCTGACACGGCGGGTACGCTCCATACTAAATGTAAGAGACCATCCATTGACAGCTTAGAAAGGAACACTTCGAGTCCCCATTCGACAATGTGCAATATGTGCAGGTTGACTACGATGACGGCCCATCACTAGTGCAACATCTAGAGCGTAACGAAGTACTTACGGTGATCTGTGCGATTGGAATGTTGGGAGAAGACTGCTCCGAAGCGCAGCTCAATTTGATTCAAGCGGCCGACCGCGCAAGTACGGTAAAAAGATTCATGACGAGCGAATTCGGATATTTTACATCTGAAGAGTTTGACAGCCCTGTCTAGTCATTTTGAAGCCACTGCTTACGCTCTAGCAGGAGAAGGGACATTGATCCCGGGGTTGACTGGTTCCTGAAGGCCGCAGATCTTCTTAAGAGCAGCGGCTTAACCTATACTCGCCCTGTGTGTGGCGTTTTTATGGATTTCTTGGGGATGCCATATGCTCAATCAAACATTACTCCGATGAACATTGTCATCGACGTCCTCAATCGAGAAGCCCACCTCCCCGGGGATGGCAATAGCCCTTTGACCATGATTTATAGCTATGACGCCGCAACCTTGGTTGCCAAGCTATTAGAAGCGGAAGAATGGTCCGAGTTTAGCTTCTGCAACGGTGAAGATACTACGTTAAGTGAAGTCCTCAAGGTAGCAGAGGAAGTCCGCGGTATGTAACCTTTTCCCACAAGATTTACAATTTATACTAATCGGCATGTCCTATTAGGTCAAAATTTTGATGTCGTATATTTGAAGCGTGAGGATATCGACAAAGGCGCAATACCTATACTGAAGATTCCAAGGGGGA
Source organism: Penicillium verhagenii (assembly GCF_028828195.1). Classification (NCBI taxonomy): domain Eukaryota; kingdom Fungi; phylum Ascomycota; class Eurotiomycetes; order Eurotiales; family Aspergillaceae; genus Penicillium; species Penicillium verhagenii. The sequence continues at coordinate 573,491 of NW_026643168.1, read as the reverse complement.
GTGGCATTGAGCCAAAGGAACTTCTAGACTATAGCGTATTCGGGTATCAGATGTACCTCAGGAAAGGCTTCCAGCTACCAACAGAAGGGCGAATTGGGAACTTATTCCCTGGCTTCAAGCCTAGAACAGTTCGGGAGTTTTTAGAATCGATTTGGAGATTTAATTCGTAGTTAAACGAACGGGAATTCGCACAGATCGACAAAGAAACCGATTCAGTAGTCTGCAGCGGCCTCGAGTCTGTCAACTGGCGCCTATCATCATTTTACAACCATACCAGCCATGGAAGTACCGACAAGACTTGCGCTATAATGAGTAGAACAGAGTGGATGGCGAATAAGATATGGCAAATGAATAACAGTATCAGATAATATGCGAGGTGCGAAGGAAAGAGCCAGTAAATAATAAAAAACAAACTGCGAGCCTCAAACACATAAAACCGAGAACCAATACTAGGTTGTGGGTTTGGGAACACCTGTACCTCGTTTGTACGCTTCGCGCCGTAGCCTTATAGTACATTCCTGCCTACTTCCCTACATGAACAACAATGAAGAGCCTAGAACGTCACCCTGCCTGTATCAATATCCTCCCTACAGAATTACTACTTGTGCTCGTGGACCATCTTCGCAAAGACGATATGAAATGCTGTCATTTGTCTATTGAAGGCTGAGGAAAGTTTTTTTGCCTTGGATTTTGTTTCCATAAAGTCCAGTTCCAATCTTTTCACTCTAGATTTTATGCATTACGAGGGCTCTTGCTATCTGACCTGTGCCATTACTTATTGTCATTTTCTTATTCAATCCCAGAGCTACTGCATTCTGGTAAATACTTGGCAACATATATAGAGATACAAAACTTACAGTTTTTCAAGGAGATCATCCTCAAATATGATGATTGTCTGGAAAAAAACAGAGTTGTCCAAATACAATCATCTGGCTAATATAATTATCCGATAGATGCTGCTATAGAATAATATCAAGTACATATACCAGGAACAACTTGCATTCATGGAAAATTGCGAGGACGCGACTATCTTATGTGACAATCTCAATAAGCGCATCTTACCATTTTATTCAAAGATATTAGAAAAAGCCGCCCAGTCACGATAAGAGTTTTCATTCTTCCCTGGTAAATAGATTCCCTGGCAAATAGAGGAGTTAGTTATAATTACTTAATCCGTACACGAAAGGCTATCTACAACTGTTAGTTCAATGCTATTACGCAACGCTCTGTGGTCACAGTAAGTAACACTTATTAGGGCTCTTCTTACCTAGTGATTACTCGTTCCTCGAGTCGTCGATTCGCAACCATACCGTCACCAGTTAACGTTAGGCCTTACACAGGCTCGGGTCTCTATAGAATAGACTCGGAGGGACTATGTCTAAGAGGGTGTCGCCTAGTTAAGCTATACTTAGGATCTAAGTGAAGAGACTAGAGACTAAGGATACCTCTTCTAGTTAGGGTTTATCTTATACGGAATTAATAGGTAAACTAGTAGGTTCTAAGTAGTAATATATAAATTAATCATAAAGAACTAAATATAAGTAGTAATAACTATTCTTATATACTTAAGTTCTCTTACTCTTATAGCTACCCCCTAAGGGTAGATCTAGGATTCATATTATCATGTATCTAATAAAATCTAGATTCTCTATAATAAATATAACTTCTAACATTTGAATAATATTAATAAAACCTTTGACTCTAAATAAAATACTTGATAAAGCTTTAAGTATTATTAATAATTTGAATAATATTATTAAGATAATTATGTCTTTTATAAATATAATTATTAATAATATTAACATATTCAATACCCTAGGTTTCCAGACTAGGCGTGGTGGATCGTGGGACGCTGATCGCCCAACTTGCCCTCAGAAACATGAATACGTGGAGATGATTCAAATGATCTCAGCGGATGCAGTCCTAGTGCATATGCAAACCTGCCGAGCGCCATCAACGGAAAATAATGTGGGTAAAACGAGTACCCCATATAAAAGTGGCTCGGAAATCCAGTCCCAGTAAAATGATCCTCTTGCCACGTCGCCCCATGGGGACTTGCCTCCTTCTGTGTTCTCAGCAGATAATCCACCCCCTCTAAGATGGTTCTTTTCGATGGCGATGAGTAAGGGAGAAGACCCATAAGCGCCCAAGCTGTTTGTGATGCGGTTGATGGACCCGAGCCGGCTCGAAGAGGATCTTCATACGAGTGTAATGTCTCACCCCAGCCACCATCCTGGTTCTGAGTGGCCTCCAGCCATGTTGTTGCATTCTTGACATCGTCAAGGATGCTGTCGTCCCCCCCAGACCAGGCGTTATTCTCGGTATTACCGATGAAGTATTGAAGGGCACAAAGAGAAGCACTTGTTCCGTATAGATAATTGCAACCCCAGCGTCCATACCAGGCACCTGATGGTTCCTGCATACTAGAAAGGTAATCAATCGCTCTTTGGGAAGCCGCTGTTAGATGGTCTATCAGCTGGCTTTCACCGGCCTGTATGTTGTGCTTCCGACTGGTTGACAAGAAGAGCCCGAATGCCTCAAGGACATGGCCGGTAACATCAGGAGTAGACGGATCACATAGAGCATCCATGTCGCTGAAAGGTATCTTGTTCAGAAACAAATTTGTATTGTCTCGATCAAATGCTCCCCAGCCCCCGTCTTTGTTCTGCATTCCAAGAAGCCATTTCAATGCGCGTAAGACATGGGACGAACATAAGGATTGAGTGTCGTGTCTAATCATTGACACAACGGCCGCCGATGTGTCGTCCACATCGGGGTACCAGGTGTTGAAGTATCCAAAGCAGAAGCCTCCAGGCTCAAGGTTGGGGTTGTATAGCGCCCAGTCACCATGTCTGTCGAGAATCTGTCGACCACGAGCCCATGACACGGATCTTGATAGAATAGGATTATTCTGTGGTATTCCCGCATCAGTAAGGCCAATGATCATCAAACTAGTATCCCAGAAGGCGGAGACTGTAGTTTGGATCCGTTTTCCTAGGCGGTCGCGCCACGAATAACGTTCAATGGCTTCCAGTCCTCGACGGATAGGGTCTGAATCCAACCCGTAGCCTTCTAGATTAAGGGCGAACATAGCACCATGCAGCGAAGGCATTATATCACCGATATCTCCCGCTTCCTCTTGGTGGTCGAGGATCCAATCAATGCACCTTCGAAGAGAATACTGGCGGACAGGATTGAAAGTTCTGAGGCCGTTCAAGCGATGCAAAGAAAAGTCAACCAATTTGAACGCAAAAGCGATGGCATCACATTTCCACGACATCAAAAAGCCAGTGGTGTATGGAACGTTCTTGCTGGCTGGGTTGCACCATAATTCGTCAAGATATACGTTGGATTCAGACCTCCCATTCGGCAGCGCATAGATAGGGCGATGATGAGATATGACGAGAAGCGGTACAATCGTTGCCCGTGCCCAGGCAGACCATTGGTAAATGCTTATCGGTAGCCTCGATGGTACGAGGATCAACTCAGGGGGCAGTTCTGGTACTGCGGTCCAGGGAAACAGGCCGAACATGGCGAGGTAGATGCGGGTAAATATGCGAACTTTGGCGACCCCTCCAGCTGAGATGACAAAATCGCGACACATTTTCAACTGGCGGCTTTCCTCTGGGAAACCCAGCAGCTTCAAAGCAAGGTAAGCCTCCACCGTAGTTGAGATGTCCCCTGGATATTCCGGAGCGATGCTCCAAGAACCATCTGCTGCTTGCACAGAGAGCAGCCAGGAGATGATCGCTTCTCGGTCGCTAAGAAGGTCTCGTCCTAGAGCCTGGTACAGAAGAACATATTCTGCAGTAGTAGTTGCATTTGTCTTGACTTCTCCACACCAATGTCCGTCCGGCTTCATTTGCTCCATGCTGTAATGGGCTGCAAGAGAGAGTGAATGATTCACTCTGACGGGTAAGCTGTCACACTCATGGCTTCCAAGTAGTGTGGTGCTTTGTGTCGTGGTCTGGTTTGTCTGTAACATTTCTTAAGAAAGAATTGGAAATTCACGAAGGAGTGTTTACTCGAGACAGACTTTAAAGATTTTCAGGAGCTCGGTTTTTCAAGTCAAAGACTTGGTTGGATAATTGCCCTTCCAACGGATATAGATCAGCCAAGTAATATTCACACGTTGATTAAAGCAAGCCATGGACCTCATACTCCGTCCCAAGCTTGATGACCCTTAGTATGTTCTGCTTTCAGGCTTGAGTTAGTGGGGGCCTGTATTTCCCAGGCCAAGCTCTGAGGAGCAGAGGAATGTGATATCAAAGATGGGTTCCGGCTCCTTGTCCCCATACCGGAATGTGTCACCTCAGGCTATATCACAATTCCTAAATCATGACATATTTGACTCCGATGGTGCGCTGTTTCCGTTTAGATGCCAATTAAAATTCCAAAAGATGTTGCATAATATGTATGCTACCCTCCCTTGGCTCAGGTTCAGACTAGTATCGACAGGAAATTGTGGTTTTTGAATGCCAAGAGACACGCACGATCAAGCTTCAAGACTATTCAAGTGTTCAAACAAGTCATGACCAAGACACCTCGTAAATACTAATGATGAAACTGCGACTTTTGTGCTTAAAGAGGTGACCGAGTTCATTGCTCGTCTAGTATCCAAATTATTGTAATAGACTGATATGGGACACTAGCTTGGTGGCTAGGAAGACCACTGAATAACTTTCCTCACTCATAGATGGAGGTTTCAAGTCACAGCACCAGGTGCGGTATCTGTCATTTAATGTTGATGAGAAGTCACGAATGCATGGTATTCTACGAGACTTCCCTCCGCAGCAGCTTCTGCGGCGCGCATCCTAGGACGGAAAATTCCGAATGAGTAAAAAGGAGATTCCAGAAACTATCAGAACTTATTGGGCCAAATATTTCTCCAAACTAAACACAATTTGTTTTAATTGGCCACAAGGATCAAGGTGTCAGTCTTTGCTTCAGGGTTACATAGACGATGTGAGATTTGTCGCCTGGATTTCTTCATCTAGGAAGTCTAGTATAGTCTTTGAACGTTCTGGGCTCTATGAAACTGCCGGTAGTGGTGGGACTTTGGGGCTTTCTCCAAACCTGGTTTGAGTGTGACGATACAACATGAATTTGTGCAGTTCCGACCCCGAATTGCAAGGTATAGTGGTCATCTTCTTGTAACTGGAGGTTGTGTCCCCGATGCCCTTGCTGAGTATCGCATTATAAATGATACCTCCAGTTCCGGAGCAAGCTCTCTACCAATTTCGCAGTATGTCTACATCGGACTCTCTTGATCATAATTACGGGATGGGCGGTAGTCCGTTGTCCCTCACAATCCTCAGTATCGGAATGTGTGTCGGCTGGCTAGTCAATTACATTGCAACGATACGCAAATCGTTTCAAGACCGCACCTACGGTATGGCTCTGATGCCGCTCTGTTGCAACATCGCCTGCGAATTTGTTTATGGTGTGATATTCCCTCCAGACATACCGCTTTGGCCTTGTATCTTCGCGGGCTGGTTGACTCTCAACTTGATTGTTATTTACGCGGCTATGAAATTTGCTCCAAACGAGTGGTCGCACGCGCCATTGGTAGAGCGCAACATCTCTTGGATATTTGTCGTCACTATAGGGGTTTGGATGTCTGCACATCTGACCCTAGTCGCCCACGTTGGAAAAAGCGCTGGGGCGGCCTGGAGCTCCTGGTTCTGCCAGCTGCTTCTCAGTGCTGGTGGGGTATGCCAGCTCATTGTGCGAGGGAGTACGCGCGGAACATCCTTATTCATCTGGTAAGTCCATAGCTGTGGACAGCTGTAATTCTCGTATTCAGACTGATTGGTTTTTTCACAGGTTCAGTCGATTCATCGGTACTGTTCTTGCATTACCTCATGAGATTCTACGGTATCGGTATGGATATACAGATGTGGTTTGGCATAGTCCGCTCGGATGGTGGGGGGGAGTGATGTTTTTTCTATTGGACGGCTCATATGGGATCCTCTTATGGTCCATTCGTCGATCGGAGGCTCGCTTTGATGAAACTGCATTGCGAAATAAAAAAACTGCAGAATCAACTGGCAATGGGATAATGAGCGCCGGGACGTCGACTGGGATTTCACGCTCACGAGTGGATTAAATGTATACATGATTCAGACACAAACACCGCTTTCATCTAGTCTAATACAAGACGTCTCGCTTTACAAGTAATGTAGAGAGTACATTGCGCACGTGGAGGGAAATTCCAAGGTTTTGAATCACCGATGACGCCGAAAGCGGTATCAACTTGAGGTCATCAGTTGGATTCTGTTCTGAACAGGATAAGATTTTTGGGGCTGCCCAGCTATGGATCGCAGCGTGACATCCTAGGAGTTACATTTTAGGACTAGTGACAAGGAGTGGGTCATTTTAATCAACTTTACATTTCTCACGTACTCTTTAAAAGACTGAAAGATTCTTGAATGAACTCACATGTGCACTTCATCATTGTTATCGTTGAAATTTGCTACTTATGGAACTTTTCCGACGATATGGACGGTCCCAAATTCAAAGTGATAATTGTCGGAGGCTCAATTTCAGGCCTTTCACTGGCACATTGTCTCCATAAAGCGGGAATTGACAGCATAGTCCTCGAGAAACGTTCCGAGATTGCTGCGAATGAAGGAGCCTCGGTTGCAATCATGCCCAATGGAGGACGGATTTTACAGCAGATAGGGATTTTTGATACCTTAGGGACGCTGATAGAGCCAACACGTGTCGCCCACGTTCGATTCCCAGATGGTTTTCAATTCAGCTCACCTTATCCCAAGACCATGCGTGAAGCGTAAGTCAGCACAAATTGCTTAATGAGAGAGGGATCTATGCTCATTGGATGGCATTCACTAGCTTCGGGTTCCCAATGGCATTCTTGCAGCGACGACTGCTCCTCCGCCTTCTTTATGATCTCTACCCTGATAAATCAAACATATACGTGAACAGAAATGTTGTCAATGTTGATCACCAAGGAAGTGAGGGTGTGATAGTATATACGCAGAGTGGGCACTCATACCAGGGTGACCTCCTTGTTGGCGCAGACGGCGTTCACAGCCAAGTTCGCACCTTGATGTGGGATGTTGCTGAACGGGTGCAGCCTGGCGTGATTACTAGGGACGAGAAGACAGGTGAGCGTCGAATAGTCAAATAATTAATTTCTGACTTTTTTTACTGTGACTGACCAAACAACCACGTCGACCCAGGCATGACGGTAAGCTATGCCTGTATTTTCGGTATCTCGACCGCAATTCCGGGACTTCAAATTGGCAACCTGCATCTGAGCGTCTACAATGGAATATCTTTCATTGTAGCCCCTGGATCGGAAGGAAGGATATCCTGGTTTATAGTGCTCAAATTGGACAAGACGTTTCAATATGGCAACGCACCGCGTTTCACTTCTGCAGATGCTGCCTCACGATGTGAGCAACTGACAGACATGTATGTGTGGAATAACACTCGGTTTGCAAAACTATGGAAGAACCGAGAGGTTTTTTCCATGACTTCACTAGAGGAGAACATATTTCAGACATGGCACTATGGTCGTATAGTCTGCATCGGCGATAGCATGCACAAGGTATGTTGGAATTTCCGAGGCTTTGGACCACTTCTTTCCCGATTTCTGACTTATTAGATGACGCCAAATCTTGCCCAAGGCGCGAATTGCTCCATAGAGGACGCTGCCTCCCTTACCAATGCTCTTGTCCAGTTACTGGGATCGTGTCAACATTCACACAGGCCCTCTAACCGACAGGTCGACGGTATTTTATGCAAGTTCAATGCGATGCAGTTTGCACGGATGTCTGAGATATATAAGGCTTCGCAAATCGTTGTAAGGCTCCAAACACGGGAGAATATTTTTTGGAAGATCTTATTGAGGTACTTTGTGCCTTATTCCGGATCTTATGCGACCGAAAGAGCAATGGACATTCTGGAGAATGCAGTGTTTCTGCGGTTTGTCCCGTTGCCGCAGCGATCAGGAAATAGGTGGATACAGCCCAAAGATAAGAAAACAAGTACTTCCAGACGGCCAACATTTGCGGTGGCATTTTCGCTCCTGGTCCTGATCCTTCTCCTATGGTATCAGACCTGTGCAGCCTAGGCGCGATAGAAAATCCCACAACACTACAAAGTCACAGCATCAAATTGGTCCAGACATGAACGGTAATAATATGCGCATGTCTTCGGTTGGCAACCTGATACATTCAAGTGTAGAAACTGAATATACACCCCGGTCAAAGCCTGAACTGCCGTTCTATTATCCCCTATTGATTTGATGCCTATAGGATAGTAAGATCACATTCTAACAATAGTTGCTTGAATCCATCATCCCACTAGCTCGGGTTGTACAAGGAATCCTCTGCGTTGATGGACTAGAATAGCCACCGCTGCAATCAATGCCCTGCTTCAAGTCCTCCATCCGCTCAAGCTTCATGATAGTAGTGACAGCCTTGTGATTCTGAGGCAGCTTTGGATGGAGATGCGAAAAGTATATGCCATATTTAAAGATGGCCCAGTAGAAGCTGGCAGCATTCGTCAGGAGGAGAAATAACTTGAATGGAATCTGTAGACGGATATTAACTGACTCGTCTCACATAATTCTTATATGGCTTAGTATATTTCAACAGAGTAGACTCACATAGTAGCTAAAAACCACTCTCCACTGTATCATAGCGCCTTTTGCTCTTAGGTGGTAAGCATTGAAAATGACCACAATCATCAAATGCAAGATGATCGTCAACGCACTAAGTGCGCAACAATGCCAAGGCTGAGACCAGAACGAAATAGGCAATACGAATGGCATGGCGAGATTGAGGAAAGTCTCGAATATCTATTATTGTATCTATTAGTTTCGATGTACCCTTGGTCATGAGAGATAGCATACCTGGTTGGTCACGAAAAGTTTGGTGGTCAGGTCCCGCCATCCCATTTTCCAGGACAGAAGTACGTATTTGACATTGGACCATAATTCAATCGCAAACAAGAAGTTCCATCTTGAGAATCTTTGTTGAAAAACAGTGGTCTCCCCAAAGCCGCCTCGTTGTTGGTGATGTAATCTGAATAGAGCTGATGGAGTGCTTGTCGCAATGAACACCGCACTGCACATCTCTATACTGCCCCCAAGAGCTCGGCAACTGTTTCCCTGGAACCAGTCTTCGCTGATAGAAAATCCCGGATGGTGTTTAAACGTTTTTTTGAGGAATCGTCGGTCCCATAAGGATACAGCTCCGTGGGGGAACATGGAGCTACCAAGCCGACCTGCCAGTGTTCTTTGTAATCCAGAAAGCTTGTATTCTAGGTCTTGTGCCTGTTGACAGTAAGAACCAATTGACCCACAAGCATCGACTGAGGTTATCGTGTACCCAATACATTTGGCTCTCCCAGTGAGCCTCGAGGCCACTATTGGAAGATCGGGGGGGATGAGGCAATCATCATCAATGAGGAACACATATCGGAACTTTCGGGCAGCATGGCAGCCTACAAAGAGAGCAGCCGCTTTGGACCCGACGGGACACCAGACGAAATTGACGCCATGCTGATCACAAATGTCTTTTGTCTTGTCTGATGGGACCAAATAGTCTCCATTGGCAATGGCAAAGATATGAGACGAGGGAAAGACCCTCAAGGCCGCCTTGATGGTTTTGCCTATCACTGATTCTGAGTTGTGGCAAGGCACAAGAAGAGCTGTCTCATGCACCGCGGAGTTTGAGCCCTTTGTTTCAACGTGGATTGGCGTATTATGGCTTTCAAATTTTATGAGTAGAGGACCAGCAGAGAATCTAGGCTTGTTTGTCAGTTTTTGTGTCTTCTATATCTAACCAGATAGGGTAGCCAGACAAAGTAGATATTCCAATGAAAATCGCCCACCCTCCTGTTACTAATGATTTTTTCTGAGTGGTACTGTAGAGCCATACCAGGCTCCCTTCCCATAAAGGAAACCCCACAAGGAGAAGATAGCAGGCCACAGCGAGGATAGTGTAATAGGAAGCTTGGAAAGCTTTGCGTCTCCAATATCTGCGGCGACACTTGATTTTGGTCAACTCACATTGATCGAATAAGCTGAGAGTACTCTGATGCCGCCAATTCTTCAAGTTCACACGACTGCGATCTATGAAGGGTAGCAACTCAGGGCCGTCTCCTCTTCTAATTATGCCATTGATAGCACTCAAAGACACTTTAGAAGCTTTCGTTTGCTCAACAAACGGAACATTCGGGTGCTGAACTCTCGCATTATCAAGCAAGAGACCTGCACCAGCGAAATCTCTTCGCGACTTTGAGACAATGCGGCTTATTGCGCCGCGCTGGTCTCGCTTCTTCGGCATATATAGCGACACGTTATCCTTGGGCGTTTTGCAGTGCATTGTGGGGAGTTCAGTTTCACAATAGTGATAAGAGTCAAAAAGGTTTCCCCAAATAAAAGGTAGACTTGACGTATTTGACACTTATATTCAAATCTTCAGTGTCTTCTTAATATTCACCCCTGGAACTTCTCGATATTGATATCACATACCTTTTTCCTCCACGTGTGGCTGTATAGTGTCTCACTAGCATCATGGAGAGGATTTGGGTAAAACATGGAATGGTACTCCGTGCGCTCAACTATCAGTCTTGTTTGGACAACGAATAATAATATAAATTAGCACATCTGAGAGATGTGAAGTCCCCACCCAACGCCAATTTTCCTGATGTGATGGAAAGAATATATGGGCGAACAATCTTAAGCCATGTCATGCGCCACATGTAGCCACTGTCAGTGAGTGCAAAATTTTAAAGAATAACGTGGGTGGTTTAAAGGGTCGATGATGTGGCATAGGCTATTATAAATGATTACACCAATTCACGTCCCTTATTACGCGGGTGGCTGTGCTAACAAACCAAGCCTGACAGTGCCTATGCAACCCTGGGGGCAATCCTTAATAGAATGCCCAAGGTCCTGCTTGCAAAAACAGAGGAAAGTTCCCTGAAAAGGAACAGCGAAGATCTATTGAAAACCAGCGACAATTTTTATTATGGCGGAATCTATTTAAAACACATCTCACATTCCCAACCCGTGTTCGTATTGCATCTAGACATCCTTCAATGGCGGATCGGGCTAGCTGGCGAAGCCTTATGCTGGGGAATGCTTGTAGACCTGCGGCATTGGTTTTTTAATTCATTCACCGAAAGAACCTTAGCAAAAGTAGAGAGGGAAGCTTTTTAGGTACTAGTAGGTAATCACCTTGCGAAAGGATAATAACATAAATCGATTAGAAGGTGAGATAGGGAAGCACATTATTATAAATGGTCATAAATGGGTCATTGTACGGCATTCGCGTATAAAATGTGACTTTCGAAAAGCAGAAATAGCGTGTGTTCTGGGGAAGTGGGCTAGAACGGAAGACACATTCCTCGCGCATGCCAACTGGACTACACAAGGCGGTACCTGGCGTGCGCTAACGGGTTGCAAAGTACAGGGCTCGTGGACCGGTGGGGCCTGTTATCATTAAGAATCTGCGCCATGACCTACTTGAATACTACAATATCGTTTGGAGCTAGGGAGGGTTATTAAGAGGTCCTTGCACGGCCAAGCTTTTCAAATCCCGGCGGCTTTGTGGCGCATCCGCGGGAAAAGATCCACAATTTCCGGCATATATTGTTTTTGATTTCTCCTTCCCTTCAGCACGTCAATGCAAACTCCTTGCTTGAGAAAAGTTGCAGATCACATAGTGAGTCGGCATGAATGAGGTACCGTATTTATCGTAGATTTCACCGCATTTTGGTGGACGACGTAGTCTTTTTCCCAACATTAAATATAGCGCAGATCGATCATTGCCAGAGATGTTAGCCCATTTACTTATATGGCCCACCCGCTTAGATGTAGATTAATACTGTAGCTTATTGGTTTATCGAGCTGCACCCAGCTGAGTAGCTAGAACACCAATACTACCTGATATCTTCAACACCACATGTCATTTTGTATTTCATTGTTTGTTGATAGCAGTGGAGAACGATCATACATATGTAACATTGGCAGAAAATATTGATCTCAAAGGGAAACTTGACATGAGAATATATCAAGGCGATTCCAATGTTAGAAAATTTGAAGATATATATCGTTTCCTCATGCCAGGCTTCATTAAAGAAATTGATTATATGAAAAGTCTTGCTATACAAGGTAAATCATGCTATCAATCAATATATTCACCTTGTTGATATTTAAAGCTCCGGTTTCTCGCGTTTACTATGCCCATGTGTGTTTCGGAATGCGTAGCTGTCTTATATGCGCAGCACGCTTCCCGAAATGAATACAAGTATAGTTAGTCGTTGGGAGCGTTGTGATTATCAGGCAGCCAAGGGCGGTGAATAATCACCGCTGCGAATCGGTCGATTCTAGCTTTCTAGGTCATGAGTCCCTGTGTAAGTCGTGCAAAGACCTGAGAAGGGGATTGACGGCCCGTTTCTTTTTCCGTAATTCACGAGCCTTCAAATTTACATATCGAGTCTGGAAAATCCCAGCTGTGTAGTGGGGAATTCCCCTCTGCTGGTTGTTGTCCACTTGATGCAATCATACGGTGTCAGTCACGTCTAGTGTATGACATCGATAAATTGATATTCATACATGTACAATCTCGATAGTGAATAGATACCCGCACTGAGCCTTCGGGGTGGCTTCCGGCCCCTACCCTTTTAAGTGAGTCGTCTGGCTGAAACCATTCCGAGATTTCTATTAAGATCTCTTTTGCTATCTAGCTCGAAGACCATGTGTACTCATGGTTCTTATTTCTATGAACAGAAAAGACTGCTGTCTTTCGTGACAAAAGCAATATTTGAAGGCTTGGTGAGCCGGTAGATTTAGAGGAAGGATGCGGCAGGGAAAGGGGCAGCGAGGAGGTCGCAGAACGCAGATCTCGTACTATGGTGATCAGGCTAAGCAAGAGATCTTCGCCTGTAGGGCTCTGCTTAATATGAGCTCAGATCTAGTTTGTTACAATATGCTGCATACTGTACAGGGGCAAATTATGACGTTACATGTATTGTGTCTTAAGGCATGTCTAGACATATGTGCGGCATCCAGCAAACTCCTTTTCAATTTAATTACTAGTATACTAAAATTTTCGAATAGCGAAGACCCCCCCTAGATACAAAATTTGAATTTCCTCGTCATGAACGCGCTTTCTTTTCAATCAATATTATAATATGAATTTCCTCCCAATTACGTGGGTGGCCTTTTCTCTCTCCCCCTTAAAATGTTACGCGTAATTTACGCTTCCATTCAAACAACATACGCCTAATTTACCAATGATTTATTCACTACTTTTATTCCCTGGGATCTTAGCCACGAGTAGCGGTCCGCACTTAATGGCATATTGTTATGCTGAGAGTATCCCTAGGTGGGAGCATGGGTATTTGCGATCTCACGGGTCGCCAGAGCGGAATCGGAATTACCTGTACTTTTTGACTATTAAACTCATATTATCACTTGGCTTATGCTAACTGTATTTAATGTTCGTTAGGATGGCCACTACATATTATTAGAGGCGGGTGAGATACACTCGTAGGAGTAAATATAGATAGCGTCGTAGTAAGCTACGCTTCTATAGCTTAGGTAGAAAGTGGTAAGTTTGGTTGCACTTCACACTATGCTACTGCGGAGGCCTTATCTTAGACATCCTGCGACTGCATAGCTGCTATTATTGTAGCTGCCATTTTAGAAGGGGCGTCGGATTGAGCGGCTTCTAACAGAAGAAGCGAAGGAAACAAGCAGTGGAATGAATATGATCTTGATTGTGTTCTAAGCTAGGAAGAAGAGAGACGAGCCTGCTATCTATAAAGGAAGAACACCATGCGGTGAGGGACGGCAGAACCAGGAGAAACCGGAAACATCCGGTGGAAGCTGCATGGTCATGTGATTCCAACAGCTTCTCGTAAACTCAAGGTGGCAGTGCATGGAGCTGAAAGCCGGGACGTAATTAGGAATGGGGCCAAGATGAAAAGAAAGGGGGTGGTGATGCGATAGACATGTTTTGGTTATGGACTCCCGGGTTGGTTTTCAGGAGGAGTGGTATGTAGGCGACTACATTTGAACCCCACATGTAATTGATACTGTCTCTATCGTTCCCGTTTTCCCGTCCTCGTTTCATTGGCCAGCCTGGTCTTGAGGATTTGTTCTACCTGTTGGTGGGTCTTTCACTGTTAGTATGAGTTAGCTAGCTTTTCAGATGACCGCCCCGGGCACCCCTCTAGAAGAGGTGCTGGCCTCCTGTTTCTCAGAACCCTAGGAGCAATCATCATACACATCCACTGTTCCATTCCTCTCGCCGTAACACTTGGAGCGTCATTTTGATTTTAAATTTTTCAATTTAATGACAGGACACCCGGGCTGTACATGTGGATTGGATTGCATATTTATATAGCAGAATATCATTTGAGACCATGCGTGGATCAAGCCTTTGGCTGTCCTTCAACAAACATAGCCGTATCATGCTCTTCTCGGGCCCTCTGTACCGTCTGTGAATATTTCTTTCCCGCAATAAGCCACCACCCGAGTTCAATGATCAAGAATCCGCCAACAACCACACATGTATAATTCATATTGGCAACTAGGATAGCGTCTGAGTTAGCAAAAAGAACACATTCAGCCAAGTTTATTTCGATCTATGCTACTAGTGTAGAGTACTCACCGGTAGCGGGCATTTCGAAAGGGAAGGAGAAGAAGATAATCGCAAAGACTAGCCATAGCACCGAAATGATGTTGACCGTCATCCCCAGGAATTGACCCATCGCGAACGGTCCGCGGTGCATTGTGCGTCGGCGCAGCAATACGTTCGTCAGAATCGGAACGACATATGCGAGGTTGTTGATCGTCCTAGGAAAGTGTTAGCACATGTACATGGTCACATTTGTCGTCATCGCTTACACTGCAGAGCTCATCATCGAGTTGAATGCGGTGCTGGATCCCAGATAAATGCAGCCCAGTAACGCGATGATAACTCCGACGCAGAGCTGTGCGTTGAAAGGTGATCCAAGCTTGGGATGGACGCGTGCCCAGCTAGATGAAGTTAGGATACCATAATAATAACAGACTTTCATGATAGATCACTCACATGTGAGAAAGGGGAAGGCCATTATCGCGAGAGAATGCCCAAAATACACGTCCAGTGCCTGGAATTTGTTAGAAATAAAGATCATCGTATCGAAGCGGAATTCTCACTCAATTGGGAGCCGATCACACATGGTCCTAGCGCAACCCAGACCATGAAAACGAGGCCAAATGCACCACCCTTGGTGGAAGTTGCTTGCTGGAAGATCTCAGCCAGTGGGAGACCCGTCCTCGTATCGGCCAGTGAATCGTAGTTCTGAACGGAGAACATCAAGCTGAGCAAGTATGAGATTCCTGTAACAAATGCAATTGAGAGGGTGATCGCTGGTATAGGTTAGCATCTTCCAGAGTACATAGGCCGTCGAAGAGGATTCTGGAAGCTTACCAAGACCCAGAGGGGCGTTTCTCCCGGGCTGTACATATATCATTAGCATCCAAGGACAGAAAATTGCAACGAGGCTCGGGGGCTCACATTAGGCATTTCTTCGGTAATGTGCTATATTATTGAATGTTGTTAGTCTCGCGACTATGGTAATTCGCGACAATGAAGGCAACTCACGGATATTCCATCAAGCCCACCCAATGCGTATAATGGGTTCACCAAGCCGGTTATAAAACACATCACGTTGTTATCCCATCCTGTCTTGTTCATCCACGTAGCAAATACAAATTTGCTGTCGTTGTGTGCGGGTGCGGCGGCGGCCACTGTGACCATAGTGATAAACCATGCCAATTGTAGATAAAGCACTAATACCAGAGTCAGGAAGGCACCTTTGGTTGATTTATGAACACTAACGGGAGAATTTGTTGATCGCTGGGATAAAACGATTGCCAAACATGACGATGCCAGATGTAATAATATTCAAGATTTGGTATGCAACGAAGGTCATCCAGGGCTTGACTACCAAATCATCGTGGTATAGCGCAATTAACCCCATGACCGTTGAGCCGTAGATAAGATTCGTTGATGCGGTGGTGAAAATCCCTAATAGCATGGTCAGCATCCCCCCGGCTAAGTTCTTCCAACAAGAAGTATAGCTCACATCCAAAGACTGTGCACCACCCCGTCGCAAAGCTCAGTAGACTGTTATATCTTTTAGGGGCGATGGCCGCGATCCAGTGATACATTCCCCCTTCGGTCGGGTATGCGGAGACGAATTCTGCTAGAGAGGCGCCGACAAATGACTGCAGGATGAAGACGAGAATGAAGCCGTAAATCACTAAGGAAATTAGCTTTGCAAGTGTGCTGCGAGGTGATTTGGTTCAGTCGGGGCTTACGGGCGCCAGGGCCACCGGAGTTCAATGCGGTGATTAAGCCCAAACCAAGACCTGGAGTTGGAATCAGAAAACACGTCGGCCAAATACCTATATACGGCATTCGAACAAACCTGTCCATGAAATTGTACAATTGGCAGCTAGGCCAATTAAGCTCCATACCGAGAAATGTCGCTTCAATTCTTGCTTATGTCCTTTTTTTGGTCAGTCCCAGTCAGGATCAAAGCCATCTTTATCGATCCGATCGCAGAACATACCCATCTGCGCCAAGCGCAACTCATCCTCATCGCGAACCTTCAACACTTCCACACTCTGGCTGGTCTCAGACGATCCCGGCTTTGGAACCGTGGATCCGACATCGGGTATACCCATATTGCGTGTAAAGGGGCGTTCCGCGTGGTTGACAGATGCAAGGATGTGGGCAGAACAGGGAAACTTTCGATTCGACCCGGTCGCAAGACCTTTTCCAATGCGCACATGGCATAGCTCCTGTTTTATTCATGGTCGTGCAGCCTTATCGCTGCACGCCGGGGATTCTGGGGATTTCGCCGGTTTCGCCGGACTGATAGCCGGTGAGGGGCTGAGCGGGGACGAATCATAGCGCCGGGATGCATCTATGTGGATGCATTTCTACCGGTGATCAATGTTATTCCCCGAGTGGAAGTGTGGAGGTGGCGATAAGTGGACGTTCTATTTGAGTAGTGCGAGTCCCTCGTTGTGAGCATGTATTCGAGCGTTCGAATATGTCTGGTGGATTGAATTGAGGGTCTTGCCACGTTCCAAGGCTGCATCCTGTTGACTTCAGCTCCAGCCTCCAATTATATAGAGTGGAGTAGATAGTGGGTCGCAAGGTGGGCTGTTGTCGAGGTTCCAGTAAACACTGTTTGAACTTCGAGTACGATCTCTAGATCAAGACTGCGAAGTTCAACGCCCATGCATGCACGAGCAATCAACCTTGGAAGATGAATGAAAATTGAATTTATTATGCCCAGGAAGTAGTTTTCAATATCCCGTATTGCCAGTCGAGTCTCGACTTCTCTCCTGTTGTTCTGCTGCTTCTTTCCGCCCTGGTCCGTGCGCGTGCCCTAGTCTGTGAACAACAATGGAACTTAGAAGTCAGCACTGATCGGACAAAATAGCAGGGTTTGGTCCCTGAAGTCATGTAGTGTGCTTATCTTTGACAGACTCAGGCGTATATAACCATTCTTTCGGTGTAGCCCTGGACTGTAGCCTTTCTTCGAGGCTCCTAGTACAGTCGGTTGCCGAAGTTCATGCGTAGTAACCATCCGGTTACCGGCATGGTAAATTTGAAGCTGCAACCACCCAGTCCTCACGGCCTGTATTGAACTGCATATGAATTTGTGGCGGGAGGATCTCATAGATCTCTGTGATGCTGGAATGCGGCACTGTTCGGTAGAACTAGGGTCTCCTGGACCTTTAGTTTTCTGTGCTGTTGAGGACCTAAGTAGTTGTAAAAAAAGTTATTCGTAAGAACAAGGAGGGGGCTCTAGGCCTTGTGTGTTGGTCTCAAAGAAGCTATTGGGGCCACGACTGTGAGTATAGTAAGAAGGGTGAATAGCACTGCTTTTCAAAGATGTTGGAATAAGATTAACAACCTAAGGTGGGAATGTGTAGAAATCATGCCGTGTAGTTGATGTAAACCTACTACAGGCACACGGCACGCCGCATATACTAACCACCCAAGTGTCCTGTGGTGTAGGATTTCTTTATTAGAACCAATGCTATAGACTAGATGTATGAAGTTTGTTTCTATCTTGGGCAGTGTATAGAGTTGTTTGTATGTAGTAACGAAGTGAGAAAATGGGGTACTACCGTACTAGTAGTCTAAGCTTTTGAGGATCTTCTTTCTCTCTCCTCCACTTTTCCGTCTCTAACCGTCTCTAACCGATCCTACCCGTCTCTTCCCCTCACTAGCCGTTTCTACCCGAAAGCTCCACTCGATCCAAAATGCCCAGCAAACCCTTTTACAAGATCGCTCCGTACTTGCAGGACTCTGTCAAGTACAAGGAGTACCTGTGTTTGGGAGAACTTGGGCAGCTGGATTACGAAGATTATGATCGGGTAAGTTTGTTGTTTACTTCCACTCCCTGACGCTCGATTTCCCTCATCGAATATCATTGTGTGTCTTTTGGAATCAAAGGCATTGGTCCGAAGCTAACTGCGTTCTACTAATCCCAAAGAATGACGAGGGCCAGATCATTCTGAATGGTAGCGAGGCCTTCTGCCGATGGCCGGATTGTACCGACAAGGTTAGTAGCACGAGGAATCTTTACGGAGTCGTGTGGTTTTGAATGCTTGCTGACCTATTGCTAAATCGCAGACTACTCGATACACCTTCCAGCACCTTAAGGTGCATCTGAAAAACCACTGCGAACTCCCCGCTAGCTACTACGGGCATGATGGCTCTATTTTTGCCAAAATGACCCCTGCTGCGGGAAACCGCCATGGTATGTTTCCTGGCAATCTGTACAATGACTAGCAGCCACGTACTAATTGGTCAGACTGGTATGAAGAGCTGGTCGACAATGCCAGAATGAACGCGGCGGAGAAGCCGAAGGTCCCACTTCTCACCAATGGCCTGGTATGTACCATTCCCTCAACAGCTCATAAAGTGCTTCCAACTAACTCTGACTTTCAAAGATCTCGAAGATCAAGGTCGCGGACAAGCTTCACGCCATCAACCCTGGCATCAGCATTCCTTGCATCTACTGCGAGAAGGCCGCTCCTGGCGGCGGACGGACACATGGTGCGTCTTACTCCTTGCTTACTGATTGCTTGGTTGTTCTCTAACAAGTTATCAGCTTGCTGCGAAGACGTGCAGCGTTGCGGGTGGTTAAAGACTTTCGACGTCACCGAAAGTCTGGAGTTCGCCGATCCCGCCCAGGCCGTTGCCATCAAGGCCGCCAAAGCTGAAGCCGGCAAGGAAAAGGCCAATGCCATCAAGGAAAAGGCCAAGGCCGCCAGGGAGAGAGCCAAGGCCGCTAAGGCCGCTAAGGACAAGGCCACCCGCGGCAATTAGTTCCTGGGTTCGTGGAGTTTCGTGGAGGCTCGTGGAGGAGATATGGTGCAGTTTTAGTTTCTCGGCATTCAATGCCCGATTGTGTTTTTTCTTTTTGTTCAATCTCGTCCTCAGATGACGCTTTTTGTCAGTTTTTGCTTAGAATGCCTGGGCACTGCATATCACTAATACCCCACTTATGAATAGCTTTTAGGGAACTCGAGGCCGAAGAAGTGATCGGTAAGGCTTTGACTCTTTGATCACCTGCGACAGGGCGTAGGGCGGAACCACGCAAAGATGTGTCAAAGAGCTGGTTGAAGTATATGTACTCAGTCAACAAAAGTGTTAAGCTCTGTTTTTCTTACGGGCAAAGACGCTGAATGGATGCTTCTCGCTAACAATTTCGATATTATAAGCCAAAAATCCTTGAAAGCCGCCACGCATGCGAACCCGACGTCGCAAAAGGGGATCTTCAAGAGGCAACAAACCTCTGCTATGATAGCCAACTGTCTGGAAGGTATTTCTCCCCTTTAGTCCTCGGGTGCCCGCGGCTCTTTTCGTCATAGAAAGGTCGTTCGAACTTCGAAGGTAAGAGATGAAAGTAGCCACCGAGTAATGCGTACTGAGTAGACAGCCATCTTGAGTACTCGTCATGGGAACTAAGTGTATACTAACCATTCCAAGTATCAAGTGTATCAAGTACATTGTATGTAGAATTCAAGGTTGGATACATCCACTGCTACTAGACCGTAGAGATACTACTACCTAAACCTAAATGGTTAACTCCGCGCGGCGCTCTTGAGTTGTGTATTCACCTGGGTGCTAGCCGGGCACTCTGAACGGAGTTTATTCCCCACATGCACTACGAAGTCGCGCGATTCTACGATTTCTGTTTACGAAATGAAGAGCTTACAAATCCATTGAACAAAATACCAGCCGTGTCCTCTGATTGGAATGATAGGCCTTGTCAATAAGCCTCGAGGGTTGACAAACTTTGGGTCAGGTCCCGGTCATGACTACGCCGCTTAACAACGAAGTCGGGTTTTACGCCTCAACATCATTCGCAAGTGATTTACAAATTCCAACTACGCATTCGAGTTCAATGAGTGCTGACCTAGTGCTGGTTGACAGATACCCAGAGCCGCTTGGCTTCCATCCTATGTCAACCAATCAGACGGCAGAATTGATCTCGGGCATGAGTAATTATTTGCCACTGGGTAGGCCAGTAAGCATTTAACGACCAGCGCCAGCAACAACAACCTACACCACGCTCTAGGTATTATACTCGGCGTCGGACCAGTCACGATTCCGGAGCAAGGCAACCGATCAAGGTCGCTCCTGTACAAACTTCCATCCCGACACACTATTTTGCGTCAACAAATAATATGCCGGTACATGACTACGGCGTGTGGAAGGCAAACGCCGTACACTACGTCGTCGAAAGCCGCGAGGATGGGTCAAAGAATCCGCATCTCTTGCTGTACTTCGATGACAAAGGCAACACAACGCACCATGCAAGGTATCACGCTCGCCACAGATCCCATAAGCCCAGCCAAAGGAATAAGGAAATCGTCGGCCTTATCCGAGCAGTAGTCAACATCAAATCGGGAGACAAACCCGAGTCCCAGGTGGTCTGCTGGGTGGACCGGGATTTCAAAGATCAATCTATTATCGATGGCCTGAAAGATCTGCCATTGGGTTTTCATCAGCTGGCAGAGACATCGCCAGGCCCGGCTGGGTTACGGACGGACTATCTGCGAACTGAGCCGTTTGGTCTGAGTACCGGTCGCATCTTACCACTTGCCAATGCCGATGAGAAAAATGACATCGCTGGTATTTTGGAGCCCGAAATCGAGGAAGCAATTAACCAGAGTGCGAATATATATCTATTTGGGGCGCGGTTTGTGGATTACAAAGGTATTCATAATTTGCATATGAATCAAGGAAATATTGGGCTATGGGAGCATGATGATGGTGTATTTCAAGATGGGTTCATTTTGTTTCATCGGCCTCGTGAGGATCGATGGGTTGCTGTGTTCATTGGCTTCACATCACAAGCTGTGGAGACCGACGAATCCTCCGGACATCCTCTATCATCATCAGACACCTGGAATGAAAGCTAGGCCGCTCATAGTGATCCAATATAATATGTTTCACTCGTTGAGAATTCAAGGGCACCGAATCTGTGTTGCAAGGGACGGTCTCTCGACCAATTCACAGGCTGAACATCAGCCTTTTCTTAAGATACTTTGAACCATAGCTTTCTTTACTTTATTGAGACATCTCGCAATTACCTAGATTTTTCTATCAAGAGTACCTGGTGGTTAGTTCACTCTAATTACAAGTTTGTACCCGATATATCCTATCCAACTCGGAAGTAGACTATTTGACTTCCGTAATTTGTCAATCCACTTGCATCACGAATACTGACTATGTATGCGTTTCCTCAATGTCTACGTCCACTTTCCTTCTCGATAATCGAGATCCACTCCTCTCACTTTTGCCCATGTTGTACCGTTGTTCTTCCAGTGCTCACTTATACTTCCCGTCCGCGACTATCACTTTGCTCATGACGCTTAATTGATTGGAGCCCAGGACTTTCCTCGTCTTCTTTCCTTTCATCACTTCTTCTCTTTTTACTTTCCCTCTGATTTGTTCCTTACTCTTGGAGCTTCCTCATACATGCGTATCTGATTCATCATTCGAGCTGCGGTCTTCAAACTTTGCCCTCTCCATCATCCTTCTCATTATCCTCTCCACCCTCCTCTTTCATCCTCCCTTTTCTATACTCACCTCCGGCTCTACTATCATCCGATCAAAAATCTCAGCATCCGCAAACTCTCAATCAATCCCCGATCAACGCCCTTTATCTTTACCACGACTCATGTTTCAGCAAGCATTTTTACCTACCGAAATCGGTTGTCTCATTGAATGAGATGATTTTACGGGAGCGGGACCCATACACATGTGCAACAGAAGCGATGCTTCGAGGAGTGGCGAATCACATTCCTTGTTGAAATGTCAGCTCTTATTCTCGTTACTGACGACTTTGCAATGACTGGTACGATATTGATCGTCCCGGATTACCCAACTCCCAGTTGGTGCGACCATTGCAACAACAATCACGATAATATGTCGTTTGCGTGGTCCAAGAATATCAGGATTTGCTTCATCTACAATCATCATGGCTATCGACCGGGTACTGGTGGAGATGGGTCGTAAGGGGCCTGGCTTCGTGGCAAAGTTTACGAACACACGAATTCACTCCTCTTGCCCAAGAAGGAATGAAAATGGCGAGTTTCAAGGGGTGAGTTCAAGATTACCTTGTCGTATTCCCGTACCGGAAGTCCACAGATCCAAAGCTAACAACTCATTTTCAAAGTTTATCCTCATGGAACAAATCTATTGGCTGGACTGAAAAAATGGGAATCCTCGATAACATCGCTACTCAGAAAAAACGAATCGGATCCGGAGTTTGCAGAATTCAGGGGATCGACTGAGCGCTTAGTAGAACACCCAATCACCATGTCAAGCAAAAGTCCTTGGATTCAGAACTTGCCAAGCTATGAACTGGCTCTTTGGTTCACGCCAAGAAAATGCCCATCACTTTCCGGAACTTACATTTCACCTCGCCAGGTAGGTTTTGCCCTGTTTATAAATATTTCAAGATACTCACGCGTAAACCAGATGGCCTTGAAGTTTGCAGGGACTTGTTCAAGATCATTGCATGAAGCCTTGCATGCGGGGATGGAAAACCAAGCTCTGATACAACACACAGTCAAGTTCGTCCGAATGTATCATATTCTGGGCTTCTATGTGCAACCAGCCATTCAAGCACGACAGCATGGCAAGGTGATGAGATATTTAGCCCACGATTTTGGCCAGTTCAACGGAATGCCGTGTCAGACACTTCAGTGCAACAAACAAGCATCTCGAAAAGGAAGCCCCCGAAAATTCCGGCGAAGAAGGATGACCATTACATTAATGAGGTTTCCACTACAAAATCTTCTTTCACAAGGAGATGTGAGTTTCCAATTCAATTTCTTATTATATATAATTCGACACTAATAATGGGTTACAGGTCATCAACTGATTACGTCCTACCCTGTTCTACCTTGCCAGAATCCAACTGGCCTACCAACCAATGTTGCGGATTGGGCTCATTGTCATCGTGATCGAGCTGTACGTTTAGCCTCTCGCAAGATGTGGCCGCCACCGGGGTTCTGCATCCACTGGCCATGTATACTTCCATATACTAAGGAAGTTGCAACAAAAGAAGCAAGACAGATAATTCAAAGCAGACATGGGCTAGAAAAGACGACTGAAGCTTCTATACCATGGGAGCCTCAATGTCGTGTAGTCCAAGGGCCATTGTGGCTCTCGGAAGACAACGTTTTCTTATGCTTATTGACTCGTCAATGTCGAAGCAACTGGAAATTCTAAGAGACCTTTACCTTGGCCCCATTTCCGGGCCCATTTCCAGGTTGCTTTTCCGGGGTTATTGTTCCAGCCCCATTACAAGCCCCATTTCCGGGCTATTCCCGGCCCCCAAAATTTGGTGGCAATCCTGATCTCAGCTCCCTTATTCTGGTATGTAATGACTCTGTTAGCCCATGTTTTCACTATTTTCGACCCTGGTGTTCAATCCCTGGGATTTGATAGCGGAATACATCGCCAAGCTATACGAGGCTCAATCCCTCATCATGCATTTTACCCATAGCCTACTTCATCGGCTTACGGTATGCTTTGAGATGCAGATTCTCACATCTGTCAACTATTGAACCCGCTCACGGATTGGTTTGAGGAGGATACAATCGGGAAGCTGGACAGCCCGGTTTCTCAGGATCAGCGAAGCGTAATCCTGTATTTTGTGATGCATGTGTACTCCCCCAGCAATATGCACTTATATATTGGCCAGAAGGAAGCGGAAACCAGTTCCTTGTTCAAGCCTCGGGTCTCAAGTGTTTTGCAGTCAGCTGAGAACATGGAGCTATTGTCGTCTAGGAACCGTGAGGGGAAGACTGCATGTGGAAATTATATGTCATTTTGAGATGGTATGCGTACCGATTTCATAGTCGGGGGGGGGGGGGGCGGAGGGGGTCGATACCGTCACCGTGGTGCGAACAACCCTTTGGACGATGCAATGACAACCGGCAGCAACATCGTCGAGCTCTAGTTGTGTGTAATTCCAGTGGACTGTTTCATTTGCACTGCTGACATGAGAACAGATGTTGTTACCATGAGCAAGATACGGGAATGACGGGGGCCACTCCCCCTTCTTGTGAATTTTATTCCCTTTCACGTCTTTATGTATTAATCCCCACACCAGGAATTGCGGCTTCGATCGTAAATGTCAGCAATGCTAAAAGACGGGAAGTTCTGGTCTTGAGGTTTTCATCATCGGAATTGCAGCCACGCTGGATGAGGCCATCCGAAAGTCGATGAGTTAGTGTTTCGCTTCTATTTTTGGCGGCCGTCGGAATTTATTTTGTCTGAGTTTTACTGCCGTCGAAGTTCGTTTCATGACTCTTGCTATCATCGGAATTTCTTTTATGATGTATGTCTACTGAAAATTGCTGTGCTGTGGACTTGCATATCTAATGAAGATTGCTTTGCTGTGGGGATTGCCGAGGGCGGCAATCGTCTTTTAATGTTCGGAGGGGGGCACATTCGCCATCCCAGAGTTTTGTTTTGTTTTGCATTTTGTCTTTTTAAGCCTTCAAATGCCACAGCTCATGTATAGTTACCAGTAGTATTCCTTGGATTACTTTCAACTCAACCTCCTGAAGTGCTATTTCCACGCCTTTTCCCCTTCCAAGCTTGTAAAATTTATGCAAAGCCCACTGTATAATCAAGCATTGAAACGTTGCATGGATGACAGCATTGGGGTACGAAATCAGGTAAAAATAGGAGTCGAAAAGTCAGTCTATCAGGCAGCAATGGGGAAGCCAGTTTGAGTTTGGCCCCAGTGTCCTAACTTTTCTGGTACATCCCGACAAGATCGTCACTTGCGGGGTTGTGTCTCGAGTTGGCTCCATGCGGTGAAGTCTTTTCTTGATGGTGGGCCAAATGAGAGTTATGAACAGGACGCTACTTTGTATTTGGCAAATCGGTTTAAACCAGTCGCATGAGATCGATTTGCCACTTTTTTTGGTATAAAGCTCAAGGCAGGCTTGGTGAAAATCAGATGGGTTGAAAGACGGTAACATACTTAGTACCCAGCCACCTTTCATAGCGAGTCTCTTCTGCTATCTTTTGAATGCGGCTTAGATGGTATGATTGCGAGTATGGCATTAGCAGGTCCCCGCTCGAGTAGTGGTTCAGCGATCTAGTGCCCATTGTGGGCTGCAGTGAGGAGTGAAACCACCTCAGTATGGCCGAACTCGGATGCCCGGCTAAGAGCAGATCTTCCTTGTAGGTCTAGAATAGACGGATCAGAACCAGCATTCAGAAGCAACTCAACAATCTCAACGCGATTATACAGTGCAGCATAATAGAGAGGGGTCGCCCCGCAGCGTGCTTGAATAGAGAGATCGGCACCCGCCTTTATGAGGAGCTTCACTATTGCAATATGACCAACCCTTGCCACTTGATGCAATGCTGTATGGCCTTCTTCTCCTTGGAAGGAAACGCACGCCCCGCAAGAAATGAGGTATTTTGTCACAGCCACATGTCCGGCTCCAGCAGCGACATACAAGGCGGTATACCCCTTTTGACCAAATGTCGACGAGTTGCGGAAGTTTAAACGGTTTTCGCGTGCGAGATCAGCTCCAGCCTTTACGAGAACATCCACTACCTCCAAGTGGCCCCCTCTGGCTGCCCACTCGAGTGCAGACCGGGCCCAATATCCCCAGCGCGCATGACTATAAGCGTAATCTGGCGCTATTCCCGCATTTAGTAATAGCTTTACTATCACAGTATTGCCATTTTCAGCTGCCTTTTTCAAACAGCGCTGCAACCTAATATTGGTAGGCCGGTCAAGTGTGGACGTATCTATTTTGCGATTCAGGATAGCAGCAGTCCTCTCAGAATCTCCGGCACAGACTGCGGGATAGAGCGCCTGAATGTTGAATCGATCCCCAGGTTCAACAAGTAAATCATGAATGGCTAGAGAACCTTTCTCGCAAGCAGATGCAAGGGCGCTTCTTTTTTCATCTTCGTCCAACTTAGCCCCGGACTCAAGAAGAACTTTCACCACGGCATGATGCCCTGCAGTAGCGGAATTATAGAGCGCTGATGTGTAATTACGGTGGTCCACTCGTTTCGAACCAGCGACATATGCAACCATTGCGGCGTGGCCTCCCTTAGCAGCAAAGTATAGTATTGTGCCCCATTCCAAGTTGAATCCCGCATGCTCAAGAAGTCGAAGTACCTTGAGACTACCTGAAGAGCCCACCGTGTCAGACAGAACGATGTTGCTATGCGAGATATCAAAGTCAGACCCCATCAGCACTTTCACCACAGAATGGTAGCCAAGCATGGCGGATTTTATTAACACCTCATGTCGTAGTTGCATCGGAAATGATGATAGAGAAAGAAGAATCCTGGCTATCTTTGCTCGACCCAACGAGGCGGCAAGTCTCAGGGTATTCGCTGTAAACTCAAAGCCAGCCTCAACGAGCTTATGAAAGACATGCGTGTGGCCGTACTCCGCTGCTAGATCCAGAACACCGCTGTATACATGTATATCCGCCATATCTGGGTGCGACTTCATTTTGTTCAGAAGCATTGACACTGTCGAAAGATGGCCAGTCCTTATCGCCATATGTAGTGCGGTGCGGTGGAAAGGAATGGACTGTAAAACATTTGCACCCGCATCAATGAGGACTTGGACAACCGCATCTGAGCCACGGTAGGCCGCAGCATGTAGAGGAAAGAATCCACGACTATCCGGCTCATCGATCTTTGCCCCCGCGGAAATAAGTAGCTCCACGACGGCTTGATGCCCTCGAAGTGCAGCCTCAGCTAAAGGCGTGACCCCGCGCTTGTTCCGCACGTGGATGTTCACGCTTCTGGCTAGTAAATTCTGTATCAATTTTACATCGCCTCTGCGTGCTGCTAAGTGCACAATTGTGTCTCCAGCAGTATTTCTTGCCTTCTTTATTAGATCCTTGTGCGGAAGAACTAGAGAAAGACCTTCAAAGGCTTGAATCAGCCGGTAGCATGCGTCGGGCTCTAGATACGTGGCGATATGGATCCAAATCTCGAGAGGTAAATTTGTTCTCATCATGGTTATTGACTCATTGCTGAGGATCGGGTTTTAATTTGTAGAGCTGTAATGAGCAAGACGAGAGCTTGGCGGGATGTTGTGAACAGATTACACAACATGGCCCGCCTCTTGTCATATTGGGTATAGTGTGGTGGGGGCTAATTTCTGGCAGTGCCTCTATTGACTGTCCTTGCGGCGTGTGTATATTTTGGATCACGGTAATAATCAGTCGGGACTATGTATAATGGCGTGTAGTAGTATTCCAGTATAGAAACTAGCGCATCATAGATCGCATGGTGGCAGCATCAGGAACAGACCTTGCCAGGGCTTGCGGAGAAAGAGCGGGGTCTGACTGGTGCGTGGCGGTAGAGGGCGAGAGGGCGTGTCGGGACGGGTTACCAGATGCCTTCAGACCAAGTGGGTGTAGAGTAGAGATTGTCAGTCCAGTTGCCCCATAAACTCGCGAGGTTGCAGCCGAGGCAGCAAATGCCAGGGCCCAGTTGAGATCAAGTCCGAGCCTTGCGCTCTCTGCATTATTAATGATTGTTCATAGCCGATCGCGTCATTTATGCACCCCGCAGCTCATATATTAACATTCAGCCTCACAAAGACCCTGAATCTAAACTAATCGGGCAAGTGCGCGAGTGAGATATTTCATTTCCTCAACACGAGGTCAGAAATGCGGAGTAAGACCCGAGGAATCTGTCGACAACGTAGGTTGTCAAGGACTAAACTTCCAGGGGGCGAAAAGGGGGCTTATGCCCAGCGTTAGCAAACAAACTTCAACGGCGCCGAGACAATTTATCAGTGATCTCTCGCTTGTCCGGTTCATCTCGATCATTGTTCCAGCATGAAGCCCTATGAGAGTTGCCACTAATAGTTAACTACACTTCGGATTCCGGATGTATGTGTAAGCAGGAAGTTATTTTTGTTTTCCCTGAATTTCATCATTGAAGTTCCTCGTATCCACTCGCTCCACCAAATCCAATACCCCCACTGAATTTGAAATTGCAATTTCGGAATCTTCCATTCAGCCTCATGAAATCTCTGCTCAGAGAGGAATCAACAAAGGAGGGGAAAAGTGGGAACGGTGTGCGCCCGGCTATAATTACCGCTTGGACCTTTGCAAGTCAGAGAGCCTTGCCATCACACTCGTCTATTTCTGACTTTATGACTTGGCCAAATTCCGGGTATCGGGGATAGCCGATGATTCGATCAAATCGAAGACCTTAAGACCCACATGCGACAAAAAGGAACAAATGGAAAATTCGAAAAATTCGAAAAGGCCAAGCCTTTCTTACCTGTGAGCCTAAATCCCGTTACGGTAGGTGGCCTCGTGCCTGAGATTTGGGCTTTGGGGGGATTCGAATGGGAACTGGACTATTGACGATAGGTCACACTAGAGCTGCAGGGCTCATTCGCATTTGGTTGAATCACCGAGAAAACTTGACTGCTTGCCAGAGGTTGATGGGGGCACAATTCACCCGGAAGGCTCGGTTGAATGACAGCTCGAAAGGGGTTTGTGCGTTGTCCTGGGCATGGACCACAAGCTCTACCCTAAGGAGCACACAAGGCTTTGCCCTGCAGGATGATTGATGCCATTGGACCCTGATCGAAGAGTTACGAGCTGTGAATTGCCAAGCTTCCATCTCAATCCTTCGAGACAACAAAGGAAATAGCCAAGAACAACAGGAACATGAGTCTTACCATAGCCACGTTACGGCGTTTTGAAGAGAGAAAAGTGAGACCATGTGGAGAAGGACCAACGGAACGGAGACTGGGCGTTTCCGACCATCGTTTTACGGAGTCAAGAGACCAATCAAATACATTGCTTATGTCCCATTAGGTAACAATAATTCACTAAAAATCCCCAAAATTCATATTGCAGATGGACCCTTATGGACCCTCAGATGCTCGTTTAGGAAAGACACCGCATGACCTACAAGGCTTGGATAAAACCTTCCAGCATGGAATGGGTCTGATGCTCCACAGAGCAAATTCCATTCCCTGGACCCAACCCGGAGCCATGCGATTGGTGTGCCTTTTTCCCCATATTCTATTTATTACTTACCTTCTCGCCGGCTCCTCTGCGACTTTCGTTTTAAATCTTTTGCGATTCCGTCATCAACTTCGATGTCCGTATCATTCCGCCTCGTATTCTAATGCTTGCATAAAATTCGCCTTTTTGCTCTCCTGCACGACCTGGAGTCTGTCAAGACTTCCAACTCACCTTACCACCAGCTCCACCACCGAGTGATCGACGATAACGCTCATCATGCTCGCGGGACGGGCCTCAGCTTGCCTCAGCTTCGTCTGCTGTGCACTCCCCGCCCGCGCCATCAAGAGCACTTTGAATTGGGATATCGCGCGGAAGTTCTGGTTTACGTTCCTTTTCTTGACGGTCGTCTGCGCAAAGCTTCTTCACATATACGCTCATTGGGACTCGGTCCCGCTCTCCCAGTTGATTCTGTGGGGATCCACGTTCTTTCTCCAGGATTTCTTCTTTCTGTTGGCTGGATATGCCTTGACGCAGAATTTCCAATCTTTGATTGCGCGCATCGCGGCGGGACTGGTGGTCGTGTGCACTAGGTAAGTCGAAGCTGTCGCATAAGACGTATCGACAGGGCATGGCTAACCGCGTGTTACTTTAGTCTGATCCTCTCCGTCATGGCGGCCGCAAATACCTCCTTCTATGTCCTTACCGGCGCAGAGATCCATTGGCGCCAGGCAGGCTCCTTCAACGCCGATCCAGCTGCCATCAACACCCTGCTAACGGGTCTCACCGGTCTCGTTATCGTCGAAGGATTACTCCTCGTTGCGGCTGTTTTCGCTTCGCCATATCCATATAACGGCATGGAGACTTTGGTGGGTATCTGGAGTCGAGTCGCCATGGCAGCGTGGAAACCTACTGCCGAGGTTGCCAAGCCGGCAGTCGACTCATTGTTGATTCGATACCAGCCTGTGGTAGAGCGTGTTTTGAGTCGCACTGCTCGCGGCAGAGATATTTTCGCCAACATGAAGGTCTATGAGCCCGTGGCGCTGAGCGATTACGACGAAGAGGACAAGATCGCGTCGAATTCGGCTCCGCTTTTGGATCAACCGAGTCAACTTGACGATGGGCAGCCTGCGCATACGGGGCGTCCAAACCATGTGCAGCTCATCAAAATGGCACTTGTCGTTGCTGCCACTCTTTTCGTTCTCATTTTGCGATGCTTCCGTCCATCCGATGAGTCATATGGATTCCTCTCTCAAACCATCTTCCTATCTCCATTCAGCGGAGTCGACTCGCAGACAAAATTGGCCGGCATCACCGGGGAGCGCGAACTGGATGGCAAGCTGACGGCTCTGACCACCCCGCCAAAGTTCGACTGGTTCCCGGAGGGCAACTGGCCCGGCTTCAGAGATTGGGAGATGTCCACGAACGGAGAATTCGAGCACAAGCATTACAATTCGACTGAGGATCCTCTTCATATCTCTAACTTGGACCTGGACGTGCTGGAGCCTCTCCGTGAGGTCCTCAAAGGCAATCACTTAAAGATCAAGCACGTGCTCGTATTCAAGATGGAGAGCACTCGGTTTGATGTTTTCCCGCTGCGAAATGGTTCCTATTTCCACGACCGCATTTTGGACTCGTACAAGGATAGGCAGGTCCCAGCGGATGTTCAGAGACGCTTAAATAACCTCACTCATACTGCGGAGCGTCTTACCGGCACAGAGTCTGGATTCCACAAGAATGGAACTGTGACACCTTACGGCGGTATCTATGCTACTAACTCATACACCGCCGGAACATTCACTTTGAAGAGTATCGAAGGAACGACGTGCGGTCTGTCGCCACTTGTAATGGACTTCAACCACGAATACGAACACCACATCTACCAGCCCTGCATGCCACATGTTCTTGACGTTCTCAGCGCCAGCACAAACGATAGCGCCAGCGCCGATTTCACCAACTGGCCCTGGCGACCACGGTTCATGCAGTCGATCACCGATTCCTACGACCACCAGGACCGTCTTACTCCTGCGTTGGGATTCAAGCCCGAGAATATTATCACCGTCGAGTCGATTGACAAGGAACACGCAAACGACACTTCATTCCACGGCGAGAAGTTCAATTTCTGGGGATATCCCGATCACGACCTGGCAGGCTACTTCCGTGATGCGATTAACCATGCAGAAGAAAATCACGAACGCCTTTTCCTTGAGCATTTGACTGGACTGACTCACCACCCGTGGGACACGCCTGGCAAGAACTATACCGAGCTCATCAGCTCGTCTTGGGGTGGAAATAACGACGATGTCAACAAATACCTCAACACCATCGGCATCAACGATAAATGGTTCGGTACCGTGCTCGATATTCTCGAGGAGACAGGCGTTGCCAACGAGACCCTCGTCATCATGACAGGCGACCAGTAAGCATATATCCACCTCGGTACACCCAAATCTCGAATCTAACCTTATCTTCTTAGCGGCCTCTCCCTTCTCGAAGACAACAGCATCACCCCCTACGACAACCCGCACGTCGCCAACTTCCACGTCCCACTAGTCATCGTAAGTTACCCGCACAACCACATCCGCAAAACCAAGCTCCAATCCTAACTAAAACCCCAGTCCAACCCCAACCTCCCCCCAATCCAAATCAACTCCTCAGTGACATCCATCCAAATACTCCCCACAATCCTGGACCTCCTCCAAGAATCCGCCTCCCTCTCCCCGCAAAGCGCACAGGCCATCAAATCCCTCCTCCCCCTCTACGAAGGCCAATCCCTCATCCGCCCCATCATCGACTCAACCGAGCACACCCGCAACTGGCAGTTCACAGTCATGAACACGGGCGGCTCGATGGTCGCCATGCGCTCCGCCGCCATGCCGTACAGACTCATTGTCCCGCTCGTTCCGGAGGTCGAATGGCGGTTCACGGAGCTGGGCTCCGATCCGCATGAGAAGAAACCGATTAAATCGTTTGATCTTGAGGCGCTGAAATCGGCTGTTGCGTTGAGGCATGGAGCTGAGGCCGTGCATTGGGTGCATGAGGCTGCTAGGGCGGCGCAGTGGTGGGTTAGTGATAATTGGAGGCGGTATGAATATTCGCCGTGAGTGTGGACTTGGCGGTGCTGAGGGAATTTCGTCACTTTTCTTTTACTTTCGAGTCTTTTGTGGGCGCATTTGGGCTTATGCGCCGAGATGTTTGGTTCACTTTCCCCTCTTTTTCTCTTTTTCTCTTTTCTCATCTTTGGTTTGATTTTGTTCTTTTTCGTCGCGTTTTGCGTTTGCATTTACGGATGTTATGGAAATCATGACTTCTCCGATCAGCATGGCGCAGGGGATATCCGGGTTCGTTCTGCTTTACTATGATTTTTTGGTCCTCTTTTCTTCTTTTTTTCTGTAATTAGTACTTTGTACTGCGGCGGCCGATAGAGGCCACCCAAGGGTCACATCAACTTTCCGACCGGCAGAAAGTAAATCACGAGTAATTCAATCCAAATTCATATTTGTTTTTGAACTCCACATGATTATATTCAGCGCTGCATTATACCTTGAATCCTTGAACTCTATTACATATAGTGCTAGTTATATTATATCACTTCTCTGTCTCTGAGTAAATTATCACAACAACTAGCAAGAAAAGAGAGGCAGAGATCCTAGTCATATAATCCATTCTTAAGTCTAATCTCAAGTCTCTTCTAAAAGTGACCCCTATTTAGATCAAATCCCTAAAGATATTCCTATATGTGATAAATACAATACGGGAAACAGGGCGGTGAAGTGAGAAATTGAAATTGGGATGTGACCTTTGGCCTCTATCGGCCGCCATACTTGGTAGTAGGTACTTACATGACTTAGTAGACTTGGCAATTGCATTGGGTGGAAGAATTGGCTCAATTAAAATTCAAATTCAAGCTTGAAGAATAAGAATCAGCTACCTTGGAAGAAAAAACCAAATCCATTACGTTTCCCAATTACTCTGCTCTATTTTTCCTCCCAATGAGAATTTCCCATCTAGCCACGATGACAACATGCTGCTAGCCATGCATAACACGGCAACGAAGCACGCCACCACGCACGTACTAATGTCAGCACGAATAAAACTTGCAGCCGGAACAACGATCTGAGCTCAGTGACCAGCTATTCGACACATCGCGTAACACGGCCAGAAATGACGATCCACCCAGCAGGGTAAAATGTACCTAGAGTCTAGACTGGAAGCTGGTCTGGAATCTGGATCTAATGCTAACCAAGTGCCCGTGCTTGCAGATCATCCATGGCCAACTTACCATGGTTCACGCTCATGCAAGGACCCTCTCCCCCAAATGCCCCAACTTCATCTCCCTCAACCACCTCCAATCCAAATCACGAAATGAGGAAACCAGAGCAGAAGCCGTGGCTTTTTCAATTACGCTCGTCAGAGACTTTTCTCGTCTTGACTGTGTCCATTGCTATTTTTACCGTTAGTATTTGGCGTTCTTTCTTTTTTTTTTTCGCCCGCCGGGATGGGTGGGGTACGCTCCGTACGGTCGCTAACTATGTGTATAGGATTCTTTTATTTATGGCGTCGTGAGTGACATGTCTTCTACTCTATTCTTAGCCATTGTAGCTCTGTTTCGTGCGACTGATCTTTCCAGATCGTTCCTGTCATCCCAGTCGCCTTGATTGACCGCGTAGGCGCCCGTCCGGAAGATGGTATGCATTCCCTTCCCTCCCTTACCTTCCAGGCTTCCACATGGTCCCGGAATGCGACGCACCATGCAACACGCCGCATCCACATGCAAAACAAGACTCTAACCCTCCACAGCACAATACCTCGTCTCAATATTACTCGCCGTATACGGCGGCACACTTCTCGCCGGATCCCGTAAGTGTTGCTTTGAGCTTTGAGCTTTGACCTGCCAGCACAAGCTCCAGCTAACAAGCACCAGCAATATTCGGCTACCTAGCTGATAGATGCTCGTCGCGGAAAATCCCCTTCGTCCTCGGACTGGTTGCTCTCGGCACATCCACGGCGCTATTTGCATGGGCGCGCACATTTGCGATCCTGGTCGTCGCGCGCACTTTGCAGGGCTTCTCGGCTGCGGCCGTGTGGGTCGTCGGCCTTGCGATCGTCGCTGATAATGTGCCGTCGGAGCGGATCAGTGCGGCGCTGGGAACGACGACGATCGGGTTGACGTGGGGATTTCTACTTGGTCCGATGATCAGTGGGTATGTGTATGATACGTTTGGGTATTATGGGTGCTATGTTATTCCGGTGGTTTTGATTGTGGTGGATGTTGTGTTGCGGTTTGCGATGATCGAGGTGCCGAGTATGGACCTTCCCGCTCTTTCTGTTAACATCTACGAGTTTTGCTGATATTTTGCACAGAAAGGGAGCATCGGAAACCGAAGCCTGAATTGCGCGCTGGCTCGGATTATCAGAATGGTCGATATGATACCTTTAGTGGGAACGATGCTCGGAGTCCCGCCCGGGTTCCTGTGAGGGAGTATGAGAGCGAGACCGAAGCTCCGCTGTTGCAATCACCACGACCCGCAGAGCAATCCGGTAAAAAGGCAGACAAGCCTGCTACCGTATTGCGTCTTCTGATCACCCCCCGTCTACCACTTGCGTTGGTGGCGACTACATCCGTGGCCCTCACACTTTCCGCCCTAGAAACCGTACGTATGCGCACCATATCTCCCATTCCAAACTAACACATCCCAGTCCCTGCCCCTCTTCGTCATGGACACATTCGCCTGGACAGCCCAAGGCGCCGGCTTCATCTTCTTCGCCATAACGGTGCCCAGCTTCGCCGCCGTCCAAATCGGCCATCTAATCGACTCAGTAGGCGTCCGCACCCTAGGCGCCATCGCATTCGCAGTCTCCTCCTGCACCTGGATCGCGCTCCGTTTCATCACCGAAAACTCAACAGCCCACATCGTCCTCCTCGTCCTCCTGCTCCTTATCTTAGGCTTCACAATCGTCACAATCGAGATCGTCGCCATGACAGAGGTGTCCCAGGTGATCTCGGATTACGAGGCTGAGTTCCCCGGCGTGTTTGGCGAGAAGAGCCCCGTTGCCCAGGCGTACGCACTGTTCAATATGT
Organism: Penicillium verhagenii; assembly: GCF_028828195.1. Lineage (NCBI taxonomy): Eukaryota > Fungi > Ascomycota > Eurotiomycetes > Eurotiales > Aspergillaceae > Penicillium > Penicillium verhagenii. Next base: position 537,831 of record NW_026643168.1, on the reverse strand, counting down.
CGTTCGCGGCAGGCCAGCTTCTCGGCCCACTGGTTGCGGGTGCCATTCTTGTCAATGCGGGCTGGGGCATGATGACGCTCATCCTTGGCATCGTATCTGCCGTTACTGCTCTCCCCTTTGGCATTTTTAGCGGCCCGCGGAAGCTCGTCGAGGCTGGGGCTGAGACTGGTGATGCGACTGTTTAGATATCACGGGTCGAAGCAGATGGTACCGACGAAGCTACGGGTTCGTGGCTCTCTCACAGGGACTTTAAAATGCATGGTGTTGGGCACGTTTGGAATAATGATGTTACGAAATAGCTTGTGGCGCGCTCGTGAACCCGTGGACCGTGCTCGCGCTGCGCTGTACGGTACACGGTGTGCAAGTGTTACGCTTGATTTTGACAAATCAGATATCGGGCCGCGTACATATACGATTTGGTGGCTGAGACTGGGCAGCCTGCTACTTCGAGGGTGAAAAGAATGCTGGGTCATGTGAGAAGCTCACTGTATAGCAATGATTTAAGAAATACATGCAAAAAATGGAGGGGTTCAATTCTATAATCATGCCCTGCTTTCTCTTGCTTCTCGCTGATCATTTCTTGTTCAGATTCTGGGCCGTGGTTTGATATGAAGAGCCAAAGTACCGACTATTCCCTTTCGTTCGATCGCGGGGCTCAATTTATCTTCCCCTCCTCACACAATATTTATGCACTCGAATAATTATAGCGCGAATCCACGGGCGTCATCATCTACATCTTAGATAACTGAACATTGCCCAAAACCCGTACTTCGCTCTGCCCAATTCTGACATTTGAATACGCCAATATTTGTACTATGTAGTAGACGCCATGCAAAATAAACCTTTAAAACTGTACCAAAAACACCAAGACTCCAAACTCCATAGATAAACCATACAACACCAAGAATATCAATAACACGCCTGAACAGCCTTCAACCCAACCCCATGCCCCGCCGGATCCCGTCTACACTGCACAGCCCGAATAGCCTCCGACCCAATCAACCCCTCCGCAACCAAACACCTCACAAACTCCATAGTCCACTCTTGACACCGCCTATTACTACTCTACCAGCCCGACGAACCCACATTAGCAGATGTCCTATCATTTTGTGCTCTTCAACCCAAAATAGCAACAGGAACGAAAACACCCACATCAGTGACCGGCGCCAAAAAGTTCTCACTAATCCCCGGCATCGCGACCCTCGCCGCTGCGTCCTCGACCGCACCACGCGGCACGCAATCGCTGCGCTTGGCGCTATCGCCTGCCGGGCTGTCGACGATTTTGTCCGAGTCTATCTCGCCGATGGGGAAGACGGTGTATTTTTCTTGCGTGTCGGCGGCGGGGCAGTGGTTGCGTTTGAACTCGAGGGTGTAGCCTGCTTTTGGGGCGCCGGTTGCGTGGATCAGGGTGCCGGTTTGGTGGTGCGGTGTTGGGATGAAGATGGCGAAGTGAGAGCGGTGGGTGGGGTTTGGGCGGGAGGTTATTAGGTAGATTGTTCGTGGGGGCATGATGGTCAACTGGTTTATATGTACTCGAATGTACTGGGTGGTGTAGTGTAATAGTAGGTGAGGTGGATATGGAAATGGGTAGCGTAGAAGGGGAGATGGTGTGGTGGTGAACGAGGTGGAATCTGGCATTTGGGCAGGGGTTTTCTTGTAGTATTTAAACTGATGTCATGGAAGGAACTGGGATCTTGGATTTGGGATGCGGGGTAAGGCGAATGCTCGGGTGAGTTGGTGTTGGTATTTTGCCTTGGTTTATCTTTTCCTTTTGTGAGTAATATTTTGTTGTCATATATATATTTTTATGGGGTTCTATTGATTGGGATTTTGAGGTATTATAGGCGATGGGAGAGGCTGAATGCGAATCCGATAAGGAGCTCTTATCGAGTCTGGGGAAGTGGGGATTCGTGTTGGGTAACGCCACATCTGCTGTGGCTGCGTTACTTATACAGTGGCGGTGGTCAGTCATGATTCAACGTGGAGTATATCCACCCTGATTCGGGTTCGATGATCCGTATCCGGTTCCGTTTGAAGTCGGTTGAGCATGTTTTGGGACTGGTCCAGGCTTGTTCATCGCAGTCAATTTGTCGAGACCAGCTGTAATCGCAGCTGTCAAGCGATCCGTTTCGGACAAGTGAGCATGACATCTGGATATACTTCAGTCTCTCCAACTGTGTCCCGCACAGCCTTAATGATCTGCTCGAATGTTGCCGGCTTGCCGGTAATCTGGGTGCTTAGGTTGAATGCTCCCTCAACACCTTTGGCCACCGATTGGTCATTCAGCCTCTCTAACCATTGCTTCTGTAGGAGAGGAAGAAGTTGTTCCGAGATTAGAGAACGGAGTCGCAGCCCCTCGTCCTCATATTCCTTCAGCGCCTTTCTACCCTGCTTTAGAGCCATCATCGCATGCAGGTCGGTTCGTACATCAACCGTCCGAGGAGTATAAGGGAACCGTTCCTTTAGCGCAGTAGACAGGGCGTTGAATGAATTAGCAGTCTCCACCGGAAGCTGGTCAATGTACTCCCGAGCAACTCCGGAGCATCCTGTGATCACACTCGCAACCCGAGCTTCATTCAGGTCCTCATTGTTGAGACCCAAATTTGCCCATTGGAATTTGCATGTGCTCAAGAACACTTTCAAGTTCTCCCACCCTACATAAAAGAAACATTGCCTAGCGGAGACAGCATGGGGATTCGTCCGGTGTCTGTCGTAAGTGTCAGACGACCGGACTACGGGAGAATATTCGATCCTCCATGCCCCTTGGCTATCCACTAGCTGTCTGAGAAAAATTATCTCTTTGTAGTTGCTCATAAATCCATACACACACCCTAGCCTTTGCATATACTTGATCGGCTGAGCAAGTATTATCCTTAGCTGGTCGACGTCGTTGTATTTGTCTTCTAGCCAGTGATCCGCAATCCATGGTACTTTGAGCTCTCCAGCGACCTTCACTTGGTGATTGTTGTCCTTCAGGATCACATCAGGTGTGCCACTGAAGGTAGACTGTAGACATTTTGAAATCTGCAAAGCGTATTCCGGTTGAGTGTGAGGTGAAGACAGAGTTTAGCACGTCGCCAAAGTGCTTGTGGAAACGGCCTAGGTGTCAGAACCTTAGTGAGGATCTGGGAGAAACGAATGGCAATGAGGAGGAGAGAAAGAGAGAAAGAGGAGAAGAAACAAATATGATGGTATTCTTCTACCGAGCGGCGTGGAGAGGGGAAAGGAAGGAAGGAAGGAAGGAAGGAAGGAGAGAGAAGCTCTCACTTCCCTGGACTAACTACCAACCCTAACCCTCTCACACAAAACTAACACACACAAAACCCACACGCGCTGGAACATGCTCAGGAGCGGACCATATGCCCAGAATGGGTCATATGGTTCACTTCTCCTAACACTGATAGACCTGTAAAGCCCCCTCAACACTTTGCACCAGCCCGAATAAGACAGTCAAGGAGATTGCAACCCACAAAGCATACCATTGGCTTCCATCTCGCCTATCATTCAGCCACTGAGAGATGGTCAAAGGTCCAGACTCATCAAATTTTGATCGTTTCACGGATCATTGTCAACACCTTCACTTATGGAAACCAGCTTTTTACCTGTCATATTATTTTGGATGTTCTCACTATACGGCACGAATTCAAAGGCCTGGGCGCTATCCGATACCATGGCCGCGGCCTGGGAATCAAAATAAAAACCCTTCCTCTCAAGGATTTTTCAGAAGGGCTTCATTTGTTCGATGTGAATAGTTTGACCGTGATCAGTACATGTGATATTTATCAGGATGAAGTGATATTGGAATGGATGAGTTGAGAAGTATCTGTTCTGTCAAACTACTAAGTAGAGCTGCAACCCCAACCAGCGTGGTTACAGACGTTCTCTGGAGCCCCAAGAGGAGAAGGCCAAACCACAATGGTATTTTATGCACAACAAGCCAACTTTGCTTCTTACACCCTTCAGCAGTCAATGCAAGGGCCTCACCGGTGTGTTTTATTTTTCGCATCTGTAGAGGTTCGTGTCATTCCCGCGTTGACACCCCTGGCCACTACCGTATGAGCCCAATCATTTTCTCGGCCCTCCGTCTCGGCCTGATTGGCTAGCAACAACCTAGAGCGACTTCTTTGCTCCCTCCCCGTTACTGGCATGGCTGGAGATGCAGCATTGGAGCCATGGGCAGGTGGAGCGCCTCTGGCTGGAATAAATCTTGATTGAGCCCCCTTTGAATGCAAATAATAACATGCATGTCAGCGTGATTCCAATTGCGTACGTGGAAGGATTTTCATCGTATCTTACGTAGTTGCTCTCGTCGTCTTCCATTAGCCATTGGCTTTGTGTTCTTTCGAGGTACTCCTGGGCCGTATAGTGGAACAAACGAATGACATTGTTTTCTTGTCGACGGTGGCAAGACCAGCGCAGACAGATAGAATCTCATCACAGGTTGTGATTTTATTCTCATAAGCATGGGGATCACCGCCTTCCAGCGCTAATGCATGCTCCATCTCGGTGATAGACAATGGTCTTGTGGCAAAGGTCAACCACGCGAGGGCCTTTCTGGCTCGAAGCCGAGATATAGACGGTTGATGTTCTATTCTCTTCATAGCCTCATTGTACATGGTGTCATATCCATCAGCTCCTCTTGGTATATCCTTGAGGGCATTTCGAATTTCTCGTTGCGTTGTTGAGCCAAACAAGGAATTAATAAGGAGTTGTGCAAACAGGAATCTTTCGTAGAGCGTTAGTCAGGTTAAAACAGCGAGCATTGGATGGGATTTTCTCACATTCCATCAGATAGATAAACAATCTGGGAGCTGATCTCTTTCTGAAACTCCGGGTCCCTTTGTCACCTTTGGCATATGAGGCATATGCATCTCGGCATGAAGAAATCTGAGAATATCCTCTTGTGGGGTTATCACTCGCTTCCAGATACAGCACTCGAAGTTTTCTTCCACTTCCGGGATGTGTCGCGATGTGGCGAAGAAGTTCATTGAGAGTTCGTCTTGCAGGTTGGAAATGTGTGACAAAAATTTAGATCGACGGCCATTAGACTGTGGGCACTCATCTAAGCCATCGACCACAACAGAAATTCTTGTGTATAGCGATGCGACCGAACGAAGCGTTCTCAAAAGTTCGTTTGTTGACGGGCGTGTTCGTCGAACTTGATGGGCGTTGTAAAGCGCTGTTAAGCTCGGTGGTAAACTTGGTCGTCCCTGACTCAACTGTTTTATCAAAGCTGCAATCAAATTGTCGACTGTTAGCTCCTCCTTTTGGGTTGATTTGCAGCATATAGACAGAATCCTGGTCGATTCGTTGTGCGGAAATCTTGCGATAAGATCCTCAATGATGGTTGCTGTTAGAACCGTTTTCCCAACACCTCCCCGGGGCAGAATAATGTCTGACCCTTAGATCGTACGAATTTTCCATACTCTTGTGACTTCAAGAGCCACTGGCCGGTGCCCTTCTGGGCCTTTCGTAAAACATTACTATGTCGGGGACCATAATCAATCCTTGTGAGCCAGCTGAGAATATCCAGGTCATTTCCACGATCCATTGTGATGTGTAAGTTTTAGATGTCGATATGAATGGTGCCCGGAGCTTCAAGACCTGTATAATTTAGTCAGATAGACGTTTCGGGTATGATATGTCTTTTCTTGGAGATAACATACCATTCTGTGTAGTACCTTGTACCGGAGCTGCGATGCCGATATGACCTGGCTGTATATGATGAAGTAGTTCCTTTGTATACGCCGCTGCTACCATGGCGGCGTAGTTTTGCCATGTCTTGTCCTTCCCAGAATCTGCATAGTCACAGATTCCCCGAACGACGATGCAAGGGAAATGATTCATGAGTCCAGCTGCCTCCGTTTCAAGACACAAGACACGCCCGTTAAATCGATCATTCAACTTGTCACGGGCTACAGCATCTTTCATCACAGTATTGGCAGACGCCACAAGGCCGTAGTGGATATGCACCTCACCAGAAGCCCTTTTTGATCCGCGAGAAACCGGAACCTTTCCCCGGTTGACCGGTTTCGCTGCCGGTGCACACGACTTCACACCTAATATATACCAGAAAGTGTCCATAAAGACCGCACAAATAACAAGGACCATTCCCTTCCATTTACCCTGGATCTCTCGGCGGGCCGAATATAATGGATCTTCCAAGGATTCAGAACCGGTGTAGCCGGAGCGTCTCAGTCTTGGATGCACTTCCTCGGCCTCGCCAATAAATTCCGATATCCGGCTCCCATTCAAGTCATGATCAGATTTGAGTGATTTGACTGCGGTCAAAAGCGCGATTGGCGGTCTGTTTAAACTTCCTGTCCTCTCAAACCCATCAGGATTGGTCCCGCTCCGGTTGTATTGAACAACCGCCGGATACCCGCCAATGGGTTCACTGACCACAACGTCACCCAGCTGGACCTTTGTGGAAGGAATTCCACCGCCTATTCCAACCATCAAGCCAACTTTGATGTTTGGAAAACTGCCGGTCATGTGTGCTGCGGCCTGCGACGCGGGCACCAGGCCATAATCGCCTCCCGGGAGACATGTAATGGCCACATTATGGCCAGCAACAGATCCAAACGTATAATAGTTAAGATCATTTTCTTTGTTCGGCAGCGAGGGATGAATTTCTGACAACATAGCTCTTGCTGCAGTCTGTTCATTCGGTAAGGCGCAGATCCATCCCATCGTGTAGTCCGTGTAGGTGAATTGTCTTCTTTTGCTCGCCATGTTGGAGTCTTTTTTCGTCTTCAGTAACTTCGCTTGTGGTTTTATATTCTCGACGAAACGTCAAGATCGGGTGTGCATTGCTCAAAGAGGCGTGGATGTTCGGAAATGATGGATGGTGTACGGTAATGATGGGAGCGTAATGCAATTATATGCTGTTCAATCACCACTTTCATTAAAAATGGACTAAAATAGACTCAGCGCGAATACAAACCAGCCTCACGCATCAGTCCACTGAATATGGAGTAGTGTTCTGCAGCTTTGGCTAGAAATGTGGGGCCTCGAATGCAGCCAGTGCTTCATCGGCGGGTAGTGCGGCCTAGACTTCAGTTCATGGTCTTTTCCCCCTCTGGCGGGGCCAGCGGTTAAGCATTCCCATTGCCCGCAGCGGTCCCGTTGAAGAGCAACATTGCCGGCAAACTCAATTGTAGCCTCAAGATGTTTCATTGAAGAGCTAGTATCCAATCACGGCGACCGGGCGGATTTCTTGCCACGTTCAAGCGAATCGCCGACTGATCGGCGATCGCCATGCAAGTTGCAGCCATTGACCACTGACCAGTGACTGTGCCTGCATCAAATTTCCCTCGCTACCGGTTGTTCGAAGATGAAACCTGCCTCTGCATCTTCTCAGAGAAATCACAGCTGAACAAGAGTAAAAATGTGCAAGCAGGTCTTGACGGTTGGCTTCTTTTCGTCGAAGCTGCAGGTAGCCGCCCGCGAGCTTCAGATCAGTCAAGTTCGGTGGGTCAGAAGCCCCTTTGTCTTAGAGTAATGATCGGCGGATTGAAGTGCTCGACGCGTTTTTGGGTCCAGAAAATTGCATCGAACGAGATGAACTCTGGGAGTCGGAACGTGAGGCCATTGTGGACACGTCGCGAAGTGTACGGTCGGCACTGGGCAGCAAAGGGCCGAAGGCAATGTAACAAACAGGCTTGAAAGAAGGAAGACATCCACACCGCCCGAAATGGTCTTGACTCTTGATTAACTAATAATTACTATGGCTCAATGGTAAGATTATTAGATCTGAAAATATTTACTGCAGACGCTGTTCGTGGTGAGGTCGGGATAGAGACAAGATTCCCTGCCTTTATTCCTTCCTTTTATTACTCGCTCTGCAGCCAATCGGGGCATTCACGCCATAGCCAATCACATCCCTGATACGATTACACCTTAATCACTCAGATTCTCTACAAATCTATTTTTTATCTTGCATTTGTTCCTAGTATCGTCTTTTCAGAGCTGACTTTTTTGAATCACTCGTACATACCATCCAGAAGAGCTCTTTTCACACTTCATTCAGCTCTCTTTGCTCAGTTGCTCCTGCAAATCTAAGAAGGACGCTACTTGAATCACCGCAGAATTGAAGTGACATTCCCAGAGATGCTGACACATGTTCATACTGCCCATCTCCTTATAGCGGGGATCACACCAATCGCAATGCCACTGGATGAATTCGTCGATCTTACCCAACACTCGACTCAGAAAAATGGGAAAAATCGGCGCTTTGTGGCACCGCATGAGGTGCAAGAGTATGCCACACGGAGATGCAAATTGTTCACCCGGGTGGAGTAGACAAATGCCACTGTTTGACATTTTTGCAGAGAGCAGAGCTGATAATCGTCCAAGGGTCTTCTTTCTTCAATGCTGAGGTATTGTGGGTGAGCTGGAGTTTTGTCAAAAACACAGGCTTTGCGACACTTGAGGTGATTGTTGGTCTTGGATTCTCGGGTGGGATGTAGGCGGATGAAGGCACTGAAGCAATTTTGGAACGTACAGAAGTAATCTATTTATATTCTGTACGTATCAAGCAATATTTCTTCAGGGAATGTGCTGATATCATACATATTCAATTTCTAACATTAAATGAACCTTGGAATGAAGTTAATGTTGCCTGGAAAATTAAGGACCTGTCACCTAGCACTTGAGAGCCATCTGGAGGGCCGGGGTTAACACTGAAGGTCCTTACTACCAGTAGTAAGTAGTTCACACTCAAGTGCTGTCTGTCACACATCGTGACATTGTCAGTCACGAGTTGACAGTTTCGCTTAAGGGTTTCCTTAAGGTTTTCTCGGGAGTTCTCTTTGTTCGGTTGAGAAGGTTAGGGTTGGGTTTTAGGTTTAGTTCTCGCCAACCTTAACGTACGGGGTACTTAAGGGCTGGCTTTCTCCATGTTTCTTTCTCTTCTCTTTCCCTCTCTGTCTTTGTTTTCCTTGCTTTTCGGACCTAGAACAAATACATTGTTTTTTGCTTGCCTTGTCACACTGTCCACTGTAATCTCAGTCCCTGCAGATGTCTACAACATGTCTCGCTCTTTTCACTATATAGCTCATTGTCTTTCCGATTTTTAATTTCAAAACTTTTCCTACCAATACCACAACTTGATTTAATTCATTTCAATGTATTCTGCATTTTTAGGAAACTGAAATGCTAGTTAGGTCTCTTCCCAGTTCAGGGTCCAGAACTCTGGACATACTCGGCTTGAGTAGAACCTCCTTCTGAGTCAGGCATGCTGAAACATTCGACGATCTCTTGGTGGCATTCCTGGAGATGCTGCCACATTTTCCAAGCACCATACTCCCACTGGCTGGGATCACAGTTATTGCAGATCCACCATAAGGGTTCTTTAGCACTCAGCATCGTTCGAGCTGCATGAATACGACCATCGTGTCCTCCGTCGTGCTGCTCTTTCATGAGGTGCTTGAGTGCGCTAGAGTGATCTCCAAATGTTAAGTCGTGGTCGCGGCAATGGAGTTGGAAAGACATTTTTGCTAAGAGAAGTTTTGGTTCTTGTCTTCTTCCTTTGGTAGTTCAATGCTGAGGTATTTCAAGTTGGTGAGAATCTAGTCACAGTCAGAGAGTTTGTAACAAGTATTCGCCAGTCTCGGGTGGAATGGAGGTAGATGAAAGTTGAAGCAACCTTGAGAGCTACAGAAACGAATTATTTATACTTATCAATTAAGATTTATTGATATTGAGTCCTGATGTAATCTTCAAATTACAATATTGAATGAACGATTTCAATGCGGCCTGGAGGGTATAATGGACTATCAGAGACATCGGTGTTGCGAGACAGTTCGTTTACCGAGCAAGGATTTGACTTAACGGGATAACTACGAATGAGAAAAAATTGAAGAAACAAGAAGGAAGACAAAGAACGAGAATGCAGAACAAAAAAAGGAAACAGGCGCGTCGACACGTAAGCATTCGATCCCCCCGGCCTCGGGCCTTATCTTTATGACTTTAGCCCATGATAGTAATATACTACTAGTATGCTTCAAATGTTACCTAGGTGGACTTCGTAGCTAGTAGCTCGTAGGATTGGAGTGTACTTGATAGTCATAAAGTATAGTAAAAATCTTACTACCTTCTTAACTGTAGTATAGACCTCGGGAGAAATAATGAAAAAGATGGATAAAATAGCATTTTATGTGAATGTACTTTGCATTTCTAGCATAACTCTCTTCAAAATTCCATCACCCCCCAGATTGGTCCACTTGTCTGTGCAAATTTAGGTAAGAGGTTCTTGAGTTTGTACTGTGAAAGGGGTCCATGACTCTCTCGTAGCCGGGTAGTTGGCTGGGTGGTGATATGCTAAGAGATGCTTCCACATGTTCGAATTGCCAACCTTCCTTTGACGTGGTAAACATGCATCACATTACCACTGGATGGTTTTATTGGTAGTATCCTCCATAACAATTGCAGAAATCGGAACACCGTGGTGGTCCATGAGGTGCACAAGTGCGCCAAAGTGATTTGCAATTATTTTGTTGTGGGCAACGCAAAAGAAGGCCATCCTTCTAGATAGCACTGCTTATCGCCGTCTTGTTTCTCTGATAATGTAGTACCGGGTATCATGAAGTGAGAATGCAGTCCCAGGCAGAGAGGTCGTGGTAATTGTTCGTTGGTCTCGGCTGCAGAAACAAATTATTTATACGATTTATTGGTTGGCGGGGTGCACTAATATGATAATCAATTTCCAACACTCAATGAAAAAATTCAATTCTGCTTGGTTGTTTGCGAATTGCATTAACCGTGCTTCAAGATGTTCTTAACTTCTGATGACCCTATGGATCTATGGATGTAAATCAGTGTTTCTTGGATGTGAAACTAAGAAGATGCCTAGGCGATGAGGAATATTTCCAAGGCCTAAAGCGAAACATATTTTCTATAGTCTCATACATGATCCAACTTGTCATTCGCTTTATTTTTTCGATGTTCCAAGTTTTTCAAGTCATTCTCACACCACTACGGGCGACTACCCTCGGCTAAAGTCTGTGATCTTACACACTAGTAGATGGGAGAAGAGCAGTTATTACACCCCAATGCTAGTTGATGGTAAATTGGGCGCTGAAAATGGCTACGCCGTTTTTGGCGCCCTTTTTACGGAGGCTGAGTCATCATTGAGCCACGTGATACGGGCTGGCCCACTTTTCTGGTCTGCTCAGGGAGCACCTCTGGAGTGCTTAGTATTTCATGATGAGACGCGAACAAGGCGACTGCGACATCTGGTTCGATGATGCCGAATATATTGGTTTGGAGGTATCTTTCCCCTCCGGATCAATATGGAAGCTACAAACCAAAATAGGAGAACATGCATATCAAGAATCTCAACGAGATTGCGAGGAGTTGGGCCTCAACTCCGAGGCACGTGGGCTATATACGTGCTCAAAGATTTCGGGAGATGGGCCGCCTACTGCTGTCATCAAAATTCGGCTGCAGTAAGGTCTTTTCGGTTTACTGACGGTCTACTTATCTTTGCAATGAATAACAAAATTCACCAACAGAATTCCATGGTGGAGAACCACAGTAAAGAAGCCCGAAGCTCGCGCTAGGCAGGCTACCCCAGATATTCCTGATAAATTTTTTTGGGAAATTGAAGCGTTATCCCGTTTGACAAAGGCCGGCTGTTCCAGCACCCCTACTCTACTTTCCCATAAAATAGACCAACAGTCATCTGAGGAAATGGTCCCAGGAGGCTACAAACTCTATATTTTGATGGCGAAACTACCAGGTTGTGCTCCAGAGGCTTCATACTTCAGTGGGCAGATGCCCCTTCACGAACGAGATAGTCTAAGACGTGCGTTTAAGGCATCGTGGCTAGAGACAGTTCGGTGTGGGCTTCGCCATACAGACAAGGGGATACGTAATTTGATTTGGGATAAAGAAGGCAATAAATGGTACGCTCCCACTTATCATTATATTAAGCGAGCTCCCTTGATATGCACCATTTTTGACTCCCTTGATGACAGCTACTTGGTTGACTGGGAGTACTGGGAGCCCTCAGATGAAGGCAGTGTTTGGAAAAATCGTCTATACATTGGCTGGAATCTTGCTCGAGTTGGCCCGTCATCCAATTACGTTGATATGTCTGATTGGATTCTTTAAAATATCACCACAGACATTACTTGATGGTGCTATGTATCGGTATAAATGATCTACACACGCCTTAGTCACTGTGCATTTCAGAGGTATCCAGTTCTTCTCAAATTCGAAAAGAAAGGGTTCAAATTTTTCCCCCATGTTTTATATTTTAAAGGGCGACTAGTTCTTTATCTTAAAGCTAAGTTATTTTATTGATAGAAGTGTTGTAGAGTATTAAATATAGTCCTTCGGGAAACGTTAAACGCAGCGGCCACAGCGGTCTGTGATTTACCGGCCACGCACATCGATATTATAGCAGAACGTATAGATTCAGATAATTCATTGTTTTTGCTTCGATTTTCAGCGATAATTTGACCGAATTCACTTAGAGTTGGGATGTAGCGCGCCATTATAAACAAAGGTGGGGGAGAAAAAGTGGCACCTGGGGGACAGACTTTTAGAACCCCATGTAAGTCACAAGTTACAACATTGACTGAGTTTAGGATTTTGGAAATACCAGTCTCGATTTGATATGCGTGGAGGTCATTTTATGAAACGTGGGCTTTTGATTGATTGTACAAGTAGGTAATATTCCCCATTTAACGAACATATGCCCCGGTGTCATTCAGACTTTAAGTACTTAGGCCCTGGGATATATTCGGAACGCACAAAGAAATGAGAAAAATACTTGCAATCAATTCCAACCATTCATTCGGGTCCGCTATCATCAGTCGCAGGATCACGGCCATCAGGAAATATCCTTTCGCATAAACACAGTCTTTGTGTCCCAGAATCTACCATTTCGGTCCGTGATCTTGTAGTAGTTCTGCACAGTTTGAATAACGTGGTATCCTCGTCTAGCATACCAATCTTGATTCGGGACCTTCGGTGTGTTAGCCACCTCCATAGATAAAAAGACAGCATCTTACCTTTGGAATGCTTCCAGTGGTCGCAATGGCAAATTCTTCTCGGAGAGCGTCGTCCCTTTGGATAGTATCCAGTATCAGGGTCTGTCCATTCAACGGCGCTCGAGTTGCCATCTTCTCCACTTCATCCATCGCAGCACGGCCCACACCTTGGCTTTGAATAGCGCGGCTGACGTAGAAGCTCTTGATCCAGAAAGCGCCAGTCAATGCACTTTTTAGATCAATATGCTTCGCTTCTGGATTCTGCGCATCCAGTGATATATGTCCAACTGGGACAAAAGCTTTGTGCGATGGCTTGCGGGGAATGGCATTGATGGACTGAGCAGTGTCACGTAGGAGTGGATTTTTCTGTAAATTTCACGTTAACATTACCTCCTGTAAATTTCGGCTTAGATTGCTGTCTGCCTTTGAACTAAGATACGCCATCATATGCTCAGAGATGTACGAATTTTCAGCAGAGAAAATCTTGGTTTGAAAAAGGTTAGCAATCATATTGATAGAAAAGATACTTCAACTTGTCTGGAAACGCCAACTCGCAGCTTCTATCATACTCACAATCCAGTAAATGCACTTTTCCCCTTTAGCCTGCGCTTCTCTCCACTCCTTCTCCACTCTTTCCTGGTGCCAGCTGCATTCCTCGCGCTGCTTGACAAGGGCTTTGCGATGGGCACCAGAATCTGGGTCCCAGGGAATCAAGACGACCTTGGCTTTGGGCATCATCTTTCACTCAGGCAAAGGTTGAAGGAAGGTTGAAGAAGATAAAAATAAATTTGTGAAAGAGATTTATTAAAGTGAGGAATTACCTGGCGCTAGCACGCCACACACCTAGCTCCCTCCGTGAGAGCGTCCAGCCGAAGAAAGCTCACTTGACACTTTTTTTGCTGGCGAAAGATCGCAGCAGGACACACAAACACCTTGTAAGTTCTAAGTTTTCACTTGGTTTGGAAAAACCTTTCAAATAACACAAACTGACCCTCTAATTTAAGGAAATATAAAATTATTGATTTTTGCCCAGGTACCGACCGACTTGATTCAATAGACCTGTTCGCCCGTGAAATTGATTTTGAAATGTCAGGACTGGCACATTGAATGTACGCCAACTAGGTGGGTGTATATATTCGATCAACAACACGAACCTGTCAAGTCATCAATAACTCACATTCAATTTTGGAACGTCTAAGAATGCGTGCTTGGAACATAGCTCTACAAATTTCGCCCTCTAGTGAAAGATAGGAAAGCTAACCATTCAACTTTAATCAGATCAACTGAACATATAGATCGACGTGCTCTGACAGAGCAAAATGTCATAAATTTTTGGAAGTGGAGACTTCCAGAACGCGGGGAATTCTTTTTCGGTGAACGCGGCAAAAATTCGGGCGCGTTCCTCTCTCGGCATTCAAATATTTTTGGCCGCGTCGAGTACCAGTTGACTCCACGGGAATAGATCAACCTCTTTTTTTAACTCGGAATATCTTTAGAAATCGCACCCGACAACGTTCCTTGGGTCCATAAGCATGACCCGGCATCGATTGTGAAAGGCTGCCGAGATCGGCCCATCTTCGGGTTGAAGGACCCCGAACTACCCCACAACGGCTTTTCCGACCCTATTGTTAATCGACTCCAAACCCCAGAATTGTTCAATTGAGCTTTCTTTTCTTCTCACGGTTCATATCCTTCAATTGTGAATCCAGTTTGCCATCATGCTGGATTTTGTTCGCTGCGGAATCCACGGGTTTGACGAGGTGCTCGGAATTGATAGCGATGAAATACGCTTTTTTTGGACCATTAAAACAGATGAGCCAAATGCCGAACAAACTGCCTATCGCGTGGTGCTGAGCACCAACCCCACCATTTTTGAAGATGACAATCTGGACGTTTCCAAACTCGAATGGGACTCAGGGCGCGTGGAAGGAGCGGATCAGAGGAACATCATCTGCAAGCCCGACGATGGCTTCAAGTCGACTTGCAGCTACTACTGGCGAGTGACTATGTGGACACAGAGCAATGATGCCCACCACAGTCCCGTTCAGAACTTCTTCACTGGTTATCCACGCTCTCGACTTCTGCCTCCCTATAGCATGAACCAGACATACATGCCGCATTCGAGTCTGATCTTTCGAACATGGTTCGAGGACGAGGCGAATCGCTGGAAGGCCGTTTGGATTGGCGATGGGGGCGATAAGCCGATTTACCTCCGCAAGTCATTCGAGCTCCAACGATCTCCCACCCGCGCCATTCTCTTTGCCTCTGGTTTGGGTCATTTCAATATGACTATGAACGGCCAACCGACCTCGAACCACCGATTGGACCCTGGCTGGACCAACTACCATCGCCGTATCCAATTTACCTCTTACGATGTCACGGACCGCATTAAGGCCGGAGAAAATATCCTCGGTGCCCATGTGGGTAACGGATTCTATGCTGGTGACAAGGGAGGAGATGATAGATTCTTCTGGCCCATGTATGAAGATAATACGTATGTCCGGTACGGCAATGAGCTCTGCTTCTTCTGTGAACTGCATCTTTTCTATGAGGATGGTAATCATGATACTCTCATCTCGGATCCGACGTGGTCTGTCCGGAAAAGTGCTACGACCCTTGCCAACATCTACGCTTCGGAGAATCATGATCGACGACTTTATCCGAATGGCTGGGACTCTGCTGGATTTGATGCTAGTGCGTGGAGCCCGGCTAAGCCACTGACTGGACCGCGAGGTCAGATCTTCTACCAATCACAGCCACCTGTGATCTTACACGAAACGTTCGAGCCTGTCAAAACATATAGCCCTCGTCCGGGAACTGTCTGCTATGATTTGGGACAAAATGCTTCAACGATGGTCCAAGTTGTGGTCGAGGGTTCCGCTGGATCTGAGGTCATTGTTCGATACTCAGAAACTGTGGATGAAGAGGGGATGGTCTTGATGCCAGATCCTCTGTTCAAAGAATTTGAAACAGGAGTTTTCTCCAGAATATATCTGGCGGGCACTGGCGAGCCAGAGATATGGGAGCCTGACTTCAGCTTCACAAGTGCACGTTATATTCAAGTGGAAGGTGTATCATTGAACCAAGGTGACGATCTTCCGCTCGTTCATTCTGTTGTTGGTCGTCATATCTCCTCCGCTGCAAGGAAGCTCGGTACTATGAAAACAGATAAAGAGGACGTCAACTCTCTCCTTAACGCTCTCCACTGGACATTCAGCAGCAATCTGTTCAGCTACCACACCGACTGCCCGCAGATTGAGAAATTCGGCTGGCTCGAGGTGACACATCTGCTTGCTCCCGCAACACAATACACCCGTGATATGGAATCACTATACACCAAGATCCTCGACGACATTCTTGACGCACAAGAGCCTAGTGGCCTTGTCCCGACCATGGCCCCAGAGATCCGGTACATGTGTGGCCCCCTCCACGACACCATCACCTGGGGCTGTGCTCTGTGTCTTCTCCCCGACATCCTCCTCCGCTTTTACGGCTCCACACATGTCATCGCAAAGGTCTACCCAGCCGCCGTACGCTACATGGAGTACATGCGCACGAAAGAGCGCAAGGGCGGACTGATCGAGCACGGCCTGGGAGACTGGGGCCGCGACATCGCCTTCGGCAACCACCAAGCCAACATCGAGACCGCCATCTACTTCCAGTGTCTCAAATGCGTCGAAATGATGGCTCGCGAGCTCGGAAAATCCGACGAGGCAGACAAATTCAACAAATGGGCCCAGCGCATCTACGACGTCTACAACCAGCATCTCCTCGTCACGGACGATCCCTCGCGCCCTTACGCATACTATACCTCCCTTGACAACTTCCCCCAGCGTGACCGCACAGCCATCGCCCAGGCAATGGCTCTCCAAATCGGACTGGTCCCGGAAGAGCACAAGAAGGACGTCATGGCCGCGTTCCTGGATGATGTCGCCGACGGGAAAATCCGCGCCGGTGAGATCGGACTCCGTTACCTGTTTAATACCCTCGCGGACGCGAAGCGCCCTGATCTGGTGCTCCAGATGGCTCGCCAAGAGGAACATCCCTCATACATGCGCTTCCTGCGCCGCGGCGAGACGACCCTCTTGGAGTTCTGGCAGGATGCGTGCCGGAGCAAGTGCCATGATATGCTTGGTACGATCTATGAGTGGTTTTATAATTCTGTGCTTGGCTTGAAGCCGATCGATAATGCTTATCGCTTGTTTGAGATTGATCCGCCTTATGAGGCGGAGTTTGACCATGTGAGCGGAACTGTTGATTGTCCATATGGGTTGATCGAGATTGATTTCCGGAGGAGTGGGGATAGCGTGGCTCTGAGTTTTGATGTTCCTTTTGGAACAGAGGCTCTAGTAAGGATCCCTCCTGCGAAGTCCTATGAGGTGAAACGCGAGGGATCGGCTCATCGGGTTGAGGGGGGGACTCATTTCCTTGTTGGCCATGGTTCGTACACTGTTGATATTAAGCTATGAGAAGATGTTTGTGCATATTAAAGCCTTGGGTTTGATAGAATAATATTAGAATTTTTTCCAGTTGTCCGAAACTGTTCAAGTGCGTTGTTCAATTATCAAATTATACTAGTTCTCAAATACATTAATCTGGCCAAAAATAAGAATGGCAACTATTATACCTTCTCGCCATCAATAGATCCTCCATCATTGGACCAGCTTTCAAACTGTCTGCAAGGCAAGCCGGCCTCGAACATGGCATCGATCTCCAGCGCTGAGCGGCCTTTCATCTCCGGCACGATAGCCCATGTCGCAGCACAAGCGATGAGGCACAGCCCAGCGTATACAAAGCCAGTCTTGCCTTTCAGGTCTCCTTCATCGGTATTGTAAATATAAGGGAGAATCAAGCTGAGGACAACATTGGACAACATGTAGCACAAGACACCAATACCTTGGGTCATGGCACGAAGGCGAAGCGAGGAGGCCTCTCCAGAGATCGCGTAAGATGCGGGCCAAGCACCCATGCCACACACAATGACAACAACAATCAAGGAAACGGCAGTGTACCTAGAGGAAGGTTAGTAAATCATGGCTTTGTTTTGTTTTCGCAATCCAGGGGAGTAAGTGACTAACCAGACCACAATATGTCCAGACCAGCAGCCTGCAATTCCCATACTCAAGTAGATGACTGCGCTGGCGGCCAGGGTACCAAGCATGAGGGGACGCCGACCGAAGCGACTCATCAGCCAAACACCGACGGCATTGGCGAGAAGACCCAAGACAATACCAATGATGAGAACGACAATGCTGAGACTGGCCGACATACCCACCGTCTGCATGAAGTAACTCGCACTCGACAGGAGAGGAACACCAAACAAACTAGGAACCATGAACGCGAACGCAGTAATCATCGTACGTCGTCGATTAGTGCCGGTGAAACAGTCGATATACGACAGCTCAGCCGAAACCTGCTCTTCGTGAATAACAGACAACCGCATCTGTTCCAGCATCGGCACAGTATCCACGCGGTCGGTGTGCAGCGCCGTCATCGCCTTAGACGCCTTCTCATACTCCTGCTTCCGCAACAAATAAGACGGGCTCTCAGGCATGAAAACAGCCACCAAGAAAGGCAAGACAGCAGTAATCCACTGGGTGCCAAAAGGAATCAGGAACGCCGTGCTCGTAGTCCTATGCTCACAACCCCAGATAACCAGCGCCCCAATCAGCTCACCAAGCAGCATGAAAGTCGGGCTCAGCGCCATCGCCGAACCGCGCAGAGAAACAGGCACAGTCTCGGACAGATACGTCTGCGCACCGGCCATCGAGCCGCCAACGCCCAGACCCTGAATGAATCGGCCAACGAGGAACGTGCCCCGTCTGGACGCCATTGCCGCAGGCAGGTTCGAGCAGAAGGCGATGGCGATCCCGATGGCGCAGATCACGCAGCTCAGCCCGAGGGACCAGCGTCTTCCTGCGCGGTCCTGGAACCAGCCTGCAGCTGCGGCGCCGATCATGGCGCCGATGGGCTGGATTGCGCTCCAGACGGATAGCCATGCTGAGGGGATAATGTAGGCGGAGCCGTAGAGCTCGCCGAATTGGTACTTGAAGTAGGGGACTGCGGTGATTGTGCCGAGGATGACGGTGTCGTAGCCTGTTAAAAGGAAGGCGAGTGCTAGGCCGATGGCGTAGGCGGAGATCTTGGGGTATTTGCGGATTTCGGATAGGAGGGAGGTTGGTCCTTGGTCTTGGATCGGGATTATGGATGTCGTGACATCTTGCTTCTCTGTTTCGAAGGCTTGTGGCCCAGCCGATGGAGGTGGTGAGGACATTATAGAGACTTTCTCTATAGAAATCAAGAGTGTTTTGACTTGATACTATATACTAAAAATCCAGACCGGGAGATGTTCGAGAAAGGGTCTGTCTCTATATGTACCTGGGGTTCTTATCAAGATATGCAAACTGCTATATGTTGGGGTAAAATACGCGTGGACAATTTCCCCAATCAGCGACTTTGACTGGGGAAAATATCGCCACCATTGGCACTAATTGCTCAGATTCGATTTCATGTTGATAATGCTAGTGACTTCGCTAAGAACGCGGAGAGAAAGTTGACGGTTTTATAGAAGAGATGCCGATGCAGCCAATCGCAACGCAGCACTTGCCGACACAACCAATCAGCGTGGAAGGCGAAACTCTACTCTAATCCGCTCGTATCTCCACATTTCTCAACGCTTTATCACTCGCTCACAGTCGCTCTTGCCATACTTCGCGGGTTTTTGGCGAGATTTTAATAGAATCCGCGCTTGGTTTTTGCCGAGGTCGAAAACTGGGGCAGTTGGGCAATTATCTGGTCTGTTTGACAATAAATAGTCAGCGCGCTCCGCAAATACGTTCAATTGATTAAGTTCGAATTTACTACACATTCTCGCATTGAATTCACCTTCATCTTATAAAACAAACAAAATGGATATCTCCCGCATCATCAAGCCGTGGAAGCGCCAAGCGCACAAGACCTTCGTCTTCACAAATGCCACAATCATCGACCCAGTCGAGGGCGCCCTGATCCCCAACGCAACCGTCCGAATCGCCAACGGCAAAATCACCCAAATCAACACAACCCCCTCCGAGGCCCCCGAGCCCACCGCAGAAGAGACCGTCATCGACCTGACCGGCAAATACCTGTGCCCAGGTTTGATCGATTGCCACGTCCACATCGCCGTCGTGCCCGGCGAGGCCGATCTCCGCGCCTACAAGGACATGACCGAGCGCATGAGTCTTGTCCGTCAGCCCCACGTCCTGAAGACGATGGTGCAGCGCGGATTCACTTCCATCCGGGACTGCGGCGGTGCGAGTCTGGCTATGAAAGAGGCCGTGGAGGAGGGTGTGCTTCCCGGCCCGCGTATGTTCATTGCTGGATTTGCGCTCTCGCAGACGGGCGGACATGGAGATATGCGTGGACCCCATTCTGAGGAGTTGTGCTGTGGTGGTACTATTTCGGGCATTAGTCGAATTGTTGATGGGCCTGCTGAATGCTATAAGTATGCGCGTGAGGAGCTGCGCCAGGGAGCTGATTTTATTAAGATTATGGGTGGTGGTGGCGTGGTAAGTTGGTCTTGGATTTGGATATGGCACTGGGGAGGCGTTCTAACGGTTCATCTGCGTACAGGCAAGCCCTACCGACCGCATCGACCATGTCCAGTTCTCCGACGAGGAGATCAAGGCTATTGTCACTGTTGCCAAGAATGCCGGTACTTACGTGACAAGTCACAGCTACACACCCCAGGCCATCCAACAAGCGATCAACCTCGGCGTGCGCGGAATCGAGCACGGCAACCTGATTGACCTGGAAACGGCCAAGTTGATGGCTGAGAAGGGCACATTCCTGACACCTACTCTGATTGCGCACGTCATGTCCAAGCAGATGAACTTCTTGCCTGCTGAAAGCGCGGCCAAGAACGACGAGGTCCTGGAGAAGGGATTGCGCGCTATGAAGATGGCTGTGGATGTCGGAGTCACGGTCTGCTTCGGTACTGATCTTCTGGGTCCGATGCACTTTGCGCAGAGCAAGGAGTTCTCTGTTCGTAGCAAGGTTCTTACGCCTATTCAGATCTTGCGCAGTGCCACTATCAATGCTGCGCGTCTGCTTATGCAGGAAGACCAGTTGGGTCAGATTCGGGAGGGATTCACTGCTGATATGTTGATTCTTAATGCTAATCCTTTGGAGGACATTACGGTTTTGGACCGGGCGGATGAAAGCATTCTCAGTGTTATCAAGGAAGGAAGAGTTATGACTTCCCGCTGGGAGAAGTTGACAGCTGAAGTGTAAAGAGGTGGAATATCCAGTTCTAAAATAATCAATAATAGTTAACATTTGGTTTGCATAAGTACATGGGTGCAGAGAGAAGACGCTGCGAATGTGACCATTCCAAGGTCATGACATGCCAGATAAAACATCGAGGCAGTATGAGTTTTGTTTTAATTACAACATATATGGGGCGTATAGACAAGGCAAGAAACAATGCGTGGACGAGTTCATCGAGGCGACATGCAAAGTGTGGCTTCCTTTTGAAAGGACGAGCCTAATGTTTCATTATATGAAAATGCGAAGGGAAATGTAACAGCTCCTCACAAAATTCAGTGGTTCTTGAAGGCATCACCTTCAGTATTGCTGGAAGCGCCGAGGCTGGCCTCACCAAAGTCACGGTACACTCTGTCCCGAGCCGCGGAGCGGTCCTTGCGGATGGTCAGGCAGTTGATTCCGAGGAAAGTGGTAATGCGGTTGATGACCAGGACGGCCCAGTGCATGTAAATAACAAAGGCAAACAGCAAGTATAGGCGCAGGTACCAGACCTCCACCCATGCGCTCACCATCGGGAGTCCGAGACGAGGCAAGTTCGCCAACACGGCACCGCCGATCAGGGGAGCCTGCAGAACAGTCCAGAAGGGGAAGGGCTGACGCAGCAGGTGGGCCAGGATGATCATGGTGGTCATACGGCCGAAGACGAAAGAAATAACCCAGCAGTATAGAACAAGGTGGTTGTCGGTAAGCAGGTGGGAGTAAGGGGAGAAGAGCCATGCAACGTTGCACAAAGTGAACAAAATCATAGGCACCCACTCCTTGAGGAGGGGGGTGAAGGGCAAGCCCTGCTTCTTGCGTGCGGCATACACGTTCATAACGCAGCCTGGGAGGTGGCCCAGGAGGAATCCACCAACCAGGATCGGCACCCACAAATCCTTCACGGAGTTGTTACCGAAGATCTGGGGGATGTTGATCAGATCGGTGATCGGCTGGGCCCAGATGCCCGGTCCCCAAATACCAGACGCAATCATAATGCTGATGGCAATGAGGAGACCCTCAGTTGGGCCATTGAAATAGCCGAGGTATAGGGTGTGAGTGTGGAAGGTTTCCCAGGTTGAAAAGTACATCGCCAGACAGGGAACAAGTGCGGTGTAGGCACCAAGCTGCGAAGCACCGAATCCCATGGCAGCAGTCTCCAACAGACTAGCAAGAGTACAGTTCAAGGAGTCAATTCCATGACTAGGGTTCGTCAGCAACTCATCCACGGCTAGCTCAGGGACGGTACGAACTCAAACAATTCTCCCAGCCCGCTGGAAGTTCCCGTTCTCCGGGCCTGTTTACCATCCACATTATCTAAGGTAGAGTACCTGCGACATTGTCAGTTGAGAAGGAAAGGTGGTTTGGAGGAAACCATTACTAACATCCACATGCCGAGGGCGAAGCTGAAGTACAACCATGCAGGAGCCTATGCAAAAAAAAAAAAGTTAGTAATCGCTCATGCACGGCTATCTCCCTCCATACTACATACCGGTCCCAATAGATCAGGCATGAAGAACACAATCAAGAAGACGTTGACCACAATCCAGACGAACCCGAGCAGGGTCACCATGTTGGGGGCCATCCACATGGGGAGAAGTTCAACGAAAGCATTCCACTGTTATCCCAATCAGCCATTTGCCCTCGTTCCATTTTGCCGTATTCGGAGTTCATACGTAGTGTCGAAGAATATAATTGGAAATAGGAGACTTGTCGACACTGGAGTACTTGTAGGACTTAAGGGGGAGGAGCGCATCGTCGGAAAGGGAATCTTGGGTCTCTATAGTAAATCAAAAATTGGTGAGTACTCGACCCCTGGATCAGTTGGGTATGATTGAACCAACCTTGGACCATGCGATGAATGACGTCCATCTTGGAAACTGAGAGCCGCGTCGCGTGCACGTTCAGGCAGCGGGAGAACTTGTTATATATCGCACCCTTTTTTTTGGCCGAAAGACAAGGTTGCAGGGGCAAAAAGTCAAAATGAGATTAAAGAGCCTTAGGTCAAAGCACCAAATTGAACTGGCGGACCCAAAAATAGCCAAGGGAAATAAGGGTCCTGAGAATGTCTCACTTAAGGGATTTTCTGTCGGGGATCACGTGCTGTACGGGAGTCTACTGGGACCGGAGGGTCCATATGAAACTTCTTCATACCAGCTTCCAAATTTGGAAAAGTTATTGTCCTGCACAGTATTCACTAATAGCTCAGGTGATCTATTGTTGCATCTTATTTGAATCTAAACAGGCAGCCACGTAAAGTCTATTCTAGTGAATAACTACCATACTTCCAACTAGGTAAGGTACCTACTAGTATCTTCAGTACTGGAGATAAGTACCTATACAGTACTTTAAGTAAGTAGATACGCAGTACTTGACATAAGTACCTACTCAGTACTTTAGATAGGGAGGTAATTCACTAGGACCGGAGCACTTGTTGTGAATCTAGTGTGCAATTTACGTAGGTCCTCCGGGCCTATTAGCATATCACGTGCAAACCTCCGCATCATTGGAACGCGACGATCCACTTCACCAAAGTCAACTCGGTCTCTGCTGTTGCTTCATTTCTTTGTTTCAACCTCTTTACCTTCCATCTCTCGCCCTCATTCCTTCTAAAATTATCAATAATTATTTCAACCATTCGATCGCTTTCTCCTCGCTCATTTATCTCCCAATCTTGACCTCCACCCCATCCATTTACCAAGCTACCTACGCAGAACCGTCTCATTCAGTCGCGCGCAATCTCACTTTTGCTTCAACCTTCCCCCTCTACCTTCAGCAAGCTTCTCTCATTGCTTGTGATGGTCTCCCGTTAAAACCCTACTGGGTATGACGGGTTGATAAATCCTAAAGCGCCCGCCGCGCTTACCACCGTTTGCTTTTAATTATTGAGGATATTTCGCGATGCCGGGCGTCGTCGAAATGCACGCTGGCGGCGCTCCAGCACCGGGTCTCGAATTTACCGTCGCGCATCAAAAGGTCGAGCTCGAGATCGACTTCATCAGCAAGAGCTTGAGAGGCAGTACTGAAATTACCATCCACCCGCAACGAAATGACTTGAAGGATATATGCTTGAACTTTCGCCAGGGCGAAATCAAACGCATCAGTGTGAACGGCAAAGGGGTCCCGACTTGGGAATATGCTGACCCTTACGACCATATTCAGCTCTACGGAGCGCAATACTACCAACGATTAACGCCGAAGCTTGATTACCTTCTCAAAACCCCCCGTCAACCCGAGTTGAAGTTATCCATTCCGAAAACCGTGAGAATCGAAGAGTTGGACCCATTCTCTGCAGAGGCGCAAGAACAAATTGCCCTGCAGGGTGCTGGGGATGATGCGGATGGGCCCGTGGGAGGTCGGACAACAGAGGCTAGTCTTCCACGATTCAAGGCCCTGACTTTGAATATTGAATTCGTAACGGAACGTGTGCGCGATGGATTGCAATTTGTTGGAGTAGATAGCGGCGACCGGCGCTATCCCCATGCATACACTACGAACTCGCTAGATTCTGGAGTTGGATGCCCTTTGTTCCCTTGCATGGATGATACAGCCTCACGTTGCACCTGGGACATCTCGATCTCCTGCCCCTCAACGTTGGGAGACCTCTTCGATCCCAAGACCCGTGATGCTTCCGGTTCTCGATCAAAAACGCAAACTCGACAAATCTCTGCAGATGACGAAGGGCTTGACATGTCGGTGGTGTGCTCCGGCGAGTTGACGGATGACATTGTGGACCCAAAGGATGCCAGCCGGAAAACAGTATCATTTGGATGTTACGCTCCTCTGTCTGCTCGACAACTTGGTTTTGCTGTTGGTCCCTTTGAATATGTCAATCTTGCGGACTTCCGTGAAAGTGATCAAGATGAACAACTTGGTCAAAATGCTATCCCGTTGCACGCATTCTGTTTACCGGGCAAAGCAGATGATGTACAAAACACCAGTTTTCCTATGGCACAGGCCATTGATTTCCTCTCTATGCAATATGGCGCTTATCCGTTCTCGAGCTACAAGATTTGTTTTGTCGACGACGTCAACCCGGAGACATTGCCCACAGCTTGCCTGTCAATTTGCAGCAGCCACCTTCTTTTCCCGGCGGAGATCATTGATCCTATGTATGACTCTACTCGGGCGTTGGTTCACGCTTTGGCGTGTCAGTGGACTGGAATTAATATCATCCCCAACGAGCCGGCGGATACTTGGGTCACAGTTGGCATTGCGTGGTACATCACCGATACATTCATGAAGAAGCTTTGCGGCAACAACGAATACCGATTTCGTCTGAAACAAACCTCCGATCAAATTTGCGAGCTAGACTGGGAACGTCCTTCGATTTATGACATGGGAAACTTTCTCAAAATTGATCCATCTGAATCACGATTCATTGCTCTCAAAGCACCCCTGGTTCTGTTCATTTTGGATCGTCGTCTGACCAAGGCAAGCGGAAAAGCCACGATGTCTCGAATCATCAATCGGATTTTCCTCAATTCCCGCATGGGAGATATTCCCAATAGGGCCATTACCTCATCCCTATTCCAAAAAATGTGTGAGCGATTGGGTCATGCGAAACTCGATGTCTTTTTCCAACAATGGGTTTACGGCGCCGGTTGTCCGCGCTTCGTGGCCACGCAGCGCTTTAACAAGAAGAAGCTTGTGGTTGAAATGATGATCAGACAAGTGCAAAGTGAGCAGCCAACAGTACGCGACCTTGACAAGGATGCGTTCCTGCGAGATGTTAAGGAAGAAGTTCGCCACGTCTGGGCTGGTGCCCTTCAACCTGTCTTCACCGGTTCCATGACACTCCGAATCCACGAGGCCGATGGTACACCATATGAACATATCGTGGAGATTAAGGAGGGACTCACAAAGTTTGAAATCCCATACAACACCAAGTACAAGCGGCTCAAGCGGAACAAAAAGCAACGAGAACGTGCTGTTGCAAACGGCGACCCAGAGGCCCAAGAAGAAGTTCTCTTGTACTGTCTCGGAGATGTTCTCCAAACAGAAGAAGAGGTACAAGACTGGCGCATGTCTGACTGGACTAAGGAAGACGAAGAAAGAATGGGCCAAGAGTCTTACGAATGGATCCGGATGGATGCGGATTTCGAATGGATTTGCAAGCTCCAACTGAATATGCCAGGGTACATGTACCTGTCACAACTCCAGCAAGACCGAGACGTCGTTGCTCAACTAGAAGCCCTCCAAGCGATGATTGCTCAGCGTGAAAATAGCTTGATTTCCAGCATCTTTGCTCGAACCATCATGGACAGTCGTTACTTTCACGGAATTCGAGTGACCGCAGTGCGGGCAATGGTCAAGCACGCCAAGGATGAAGTCGATTGGATTGGATTGTTCCATCTGGAAAAGATCTTCCAGGAATTGTTCTGCTTCCCGGGGTCTCCCATGACCAAATCAAATGACTTCTCTGACATCGCAGCTTACATTCTTCAAAAAGAAATCCCAGAGGCAATCTCAAAGGTGCGCGACAACAGCGGTAAAACCCCTATGCGGGTCAAGCGCTTCCTGTTTGACAAATTGAAATTCAACGACAACTCAAACAATGCGTACTCTGACAATTATTACGTGGCGTCGCTGATGCGCTCACTTTGTCATGCTCTCCTGGGCCGAAATGAGTCTCGACAGGAAGATGAGTTGGCTAATTTCAATATGGAGCGTGTCCTGGAAGCTCAGGCCGAAGAACAGCTAGAGAAGGACACCATTGCTGAAATTGATCGGTACCGACGAATGGATGAGTGGTCAAGCTCTTACCAAAATCTCTACTCACGAGCCGCCTTGCACTGTCAAATGCACATGATGCAGGCCAAAATTTTGGATACGGACCTGATGCGTTTCATTCCATACACACGGGCTGGGACTTATGATCTTCTTCGTCTGCAAGCATTCGATTGCCTGGTTGATTTGGACATTTCTCAGAGTCCAGATCTGCTTCGCTGGATCATTTACACTATGACCAGTGACTCATCTCCCTATGTCCGTCGCAATTGCCTCCGGGCGTTTGGCCGGACACTGGCCATGATTGCATTTGGACGCGCGCCGCAACCTGAGACTAACCAGAGCGATGGCTTGATCATTGAGCAAGAGTCATCCACCGAGGTTCGACAGGCTGACTTGGCGCGTCGTCAAACTGTTCCTGGTGCAATCGAGGCCCTCAAACGGGAACTCTATCATGATGCGTCATTGAAGGAATACATTTGGGCTGCGTGCAACTCATGGCTGATTGGAATTGATGAGATGGCCGATGTCGCAGACCTTTGCCATGTCATGTTTGAACCTATTACATCCAAACACGCCAAACTCCGATACCCTCGCTACTGGAAGGTCGAGAA
Organism: Penicillium verhagenii; assembly: GCF_028828195.1. Classification (NCBI taxonomy): domain Eukaryota; kingdom Fungi; phylum Ascomycota; class Eurotiomycetes; order Eurotiales; family Aspergillaceae; genus Penicillium; species Penicillium verhagenii. The sequence goes on along the minus strand of NW_026643168.1, from coordinate 510,206 downwards.
AGTTGGTTTTGGCAAGGTGCGGTTCTTCCGGTCAGAAAATGTTCGTACCAGCCTGGTACCATCAAGAGACGCCCCTGTCGCCCCTGTCGCCCCTGTCGTTCCCAAGCGTAAGCGTGATGAACCAGGCATGCCGCCGCCTGCTCCTCGCATCACTTTCAAACAAAACAAGACCGGTTCAACTCCTAGCACCCCATCCTCTGCGACCCTCCCGAAGCTTCACATTCCCCTACCATCCTCCGCTACTTCGGGAACCAGAACTCCCGGCTCTTCGACCCCGGGCACCCCATCCACTGGAGGCCCATTGAAGCTGAAGCTGAAGTTCGGACAAAAACCAAAATGAAACCCCTGACCCCTGCCCTTCAATACCATGTATTTTTTACGATCTTCATTGAATTCTTACTTTTTTTCTTCTTGCAACAAGGGCTCGATCATTCAGGGGGAGGAAAAACAAGCATGGTCTCAGGCGCGAAAATGTCAATTAGTACCTTCATCGATAATACCATATTCCATATTATTTTTTTGCCTACGCAATCTTTCCTGTCCCTGTAGATTGCTTCCAAGGTTGCAGCATATGGATGAGAGCTCGAACGCAGCACCTGTCCTTTTATCTTGTAAAATTCCGCTGTAACCCAGGGTGGTATTTGTTCAGGTTATCAAAGAATATTCCGTAGTAAACAAGCAGAAGTAGTAGAAGCAGAAAAAAAAAACATGGTTTTGATGGTCCCTGGATGAGCAACCGACCGATAAACTCCCTGTGCCATTATGATCATCCCCAGCTACGGTCAAAGCCGCGCGCTTATCTCCCTCGAGAAAATGTCATCGATTGTGCGTGGTGCGCTTATTTGTCGTTAATCCGTTCAAGGGCCTCAATCATGACGACCGAGTTACCGCGGATGACCTACTGCTGTTAGTCTGGCTTGGTAAAATAGGATAAATCATCCAAACAACATACAATCATTCCAATGGCGACCTTCTCACCGCCGGCCTTCTCTTCAAAAGCTTCATCGAGGACAATGTTCATGAACACCTAGAAAGGAATGGGTGAGTGGTGGTTCTTTCGGAAGATGGCTGTTTGGCAGATGGCTGATCTTTCACGAGCGGAGAAGGATATCCTAGCTCTAAATGATCGGACAAGCTGCACTGGGGTGTTTGATTCGAAGAGGGGAGGATTGGACGTACATCGTAGCCTCGAAGGATACCAATAACTTTGCGGTTGCCGTTCAACTGGCAGAAGACCCGCTTCTCCATATACTGCGCGGTAATTGTGAGTGGGGGAAAGACGTGTGGTAAGCAGAGAGCGACGGAATGATCACACACCTTCTTCAATTCCGGCTGAGCTTGAGGCATATTGGGCAAGCTGGTAATCGGATTGCTGGTTTGACAAGATTCGAGTGGAACCCATCTCGCGGTGCTGTGGTATCGGTGGCCGGAGAGAGGTTGATCCGCGACCCGGATAAGCGATAAGAGAAATAAGAGCTCATGAGCTCGCGGCACGGCGCACCTCTTCCTGCACGCCGCACTAACATCACAATCGCGCCAAATATGAGCTCCGCTTTTTCAAACAGAAGGAAACCACGGAAGATTGGTGGGGATGATGAGGAGGAAGATGGGGGATCCACGCAAGGTATGTGACATTACTATATTAGCTGTGGGGAATTGTCCAACTGATAGGCTTGCATACAGAGCCCGTTGTTAAGCGGCCAACTAAGTCGAAACCAAAGTCGAAATTGCGCATGTCCTTTGCCCCCGGTGGAACATCTATGGCTGATGAAGAAGATGAACCTTCCGAAGTTGTTATTCCAAAAAGACATGGTCTAGGCCGAAAGGCTGTTGAGCGCAGCGCCACTCAGCGCAACCAACTTCCTTCAGGCGCCGCAGAAACTCTCTCCGAGCGCTTTGGCCGTGATCAAGATCGGCCCAGCTATAGCAATGATTACCTCAAAGAACTACGCGACTCGACCCCTTCGACGCCGAAGAGCACCACCGATAACGAGCAAGACAGGACGGTCGATGTGGCCGCCAAGTTCGGCGAGGTGATGACCGTATCTGGCCAAGCCGCCATCCCCAGTGCCGCTGAGATTCGGGAAAAGAAAGCCCGGAGGGCCCGTTTGGCCCTGGAGCACACCGCCAATTCTACAGAGGAGGACTTTATGGCGCTTGACGATGGTGCTATTAGCGACGATGACTGGGACGCTATCGCACGGGGTGAAAGGACAGCAGAAAACTCGAAAGACACACGGCTTGTACGAGACGATGAAGACTTTGCCGAAGGATTCGAGGAATATGTGGAAGATGGAAAGATTTCACTTGGAAAGAACGCGGAACGGGAGCAAAAGCGCAAGCAGCGTGAAGCCATGCGCGAACTCATCGATGACGCCGAAAGACCTTCTGATGAGGAAGACTCGGATGTCGAAGAAAAGGCCGCCTATGAAGCTACGCAGACCAAGGCCGCGATGGGACATAAGCAAGATACCGACCGACCCCGCACGCCTCCCAAGATGACATCTTTGCCTAAACTGGCCAACAGTTTCGACCGAATGCGTACTGCTCTGGCAGGAATGGAAAACGCCAAGACACAGATGATTCGTCGTATGGAGGACCTGCGAGTAGAAAAGGCTGATATCGCCCTTCGCGAGGTAGAAATCCAGGGCATGATTAAAGAGGCAGGAGATAACTATGAACGACTGAAGAAGGAAGCCGGTGGCGATCAAGTTACGAACGGAGATACATCAGCAGGCGCACTGGAGAAGTCACGAGGTCTGGAAAGCATCGGAGCGCCGTTGCCATCAAATTCCAGCTCCGATGAATCCATGTTATGAGTTCTTTCCTTCTCCATACCTTCCGACGTGAACCGTCGTTCCTTCCGTTTTGTTTTTGACAACATCATCACACTTTTCAAATATGGAGTTGATTCTTTTGATACCCCGAGTTCCGATTTTCAAGGTTCTTCTATACACAATATATTTTCATCATGCCTCCACCTCACTTGTTTTTCATATTTCGCCAAGTTCCCCGTAGTACACTTCCGGCAGATCACCCGTCAGTATATATCCATGGATACCTGAGCAGGTAAACCATTTGCGCGTTGAACTTTTCTACTAACGTGAAGCAGCGTACGCAATGGTCCACTGTCGTGGTTTGTCAGCCCCATCAACAAGACTGAAGCGAAACCTCGTCTTTACCGTCGATCAGACACAACTTCCATCGAACTTTTCTTTGACCTATTTTTTGTGGCGAATTTGTCGACTTTCACTGCGACACATGAAATCAACAATGTGAACGGTATGCTCCTGAGGGCTTGATCCCGGTCAAATACACAGAAATGCTAACTATTCAGCCCTGGGGTCCTACGTGGGATTTCTTGGGGTGATTTGGTTCACATGGCTACAGGTCACCTTGTTCGATATACGATTTGCCCAAGACTCGGTCTTCGAACGAACTTGCAAAGCCCTACAACTTGCCGCCATGATCGGTTTTGCATCCGCTGGGACTCGCTTTACCACCCGCGTTCGTGATGAGAATCTCTGGGCATTTCAATCGTTAAGTTTGATGCTTGCGGGGAGTCGAATGCTGTTGGCAACACAATACACCATCACCCTTGCGTTTATGTATCAACCGATGAAAGCTACATCCAAGGGCATTGCATATACCGCTATAATGTTTTGGACTACGACGATTTTCTACCTTGCGGTAAGCCTTCACTTTCACCAAAAACGTTACCTTTCAACGGGTTTCCCTAACCTTCTGCAGATGTTCTTCGCCTTTAGCCGAGGCCATCACATCCCCCCGAGAATTTGGACCGTTTGGTTCGTCCTTTTTGGCGTTGAAATGTGGACGGTAATGGGCGTGTCTTGTGCTTTTCCAGAGATTGGCTTTCAGGACACCTACCTCAATGTCCGCATGGGCCTTCTCACATTGATCATCATTGGTGAGGGGGTCATCGCGGTGACTCGAATTGTCAACAAGACGGTTCGGCCGGGTGGGTGGACTAAATGGTCGTTTGTTCATATCCTGGGAGTGACTACCAACGTCGTATGCTCAGATCCCCGTGAATTCCGATTGCAGGATTGTGGAATGCTAACCGCGCACCTCATACAGTATTTACTATGGCAGGTTTATTTCGATCTCTCCCCGGGGCGTCGACTTGGAAAGGTCGCTCAGCAGATCTGGGCGCAGCTACATTTCCCCTTCCACGTGGCTCTTATCCTACTGCTTGAAGGCTCCCAAATCCTGGCCTTGACTTTGGATGTCACGTTGAAGTTAAAGTATCTTGCACAAACATTTCTCTATGTGTGTGAGGAGACGCGTCCAAGTAAAGAAAAAGCGATCGCACTCATTCGAAGTACTATTGCGGATATGGAGATTCCATTTAGCCGTGGTGCCACGCAAGAGTGGGTGGCAATCTCTAGTCTGCTAGATGATCTTTCAACGCAGCCGCTTTGTCCCGTGCCTGGAACAGTCAGTGCATTCCACAATCAGCATATCTTCAGTGATTTGATGGGAAATGTTACTGCGGCCTTGTTCTCGAGCATGGACATTACGCCCCCAGTCAAAGTCGACATTGGCCTCCTTGATAGCCATCAACTTCTTCAGATGTATATGAAACTCTTGGCCTTTGTGTATATTTACTTTTTTGCTGGAGCCAGTCTCTCAATGGGTCTTTTCAGCGCGTTCGCCATGCTCTCCCGTCGGCACGAACGTCGGCTGCACCTCGTCATATCTATGGTAGTAAGAGCATTACTTGCAATTTCTCTAGCGGGTCTTGTGTCATTCGCCAGCCACTTCCCGCTAGCCTATTCCTTCATGACCTCGCCAATCATCCTGTACGCTTTCACGCTACCACTGTTGACTGGTCAGTTATCTCTTCTCAGTTCGTATGCCAAATAGGAAAAATCTAATTGGTAACAGTTCTTTTGGTTGACCGACTTTTGGACGGTCTAGCATACCGGAGGGACGCAGCCGGCCGACGGAAACAGGAAAACAACGGAGAAGGAAAACGTTGCACTCTGACCCCGAGCATTGCGGATCATCGGGGGTCCGCTATGGGTCCTGACCGACATGCTTCACTGTCAGTAGGTGGAGAAGAGGCTCATTCTCGGTGATGTGGGCGGTGGTTGACGAAATTGGCACTCGGATGCGGCTCTTTCAGTATCATCGGGGAGGAGCATGAGAAGCATGACTTGTCTAGCCGGGCAGCAATGCGTGCTATGTTCTGCATGGATACCCATTCACCAGGTTTCAAAAAATCGCCTCATTCACTTTTCAGCTACTAGCTCAAGTGCCTTAAATAGAACAAAGTTTACAAGTTCTAACTCTCAAAGCATCGTCGTAAGTCCACGAGCTGGCTACCTGGATTAAACACCGTCTTTCGATGCAGCTCATAGCTTACGCGTGGGCAGTCATACGGATGATTTTGCCACTAAATCCCAAGCTCCCCCCGAGACCTTTAGCAACCGTTCGAATAATCAGAGACATGGCGACGGCGTGGAGCCTGCTCGTTGAGTGAAATTAGCGCAATATCCGCGACAGCGCATACCTACATGTCCTGGGGGACACCGTTATGGGATGATCTGCAGCAAGCCATGCAGATCCATGATCCGCCTCGATTCATCGCAGGTCTGGCCGTTGAGATGTCCGGGTTGTCTCGCGAATAAGATTATTTTCTGTTCCGGATCTAATTTCTGGCAATTGGCTCATACTGGTTCTTCAAGTCAATTCTAGAATGATAGTTGTTTCTTGCAAGTCCGAAAAGATCATAATGGACGTCTAGTAAGTACGTCGACTTAGTGGGGGACCTGAGCCTTTTCCAAGGTTCAAATGTTCTGCACTTCAATGTTGATATTCCTATGCTCCAATTTCCACATGTTCACTCAAGTGCTGTCTCCATGCATCAATATTCTTTGATACCCTTTGAGCTAGGAACATTTCCAAATAAAACCTTGCAACATCTATAAAAATAACATCTATCCTAACGAATCTCCTCATAAATAGACATATTAAATGAAATCACCAACAAGCCAACGTCGATCATCCCCCGACATCGCCGCATATTGAGAAATATCCCCGAGGCCAAAACAGCTAGCGAAAAAGCAATCTAGACTCACAAAGAGCCAACCTTGGAAAATAACATGCATATGCAGTCCAACGCCCGAAGATCCAATCCAATCCCCACCCACCCCCGGCCGAAAGGTCCAGGTGTACTGAGATAATTGGAGGTTGGAAAGGATCTCCGCGGCAAGACAAAAACATAAACATAAACACCAACAGCATCACCAACAAAGACCGACATGTATACTTCCAATATGACTGGCAGCGGATGGTAGCGGAAGGGGTTCCGAGTGGATCGAACCATGGGCACACCCTTTGCTCGTTCGCATTTTTATGCAGGCGGGTTTACTATGGATGTCGCTCTTGCCGGTTTCAACGCCACCCAGCCCATCCCATCGTAGAATTTTAAAAAAAAGGGAAAAAGGGAAAAAGGGAAAATAAAAAGGAATTACATAGAAGCTTCTTTGCAATTGAGCTGAGGATGTGTTGGACTGGGGGTTGAAGTGGGGATTGGGTATTTAGTGATAGTTTATTCAAGTTTAACTACTGCTGAGTGATCCAAGCTTCTTTTAATGTTCTACTTCCACTCCGAGGACTACTTGTTGTCACGCTCTATATAATTTGGAATTATAGACTGTTTTGCTGACTAGATATCTTTCCAAGCTTCAATGTTCAGGGAAGAAAGCGCTGAACGCCACTAGACGAGCTCCTATTGCAGGGACTTTTTTTTTTTTTTTTTGAAATAGAAAAGAAAAAAAAAAAAAAAAAATCCCCCAAATTCCAACCCTGCTGTCGATCGGGCAGTAATCCTGCAAATATCCATGTCCTCGGCAGATCGCATCCCCGGACTTAACATGTTCGATACATCACTCCACGCCCAAGAGGAGAGACCCCCTAAAACCAACCGTCGAGCCAAAATAGACGTAAATCCACAAAAATAAGTCTAGATTTGCTTTTTCCGCTCCAACTGTTGGCCCAGCTTGCTTTTCTCATTGGTGCGGATGATTGAGCATCCCACCCCAGCTAGCCCTATGTGGCTATCCGTCCAGGATGGAACATTTGTAAATGGGCCACGCCAAGCATGATTTAAGATGGGGGGTGTGGAGGTAGTTGGCAGGATATGTGGAGATGGGAATTTTACGGGGGTCGGGAATGCTTGGGTTGACCTGGTTTAGGGCTGTTGGTTTTTTTGTTTTTGTTTTTGGGTGATGTTTCTTAAATGATTCGGCCCCCTTGAGGGGCATTACTAGGGTGCAACAGGGAAAAAGGAAAGAAAGTACGGGGGTTGCGTTGGTTCAGGATGAGATATGAGATGTACTTGGAATTGGGTATGGATACTATGTATATTCGACGAAACAGCCCGGAGATCAGTTTAACATTAGGGTTCATGCAAGAAATATCTCAATGTTTTGGTTTCAGGTTGTTTCTCACTTGATACTCTTTACGTCTGATTCTGTGCTTTGGTACAATAAAGCTAAGACTCCATCCTAACGGTGTCTCACTTTCTTCCTGCCCAAATCTAGTCTCGCGAGCACTTAAGACATACAAAGAAAGATCTGAAACGAGCGGCAAGTGGATCGTCGTAGTTTAAAGTCCCGATTTCTAGTCCGACTAGGGTTAACGGTCTCATTTCGGGAATTATGCTCAACGTCTATCTTCCCCCTATCCAACGCCTTTTCAAGGTCATTAGGGCCGACGTTCTAATATCAGGGCAATGTTGCTTATGTATAATAATATACCAACATCACGTTGGGGGGTTTATATTGCCTTTTATTACATTCGTTGTGGAGAGACACTACTTTTATTTTCTATCCTCCTCTAATCTCTGAATTCTAATTGAATCTTTTATTTATGATAATTCCCTTCACCTTGACCACTTCACCGAGTTGCATCCTATCCTTATCATCCGCTTTCCGTGAGATCTGAGACCGCATTGCATCCAACGGTTTACCCGCCATCTTGATCACACCGATCAGCACTTGAGATTATTCTTGACTCAATCTGAAAGATACTAGTATATGCCACTAGTAGCTAGCTACAGGTATACTTATCTATATATAGATATAGATCGTATATACCCTGTTCACTCTAAGTGCTGCATCTTAACAGGGCTCTAGAACTCTTGAAGCTAAAGTCATATAAAAGCGAGGTAAGATATAAAAGATGCAGGTGAAACCTCTCCATACATTCAGAGCCTGATATTCTCCTGCAGTTGCCACCCGTCAAGCCGTTGCGCATTGCAAAGAATACAAAGTCCACGGTAATCTACACACAGTGACAACCCGTGTACAACCTCCTAATTCAATCCAATTGCGGTGAATATCACGCGCGTCAGAATTATCTTCTCGCCATGGTAAAAGCAATAGTTGCGTCCGCACGAAACGAGGGGCCGTGGGGCTCTGAGCGAATAACGTGCTGTCCGCGATTTACCTCTGATCGCTCTGCGTCTCTTAAGGCTATCAATTCCTTTCCCCGGGACAGCCCCTCAAGTTATTTGGACTCCTCCAACTCAGACTTACAATCTTCCTTTCATCGCCTCTCCCCTTCTTTCAGCCCTTCTCAAAAGTTCTCGCCTCCGCGCGACATGTCTCAAATGGATTTTCCAATGGACCAGCCCACCTCAGACCGTTTCGTCCAATATCCTACCAGACCATACGATTTCAAGCCCTATCGCTCTACAAAAACCTCAAGTGCGACTGTCTCACCGGCAATGGAGTATACGGGCTCGAGTGATGGGAGTGTTTACGCTGAGTCGTCATATGGCTCTTCCAATACCTCCTACTTCCCATTCCCTGCGCCTCCCATGACCATGAACTCAATACCAATGAATGATATGGACTGGGTTGCGCCGGATCTGTCATTCTCAGAACACGAAAACACCCCCTCGCTTTCATCGTCATATGAGTTTGTGGATGTGCAAAAGAATAAGCCTCACACTTGGGAAACCGGGTCCTACTATGCTTTGCAGACCCAGCCTGCGAGTCAGTTCCAGACTCAGACCACATCTGCGTCTGTGTCTCAGACTCAAATCCCATTCATGCCCATGGCCAACGAGGCGAATATCTCGTTTCACGAACCTTCCATTCACCTTGACCTACGCCTCCAAGAACCCTCTACCCAATGGACTTGGCCCACGCTCGAAGAAAACTGGACGCAGCCTTCCCCAGCCTTTCCAGACTCCTCTACATTATGGCAACGGCCAATCGATCATCCCATTAGCCAGGGCTACAAGATCTCTCAACCAGCACCCATACTCCCCAAGCAGCCAATGATGTACTTCCAGTCAGCTCAGACTTCAGCCATGTATGGAGAGCCACATATCCCGCCGCCTATGCAGGCACTCCCGCTCCACCAAGAGCAAGTTCACAGGACCACGCCAGCATTAATCCCAAGCACCTTCAGCCCCATCACACCACACCCCGAACAGATCAACCCCTCAAACCAGCGCTTAGGACCTGGCTCCAAGCATGCTCACCACCAAATTCCTCTCCAGCAACACACACCGCAATCTCTCTGCCACCCCGACTCCCCGCCCATGATTCAAAATACGAGCCCGCGCCAGCTACAGGCAACGCTCCACTACAGCGACACCCGGGACCGCTTGCTAGTCGAAGGCAGACGCGCCGGGCTGACGTACAAGGCAATCAAGGAAACGGGCAACTTCAAGGAGGCGGAGTCGACGCTTCGAGGCCGGTATCGCGCTCTCACTAAGGTGAAGGAGCAACGGGTTCGGAAACCGAAGTGGTTGCGCATGGATGTAAGTTTTATTTCACTTTCTTCCACTTCACTCTTTTCTTCCACTTCACTCTTCCACTTTTTGTCTCTTTGTTACTTCGTACTGACCATCTACGCAGATCGACCTCCTCGTCGAGGCTGTCTCTGTCTACAGGGACGATTCCCGCGAGGCCGGTGATGACGCGGATGGAAGTCATGATCAGGGCCAGAACGGCGGACCGCCGAAGGTGCCTTGGAAGAAGGTCGCCCAGTATATCTGGGCGAATGGGGGCAGTTATCAGTTTGGAAATGCGACGTGCAAGAAGAAGTGGTGCGAGATATTTGGTGTTGCGATGTGAGCTTCATTGTGTTTCTCGGTGGGCTTTTGTTTTATTCTTATCTTTCTTTGCACTTTCCACTGTTAATTTCTATCGCCGAGGTGGGGCAGGTGCACATGGTGCTTGTTGGTTTCGACTTCGAATAATGGGGACAGATTTTTCTGGTTTTCGGGGTTATGGTGGAATTTATCTTGGTGTATTTTAATTGGAGTTGCTGTGTCTGGGCTTGGGAGTTTACCGGATGAGGGTTTCCTGGGTTTGAGTCTGGCGATTTATGTTGTTAAAATGCTACTTCAGCTGGACTGGTAGCTACCAATTCAAGAGATTCATTATTGAAATATCCATAAGTTTACTAGATATAGTAGAGATTGAAGTTCTTCCGAAAGAGCTCTGGAGAGAGCACCGAATCGAGTCAGAGTGGGCTGAGTTCAGGTGAGACATCGGGACTGGGTTTCTAGTTCATTCTTCTTGGGTTGGTTCCAAAATGTGGTTTTTGCGCTATCGTCCTTTGAACGTCCTACCAGCGAGCCTTGAATGTTGGGATCTCCTCCCCCACAGAGGAGGCAATGGAGCATACGCATTACGAATCTCTTTTGTCAACAAGCAGGCACGGTGCCCTGCGATCGTAACAAGAAGGGCCACATACACCCAATCGAAGTAGCATCTCGCGAACCTACAAGTCGGGGCAAGGACAAACTGGTAGCAAGGCGCCTCACAGCACAGAAGTAGGAGATGGTTTCTGGATTTTTTTATGCAGTCCATGTAGAGTAATTTAATTACCTTACCATAGCACGTCCACATTCCCCAAGGGAAGCTACTAGACTTTACAGTCATTGCTCTCCGTTTTTCGACTTTAAACAGCATCAGTCAATTAATTCAATGTTGGAATGTAGTAGGCCTTTGAGTACAGATAGTGCTCAAAGACATTAGACTGAGAAAGTGCTAGAGAAACCTCTAACCTATGGGTATAAATAGCGCGATTTGTCTCAAGGCAACTTTCTTTCTTTCTTTCCTCCTCCACCCACCTATTCTTATTCCAATTTTCCTCAACCCTAGGATCTCTCCAACACTTCGATTCCCTTCAACTTTGGGACCGGGTAAAAGTTTAATTCCAAGGCTATTCGAGCCTTGGAATTCCGAAGACAGACAGAGCTTGGGTTGGCTGGGAAACATTGGCTTGCATTACCTTTCGTCCTTTCATATCCTACACGGGTCTTTGCGCATTCGTCTGCGTCTCTCGACTTCCTTTGCGGACAAGAGTACGTGGGGGCTTCAGTTGTCTTTGCACATTCGATACGTGTTCCAATCGTCTTCGCCTCCTACCATGCGTCTTCCGATCGTCTTTGCGCATTAGCATGCGCCTTCGAATTATCTTTGTAATCGTCGCATATACCGAGCTTCTTTACAATCGTCGCATCTCTCAATCGTCCTTACAATCTTCGCATTTTGAAATCGTCATAAGACTGAGCAATCAGCGGTCCCCAGATGACACAAAGATATGGGTGACAATTGAAATTCCATTCGGAAGAGTGGACACTGACTCGACTCGAGCTGAAACCAAGGCGAGATATGGGGACAGGTACCCAAGATTTTTCTGTTCACTTAATTCCAAAAAAAAGAAATTCGTACTTTTATCCTTTGAATCTCCCATATATCTGTGAATGTACGTAGTAGCCATTCGAATACATATACCCAACCGCTCAAACATTTGAATATCTTGAGCAAACATTTGAAGCCGTGGAGTAGCCCTCCAGCTTGAGAGCTGCGGGTATGGATATAATTTTTTACCAGAGGTAACTTTCTTTCTTCTTCAGCCCCACAGCTTCCAGGTCTTCTCAACCCTTTCCAGATTTCCATGATTCCAGCCTATATTCCACGACCTCGTGGCCAAATAGAGCGTCGGTCAACTTGGAATAGTATTCATACTTATATTGCACATTATACACAATATCCCTGAGTCTATTCATCATCGTTCTCCGCGTCACTACGGAAATGGTGCGTTCTGAGCCGAGAGATTCGGAGTCAGAGTGACAAGGTTCCGAGGTAAAGATTTGTAAGGTTGAGGAGCTTGGGGATTTTGACTCAAATTGACTCCATTCGAAGCAGTCTGAACAGTTTTTTGAACATTCAGGGCAGATTGAGTGAGAAGGGAGATGTTTTGGGCAGCCGTTTCAGGATTGACGCCCGCAAGAGGAGAAACGGCCGGAGAATCAAAAGCGACTTCGGACCCTTGCTGCCAAACTGGCAGCTGGTACATGAAAGAGCCAGGGAAGAGAAGGGAAGAATCAGGAGGACACCAACGCGACAGGCTCGGAACGGGCCGTGCATGGCCCTACAGCAAGAACAGGGAAGGGCGGGTTGGATTGCAAAGCGTTGGACAACACAGGCGCGAGCATCGGCCTTGAAAAGGGATCGGAGACGATCGGCTCGACGCCAATCTACACCGCGGGCAGGAAGCTCCAGAGTCGACTTAAACTTGGAGGTTGTGGTAGTGGCCCAGATGAGGCTCTTGAATTGTTGCGTGTCGGGACAGGATCTTCAGTGCTCGGGAAACGGTAAGAATAGAGATCGGAAAATTCCAGTCACCTTTTTCGCCATTTGCTTGGCTTTTGTGTATCACTCATTAATAAAAGGGGTGCGAGCTTGAGTGGAGTGGAGTGGAGTGTGTGGCGGACTGATAGAGGTCGTAGACGAGTCTGCGTGGATAATAGATATATGATAGTAGCTTTTTTGTGATAGATGATAATCTCTTGATGAAGTATAGGTGTTTGGTCCTTCGCTGTTGACTTGCGTCATCTACATCTTATTCTGACATGCGAAAAATAAATGGCACCTGAAGAGAAGAAAAAATCATGTACATAATGCTATTTATCAAAGCTACTAGTATACTCAAGCTCAAAGCAAAGATCCCCCAGACCGATGAGAATCAACCCTCTTATATCCCACGGCCTGCAAAGCATGGATCAAATTATCCGGCTTAAACCGCAGAGCATCCCACTCCGCCTCCGCCTTGACCATAAGCGTACCAGCCAGAATCGTGCCGTTCAACGAAACAACACCCGGATCAGCCGTGTCCGCCGCCGCTTCCAAATCAACAGGAACATTCGCGGTCTCCGAGCTCCTCGGCGCGATCATCATGGTATCCAGCGTCATGGCGAAGTTGTAGCTAATAGCCGCGGGACCATGCGATGGGAGCTCGATCTTCTCCTTCGTCGGATCACGATTCATTGTTCCCAGTGCTGCGGCGCGGTAGAGCGATAGGTAGATTGCGTGCAGGGTTTCTGAGGATGGGTTTGCGGGGAGCGGGAGGGCGTAGTGGGCGAATGGGAGGTGGGCGTGGTATTGGAATGCGGGCGATGCGATTGTGGCGTTGGATGTACTCTTCGATACACTGGTAGATGTAGCTGAGGATCTTCGCGGTGTAGACTCTGGTCTGGATTGGTTTTGGGCGGCTAGGAGTTCGATAAGAGGGTCCCAGCCTTCTGCGCCGGATGAGCGCATTGCTTCGACGGGTAGGAATTGGAGGTGGCGGTGTGGTTGGCTTGCGCCACTGTCTTCGCCGGAGTTGAAGAAGGCGAAAAGGCGGGGTTTATCGGTGCCGGTGCCGTTTGGCTTGGTGGTGATGTTGGTATTGTCGGTTCCCCACGAGCGTAGACATTCGTAAGTGGCTTCCAGGTCGACTTTTTCCAGCAGGTCTGTTTGTTCTCGCCATTCTGTTGTGGTCAGGATGAAGTGGTTTGGGATGACGGGGAATTTGTTGAGCACGAGGGCATGCGAGGGTTTCTCCGCAGGAAATTGGGCGAGCAGGAGCTCTGGCGATGGGTTCTCGAATGGATCGGGTTTGGGGCCTTTGGGTGGCTCGGGTTTGAGGTTTGTGGGTTTCTTCGCCAGCGCCGGGCAGTAGCGTACTTGGTACTGGGGAATTTTTCGTGTTAACCATTGTCCCGGAGTTATGACGATGACGACGAGTACGGTTACGAGCTCGGCAGGGTACGTGACTTACGGGGATCCCTGCAGCTGTGACAATTGATAGATGTGTATGCGAGAAGACGAGATGGTTGCCTTCTTTGGCGGCCACGAAGCGGCGGGCGACCAGCGCCGACAGACTTTCCGAGAGACCGAGTTGCATGGTTGTGTGATGTGAGATTGAACGTGGGTGGATCGATCGTGAGGAGATGGCGCGGGGAGATTGCGTGGGGAGATCTGGCGGAAGGCGGTACCGCCCGCGAACCCCAACAAATAAACAACTATGGTAGAATACTGGACTGTGAAGCTTCTCTAGAATAGTAGAGTAGAATAAAGTAGGAAGATTGTTTGATTGTAGAGTGGAATCCTTTTGTTCATATCCATTAAAATGAAATATTTCCTGTGCCAAACACCCTCCGACATGTCACCCGAGCCAGCAGGGTCGGGGTTATAGGTGTGACCAAAAGGCTTGCTAAGTAGAAGTGACATAGAAAAATCGTACCAACATCGAATCGCGCCCAAGGTATCAATATCCGTAAAGCCTCAGACGGGACGCCAATTCTCGCTGCAATATGGAAACAAGACAAAGGAAAAAGACAAGAAAAGAAAAGAAGAAAAAGAAGAAACAATGCCATGGGCAACGCAACGCTCAAAATATCAAGGAAGTTTCAGCAACACGTTCAACCCATGAGGTCGTTGAATGATAGCTCATCGTCGTGTTGGAACATATCGGGGATAAGTCTCGCAGGTTGGCCCATGAGATGGGTGGATGGGCCATCGAGCCAGGGTCCACGCTCCTCATCAGTAGCGCTGAGAACACCCTCAGCACGCTTAAGAGTCTCCACATCCAGGTCAGTCACGTAGGCTTGGCGGTTTGTACCGTCGCCCGCACCGCCTGGAAGTGGCATGCGGACCTCGAATTCGTTGTTCAGCAGCATCTCGTCCTTCCATAGACGACGCTGTCCGTTGAAGACACAGAGAACCCGCTTCTTGCTCTTCATGTTGCTGCTGGGGCATCCCCAGGATTGGGGGTAATTCCCGCGGTTGTTGCGGCGACGAGTCACCACGGCGCGGGGCGCTTTACCGGGAGCAGTGGAGGAAGAGGAGTGTTTTGTGATGGCGTTGCCGTTGCCAATGATGGCGCGGGAGGAGGCCTTGGATTTTGAAGCGCGGCCGGTGGCGCGCCAATTGGCGAGGTCATAAGAGTCGTTATCGTCGTGGGAATCTTCGTCGTCGTATTGCTCCACGGATCCAGCCGTGGTGTCCAGCAACTGGTGCTTCTCCATCGTCTTCTTCACGTCCTCGTCGGAAGAAATATCCGCAAGATGGTGTTGGTTAATTGCCTCTGAGGGCTCCTCCTGCTGCACAACCCGCAGCACACAGTCATCCAGATGCTCGTAGAAGTCCTGGGCGTTGCTGAATGTTGCAGAGCAAGTGGAGCACTTGCCAGTCGCATCGCTGCTGTAATTGGTACCCTTCTTGGTGGAGGTAGACGGGCTGCGCTTGCGGCAGTTTGGTGCGGTCTGTTCCACACCGTGAAGGGAGGTCAGGTGGCGCTTGAAGACATCGGCACGGTTGAAGCTCTTCTCAGCGGAAGAGCCGGATCCAGGACAAAAGCCGCAAACCATTGTGCCCTTGTAGTGGGTCAAAGTGTGGCGGTTCTTATCGTATTTGCGGGCAAAGCCCTTAGTGTGGTATTCACAGTTGGTAATGGGACATTTTTCCGGCCGCTCGGATTGGTGAGTGAGCATGTGGGCCTTCAAGTCCTTGAAGATGCGACCACATTCTGGGTGTGGGCATTGTCCTTTTTCCTTGATGTCGTCACCTTCGATGCTGCTCAAGGCAGGGCTTTGTTGAGAGCGACGAGACTGAATGGAAGAGATTGAGGAACGGCGGTCGTACACCGACGCGGGCCGGGAGTGGAAACCTGAGTTCATCATCAGGGGGGATGGGTGCGGAACTGAGTGGAGCCCTGGTGAATGTTGCTCCACATTGTCGCTGTATGGGACGGGTGATGTCGCCGGGGAGCAGGGAAGATAATTCTGAGGAACGGTGGAGTAGGTGCTGTTTTGATCGGGATATGAGATTGTAGGCATAAGGGTATTGCCGGGCAAGGATTGAATCAATAGAGATGGATCTGCAGCGTTTGAGGTCAGTTGAACCGAGTCTAGGTGGAGAAACAAAAAAAATGGCGCGGGATGGAATTTGCTTCAGAACCTACCGACAGAGTGGTCGGGTAATTTCTCCCGATAATATCCATCCATGTCAGCTGGATTGCCTCCCATGTATTCATTGGGGAAGATATCATGCATCACGGCCGCCGGCAGTCCGAGTCCATGGTTGGTGTTCAGCCAGTTATTATCTTGAAACACGGAAGCGGGTCCTGAGTATGGAGATCCAGTAGCAGACGAAGCTGCACTAGCAATGGAAGGTCCAGATGCTGCGGAACCTGTGGGGATCTGTTGTTCTGTGGCATGAGATGTTGCGATGGATGGAGGTGTGGCGGGCATAGAAGGGAACTCGGAGTATTTTTGCATCATCTCTGTTTCGGCATAGAGAGGAGCGTCGAAATATGATTGGGAGTAATCAATGTTTTGGGCATACTGTTGCATGCCATCCATGGAGTATGAGTACATGTCCAAATTGGGATCCATCATGGGCTGGAAGTATGGCTGTTTTGATCTGGGAGCTTCAAAGGCGAGCATTTTGGATCGACGATTCGGGAATAACACAAAGTCCGAATGTTCCGCAAGGGACATTCCTTTGATCAAGATGATTGAGGAAAAGACGCAAGAATATATATCTGTGTACAATTCTTTTGGTTAGCTTTTCTTTTTTTTTTTTTTCTTGTCTCTTTTGTGTACACTGCTTTTCCCCCCGGGTTAACATACCAAGGGATAAGGTTCGGATTGCGGCCCGTCAACCCAACGTGCGAACCTCGGAAAGATTATACAAGGCAACGTGCAGTGATTGACACCCGGGTAATAGGGCACCTGGTATGCGATGAAGATGGAATCATTCAGGTTGGCAGAAGAAAAAAGAAAGGGAGAAGCAAGGTCTTATATACAATCCGTAAGATAAGATATGACAAGGTCAACGTCAAGGTAGGGAAAGCGAATGGGAAGCAGTATTGTGTGAGGAAGGGGGGAAAGAAGAGGAGTATTATAGGAGCATTGTTGCGCGCTACAATTAGTTTATAGTTGCAGAATCTAGTTTCAAAAAAGAGGGAAAATAAAAAAGAAATGCTAAAAATTGCCAAAAATCAAATTGTTTAAAATGTACAGTAAAATGGAAAATGTAAAAATGTAAAATAAAATCCAAAAAATCCAAATCCAAAAAAAGAAAATAATAAAAAAAAGAAATGATTAAAAATCACAAAATGCAGCATTTCAATTCAGCAAAAAATACCGACACTGACAGTACCAGTACACACAACTTTGAACATGGGGGCTATGCTTAGCGCCCGGGACCCCCATGATAAAATTGCTTGGTGAGCAGATGGAAAACTCCCGTATTCAAATTCCGGTTCGGAGAACTCCTAACTCTCGTCATTTCTTCATTCGACGCATACTCAGCCTCCCTGTCAGGCGTCCAGTCCTGCATTAATTCTAACAGCCCTACGCATATCTGAATCTCTTGAATATTCAACATCCAATCCTCATTGTCTGTTTGTGTTTTGTTCCGCCTTACAAGTAACAAGGTTCATCCGTTCCCGTCCACACGGGTCGCGGGCTTCTCCGTGACATCTTGACGTTCTGCAGTAATATACATAAGTCAATATTGCGGACGGAAGTCAATGCCGCTTCGGATACGTCGTTTTTTTTTTCTTTTCTTTTCTTTTGTCGGGAAAATCAATATCACAATGGAGACTGGAGAATGGAAATCCACTGGGGACAAGGAGATGTTCGGCATGGCATTTTGTCCTAGATTTGGCTACAGATTAGCGTAGTGATCGGCCTGATCCATGGATGGAACCTTGGAAGTCCATGCCAATAGCCCTATGGAGACCGTCCTGTCAAGTCGATCGTCACACGGGAAGGGCGCCCCATATTTCCCTGTATTAATACTGATTTGATTGATTTTCTAATTTCCCTAATTTCCAGGCATTGGCATGATGGCATCGGTGGATAGGTCCGTGGGTTTTGTGTACAAGTTCCGAGCCATCGGATCTAGATTTGTCATGAGATACGAAGTTACTGTGTCCGTTACGCAGTACAGATATCATCCATCGACTCTTCTCTCTGTACTCCAGATGTCTGTTTTCTGCATGGGCGGTATGAAGAAGGTGATTCGAGTAGATCCTTGCACATGTGCGCTGCAGATCCAGAAACCAGGCATATATACGTTTTTGCCCGTTGTTTGAAATGTTCCAGACCTGGCTATACGAGCTTTCTACATATCCCGATAGGTTGGATCCGTCAACCTGGCAGGGGGGAAACAAAGAAAGTAAAAAAAAGGGGGTTTTAGAGAGCGAGCAAACCCAAACCGGGGTGCAAAGGGGACAGGGAGAGCAGGAGCGACAGGTACTTTATGTATAGTATGTAAATCTGATACGGAGTAATTTTCCCAGAGGTTCGGGTTGCCGATCTTTGACGGGCCCATCTTTCCCCACAAGAACCGCCCTTTTGGCAGACGTGCATGGCGCGTTGTGGGGCTTGATTGGATGACAGCAAATGAAATGTGAAATGAGACCCCGAACTGCTCGTCCCAATCGAGAGCCCAGATGGCTTCCGACGACGGTCGGGCCTTGGTGGGTTCGCGAGTGACTCGTCTTGGGGCCACGCTAAGCCCGCTTGGACTTGGTGGTTGACGATCACTGACCATGTTAACTTGAGTGTGCTGGCCTCTGAGTGGAAGAGCCGCATAGTAGGTTCATTGGAATCTGGCCTGGTTTTGACCAGGGTTATATGTGCGATGTGTCTTGGTTGTGTTGGGGGTGTGTATTTTCTTTTTCTTTTTTTTTCTCTTCCCCTCTATTAAATGGAATTTATTATGGAAATCAATAATGGCACCATGTTCGGGTTCACCGAAAATAGTTGAGGTCATACTCCCTACTCTAAATTTCTCTCCACCATGACAGCTGGGAAATTGTTCCATTTGGGTCTGGAAAGAAAAAAAAAATACAGTGGAGTAAGATGAGATAAGGGGAAGAAGCGAAGGAATAATCTAGTTTCGGTGGTTCCGCAGATTATTTGATCTTCATCTTTTTCAGCCAAGCCCTCTCTCTTGTTTTTCTTTTATTTTATTTTTTGACAGCAAACGAAGTCCCAGAAAGTAAATTAATTGGGGGAGCTTGACCCAGAGTTGATCCAAGCCCTACGTTAGCGGCAGGAACGGAGTGGCCGACCCAAGCCAATACGAAGCAAGCCACAACCCTGTCATGAGCCACAGTTCGGTCTTGTCCTAGTGTTATTTAGTTGTGTTTAGTCTCTTCTAGTTTGGCACTAGCCTTGTCCCCCAGAGTACCCAATCATGGACCACTGCATGATCCGAGTGAGGCGCAGTGACCCCATCTATCGGCGATTCCGGCGTTAATTCTTAGTGAATTCTTAGCATAAAAACCACATGGGAATTAAGTGGGATTTTATGGAAATTATGATTATGATCTCATGGTCCAAACGGACAAATCACCCTCTTCCCCGATCTTTTTCCCCCAGTCCTTCCATTCTAGGTTAAAGCACTACTATCCGGAGTAGGGGACTTTGGAAAATGACTAGTAATATGCCAACATGTCAACGGTGTCACCGACTCTCACGGGCCTCCCCGCCCTACGAGATGCAGCAACTCTAACTCCGTCTAAACAACCCTATTCGTCTCCACGGATTAAAATTACGATGTAGGCATTGCGTCAATGCGAATGGTCAAGTCAGAGAGAAAAAAAAAAAAAAAGAACAACAAAAAACTATAATGATCGCCAGGTGGCATTTCTTTCCGGGGCCGGTAAGAGGTTCAGGCCGTTGACGATTAAGATGTCAACAATGTCCCACCCTGAAACACAGGGCTGATCGATTCAGTAACCAGTCAAATCCAAGAACAGGGATCTTCGTTCCCTCAACCCACGTGTGATGGGGTCATCTCCAGACATCCAATCCTATCCACTTAGGACGTCCAAGTGTACATGTAGTCCGGGTACTTACTCCGGATACTACGAATACGTACTCCGTACTCCTATGTGTGGTGAAGTGCTCGCTTCTGGCCCCCAAAATCCTCTCCCAACTAGTCCGCAAGAGGCTCCATGAGGAGAAATCTTTAAAAAGGATGAATAAACTTGTCGAATGAACTTGTCCCATCTAGCCGATACCAAGCCCTCCCCGTGGACCGGGAAATTTGTTGTCATGTTATTTCAAATGGTCCAGATGTTCCACAAAGGACTTTGTATAGCAAATTGCCGTTGGGATTTTTGTTTTGGGGGAACAACGGCGACTCCGAAGCCACATTTTGCAGGCCTTGGATTTGATGGAGAAGGGGGCCCACATGGAGAGAAAGCTCGGGTCCCCTTAAGGTCCATGTGAAGATCAGTTTGAGTTATCCCACAATCTTTGACAAACATACGTGGCTGATCTGGAATGACAAATTGTCAACGGCGCTATGCTGATTTTTGGATTATTGATCACGTCTACTGCCCTCGTTCTCGCGAACCATGTCCACCTCCTCCGTGCATTTCGTTTTCGTTTATTTCCTTTTCGCATTTGATTTGATTTTATCCGCATCGCTTCCTGTTCCGTCTTTGTCTTCGTTCTGGTCATGTCCACGTTTTCCCGCTGCTTTTCTTGATGCAAGGGCCAAAACAAATCCATCCTATCCGCGGTCGCGGCCCCAATCCCCACAACCTCCAGATCCAACATCTCGACTAGACCACGTGAAACGGAACATGATTGCACTTCCCTTCCAGAACCTCAATTCCTGCATGGAATCGTGTCTAAGAATATATCGGGGGCCAGCGCCTACCTACACACTGACATCAATTCGTCACTGGCTATGCTTGTATGCTGTACTGTACTACAACGTCCAGTCCATCCAAGCTAAATTTATCGGTCGCTCACCAAAAATAAAGTCAAAAAAAGCAAAGCAAGACCCGTCTCCAAAGCAAAGTGCAACATAACCACTGTTTCGGGCCTGTCGTCGAACTTTCCAACAAGCCCCAACTAACCTTCCTCTGAGCCCTACCGTATGGTATCCGCGCTTATTGGAGGGTATCCCCTGTCTCCCCATTATATAATTCTAAAATTCTAAAAACAGAAACGGCATGCATGGTCGGTTCGTGCGGGAAAATAAAATGTAAGCGATCGGCGCCCCCGTACCATGCGAAGTCTGGGGATCCTGGCAAGAACAACCCCGGTTCTAACTTTCAAGGTAGGACGTAAACATACCAATACTAGACTTTCTAGGTCGTGGTTTCTTGGGAGGGTTTTTCCAAGGTTGTTTTGTGTTTCTTCAGTGCACATGGCGAGTAATTCCAGATTTGACATCAAACCATGTGTTCGGAGTTTGATGTTCTCGTGGATGCTTATATCCGTGCCGAGTTACTCCCCATCTTGGGTTTAGTGCATCTACGATTGATATTAATTGGTCCCGACTTGCTGGCACACTACTAATATACCAGTGTTTATTACATTGCACTCTGTAATCTACTTTGTAAATCTCTAAGATTGGCCTTCTGGGCTCCTCCCTGCATGACGGAAGTGCTTGTTTCTAGAATTGTCATCCATGGATATTATTCCCTCATGCTGGCTGCTTTGCCTGTTTTGGGATACACCACAGCGAATGCCATGTATGAAACTTGTCTCCTGCGTCTGTTTCAAGTTCCAATAAAGCCATGTGGTGCACACCCATGCAAGGAGGCGGCATGTCCTGTACGGAGTACCTGTAAGCAGCATTTTAATCCTAATTCTCGAAGGATCTGCTGCTTGATTTGATCGTTTTCTAAGTATTTTCCCTTTTCGTATCTCGCGTACATATCCGGCAATTTACATTTTTACATTTTGGATATTATATTTTGCAATTCTCATGGATCAAATTATAGTTTTTCCTTCGGCCGAATCAAATCCCCATCCAGACTCTTCAAAACCTGGTTTTGCGCATGTCTCGTGGCAGTCGGGTTCCAAGTTGAGATCTGACAGGATGTACCCAAGTAGATTAACCTACAGCCGAAATATATGGCTAGTACGCAGTAAGCAAGCGTCAACTGTTGACCTACAACGCATAAGGCTAAGTACCTACCTAAATGGATGCTGGAAGTACCCCGGTCAGCAGCGAATTAATATATTATCGGACTTGGCCCTTGGGTCAGATCTTACTGTAGGATTGAGCCTCCATCTGACAAATGCACGTCACCTTTTTTTTTTTTTGCTTCAAATGTTCTCGGTCGTGTGGCACCATTCATTCACAGAAGTACGCAAATGCCTGGGCGTGGCTGTTTCGAGAGGCGAGTCTAATTTATCTCGGATCCTTGTGGCCAATGCTTTCCTATTCCAAAACTGATGCACTTCCCCTTCTTCGTATAGCGCACTCTAGTATACGGTGATATATACATCCATACAGTGGAGGGACCGAATATCAATTTTCACACATTAAACCTACGTACTTAATCATTTCAAGCCTTGGAAGGTTCATACATATCCAATCAATAAAATCCGTATATGTACACCCTAAAATAGCCCAAATAATGAGGAGCCCCGTCCTCAAGTCATATCCACCCCTTAAATCAATGGGTCCAAAACATCAATTTGAAGGGTCACTTGTCATGTCAAAGTTTGGAAGGAAATCCACTCTCGCACTCCACTCTCCCTACGTCTCTGGCCCCATTGATCGGAAATACCCCGAAAATCATCCAGATGTCCTAAGGTTGTTATGTGCGCAGTATGGTCTGTATGTACGGACCTCGGAACTTGAATCAGCGCACTCTATTTAAACCCGGCTTAAAATTTCGGAGTCAACGATCACATAACTCAAATCGGCAGTAAGTTACCGGAGTAGAGATAAGTATCAGTGCAAAGATTTGAAGATAGGAGTATCTGGATTGTCGACCGGGTAAAAGGGTATATGCCCACGAGGTTTATTCGGCGCATCAGCATAGTGCATGGATCTACCGAATCCACAGCTATGTCCCCATGGATAAAGTCTAGACTTACCCTGAGGTGATCATTGTATATGCGGCCACGCCTGTATCGGCCGCATCCCCCCTGAACAAGGCCAGAGCCAAGCCCAACGCCAAAGCCAAGGCGACGGGATATATTGATTAGACCCTGGAAACCAAAACCATACACGATCAATCGATAAGCGGCTTCCCTCTAAGGTTCCTTGGCGACATTTTACGGTCGCTGTCCACGGATCGTTTTTGTTTTTGTTTTTCCTCTTTCTCTCGGGCTAACCGTTTATGTATGAGATAGGCGAATGCCTTTCTTTTCAATTCCCCATGTCTCACATTTTCGCTTCCGATATTGTTGAAGGTTTACGGGTGTGGCTAGATCAAAGGAATAAACACAAACAGATCAATTGGCAGTCAGTGCGGGTTTAGCGCTGTCTGCTGTTCCGGTCTGTCGGGAGCGGGATTGATTTGATTGAATTGATTTGACTTGGATTGGATTGATCAGGATCCGCCCTTCAAATTTCCTGATTTCTTTGTGTTTTTGGGCCATGGATGGATAATGTTATATTTTTTAGCATGAAGATTCCCTACTAGCGCTATGAAAGTACAATGTAGGTTGTAAGCGGTTAAGGGGCGTGGTGGTCGGGTAGTGTCGAATCGCGGTTTATGCCCCTGAACCCAACCCGAATCCTGTAGCCACATGATGACATCCCTGTCTCCTTCCGTATTCATCTATGGTCTAGTCACATGGTCCCAACAACACCCAACCAAAAATTTTTGAATCCTTAACCCCCTGCATAAATGCACACGTACTCAATCTGTTCACGGACAAAATTGGCCGATTAAATCACCCTAACAGTGTATCTTGCAATTTGGCGGGATACCGTGGGTCGCGGCGGTCCGATCCATTCGAGCCCACGGGAACCCATGGGCCATGTGGTCCGGAAAGTGTAGTGTCCAAGGTTTCCCCTGTGGAGTATTTTAATAGAGTATTCTGGTATGGTATTTTCCGTGTCCCCAAAACCTGGAAATCCAGGTCGCACAATTTCAATAGTCTGTACCTAGTATCCCAGATCTTCTCCCTTCTTTCCCCTCACTTTCCTGTGACGAAGTCACGCATGGCATGGCATGGCGGGGAGGGTGATAGCGACAGCGATCGATGAAAGTTTGGAAGGCAAAATCCAGAATTCCAAAAAAAATCTTGGAAGATCCTCGGCGTGCAAAGGTACTGTAGATCAATCTGGTGCTATCCAGATTGGAAAGATTAAAGATGTAGATACCGTATCGATACCCGGCCACTTTTGCCTCTTTTCACACCCCCTGCCTATCTTCTCTCTACCCCGTATTCTGTACGGAGTGCATACATATCTTGCACGTATCTGCATTCCGTGTGCTGCATCCTTACATGCGCCCAGGTGCTCTGTGGCATTCACATGCGGATTCAACGCCTCCAGATCCGAGCCGAACACATGTTTGCTTTTGTACGAGCGGTTCCGGGTATTGGTGGTGACGGGTGCCTGAGTTTACCCTGTCCACTCAACCCGGGTGTTAAGACGAACCCTAAGACATCCACGAGCGAAGGTGTCCAATCACGTCTCCACCTTCGTACACTATTGATGCAAGATAAGGTGGGAGGCGTAAAGGAGGGGGAATGCTGCATATCGCTTCCTGTTGAAGCGAACTGACATCTGGACTTGGAGTCCAGATGTCTGTGGATATGTACTTTCCACGTAGTGACATATGATCGGCAGGAAATCGGCACTTCGATTTATTCACCTCCTTCCTAAATGGTTCGGGCCATGACTCGTGTACTGGATATAGATGTACATCAATTTACTCGTACTTCGAGATGGGCATTGACATGTACGTATCCGTACACTATATGCACGGAGATCCATGCATAATACGAACCTTGGAAAGACTAGGTCGATCCTGAGGTTCGTGTAGGTAGCTATGTCTAGGTACGTCCTACGATCTAGTCCTAGACGGGCCGCTCGCTACAAGAGTTAATCTATTTTAGCTCCGTCATGACATCGGGCACCAGTTCTAGCTTTCGATTGAGGTGACGCGATCGGATTAATGGAGGAGTACGAAGTACAGCAGAACAAACCAGAACAAATCGTCTCGCTTGAATTTAACACCGACAATGTTTTTTGGCTAATTTTACGGGGCAATAGTGTGTTTTTGGTGGATTTCTTGGCGCAAGAAATGTGTAAGGTGTAACTGCGATCGAAGAGGAATGTCCTGGACGTGTTACACAGTCGTGGCACGAGTTCGAGATTCTTGATCCCCATGCGGAGTAAGGGGAATGGAGTATACGGGTACTCATGGTTACCGATGGTCCCCGAGCGAACCCCGGAGTCATAGCGCTTAAGCGACATCTGGAAGCTTGGATCAATCAGAGTTCCTGAGTCAGGCGTGTGGCTTGTGCGGCCACGCACAGCAGCGCAAGTTACAAGCCAGATGAAAACAGAGCGAAACGAGACGAAACGAAACGAGATTCCAAACGGGAAGTGCACAGTAGTATAGTGACTAGAATACTCAAGATCTACGGAGTACGGATTACATGCTGTACCTTTTACACTATACACTTTGTACTTTGTCCAGATCAAAGCCAAAGCCAAATAGCCACTTGAACCAAACATAACCCGTCTATCTAACCCACGGCTGTCGCTGCAGCGGGAATCTCGGGAAGCAGATTGCATAAGCGCCAATGATCGACACGACCGAAAACAAAAACTCGATAGCTCACGATTTCCCCCCGAATCACTTCATGTTCGATACATCATTTCACGGCATCATTTCTCCGCTCAAATAAAATGCCACGCTCTACCGCACGGGCTCGGGAATTTCTCGTCCCCGTGCATCGCAATAGAACAAAGAAAAGAAAAGCAAAGAAAAACAGCAAAAATGCATGTTCTCCAAGAATTACATACAAAATTGAAATCGATTAAATCAACAGTGCGCTCTGTTAATCTACTCATCACATCCGATCCGAATGTGAAATCTGTATTCGTGTGCATTTGATACTCCTTGCGGAGACCGTACGCGTGTCTATGACGGCATACATCCTCTGTACTGAATACATACTCCGTACGAAGTATGTACAGAGAGAGGAGTGTGGCACAGTAACAGGAAACCTCCGTCTCCACAGCCAGAACCCACACCACGACACGATTCGACCTGTCAGAATTCCCCATCGTCGTCCCCGAGATGACATCGTAAATCCTGTCCACGATCCGAATTGATCACGATCCACCCACTGAGGCGGTGTCCCGATCCACGCGAAAAGAGCGAAAAATTCCTTCACTTTTTTTTCTCTTCTGCTCCACTTGCAGAGTTTTATGTAGATCTTGCCTGGAAGCGTGGACGTCATAGTGGGCGCCACGACAGCTCTTCTTTTCCTATGTAACTGGGCGCTAGCTTTGGTGGGTTTGTTCTGTTTTTTTTTTTTTTTGTGAGGAGGCATTTTGTCTCGGAAACGCAACTCCGCTGTGCTGGGTGTTGGGATTTGGAGAATTTCAGATAAATTCAGATCCACATCTGCGTTCCTACTTGGAGCACTTGAGTACTCCGTGGGCACTGACTAGTCCGCATGTGCACAGTGTGTGCCGTGTTGCCAGCGTCGCTTAAAGGGTAAAAATTAAATCAAAAAGTAAAGTAAAATAGAGTACATCGTAAAGGAAACGCTAAGTGTGGAAATGAAAATCTTGAAAATCATGATGCAACTGCCGGGCGAATTGGACGGTCAAGGCCCCTGCATTGGCATTTCTCCTTTCGAGGTCCCATTGAACACATACTGACATCGTACCTGCAATGTTCGACCGTATATGCACATTTATCTTTATGAACAGCAAATCATACATAAACTCTACCAAGCTCTCTCGCGAATCGAATCCACAGGATTCGCGCGTGAATGACAGTCCCTCGCTTCGGACGCTTGTAACTGGCTCTCTCTTTTCTGTTGCGTCTGCTTTAGGTTCTATAGCTTGCTGATCTGGTGTGTTTGTCTGCGGGTGGTTCAGGTTTCTGCAGGGTCAGATCTTTGCCCTGTCGGGTAAATTTATGGATCCGGAGAGTCCGGAGATCAGGTTCGTCTTTTCCAAGTTGTCTTTGCGTTTGCTTTTACATATCTTGTGCTGTATAGTATCGTCAGTCTGCGTAGACTCCTTGATCCCTTGGTTGATCAGTGGATTCGGGGATCATGATGATTAGGTGCTTATCGTTTGACGTTATACGAGGTGCATGCTTGGGTTGGAGACCTCGTGATTTAAATGGGCGTCGACATTTGCATTCACGGTGTCCTGCAGATGCCCTGGGAGCAAGGGATACCTTTCATATCTGCTTTGTCAGATTGTACGATGCTGCCAACCTCGAAGGTTTGGATTGTTTGTATAGTAAAGGGGAACCATGGAACGACTTCGGGAATCGAAAGTTTAACTTGTCAGTTGATCCAGTTGTTCCATGGTTGACGTGTTCAGTGTCAAACTCAATTTGGTTTTAATCAATACAAACATTTGTATACTGAGCTGGTAGTAAATTGTGAACTTTGAAATACTGTATCTTCCAACCTGCCGGGGTTGGAATATGACATTCCAAGGTTGGTTTGTTGTTGATCTGTAAAATACTATATCACATAGAAATCCTTTTCGGGTTGGAGACAAATCACATCAGTTTCCAAGTTTTCCCTGATTCACTTCAACCTTCCAAGTTGGAATTTCAAGGTCTCGTGAACATGATCAGACCGATATTGCCTTTATCCAGTCGTAACTGCTCCGAGGATCAGACTCTGTGCACGCTTTGGCCCTACGTCCAGGGGTAGAATTTGTGTAACCAATACTTTGGTTCCACCTGCAGCTGCTGGAGGTTCCTTGATTGATAATAATCACATAACGTTGACCTAGATTGGATATTCTGAGTTGTCCTAGATAGGTCGTTACACGAATCTTTCAAGGTTCAATGTACCCCGTGGAATACAATACACCCCATCGACGTAATCCCTTCAGTCCGAGTATGGATATAATAAGCGGCGAAAAGAGTCCCCAATAGGAAAACCTAAGACGAAACGAAACGTGATGAAACACTCAACCTTACAATATGGGTTCTCATCAAGTGCATAGTAATTTTTCAATTATTTAAACATTACGGATTAAACCTCAATGTCATACACGCTACTTGGAACATACTACAGTAGCCACACAAGTCTTCATCATCAACCACGGTTAATAGAATGGAATCTTCATTTCTCTGAATCTCAACTCGTTCATTAGAGAACCAACTATCCCCATTATCTCACTCCCACTCACCTAATACCATGTGCCATAAAAAGCCATATATAAATTCAAACCATCAAATATTTACCAAAGTTACCAGACCTCAACGTTTGATTTCTGATGCTAAACGCCCATATACACACCCATCAGCCAACCAGAACCAGATAAGTGGCTATAATGTTAGGTAGTACGTTCCACAAACCCTGTCTACCTCGTGTCCAACCCCAACATTGACCCTTGGAACCACGCAGAGCAAGATCAGATCCACCGGCGAACAGATTTATGTGGTACCCGATCATGACCGATGAGATTCCCTGCAGATGTACGACCGGGGATGCCGAGGGGAAACCAAGAAATGGAATTTTAACATTCATGAATTAGGTTCTGCGAACTCAACTTTATGTATGCTCAGCAAGGTTCGACATGGTAATCTTGTTCATCCATGGATGTACTTGGTAAATAATGACTATGTATGTGTCTACTACATACTATAGAGAATAGGTACCAGACCTCGAGGGCTGTGATACCTATAAACTGAAATAATCTTGGAGAATCGGATCAGACAACACATCTTCCAATATTAAGCCCTGGAGTTGTTTATTTGTACATAGAAATACATCTAAGATCATCTGGATAGAATATTTGATTAGATACCTAGCCACGTTGGCTTTGAAATAATCGTGTAACAAGAGAAAGAACCCGTGAACGTGAGATGGACTGTGAGAATGTCAAAAAATAGCCACAACCAGTCTTTGGAAGCCCACTGGGAATTTTCACAGTGAACTTTGTGCTGAATAAATTAGCTTTCAAGTTCTAATATACATAAGAGCATCTGGCTCATAGCAAGCTCCAGACACCGGCGCTGATTCACCTCGGAAGTCCCAAAACTCGCACATAGAGATGTAAATGTACTAGTAGACTGGCATGTACATACTGCACGAGATCTTATCGTAACACATGGTAATAGAAGTAACGAGCCTTACAACACAGCCGGCAAGCCCGAGCAAAAGCCCTCGATTCTGTCTGCTTCAGAGTGTTGCACGACACCGCGTGCTGGTAAGATGGATGAGCAGACTGGACTGGCCGGACCGATTCTGAAACACGGGGGGTCTGTGAGATGCCTGCGCCGCGTGATCTTTGGTGGTACGATCGCTTAGGGTGTCCAAGTTGGGAGTGTGCTGGAGTCGGGAGGTGGAAGTGTAGATTTGGATCTTGGAGGGTTGGTGGGTGGAATGAAGGGGTGGGTATTCTGTGGCTACAAGAGTACATGGTCTGTGACGTGAGGAGTGCATTCGGTCCGTTGATGTTAAAGGGCAGTTGTAGGTACTGGTAGCTATAAGTCGTCCGACACGAAAACAAGGGCGCTTTCCGGAATTAATAGTTTTATTGGGTATCCGTGTTAATGATGGTAAAGAGTTGAGTATGTACAACCAAAGGAGACTTAGGATCGATCTGATTCCATTCCTATTCCCACCAATCAGGTGATAACGCTTTGGTCGTAGTAAAGGTCGCAAGCATGCGGGTGCTGCATACAGTACTTAGGCATCAAAGCAGTAGCCATCACCCCATTCGCAACAAGGTATTCGCGGAAATTCAGCAGGCGCTGCGTGAGGAGCGTGGTCCGCTTGTTACCCTGTGCATCGCGATTACCAGACCACACGAGCTCGGCGAGAGCAGCGGCACGGGGCCACATGAGCTGGGAGATGGTTACGTCGTCGACCTGCTCAGACCAGAGGGGAGCCTCGGCGCCGAGAATGTGCTTTGCCTGTGTCGCGGTGAGGTTGGTGGTGAAGTCGTAGTCGTAGATGCGCTGCCAGGTCTTGTAGGGGGCGCACCAGGACCCGCCGTTGCCGCCGTAGTTGAAGTTCACGCTGCCGTCGGGGTTGGACATGATGTCGTAACGGGGGTCGTTGCCTAGGGCGCCGCCGTGGCCGCAGTCCAGGTAGAGGAAGTCGGAGGAGGAGACGACAACGTCGTAGCCGCGGGCTGTGAGGTTCTGGATATTGGTTAGGCCGTTATTCCAGGTTTGCATGACGATGTCGTCGGCGACGTCGTGGGCTGCTTCGGTCGACAGGGTGATGTCCTCCCACATCATGAGGCGGCGGTGGGCACCGGCGGCACGGAAGATGGGCACGGCATGGTCAACCCAGTACTGAGCCAGGTCGTTGTATGTGCGTGATGAGTCCTCCAAGAACCACTCGGTGACGTATGTGCTGAAGTTGTAGCAGCCGGGCTGGAGCTCATCGGCGCCGACGTGGAACCAATCGTCCGTGAAGATGCTAGACAGTTCGTTGTAGACATTGGCCACGACCTCGTAGGTCTTGTTGTTGATGATATCCAATTGACCGGGATTTGGCTCGACGGCAGTGTGATATGTCCAATCATCGTTCGACCACCAGGAGTGTGCGCAGGCCACAATACTCGGGTCTACCTGCTGCCAGCCGGAAGCGGAGTGACCGGGCATATCAACCTCGGGAATGACACGTACACCACGGGCACGAGCATAAGCAATCACGCTACGGATATCAGCGGCGGAGAAAGTCTCGCGAGGCGAGTATGCGTCATTGACCATCTCGGGGTAAGATTCCATGTGCACAGGCCACGACTGGGAATCGTCCAAGTGCCAGTGAAGCACGTTGAGCTTCGACAAAGACATGCCGTCGAGCTGCTCGAAGATCTTGGGCAAGGAAATGAAGTTGCGACCAGTGTCGATCATGACACCACGGTAGGGATACAACGGTGCGTCGGTGATGCTAACCGGCTCCTCAATGATCAGACCACCCTTGCCGTTTGAGATGATAAGCTGCTGCAGCGTGGTGAACGCGTGCAGAGCACCCCAGACTGTCTGCGCGTGGATCTTGATACTGCCCGACGACGCCGTCACCTCCAGTGTATAGGACTCGTCGACTCCATGCTGCAGATCGGCATCACCGTCGATCAGGGTAAGTTGAATGGACTTGATTGGGTTTGCGGCGCTACTGCGCTTGGTCAAGCCTGCGCCGGTCGGGAATGGCTGAAAGACGGAGATCGGAGCTTCGGTGGCGGCGGGGACCCATTGGAGCGTGGTGATGGAGAGCCAAGCGCGTTCCCAGGCTTGATTGATGATGTCGTGAGTGTGGCCGTGGGCGTCGGTGGTACGCAGGGAGAGCTCCTGAACGGGAATTGGACCCGACGAGCCCCAGGTGATGTTGCGGGGCGCGGGAAGTGGATTCACCTTGACGGCCGAGACGGTCGCGGTCAAGGCGCCCAATAGACCCAGCACCACGGAGAACTTCATGGCGAAGTTTGGCGATTGAGGAATTGAAAAGAAAGAATGAGT
The DNA here is from genome assembly GCF_028828195.1 of Penicillium verhagenii. NCBI lineage: Eukaryota > Fungi > Ascomycota > Eurotiomycetes > Eurotiales > Aspergillaceae > Penicillium > Penicillium verhagenii. The sequence goes on along the minus strand of NW_026643168.1, from coordinate 478,460 downwards.
CTAGAATTGAAAAGCGACCGGGGAGAGTTATTTATGCTGGAAGTTCAAGTTGGAGCACAAACATGCCGATCAAACGCGGATCACCTCCTGGTATGTGCCTCGTGCATGAAAAACAAATGAGGATAATTAATCAAGGTCGAGCTATCTATCACTGTATCCACAATCCCTTGAATGTTTCTATAGAACGTTACATTTCTTTGGCGTTGACTGTTGACTGGTGTTTATTGATAAACAAGTCAAGTGCGACCTCCACATACTACATCGGGGTCGTTTTCTCCACATGGACCTCAATGGCTAATGCAAGAGAGATTGGACCTTTTAAACATTAGTCAAGCAGAGATCTGATCGCAATAACTACTTCAAAGTTGTTCTATGTTTTTTTTTAAGAATATGGCCCAAGCGACAAAGGAATGCCACAGTCACATTTCTTCCCCTATGTCTACAGGAAACAGAAAAGCCTTATCTTCTGGTGTGGGGTGTTATGCCTTATAACAGATACTACTAGTACTTTTCAACTAGTCTAGTCATGATAAACAGCGGGGTAAAGAGAGTCACATTATCTAAAATAAAATTACGTTCAACCTTCTAGTGCCTTCTCAGTCTCCATCCCCTCTCGGAACTCTTCATGAATGGCCGCAATGGCCTTCTGGGACGGCACCACACAAGGACGACGGGGCAGTCCACCATATCCACGGTATGATTGCAAAGCACTCTTCACAGCGACAAATCCGCCATGAATGGCACCCCAGTCCGCACGCGCAACAATAGCCTGCAGCTTTTGCGCCTCTTCAACCTTCCCACTGCGGTACAGCTCCATCACGCGCACACTGGATCGAGGGATGAGGTTGGCGACCCCGCCAATGATACCGTCACCACCAGCGATCAACGTCTGAAGAGTGAAATCAGCCGATCCACCAAACGTCAAAAACTCTGGCTTGGACGAGGCAGCGACTCGAGTCAGCTTGCCCGTGTTACCGCAGGTGAGCTTGCACCCGATGATGTTGGGGTGCGTGGACAGTGCGAGGATGTCGTCCGAGGACAAATCCAGTCCAGAAGAGGCACCGGGGAAGTTATAAATGAGAACGGGAATGGGCGATGCATCGGCCACGGCTTGGAAATGTGCGTGCAGGGCCTCGTTGCTTACGAGGGCCTTGTAGTAACTGGGAGGTAGGACCAGTACAGCGTCGGCACCGGCCTCACCGGAATCCTTGCAAAGTTGAATAGTCTCTCGAGTGGAGGCGGCACCACATCCAGCAATTACAGGCAGTGATGGATAACCTGCAGCATCCACGGCGCGACGTGTGGCGGCTGTGATGGCTTTGCGCTCCTCACGGTCCAAGTGTACCGCTTCGCCATTACTTCCCTGGGTGACTAGACCAGTCACACCACTGCGGGCCAAGTATGCGGCGTGTTTCTCGGTGGTCTCCAGGTCTAACTCTTCATCTGGCTTGAAGAATGCGACCGTGGGCACATAGACTCCCTTGGAGAGGGGGTTTCGCTTAATAGAACCGTTGGCTGTCATGATGTGTTGCGAAAGAAAAAAAAGAGACTAATACCCGTTTCTTTTTCAACAAGTCAATTTCTCGGGGTTTTCCAACCAAAGAGACAATCAGGATTACCACTCACCTCCACTTTTATCACTGGAAAAGACTAACCTGGCATTTAAAGTGGGCAATGGGAACAGCTAAATAACCAAATTCTCATTTCTGATCTTGAACCCCCACGTCGTTCCCCAATTCTGCGGAGTCTTCTTTCCCCCACGCTCTTCACATTGAAATGCGGGGTTTTAACCGCTCTTGATTGGACTCACTTGCTTCACAGGCGGATTTTCATGGGTTTTCCGACGAACTGGAGATTGGCCTGGAAATAGGATTGCGAACTGTATTAAAATCTTTCCTTACAATGTTCGGAGATTGCCTCCCTCATGTCTCACGGCGTCGATTGAGGGGGTTTTCCCCCACCTTTACAACGCCGTGGGGGTTCGGAAATTCCAGAGTTAATCCTCAATTTTCGCCGAGTCTGACGTACATGAAGATGCCCTAAATTCGAAAATAATCAAGTATTGACGACACTGGGGAGAAATAGAAAGGGGACATTTATTGCAAGCTTGAGGTTTTGTCGTCCATCTTGATGTACTTGAAAGCCGGAGCATGGAGCATATATATAGATGTGCACTAACATTGCTGCCTCTTCGAAAATCTCCTTTGCCAATAAATCTTCATTGCAAATTAAAAAAAAGCGTATTAGAAACCTCATCATTAGACAAATGAATGTAGAATTAATATTGACACATTCCCATAGTCAAAGCATCCAGGTTCATGGTGCCCACTCTGTCTCAATTTTGTATAGAGATCTGGTTGCTGCCAAGAGAACCTCTTCCTCACATCACGCCCTCAACCAGCGCGATCCCAACTTCATTCCGACGATCCTCCAGGGCTCCCGAACTCCCAATCTCGAGAAGAAGAAACAGGCCAGGCGACTCGTCAAGAGGGCTTCCCTCCGAATCACCTATTTGGTGACCACACTATGACTCGAGATTGAGAAACCCCTCCCACCCCTCCCCCAGTTGTCCGCGATGGGCCTCCTGTCGCGGCCGTCTCTCCGTTCAGTGCGACGGAACCCCGAAGACCGCTCGGGGAATGATGGTCGCCCTCCGCCTATGAAGAAGCAGCGAACTTTGGAGGAGTACGGCCTGCGCCGTCGCAGGAGCTCTCCAGATTGCCTCGACACAACCACAACCCAGGACACTCACCCGGTCGGGAAAGTTCGTTCCGCAAATCCTCCCTTGAGCGCCACGCGCCCGCGCACGGCGACGAGACGCGCTCGCCAGCACTCGTCCGCCTCCCCAGACTCTATCAACTCCCTGAGTCAATTGAAGACCCCCGCCCGCTTCCATGCAAATGGCAATGGCTCTGTCGCGTCGCCTCGCGTACCCGATCGCAATACCCCCTCTGCGATCCATCATCTGCACGATGACCGCGAATCTCCCGACCCATTGGATACAATTTCGCCGGCTCCCACAATCAGTACCACTATCAGACCCCGATCTAGAGCATCTGCTCACGCGTCGGAAGCTCAGAGCAAATTCCTAAAGTCCCCTGCGACCACTCGTAGCACCCGAAAGAATGATCCAGACCCCATTCTTACGGAGCCGCCCACCGACACAATCAAAGAAGAGAAGGAACAAGATGAACCGGAAAAATTACCAGTAAAAAGTGCGGTTGCGGAGCCCCGGTCACATCAGAAGCGTAGGAGTGACCTTGACCTTCTGGAGAATGAGCCTGCGCCCGTGTCGACAGGAACAGAGAGGCGGTCTTTGCGCTCAGCAGACACCGGTTCTCGTAAGAGCGAGCTCGCTCAATACTTCTATAACTATGAGCAGATAATCAGTCTCGATCAATCAAAGCCTGGTAGGATATCAAACCCTGTCCAAGATAACGATCTATCTACTGACTACCCATAAAGCAGAGACTCTGACAGCCGCCACAATTGTCACATTAATAGACGACCTCTCCGAGCCATTGCCACTCTCCACTACACCAGATCCCACGCCTTTCGGTAACCCTCTAAAGCAGCTACACAATTGCGAGGTCATCTCGCTCTCAGTTTCCTCACCACCCCCCGAGGATGACCCCCTCAACGAAGAATTATATTTCCGTGCACATCGCCGATTCGAACGACAGGAAAAACAACTGCGCAACATTGAGCGCGATCGCGCACAGCACGAAAAACAACAAGTAGACCGCCTACTTGAGGAATTGCGCGGCCAAGACTGGCTACGTCTAATGGGCTTACCAGGCGTCCACGAAAGTGAAAAGAAACTCTACGAGCCTAAACGCCAGATCCTCATCGCAGAGCTAGTCGCCCTGCTCAACAAATTCCAAGTCTGGAAAGACGAGGAAAGAAGGCGCAAGCTCGCTAGAGAGAAATCATCTCACCTCGTCGACGAGGCCGAAGCCAGACGCCCACAGAAGCGTTCACTCCCCATCGAAGAAGCAGAGGAAAGTTCCCTTTCTCCGTGCATTCCACCTAGTACACCCGACCCCAATGATGTGGATGCCTGGGCCGCGCGACAGTTACATCAGGAAGCGCGCTCCGCGTCCGACTCAGCGGCTAAAATCCGCAAATCCGTCAAGCCCAAGGCTGGCCCGGATGATGATGAACAATCCCATCCCACAGAAAAAAGCGCTGCCAAGCGCCCAAAAGCACACGACCCCATTGCCTTTTCTTCTCCACCTGCCGATCCGGTCCCTTTCTTTCTTCCCCCGCCTGACGATAAACCCTTTACATCTTTCTTTTCTGATCCCGACGAACGCGCAGCGGCCCTTTCTGCAATACCTGGGCATTGCCGGGAGGAGGGCACTGACCAGGTTATGGCTTTTGGTCAACCCATCCCCGATGTGACGGAGTGGGAGTTTCAACCGCCTGAGGAACTGCTTACTGAGGAGGCTATGCAAGCTTCGCAGAGGCAGCGGCGTTTACTGAAACGGCGCAGCCATGGGTGAGCGGGCTGTATAATCGGTTTCTGGTTCGCTTGGCTTTTGTGTTTCCACATTTCCCTATGTATGATTTCTGTACGATAGCATTGCGGCGTTGGGGACATGGTGTCCTCCAAGGGTTTATTATTGGTCGGTCTTGATGGCGTTGGATCTTGTATAGTGGGATGGACGGACCATTGTGTTAAAGTCTGCACCTGACAAAGTCTCTTAGCATTTTTAATAATTCATGAGATTTGCTGACTATATTTGCTGCTTGTTGTTTGCTGTTTGCTGTTTGCCATACTCGAATCACTCCCTCTATAAAGTACTCGAGCAGGTTCTCTAACTTAGCACTAATCCAAACAACAGAAATCGACGTCGAAATGGTTGATATCAGGGCCAATAGTGCGCACACATCGACCAGTATAGACTCTCTGGTCAAGAAGATGGTAAACCTTGCTCTCGCAAAAGAACACAAGCGCCTCCCGATCAAACGCGAAGATATCACTTCAAAAGTCCTCGTCCACCAGGAAAGACGCATGTTCAAGACCGTTTTCCAACACGCACAGCTCAAACTGATGGATGTATTTGGAATGGAAATGACGGAGCTCCCTCCAAAACAAGACATAACCACTTCCCAGCGGAGAGCCACCCAAAAAATCAAGAAACACTCAACCAGGAAGTCCTGGATCCTATCTACCACCCTACCACCCAAGTACCGCACCCCATCTATCCTGATCCCCACCAAAGCCCCCTCGGCCAACGAAGAAGCCATATACACGGGGCTCTACACTTTCATTATTGCCGTCATCACGTTGAACGGGCCCTCGCTAAACGAAGACAAACTCATGCGTTACCTTAAACGCGCAAAAGCCGACGTGCATACGCCCATCGACAGAACAGATAAGCTCATCAATCGACTGTGCAGAGATCGCTACCTCGTCCGCACGCGGGAGGTCGACGAAAATGAAGACGTCGTCCTGTACATGGTCGGGCCTCGGGGCAGAATCGAAGTCGGATCTAAGGGCGTGGACGGGCTGGTAGAGGAGGTTTTCCGTTCTCCGCCTCCGAGTCCATAAAGTATGCTTCTATTTCCCCAATGGCATCATACCCATAACACCAATCTCTAATATGCTGATTAGCAAGACCACCGACCTCCCCCGAGCCCTGGCAAGGTATCCGCTTCTCCTCGCCTGACATGCCGCAAATCTCAGACTCCGATTCAAGTTCCAGTTCCACCGACTCGTTACACCGGCTGATCAACTCGTACAGTGCTTTTCGCTCCTTTCCCTCGGAGACATGGTAGGAATTACCGGCTTGTAGACTGGCGCTTTGGACTGCTGCTACTCTGCGCTTGCGGACATGTTCGAAGACGTCGAGTGCGTGCTTTTGGGCTTTGGCGTTGAGTGAGTGGGTGTTTGTGTTTGTGTTAGTGTAAGCGAGGTCTAGGGCTGTTGAGAGGGATATTGCGTCTTCGATTGCGAGGCTGACACCCATGGACATGTAGAAGGCCATTGCGTGTGCGGCGTCGCCGACGAGAGCAAAGGTGCCGGATGGGTTGGACCAGGTTGGGAGTGGAGGGACGGCGTGGACGGGGTAGTTTGTTATTTTGGGGAGGGCGAGATCGAGAAGTGTTTTTACGCTGGATTGGGATTGGAGTTAGTTATTGATTCTAGATTGGATTCATGCTCAAGTTCATATTCGGATGGAAAGTGTTCTCACGGCAAATCGAAGTCCCCAAATAGATCATAAATGACCTTCTTGTGCTCTTCGTATGTGCAATCTTTCATGTCGACGTCATCCCGATGAGATAGAACGATATTTAGCATTGATGCATCCTTGATCAAATACACCATGCACGACCTGTCAGGGGCAACCCAGAAGTTCGAGTTGTGGGTGCTTAGATCCACGAGATTGGCTGTGACAGGATTGGCTTTGATCTTTGATACCTCAGCCATCATTCTTAGCGCAGCCCAGCCGGTAGGCTTTGTACCAGGATCATCGGCGCCTAGAAGCTGTGATCGGGCGAAAGAGTTTATGCCTGAATTGCGCATTAGCATTGCAATTTATCATAAGGAGGTACGGAAAATCAGGAAAGAAGACAATGATACCGTCAGCGGCAATGACCAGCGATGAATCAAGATAATTGCGGCCCCCGTCTATTTCAATATCTGGCGTGTCTTCAAAAACACGGTAATCCGTCACCTCGTGAACAAAGTAAATGACTACCCCAGCGCTAATGGCGTGCCGGTATAATATAGCAAGCAGCGTAGCGCGATGAATGACGATATAAGGCGCCCCGTACTCCTCCTCGAAGCTAGTCATGTCCAGCGCACCAATGAGCCTGCTATCTTTCCAGTCTTTGAAGAGAATTTTCTCAGGCTTGATGCATTCGTTAAGTAGATCTTCTTTGAGACCCCATTGGAAAAGGTACTTGACTGCTTGTGGGGTAAGTTGGACTCCGGCACCTAGCTCTGCGAGGTGTTTTTCTGATTCGACTATACTGACGTGATGGGTCGTTTTTGATTTCTTGAGCGCAATGGCGAGAGAGAGGCCTGCTATTCCGGCGCCGACGATGGTGATCTTCATGGAGATTGGGTTTGTAGTTGGTTGTTCAAGAATTGGAGGCGGCGTCGCTGGTGGGGTCGATTCTGAAGATTCCGATCTGTGAATCGTGAATCGTGATCCACTAATCCGGGGATGATCAGCGCTGATAGGTTGGGAGGAAGCCCCACGCAAGGGCCCAACGGAGAGAATATCAAGTTGAAGCGGAATGTTTGGTTAGTACTAGTATTTGATAGAGTCACGTGTAGCCAGCCAGAACTTCAACCACCCCAGCAACCTGAAGCCGTGATGAGCAAAGACTGTCTCAAAGGTAAAAATATGGCCGGCCTACGGATGCGCCTCATAACATTGTCGTCCCTGCTCTCTTCCATTGTCCGATCACGTTGTTTTCAACCACCTCCCCTCGTCCATCGACTGACTCACACGATGGCAGCACACAGTCAAGCAATCGAAGAGCAGACCCTCCCATTCTATCATGGAAAATATTAATACCCTGTCGAAATTGGCCAGGTTTTTAATGATCGATATCGGATAATTGCGAAGCTTGGCTATGGTGCCTACTCGACTGTTTGGCTTGCGTGGGATGAAAGGTCTTATCCCACTAGAATTGTTTTGATAACAGCGCCTGTTACTAACTTGAAATATAGGGCGAATGAATATGCTTCGCTGAAAATTTCTGTGCGGATTGACAACAATAATACCGAGCCTTCTCCCGTTCTCAACGAAATCAACATGCTCCAGCGTTTGAAACAGTTCGCTGATAAGGATCATCCTGGGCTTGACTTTACCAGGCTTGCGCGTGATATATTTGAAACAGAAAGTCTCGCTGGTCGTCATCACTGCATTGCATATAAGCCTCAAGGCAACAGTGTCCGTACATTACAGGAGGCATTTCCTAATGCCATGATCCCTAAGGCTTTAGTGAAATCCTTGATACACCGCCTATTCATCTCTGTGAACCGGCTACATGCAACATGTGGTGTTGCCCATACTGGTAAGTCTACTTATATACATCTTAAGTATCTACTTACGGAGAAATAGATATTTCACCCCAGAATGTCTTAATGGAGATTGATGACGACACTAGCCTGCAAGATATTGAGGACCAGGAATCCCAGGATCCAAGTTTGCCGATAACCTCCGCCATTGGGGCTATGCCGATAGTTGTCTACAAATCTATACCTGCCATGTTAGCACTCTCCAGCCACCCTATTCTTACAGACTATGGTCAAATGCGACTGGTCGAAGGATGCTTGAATCAAGACTGGTGGATGTCTGATCTCTACCGCGCTCCCGAAGTGCTCTTGCATCTACCATGGGGATTTCCAGCTGATATATGGTCAATTGGCGTTATGGTGAGTTGAGTTGAGCACACAATCGTCGGCTATAAGTAAGCAAACTATTAACTAGATGATACAGACCCTCGAACTTTTGGAGGGAAAAAACCTCTTCGACCCGATTGACCATGTTCATGGCCAGTATGTAATTCCATTGGCTTTAGCACAATATATCGGATATCTTGGCCCCCCTCCTCTGATTTATATTCAGAACAGCCCGCTTTTTACAACCTACTTTGATGCACAGGGTAAGGCTCACCCAACCCACCACCTCCTCATTCAACGCCTATTCTTACTCAAAGCTATTACAGGGAGTTGGGTCTCCGAAGTACCAGTACCAAAAACCTCACTCGAGGACTTTGTCACAACAATCCCACCGGGAGAGGAGAAAGACCAGTTTTTGTGTTTTATACGGAAAGTCTTGACCTGGGATCCGGAAGTGAAAGCCACGTCAAACGAGATTATACCAGATGAATGGCTTATGAGGCCGTTTTGAGTAGATGCTATAGGGACCTCGGGTGTATACGGTAGGAATAATATCCCTAGGAGTTAATTAGATCCAGTAATCCACAGGTCCGCCGTTTACAAAACCTATATGTTTTGAGAGGGCGGTTGTTAGGCGGTGATAGAAAAAGCTCTATTTTCCTACTGGCCCCTGAAATCGCCAGTCAGGGTGTTCAACTGCCCGAAGGCATGAAGAGGTAGCCAATCAAGCCAAAAGGAGGACTGACAATTTTGAATCAAAAAATTCCAAACCTCACCCAAAGGCAAATAAGAGTTTGCGGGCAAATGGGAGTTTTTGCATTGACGCTCTCAAGAAAACCAAGAAAAACAACAGAGCACTGTCAATTTCGCGAACCGAAGAGAGCCAGCCAACACGAAGGAGGACTGACAAACTTGAATCAAAAAAGTACTGTACTCGCCCGAGGGCAAACAGGATGGTGCGCGGACAGCCATTAAGGAAAATCAAATAGAAAATACTCGATGTTAATGCTGTCACACGACTTCGTTGAGAGAAACTAGCCAGCCGACACGAGGGAGGGCTGACAAGCTTGGTTTCCAAAGAAAATCCCCAGATGCCCGGGAACACAGCCTGCGAAGACCGTGAGAGGATAAAAAAATTGGCTCGCCGGGCAGACGTAGCACTGATGAGGAAAAGGAAGAAGAAGAGAAGAAGGAGAAAGAGAAGGAGGGTCGTTTTTATTAAACGCGAGAAACTGACTTTTCCCAAATAGGAAACCCGTTCACGCGTCTTCCTTCCCTCTAGTCAGTAATCATATCAAGTTAATTTGAGTCACTTTGATTTAATTTTCTCTATCATCACTCTTCTACATTTTACACTGTTGACTCTCTGTGCAAGGAACCTTTCCATGCACTTATTACCAGAAGTTCCTAATGCCTGATTGCATTATAGGGTAAGTGTGAAAAGCCAATCGGCGATGTAATAGGCTGAAGGAGAGTGAGAATATATGGTTGAAAGTTGGAGCACATGAGCCTGATCTTGTCAGGAATTGACTGGATTTAGAAGCTCTTAGGCTCAGTTTACAACACCCAAGAACCATCCTCCAGCTTGCCACCTCCCTCCCTGTGAGCCATGAATCTTCAGTGAGACTATCGAGAGTACCTTGTTGTGGGCTCAGCACCTGTTAGTTGGGCGATTTTTTTAGTCAAAATCTATGCTAACGGATCTTCTTTATCAACAGACACAGGCCTTCGTATCCATTCTTCGACAGATCAGCACTATCTTGTGACTCACTTCATGGGCTTTGGGCTACCAGATATGCCATTTGATGCTCTATACAATCATGTCTATGTCTTGCAACGGGGTAAATATCATCAAGTGTACCCACAAGAGAAAATCTTCCCCGACTGAAGAGACAAAACTGAAAGGGCCGCAGCATTCACCAAGAATGCCAGAGGGCTTTTGCCAACGAGCTTTTATTTGATGTCCATCTGTGCCTGTGGCAAATATAGCTGACTGAGTCTCGAACTGCCTACGGCGGTCAAAGTGGTTGACTATCTGTTATACCCTCCACCTGCCTCTGATATATATCTGCATCTGCACTCCATATGGACAGACTGGAAGATGACTGCGAAAAGGACTTCCTCGTCCAGAATGCCATGACGTGAGGATATCAAGATGATTCCTTGCCTCAGCATCTGACTACTTATTGTTACACATTTCAAGTTCATATTAGGCGCAAACCCGTATCCAGCACTTGAAATATGAGGTTTGCTGGAGATATGGGAAGCGATTATGGGGTCTCGCAATTTTCAACCATATTCAAAACACCTGACGGGAAAACGATGCTTGGCGAAGAAGAAGAAGAGAGTGAGAGTGTTCATCAATCAATATTGAATTATCATATTCAATATTCTCGGCTCACAAGCCACTAGATGAACATTTTCACTGATATTGAATATGTTCAAGTTGTTGACAGTACCAGCCCTCATATTCTTCGATTATAAATACTTCTCTTTTCACTTCTATTTCTTTTCTCCTTTCACTTTCTTCTCAATCAACCTTGCAACTTTCAAGTTATCTCACCTTCACTCCCTCACACACCCTGGCCGGTAAGCAAAGTCCTATAAAAACAAGTGCCACATTGAATTTTGGAGACTAACAAATATAGGTTTGCCGACTTCCCCTCTATGAACTGCCGGGGGAGGTTTGTGAGGCCATCGCTCAAGTCACGAGCTACATTATAAGAGCCCCGAGTCTAATCCGGTTGGAAAAATGTGAGCGTCACCTCTGTACCCCCGCTGCCCAGCCATTCCAAATGCTGACAACTAAAGACTTGGGGCAGGTGGACTGTCATAGCTTAGTTGCTCTGGCTATTTCGGCTGAGTGAAGTCTACGTTTCTTGAAGACGAGAGCACTGCTTTATCACGCTGTGGGCCGATTTTGAAAAGCCACAGATGCTTAGGGCGGCTGGGCCTCACTATATGGCGTATGCAGACCGCCATGGGGATTTGACAGGTGGGTGATATATTACATGACAACTACTTCAATGATTGTCGTGATTGATTCCCTTCTTTTAGATGACCTCAGCTCCGGGATAACTATGGCTTCCGTCGTTTTCTTGGCCTTGTCAGAGCAATGCCGTCTCTGCCTCCCCAACTCCCCGACCAACAACGACTGATGTCAAAAGGAACTACTCGGGGGATGAGGCCTACCATCCGTGGTCGAAGCTTAGCATTGACTCAACTCCGGTGTTAAACCTGGTTGCTCTAAATCCCAACATGGCTGAACCTCGGTCTGCACTACTTGCCCCCCATCTGGTGCCTTCCACGCAGAAGGGCGAGTTCCGCTGTCTCCGGCGCCTATAGTTCTCTGGAAAGGTCACCACTGGTTCCCCGTACTGAAGGGGGTTTACGTGCTCTGTGGGAAATGGGTTGAATCGGCCGGATACCTTGTCGGCGTCGACGTTCGATCCGCCCGGCATCAAGTTAACATCGGACTGATGCACGCGCCGGCTTCCGCTGTGGCTGAGGCGTGCGGACACATTCTTGCCTTCGGAGAAACGTCAATTCCCTCTCCCAGTCTGTTCGACGTCGGAAACCTCGAAGTAGTCAAGGCCGCTATTGATGATGTGGCCTTTGACGTGCGTGATAATGGCAAGCTTGCGCAAGGCAAGGTGTTTGACATGATCGTCGACTCGGTTAGAAATGGTTTGACGGATATTATGTGGCTGACTGTCTCGAAGAAGCGGAAGGCGTCTTCCGGTCTATCAATCATACAGTCGGACGATACGAGCACCAGCGGGCAAGCGCAGGGCCGCGATACTTCGGTTCCGTCTTCCGGTCGATCATTTCTGCAGTCGGACGAGGCGAGCGCCAGCGGGCAGCCACAGGGCCGCGGTAATTCGGTTCCGTCAACCATCGCCGACGGCACCATCGCGGATTACACCAAAGACCTCGTGGAAGCTAGAGACGGTCTTCGTGTGGTTATCACGTCATTACCAGCGGGCGCAGCCGGAAAGTCAGCCTTGGTCGGCGTCGCTGCGACCTTGGATGAGGCTATTAGGAAGCTGAGCGGTTAGGATGTTGCTGTGTGTGGCTGATGTCGGACCTCATTATCCAAATTGCTCTGTCCGTCCGACTTTGTTTCTCTTCTCCGTCTTCTTGTGGTTAATCTTCGCCACGCAAATTGTTAGCCGCAGACAGGAAGCATCCCGGCCTGCGTCAATTATGGACCATTTTGGAGATACAAGTGAAAACGGACGACCATAAGTTTATCAGAAGATGAAAGCCTTTCTTTCTTTCCTTCATCACCCGATTGAAGAAAGAGCGTATCCGATTTCAAGAAAATCATTACACACAGTTTACTCGTTTTGTGAACGAGGTGCGGAACGCGAAGGACCACCATCTGAGAGCAGGCAGCCCTGCTCCGGAACTATCTCCGATGGTGCAAAGGGCTCTATTGAGTTTCGGGTAAAATGTATGTTACTTGAGCTCTGTGTTGCGGGGTGATCAGGAGCTGATCGATTAATTGTCATGAAGCTCATCCGGATTACTTGGAGGGTTTATTGAACTGAAAACTCCGATCGAAGGTCAATGGATCGCGGCCGCAATTACCTGCTTCCACCTCATTGAGCCTTGAGACGCCGAGTAGGGCACAAATAATTGAGAAGGTAAGCGAAGTAGTCTATCTTTCTTACGATTGAAACTTGTTAACCCAGCTTTACAGTTCTTCAGGAGTGGGGGCGCGTTGGGATGCGAATACACCCACAAGCCAAGCGTCCCATTGCCGTAAGCCACCGAAGCATACGAGCTAGGACCAAGGAGAGTGAACGTATCCATTGATGGCATAATGCCGCTTAGCTCCTATAAACGCGGTGCTCGGATGTTCGAAAATCGCTGTTTCGATTCTCGAACGGTCAGTTCAAGTGATGGGGCAGAACAGTGACAATATTAATTTAATGTTATCTCGATAGCATTACAATCTTCCACAATGGAAAGTATGCTACATCAAATCCATCGGTTCTTATTGTTGTTTTCCAAAGCCTCCAGAGGTTGTGTACCGTCAAATTTCTGTATATCCGTTTCTGTTATGTCAATGTATAGTAGAGACCTAATCAATGGAAGTTATGAGAACTTTGGACCACCCCCTCATTATATGGCCACGGTTCATGTTTGTCAAGATGTTGGATTGACATGAATAGGCACATCTTTGGAATGGATAATCTTATCGTAATTCTTGTTCGCTAATTTATTTTTGTATTTCGCTACCAGGGCATACCGCATATAGAATTTGACGAATGGAGTCTGCTATGTGGATAAATCATCTGACGGCTTGGCATTGCCGAGTGGGACTGACGGACTATACAAGCATGGATGGACCATGGCAGACCGATAGAATCTTTGGTCTAAGAATCGCAAAGATGTTTCCATTGACACAAAATTGGAGCTCAATGGCGTTAAAGGGGGAAAAAGAAGTGGTTGGGCATATTTTCCTCACATGCCCATGCCACTTTAGCGACCATCACCATAGAGAGAATGTGGCAGTACGACGAAGCGCAAATCGACATTCCCACAATAAGGTTTTAAAATTTCTGCAGGGATTTACGAGCTAGTAATTTGTAAGCGGCGCCAGAACCAAGCTAGTCGCCACGTGGAAAAACTCAAGCATTTCGAATTCCGATCCTCTACACAAAAATGCACAAAATAGCAGGGGAAAAAACAACCTTGGGCTGCGCCTGCATTGGCCACGCCGATGCCGGCGCAGATTCTTTCTTTTTCTGCTTAAATGGATCTGTAAGGCTTGGAAAAACTGGGGAAACCAAACTTTTTTCTATGGTTTTCATTACGTCTCGGCGCCGCGATTCGTTGAAACGGCCCGAGATCAAAACCCACTCCGGCAAGCCGCTCCGGTTCTGGAATCCCGAGACTTTATCCAGAACTTTTGACTCAAGGATCTTTTTTTTCTTTCTTACCTTTTCTACATATCATCTTTGCTTTGGAAGCTGTTGCGCTTGCTTGGATCCTTTTCGTTGACCTTGCATAGCTTCGCAGTTTCGTTTATTTACCGTTTCGGTGTTTGATTGCGTCGCGACACGTCTTATAGCTTGCTATCAAGCTTTTGGTTGATACTTATACCTCGCACAAAACATTCAAAATGGGTGCTTCGGATATCCCACAGAAGGAGCTGGACTTTGATCAGGTTGGCTTGGAGGCGGATGAGAAGCAGGATATCACGCCGCCATACGAACAGGATGCTTTTGGAAATGAGGATTCGGCCGAGGTCAAATACAAGGTCTTGAGGTGGTGGCAGTGTGGTCTGCTCATGGTTGCCGAGACAGTGTCGCTGGGTGTTCTTTCTCTCCCTGCTGCTGTTGCGACCATGGGTCTTGTGCCCTCTATCATCGTGCTGCTCGGCTTGGGTGTTATCACAACCTACACTGGATACATCATGGGTCAGATGAAGTTGCGGTTTCCGTCGATCACCACCATGGCCGACGCCGGCGAGGTCATTGGAGGCAAGTTCGGCCGCGAATTCGTCGGTGCTTGCTGGATCATCTTCTTCATTTTCATCATGGCCAGTCACTTGTTGACCTTCACCGTTGCCATGAACACAATCACCAACCACGGCACATGCACCATCGTCTTCGGAGTCGTGGGCATGATCATCTCCTTCGTCTGCTCTCTCCCCCGCACCCTCGAGAAGATGTCATGGCTATCCCTCGTCTCCTTCGCCAGTATCCTAACAGCCGTGCTCATCACCATGATCGCCCTGGGAATCGAGAAGCCCGACGCCACCGTCGTCGCCATCGCAAACACAAACCTCTACCACGGCTTCACAGCAGTGACCAACATCGTCTTCGCATTCTGCAGTCACGGTGCCTTCTTCGGTCTCATGGCCGAGCTGCGCAACCCACGCGACTTCACCAAGTCCCTCTGCCTGCTCCAGGGCATTGATGTGTCCCTGTACCTCATCGCCGCCGTCGTCATCTACCGCTACGCCGGAGATGGAGTCACCTCACCAGCCCTGGGCTCTGCCTCGCCCCTCATCTCCAAGATCGCCTACGGTATCGCCTTGCCGACCATTGTCATCGCAGGTGTCATCAATGGCCACGTCGCATTCAAGTACGTGTACGTGCGCATCTTCCGCGGCACCGACCGCATGCACAAGCGTGATACGCTCGCCATCAGCTCCTGGATCGGTATTGCCCTGGGCATGTGGGTTCTGGCCTGGATCATCGCATCCGCGATCCCTGTTTTCAGTGACTTACTGAGCTTGATTGTAAGTTTTTTTTTTTTTTCCGAAGACACGTCCATGTATGATCTGAATTCACCGCTAACCCTTAACTTAGACTGCTCTCTTTGCTAGCTGGTTCTCTTTCGGTTTCCCGTCTATCATGTGGCTCTTCATGAACAAGGGCGTGTACTTCTCGTCTCCCAAGAAGATCGCCCTGACCATGATCAACCTGGCCATCATCGCTATTGCCTTTGCACTATGCGGTATGGGTCTCTGGGTCTCTGGCAAGGCTATCCATGACAACCAGAGCACTGCCAGCTTCTCCTGTGCGAATAACGCCTGAGAAATGTGATTTGGATATATAATATTGGAAAAACGGCGTTTTTGGTTATGAAATATTTGCATGGCATTTGCATGAGCACATTGAGCTCCTGATTTATTGAGTTGGAATTTGGATTTCCAGCAGCGCTGTTGAACAACTTCATCTTGCGCTCGAAAGTTGCATTACTGTACACTATATTTGTATAATATTGATACGATACATAGAAAGCATTGCATTCCCCGAGGTCATCACTGCTATCACTGCTATCACTCTACTCCCGTTTGAACCGATAAAGAAAGACTGATTACCACTAGTAGGTACGCAACGAACGTGACGCGCCGCGGTTCATAATCCAGGGGAAAAACCAGCGACAAAGCAACCGTCGCAGATTCCCAGATTCTCGTTCCTGGTGCCTGTTCAGTACCAAGATTCCCCAAAGGCTAAAGCTTACGCGGCCACGCATCCAGCAGCGACAAATTTAAACACGGGAAAACGGCAATCAAAGCAAAGCGAGAGAACGCGTAAACTCAAGCGAAAATAGTCTACAGCCTGTATAAGCGGTGAGGTCGGAATCTTCTCTCTCCATCGTGTTGACAAGGCGACAACGTTTTTCCTTCCCGCAGATCGCCACAGCCCCGCACGCATCACATCTTCTTCCTTGCGTTGCGCTCAATTGAATCCAATGTGGTTTAGTATGTTGTACACGAGGCCACGAGGAATGTCTTGCTTTCCACGTCAGCATGATTATCAATAGAATCGCGTGCATGGGGAGTATCAGATGTAGAGTCGATCCGAGGTGCGTGGTTATGTGCGACGCACGGGGATCGCGCATAGGACGCATTGGCTGGGCTCCTTGCTTATTTTGAGTAGGCTCACATTTACATCAATCTATTATTGATCCAGTGTTGGCAGGACTTTCTGGAAGTCCGGGTATTAGTAGAGAGTTTTGCTTGAGACATTTCCATTTAGGTAGCGAAGCAGGAGACTAGTAGCCCCTACAGCTGGAATAAAGGTGGAAGACCGATACAAAACTTTCCCGGGAGCCTGGATTAGCCATTTTGTTGGTTAGTGAGTATCATTCTGGTAGCTTGTGTCGTTTTTTCTATAGTGAAGAATATCCATGGATCGCATATTTGAACTAGTGAAATGATTGGAGACGGTGCTTTGGGCCTTGCAGGTTGATGAGTCATTGGAGCAGTGACCGGGTTGAGATGCCTACGTCAGGTAGTATAGAAGTTTCTTCCACTGTTGATTACAAGAAAACTATGACAAGAATAGCCATTTGATCATTCGTTTTTTCGCACTGATCTTTTTGATTGCAGGACCGTGCATATTGCTGTACATGCAGTCGCTTTCAAGACATCATTGCACATGGAGATCTTCATAATCCTGGATGCCCCAGCCGTTGCCTGTGTGAAACCCTGGAAGTATTTTACTTAGAATAGAGCAGAGAGAGGTGCCAAGTAACTCGGAATAATCAACAGACTACATCCTTGTGATCTACAAGAGATTTTCGTCAATTTCATCATCTTCATCAATGGAAATTTCCCATCTACTGCCGTCATAAACCCGGCAATTCCGTCATGAACTCCACTTTGCATCTCCACCACGGATATCGCGGAGAAGGAGAGTACCGCGTAGTCAGGTACTGAGTTCAAATCAAACTGTAGTCAACACCTCTCATAGACTTAGACTCTAGTATTCAGGGACATGCAATCCAATGTGACTTGAACCTGAAAACCCCAAGTGAAAAAGTCAAAAAAGTTGCCCATGCTGAGTCAGAATCAGGAAATGGCTCTGATTGGGTGAAAGGGACTGGAACATCCCTTGGGCACCGACCGGCCTCGACCCAGTGAAGAGTGTAGTAGAGTGTAGTACTGATTCCTGAAGTCCCACGAATCTCGCATCTCAAGGGCGGAACTCAATCTAAGCCCCCTTCCAAACTTCTACTGTTAACCATGGACGAAGACATGCAAGGGCTGTATTTCGGTCTTGGATCTGGTCCGAGTGATTCCCAGCCTCAACTGTGAATGTTTGTACGTGGGTTTGGAGGATTTTGGGTTCTTTTTTGTAAATGATAAATGGTAATTGGTAATTGGAGTATTGTATTGGGCATTCGGCATTGGGCATTGAGGACAAGATCGACACGCACATACCAGTCTTGTAGATTTCGGCACCGTTTCGCTAGTGGTTATGCTTAATCGATAGTGCCCAGGTGCACGGGTCATCACCTCCTTTGGAACGAGGAGTCTTTACAGGAATGAAGAAGTTCTGCGGGATTATTGAGGAACCTGCGTCATCTGATGGAAGACTCGGAAGTCGTAGGTTGGTTCGATGCAACTGTGAGTCAAGGCCCAAAGGGTGACTAAGCACATTGTGCAAGGGTCTCGCGACAGATCCCTCAGGCAGAAATCGAGTCTTTTTTTTTATTTTTATCTCTTGAATCAGTCAAGATATGACATGAGTTACGTGGGTTTTTAGATTAACTACATGTGCAAGTGATTTCCTGGTTCGAACTCTGCCCTGATACTATGATATAATATTACAAAAGATCAATTTGCCTCCGAATGATATCATGGGATTCAAGTGTTCTGGGGAAAATCCAATAGAAAATGGTCTGTGGAAACTGGTACTAAACCTATTCGAGTACTATCTTAGTGGGGCAATAACTGTCTCTGCCGATTCACGTTTAGTTCTGTTAATTTCGATTTTGGGAAATATTTCATTAATTCAGTTTAGTTCACTTTTTCGCATCCATAGATTTTCTAGCGCCGAATCTTATAATCGGCTTCCGCGGCGATCCTGGGCCCTGACATACGCAAGTCGTCACGTCAGAGTCGAGGTTTCCGCGGTCCGACGCTTTCCTCGTGAACTATTAAACCTTTTTACATCTGTACCTGGGCCTACTTGATCCCGTTTAAATCCGCGGCGACCTCCCACTCTCCCTCTTAAATACTTCACACCCCCGCTTTCTATCGATCTACTGTGCATACTCTAGCCCCACCCGCATCAAAAGGTCATCCGTATACATCAACCGCGTGACCCTCTCGAGTCATCCGATATATCTGCTCCCACTACAAAACCCCATCAGTACCTAGTAGGTACCCAACAAACAAATACACTTACCCTGCATCGTAAAGATCGCATGCACAAAATGGCCGCAGTCGACTGCCTCCCAATGGCCTCCCTCCACCACCCACATCACCCATACAACCAACCCACGCCTGCCCTCTCCCGCTCCTCAAGCAGAGCAAGCAGCGTCAGCAACGCCAGCAATACAACCTCCAACAACCCATACGCCAGATACATGTCCCCGGCACCCACATACTCACAGCCTCGCTCAACGACTTCAAGCTCGCCGGCTCGTTCCGTCCCCTCCGTCTGGTGGACTGGTCCAGAGCACCACCCGGTCGAGCAGCCAAAGCGCCACCAACGCTCAACCTCGCTCAACATCAATACCAACACAACTATCCCGCGCCGCAGCCGCTCGGGCCGCTACTCACGGAACTCCATGTTTGTGAACCCCGACATCATTGACGAATTGGACGATATCACAATCTACTCTTACCACCACGAAGGTCCATATGACGCTGTCCGTCCCGAGCGCAATCGCGGCCAACATAGCCCGCTTGACGCTGTGCGCGAGTCGAACGAGGAGGCTCTCCGGGCTACGCCAAAAGATAAGATTATGGATTCGCTGCGCGGACACCGGCCGTTGGATGGGACGGCGTTCTTCCCGCCTGGAACGACGGATCCGAATGGTCAGTCTTATATGTATGAGGAGGGCTCGAACATGATGAATGAGTATGGGAATTTCATGCGACTTCCTGGGAAGGTGAGTTTGGCTTTTTTTCTTTTCCCCTTTTGTCTTCGGCTGTGGTTTGCGGCGACTAACTTGGGCAGAAATTCACGGACGAGGACTTCAAGGATGACCCGTTTTATAATCGGCCTCTCACCAATCCGTTTATGCAGTTGAAGAAGAAGCTCAGTTTGCGACGGAAGAAGAATCGGAAGCACTCGGTTTGATGGGGTTGTGTTTTTTTTCTTTCTATGAATTATGATATACCCTGTTTCCTGTTTATATGATTTGGGGTGTCGGCTGCTCTTGTGTTTTTTCTCTTTATATTCCTTCATGTCAGTGGATACTTGGCTTGTTTATTTTTTTTTGTATGGATTGGAGTCTTTTGTCAGAATGTGGACTTGCAAAATTTGTCTCTTGGTTGGGTTTGGCTGGTTTGGTTTTATCTGGTGTTGTGGTGTTTGGGATGGCAATTTTGTATTATGTCCCTTTTGTATTATGACCCTATATACGGGACACAGGCACATTCAATGGGATTTTGTTCTCAAAATTGAGCTTTCACGTAACTTGATCTTGGTAACTATTAAAAGAAATAGTGGTGGGGTTGATGCTCTCGCACATCTAGTAGACACCGTAGATGTCCATTATAGCCTTGCAATAAATAATATCTCTCGGTCGCAGCTCCTGGCAACACATCAAAATTGAAATAACTTTCTCCGGCATCACAATCAAATCGAAACGCTGGTACACCCACAGATTCATCATCAAGCCAAGGAGAGTATCACATGTGTTCTGTAGAATGAAACTCCAAATGCTGGTGGTGCTTCGCCGTTTTTGATCTCGTCGGTCAGAGATCTGGAAACTCATAAGGGCTAAGCATAATTAAGAAGGCGCAGTTATGCGTATAATTGACTATTTTGAATTAATAACCACACAACCACAAGCCACTGAAATTAGCCAGAACTTTGTGGAGGGCCAGATATGGCTATGAAAAGCTCAAATCAATTATTTTAGAGTAAATGGGACGTGTGATGGTGTGAAAAGTGATGGTGGGAGACATCAGTAGTTACTAAGATCTTGATACTTCGGAATCAGGATTATGGTGGGCACTAGTAAATTACTAGGTGCACGCAAATTTCGTTAGGGAGAGGGGCAATTGGCCAATCGTGAGCGGTCTTGGCGTTCGGGAGCGCGCGCTGCCTCTTTAATCATGTAAAAAGGCGGTGTCATTACCGGCAAATTGCGTGGCAAAGAGCGAGGTTAAACTTTGGATTAATGAAAGCGTGAAAAGCATTAAAGCATTAAAGCATTAAAGCATTAAAGCATTAAAGCATTAAAGCATTAAAGCATTAAAGCATTAAAGCATTAAAGCATTAAAGCATTAAAGCATTAAAGCACTAAAGCATGAGAAGTATGAAAAGCAGTGTCGGCCATTCAAACTATCTGAGCCTACTAATAGACTCTAGAGAATGTATTAGTTACATATACCACTCTGCAATTGAAGCTGCATGTGTGGTATACGTAGCGTATTGATTGATGGATCAGATTCCTATTTATGCAGAATATTTCTACTCATTGATATTTTGCCAACATTCTGAACATTTGAATATTAATATCCGGTTGCACAATTCGAAGTCATCATCCAACTACTTGTTTATTTTGGCACTGGAATTTCATCTTCAGCCCTATACAATATTTACCATTCCACGAGTCCTCGCCCACCGGAGAAAGAAGATTTCAGATGTTAACGCGGGGGAATGTGGGGTACGGCTGAACCTCGGCGACGTGATACACTAATCTACAACGGGACTTTCTTCAACTCGGGTAAACTTCCCCAGTGCCAGAATGCGGGGTTCTTATAGGTGCCTTTTGCATCTAGTTTCGCCAGATGTCGATCAGGGCTGGACCCGGGTGTGAGTTTCGGCATATACAAGTCGACATCTGGAGGATAAATAGGTCAGCTTTGTGGTGCAGGTATTGGAATATCAAGTGCTTCCAATTCGCATCTACAGTTCAAATCAACATCAAATCAACCAAGAATCCATTATAACTACTAGTATCCTTAAGCCTCAGAATAACTCACCATGCATTTCACCAAACCCCTCAAAACCCTCCTAGCCATCCTCCCCTTCACCAGCACCGTCCTCGCAAAAGAATCATCGCCTTCGCTCCCCTCAACTCCAGAACTCTCTTTTCTCTATACAGCCTACGTCATTTGCGCCCCTTCAGTCTATGAATTCCAAACTCCCGCCGGAATCCAAGCTGCAATCCCTATCATTGGCGGCAACTTCACCGGACCCCGCTTGAAAGGAAAGATCCTCGATCTCGGCGCGGACTGGGGAACCGCCGATCCGCAGACGGGCATTTTCTCCGCGAACACCAGATATAATCTGCAGACCCATGATGGGGCTTATCTATACCTGCAAACCTCGGGAGCTGAGCAGCCCGATGGCAATCTGCATTTGAGGATCAATATTGCGACAGGGAGTAAGGAGTACTATTGGTTGAATAATGTTGTTGGTATGTTTTTTTTTGGGATTTGGGTGT
Source organism: Penicillium verhagenii (assembly GCF_028828195.1). Lineage (NCBI taxonomy): Eukaryota > Fungi > Ascomycota > Eurotiomycetes > Eurotiales > Aspergillaceae > Penicillium > Penicillium verhagenii. Next base: position 456,214 of record NW_026643168.1, on the reverse strand, counting down.
CTATAATCTGTGATCTGACACGGTGACTCTTATAGCTTTTGGAATTTTGCAAAATGTCGGCGACACTGCGGAGGGCGTTTCGACTTTGCGTATCGATGCTTGGCATGTAAGTGGATTGGATGTGTTCTTCGTTGAAGGTCTGATTGCTGATGGGAATGTTAGATGGCGAATGAGTGGAACTCCACCACGTTTGTTAATGGGACTACATATCCGTGATCGATGTGGGAATAATGGCAAGAGCGCACATAGTTCTGGTATACCCAAAGATGATCAAATATAACCCGCTTCATCGGTGCCATGCGAAGGTTACCGAAGCCATGGGTTTGCCTCTGTCGTCAAGTTGATCTCATCCTGAGATATAGCCCTTCTATCATCAATTTACATACAGACCAAGCTACTACTACCCTTAAGCATTTCAATTAAAACAAATCATTGTTGCCAATCAAAATATCATACAATCTACATTTAATCTATATCCAAAATGTCCCAACAACATCCCCCTCACACCCTCTCAAACATCGGACCCATGCACGCCCCCCAAATCGACCCCTCAACGCCAAAGCTCTGCATAGCCAACAAAGTAAACATCAAAGTCTGCGACCCACAAGACTCCTTCGCCCCGTCAATCATCCACGAGCCCCCAATCATCTACGAAGTTCAAAGCTACAACAAATCCGACAAACGGACCAGCGCCGTCGTCCTCGTCTCCGGCGCCGGCGGAGGTGTCTCCGGACCAGCAGGTAACATACACCAACCCTCCAACCCTACCCTACCCCCAACCTCCTTCGAAACCAACCTACACAGACCCACTAACAGCCAACCGCACGCAGGAATCTACCCCTCCCTCGCCGACAAGATCGCCCTCCTCCTCTCAATCCCCTGCATCCGCCTGGACTACCGCACGCCCTCCGAAACAACCACCTGCACCGCCGACATCCGCGCAGCCCTCGACCACCTGCACGCGCAGTACGGCGCCCAAAAGTTCCTGGTAGTCGGCTGGTCCTTCGGCGGGAGCCCGTGCTTCAGCGTCGCGGCGCAAGAGCCCGAGCGCGTGCTCGGCGTCGTTGCCATCGCGTCCCAGATCGCCGGGACGGAGGCCGTCAGGGCGCTGAGTCCGCGGCCGCTCCTGCTGCTGCATGGGGAGGCAGATAGTGTGCTTTCGCCGTCGTGCTCGGAGACGCTGTTTCATCAGTATGGGGAGAAGGGCGATAGGCGTATTAGGCTGTTTCCTGGGGACGATCATGGGCTTACGGGGAATGCGGCGTTGGTTGAGCGGAAGATTTTTACTTTTGCGGCGAGGTGTCTTGGGTTAGAGGATATTGTGGATGCGGATGTGTTGGAGCAGGCGGGGACTGATTTGGTGCATGGGAAGGAGGAGAGGCTTAAGGAGATGGTTCGGGGGAGGGATTTGGTGAATGGGGAGAGGTTGTTTTAGAAGGTTTGGGGGTATGGTTTATAGTAGTAGTTCTACTTGTTTAGGAAGGGGCTTTGAATGTTTAGGATTAGAGGAGTTTAGATTTAAAATGTATGTATTTGGGAGAAAACATTGAATGTTGGTCATGAATTGCTCCACGGATAGTCGGCCATGGTGTTGCACGGGTTGAACTTGTAGTACCCCATCGACACCAGTTCATTTTCGTCGTCACTATCATGGCGCTCCGAATTTCATATGGGAGTTCAAGACTCGTCACACCAGTCTAGCATTTTAAACGGACAAAAGCTCATGCTTCGGTTTGATGATCCCCCCTTAAATTGCTTTCCCCTTCGGTGTCGTATTCTAAGAGGAATAGCGGGACGGCTTTTTCAGTAGAAGTTGATCGAGAAATGCATCAATAGCATCCCAACCCAAAGCATGCATGCGGACCTCGATGCTTAACCCCAAGCATTCGCCCACGGGTGCCCAGACTCGATGTCAAGCGTAGCGGGTATCGTAAAGCTTGACTAAGGTGGATTTCAAGCAGCAGAGACTCTCTGAGCTCTTCCACCACCCGTCAGTAACCAAGGCTTAGAATTGCGAACCTTGCAAGACTCTTGCCCGCTGAGTGGAAGAGCACCGCAATCTCTTGCAGCATTGACTCTCGAACGGCGTAGAGTCTCATACCGTATCACTTCTCAACCACCAACAGAGGCGTATAGTCTCATACCATATCGCTGCACCACCACCAGCGGAGGCTTAGATTCTCGTCACATAGCACTCCCCCAGCAGCAACGGAGGCTTAGAATTGTATACCCCATCTCTTGCCCTCCGAGTGGAAGAGCACCTGACTTTGGATGCTCTTCCACCGCAGCAGCAACAGAGGCTTAGATTTTCATCACATTGCGACCCCCCCGCCCCCCTCCCAGCATCACAGAGGATCTGCTGCACGGTTCGTATGCACAGAAGCTCCTCAACAGCTAAATGCGGAGTTTCTCGCTTTTCACGTTTTTCACGTTTTTCACGTTTTTCACGTTTTTCACGTTTTTCTCGTTTTTCTCGTTTTTCACGTTTTTCACGTTTTTCTCGTTTTTCTCGTTTTTCTCATTGTTCTCGTTTTCTCTCGTTTTTCCTCATTTTTTTTGATTTTTCTTTCAATTTTTGTTTTCCATTTTTTTGGCCATCTTTTTAGGATGTATTACCCGCTGGTATATGTTGAGCGCAGGTGTGCCTTTTACCCATTTTTGGCTCTTTTTTTAGTGCCAGAGCTCACAAATTATGAGTAGACTGTTTCGGGTGAAAGCGGCGACCCATGTCTTGTCGCATTGTGTATTTGATCGAGTTGAGGAAATTTTGTCAGAGGAGGGACAAACTTTTGAATTCAGGATTTGCTTTCGGAAAAGTCCCATCTCATCCGGGGAGGCGATGTGAGATGAAAATCGAAGCAAGGCGGAGTCGTCAAAATGGGATTTTATGCTCGAACTCGAAGAATTTCCTGCAGAAGATTTCTTCAATCTCACGCATGCAGAAGAGGGGAGATGAAGAAGGAAGAAAGTTAAAGGCGACAAATCGGAATTCATGGTCAAGGATTTGCCCGCGGAGCGTTCCAGTAGCATCAACTGTCGTACAGAGGGGTGATGAAGAAGGAAGAAAGTTGAAGGCGACAAAATCGGATTTATAGCCGACAATTTGCTCGCGGAACCTTCCAGTAAAATCACCTATTGTGCAGAGGGGTGATGAGAAAGGAAGATCATTGAAGACGACAAATCGGATTTGAAGTCAAGAATTTGCCTGCGGAACGTTCCAGTAATATCAATTGTCGTGCAGAGGGGTGATGAAGAAGGAAGAAAGTTTGAGGCGACAAAATCGGATTTATAGCCGACGATTTGCTCGCGGAACGTTCCAGTAATATCAACTGTCGTGCAGAGGGGTGATGAGAAAGGAAGATCGTTGAAGACGACAAATCGTATTTAAAGCCAAGAATTTGCCTGCGGAACGTTCCAGTAATATCACCTATCGTGCAGAGGCGATGAGGAAGGAAGAATGTGGAAGACGAAAAATCGGAATTTTAGTCGAAGATTTACCCGCAGAATGTCCTAGTGATTTTGGCCAGTGTGTAGAGGAGTGATGAGGAAGGAAGATCGCTAAAGACGACAAACCGGATTTTATACCTCTCAATGATCCGCTCGCGGAAAGTTCGAGCAAGAAAAATTCAATCTTACCGAAACATAAAAGGGTAGATGAAGGAGGAAGAAAGTTGAACAGGACGAAATTGGGTTTTATAGTCGAAGTTCTGCTCACAGAATGTTCCAGTGATCTCGCGTAACGAGAGAGTGTGATGAAGAAAATCGAGCGATGTGAAATAGGCTTTCATAGTCGAGGTCAAGAGTTTCTCTGCGGGGGGTTCCTTCAGTCTGACTCAAGGGGTTATAGGGACCTGGATCGGGTTTATGGACCGGGGGGAAGATGAAGAAAGGAAGAAGTCCAGGGAGGCAAAATGGGCTTTTATAGTCAAAGATTCGCCCATAGGAGGTTCCAGCCACGAGCATTGAATTGTATCCAGAGAGGGAAGGGTAGATGAAGACGGAAGAAAGATGGAGGGAGTAAAAAGTGCTTTTATGGTCGAGGATTTGCTTGCAGAAGGTTCCAGCAACAAATAATTCAATGTCGCCCAAGGTGGGGATTGAAGGTGACGAAGAAGAAAAACGCTAGAAGAAGCTTGTTTCAGTCGAAAATTCACCTGAGGAAGGTTCCATTGTCGATGTATTCAATCTCACACAATGATGGTGTCGTCCGGGGAAGAGAGATATGGACGGAAGAAAGGTGTTAATAGTTGAACAATCGATGGTGGTAGGCCCCAGAAATGAACAATTCGATGCTGGCTGGAGAAGGGAGATGAAGAAGGAAGAAATGTGGAAGAGGCAAGAAATTCTTTTATAGTCCAGAAATCACTCGTGGAAGGTTCTGGTGATAATGCATTCAATCTCGGGCAGCGAGGAGAGATATGGACGGAAGACAAGCAGCGGACGCTATAAAGATGTTGCTAGTCGAAAACTCCGTGGTAGCAGGCTCCAGTAATAACATCCCACGGGAGAATGGCAAAGAGAGGGTATACGAATTCATTCACGGAACATTGAAATTCACCTCACGTTGGGAGAGGAAGGAGTGAGGATCCATGTAGGATCAACGAAAGGATATGGAAGTCGAGTTCAAGTCTTGATGGAATCAACAGTTGAATCACGCTTGCCAAAGTGCCTAGCTAAAGCGATGAAGCAGGATAAAATATGGCGGGGGGAGAACAGATGTTGATAGTTGAGAATTCCAAATACTCGCAGAATGGTATTCCCACTGGCAAGTGTCCAGCCGGGAAGATGAACGTCCCGAAACTGGTGCAACCGCCTACACTCTTTAAGTGATTATTTAGCCCCACTACTAATGCACACTAGACTATATTAGGAAGAGTCCCGGAATATCAATATTCCTGTACCAGTCTCGATACCGTGATTTATTTTCATTAAAATACGGTGCCTCGTCTCGTAACTGTATCTTGGGAGTTCCCTCTAGAATCTGGCGATCTGTCACTTACCTGCTCCTATTTCCAAGTCGGTCTGGTGGGCTTACTCGGCACCCGACCTGCAAGTAATGGCTCCTAACTTATCCCCATCGAAGCGGTTTTTGATTTGTGATATGGTCGAGAGCAATCTAAAAACCACTAATATCGCTAATACATCTTCCGTAATCTACGACCTGAAAAGTCTCCAACAGCGCATACGAATGTCGTAGTCGTAGTACATACTCGATGTTCCTAGCCGCTTACGCTCATTTAAATGGAATATGGTTTCACGGCTGCCTCGTTGACACCGCTGAATTGCTAGTATTCGAGTACAGTAATGTATCACCGAAACAAATAAATGAATCCGGCAATTTGTTCGGCTTTTGGTAAGGGGAAGCCTAGCACGATCCCCAGTCGTGAGAAGACGGACAGTCGTAATTATAAGTGTTAAAGAGGTCCTAGAACTAGATTAGTTCTATTTTAGTTGTCACTCTAGAATTATCTCAAGATTGTTGTTCTCTGTCCAGGTTCTTCGGCTCCTCCCTATGTACTGAGTGCCACGAACATCCCCCTCGTCGGTCTCATCAACCTCAAATTCTGCAGGCATACTGAGAACCTCCGTGCACCCAGCCTGCTCCACAGCAAACATCACTAAACCCCTATAGTGTTTTTCATATTCCTCTTTTATAGACTGTAGACCCATATCATACCCAGACCAGGAAGCCCAAACTTCCTCCAGCGTCTTGGGACCACGTCGCAAGTTCAATAAACCGAGGACAATTTCAAGATCTTGTGGATGCAAGTGCTCCAGATAGACAATGGTCTTCATATGTGTGCTGCTTCCGGGCACCTGCACGAGAAGATCAACAAGGCCTTGAAGATCAGTGTGTCGTTTTCCTTGAAAAGGCGCAATAGCGGAAACCCGTGCAGCGAGTTGAGCGATACCGGCCATTGGGATAGCAATACATAACATTGACAGCAGACCCCAAAGTACACTTCTATCGTACCCAAATATTGTGTTCAAGGCTGAGCCTACTTTATGTGATAGCGTCTGGCTATACACAGGCTGTGGATCAACGATCAAGGTAATATTGCGTGCCAGTTCCAGTAGCATTGAATACTCGCGGAGAGTACGATAGGTCTTGGATATGTCGCTTGGGATCGTGCTGAATGGTCCGTATCTGGGGATGTGGACATGAATACAGACAGTCGCATTCCGAAAGATGATCCTGAGCGCCTCTTGTCGAAGTTGTTTATTCACAAGAGCAATATTGAAGGATGTTATCGAATGGCATTTGAGACCGGTAGAACTGATAGTGAAGTCCTCCGGCTTGACCTCCCAACCTGTGCGATAACCAGTGTATTGAAGCTTTTGCCATGCCTCGAGCTCGTGAGTAGAGTACGTAGAGCCGATGATGTATTTGATTATCTTGTTTCGAAGCTCATATGGTAAGGCAAGAAAACCGGAATGGGTGTCTCTCGGCTTTGAATCTTCTAGAGCTTGTCAGCTGTTGTCTCTAGCACGAATCTGCAAATGATCAACCTAAAAGAGAGGCCCTAGAATTGTGCCTTGAGGCCGCGAGATATTCCAAGTCATAATCTGTATCCATCTTTGGTTGGACCGCTTGTGATCAATTGTCAAGTGTGCCTTGGGAGGAAAGCCGATTGAGACGAGGGGCATCGAGGTGTCACATGTATTGAGTTTACAAGCTAATACCTGCTTGAAACTACCATGTAACTCATGTACGCAGAAATACCCATGGAATTTTCGGGAAAACTCCAAATATAGACTAGTGTCTCTTGGCAGTGGGGCTAAATAATCACTTAAATAGTGTAGGCAGTTGCACCATTTACAAATTACGGGACGTACTGTATCATCTGGAGAGATTGGGAAGGAAGAAATATGCTTGGTCGAGCGACGGTTCTCCCAAGTGGAGGGTTTTTTGTCGCATTCTCGATTGATGCAGAATTAAGTATAACGGATGAGTGCGGTTGCTTCCAGTATGAATAGTAATGAAGAGTCAAGACTGGAGATGATCAACACGTCTTACTAGCTGGTGATTAACCCTTCAAATGCGACTTACAAGCTGATCACCACAGGGGCTTGGGGATGCTCATTTACTAGCTAGTTATTGAAGCTGATCTCATAGATAATCGATCAATTGATGGTATTGAATATACTAATAAAGGTTAGAAGGACGTTGAACAGGTGACTTTCAAGGTTAACATCCCTAGATCAATAGCACTCCTCATCTACATGATTTATATTGTTCTCTAGTTGGAATAATCTATTTAAACGAGAAGCCCATAGATAACTTGATGGTCTCTGTCCAGATTCATGAATGTCTTGGTTTTCCAACTCCCTGGAGAAATTTGGCAGTTAATAACACAGTCATGGCGAGGAACACAACAATAAAAGCTCAACTGGATCTATTTTTAGCCTGGATAGAACATCTTTGCACTCGCATGAATCTTCCGTTATGCCAAAACCCAGTGTAAGTATCAACAAATATCAATAAATATCGAATCTCGATATTCTAATTTTGGCTCGTCTGGTTCTCCATAATAAATTGAAAAAATTAAATGATTCTTTTTTGTTCCAAGCGCCAAAATCTATTTCTTTGAAATTTTCTTTCATCAGTGTCGATTTCGCTAAAGTGCGTAGAGGTAGCAGACGAGAGAATCATCAAAGAAAAGTCGATGCGATTGGGAAGGGAAAGAGCAGCTCAAACAAAGAATTGAAGAGAGCCAGAGTAAGCACTCCTTCTTTGTTCCTGTTCCTGTTCAATGTTGGTATGGTTGCTGGGACATCTTTTCCCAGCCTTGGAAATTTCCGAATTTTTTCTTTCCTGCACCAAGACGGTCCCTGGGCTTTAATAAGTTGGAGTTGATGCCCAAACTCAGACCTTTTCAATTTCTCCACAAGGACCTTCATTTTCACATTACCTCACCTTTTTCTCTCATCCAACCACGATGCCGCTCGTCCCAGTGGAGAGCCCCGACGAGGCGTCAGGCCGGGCATCCCGTCGAACCAGAATGATTTCCACTGAATCTCCCGCTGAAAATTCGAAGCAGCGGAAAACTGCAGACCGCGGGACAGCTGACAAGAAGCGCAAGTTGGAAGCCTCTAATGAAATTCCCTCGAAGAAAAAGAAATCGACTACCAAGGAAAAAGCGGCTTCAAAGTCCAAGGAAAAGTCGAATACTAAGAAAGACACCAAGAAGAAGACATCCAACAAGAAGAAGAACAATGCCAAAGAGGAGGTGAATGAGGAGGTCGAAGAAATTGCGACCGAAGAGATGACCGTCAAGGAAACAGTCAAGACACTCCCTCCAACCAAAACAGTGAAACGCCGCCCTTTGCTTCCACATCTCCTCATCAAAGTTGAAGAACTGGACCTCGATAGGTCATACGTGGTTGATGTTGACGAAGAAACCACGGAGGAAGTGGGGCCAAGAAACCCGAGGTGGAAACACAATGGCTCGAGTCCTTTGACGGACTGGAAGAAGCTGCCAGCAGATTGGAGCTCTTTGGAACCCGATCTGAAAGACGAGTAAGTCTAGCTAAGGTACTGTTTGGTCGATTATCAATAACTAACAACACTTGTAGTGACATTGATAGCCACATCGACAGGTGTCTGGAGCGCATCGCTGATAACATTATGCCCGGGTTGTTCGAAGAACGAATGCACGAGTTGGAATCCAAGCGCAAGTGAGTACAACTTTGCCAAGAAACTAGGATATTACCGATGCTAATGTCTAAATAGGATCGCACGCGCTGGAGAATCTCCTCTGTTGAGTTGGGACGTCATTCAACGCGTCAATCAACTGAAGGAACTGCGTGACTGGATATGGGAGAGCGACGTAAACAATCAGCTTGCCAATATCTACGCCGTTCTTGTCGAGTACAGAGCGGGAAGGCTGCAGTGTGGCGGCACATCTAAGGGCCTTGTCACATACTGGTCTCATGGTGTCAAGCTCTGTGAGCCGCGGCCTTTCAATTGGCATGAATATAATGCCTTCTCCAAGAAATACTTGGGCCCGCATGGATTCTGGGTTGAAGGTGTAAGTTTTGTCCCGGTCCTTCCATTGGTTAGAAATCTCGAGCTAACGACATGTCTTTCTCGTCTTTTTAGTACGATCAGGTAGCTGGACTCTCACGAGTCTAGTGTCTTTACATGTGGGGGCTGCGAACGGGTCGCGGAAAGCCGGTGGAGTCAATTGTAGAGATCGGTTGGTTGGGAACTTCTCTCTTGGATGCTTGCTTGCGCTGTAGTCGCTACTGTACACGAATTCCAAATACTTGGAGCTTCCTCATACCATGAAATGGCAAGATGAGAGAACTGACAGACAAGAGGAAAGCCAAGTATACAGCGTGTTGTTTTTAATGTACTGTTAGTGTTATGAAACAGTTTTCAATGCAATTTAATCTAGTTTTGCTCAATGGATGGATATTTTTCTCAACTTTCGAAGCCTTGAATGATCTCAGAATCGCTCACTTATTTCCACATGCACCATCAGCCCATGGAATCCCTAGCGCCACGGAGTTAATAGAACCCCGATCTGTTTCTACTCTCTGAGAATCGAGTAATCCTTAACCTGGTGATAACATCTTATCATTCAACAGGAAACGTGAGTAGACGTCGGCGAGTACGGCGTCTGTGATGTTCTTTGTGTCAACAGTGAGGTTTGCGGTAAACCGCTCCATACCAGGATGCAACCGTATGCTCGAGATGAACATATGGAACACAGTAATGTTGTTAACAATGTTGGGGTAAACAGCAAGTAGATCCTGTATCGCAGTCTGGAATCGTTGTAAATGACCCTGTGCCGTGTCTTTCTTCTTGTAGCGAAGATGGACGGCCTTTTCCCATATAAGCACTGTACTTGGATAGGACGTGTGATAATAAGCCTTCTCAAGGATGAGGTACGCCTCACGGAGGTCATGAACGTTTGAGATCATGGTGGCAGCCTCAGGCGAGATTGTCGCATTAAGAAGCATGCATCCCGTGAGATTGATCTGGTACCATTCAGATAGGCACTTCTGTAATTTGCCAAGGGCGTCATCAGGAACGTCCGTCACATTATTATTGTAGAACGAAACAAGAAACGCATTCATGACGGGAATGTTGTAGATTCGCTCCCTACTGGGTCCATCTGGCTTTTTCATAAGACCTTTGAAGATCCGCCAGCACTTCAGGTCGTAAGTTCCCAATAAAATCTCAAAATCTTCCTTCCATTTGCGCCAATCAGCTTCGGTCTTAAGCTTCTTAACGTTGTTCGCAAGCGACAAAGCGTCAATACGTCCAGCAGGAACGAAGCTAGACATGGTGGATGGCTAGAAAGGATGAGAAGGGATGCTCCGACTGTGGAGGCTTTGGTGACAGTGACTTGTCGTGGGGTGAGGATGATGGATCGCGGTTGCCCGAGAAAGAACCGTTATTTCAATGCGCGGTTTGTGAAGGTTCCGGCTTCCGGCGAGTGCGATTGTTCACGAGGCGACAGTGATGTACCGTGATGACCTGTAGGATATGTCGCTGGTGGAAGCTGTTGCTGAGCTTCGATGAAAGAAACTGATTCTTCCGATGTGGGGTGCGATCTAAGAGACCAGCGAACGAAGAGGTGCAATCTGAAAGACCAGCGAACGAAGAGGTGCAATCTGAGAGACCAGCGAACAAGGGGTGAGCGATGCAGGAACGCTGAAAAGCCGGGTGCGTTACAGGAAACGCTGGTGAAACTGCGTAAACGAAGGAACGGGAGAGTCAATCAACGGGTTAGATTGAATTGACTGGCACGAGCGCTCATAACCTGAAAGAACGAAGAACGAGTCTACGAACAAGGAACGAGGGCGAGAACGCAATGCTGTGGTATTGGGTGCTGCAAGGAAGGAAGAGCAAGAAGAGACAGAGAGAACGAGTTGTCTACACAAAGATGGAGTGAAAGTGCAGGTCATATGGCCGAACCATTTGAAGATGGGCTGGATATTCTTGGCTACCAACTTGATCAGTCTTGTTGTCGTGTATGTGCTTCGAGTTCCCGGAGACTAAGGATCGGTCGTATGAGATGCTTGATGAAATTGATGTTTGAGCAAAAGCTTCAATATTTATGCACGTCCAGATTCGCTGACGGCACATGTGGCAGCGTGCACAGCGAGAGAACCACAGGGCACTATGTAGTTCTAAGCTTGCAGGTTGAACATCTTGTAGATAATCTACTGCTTCAATGTTCCAAAACACTCAAATTTTCTCCTTCTAGACGCTTCCGATTGAGGCATACTTCAGGAGTCCTCAAGATATCTATAATTATCTTACACCTAGCTGCTACAAGGTCAAGAATTGGTACACTGACACTAGGTGCTCAGAAAAAAGAATAGAACCAAATTCAAATTCGTCCATCTCGGATGAACACCTAGAATTGGCAGCAATATACGGAATCATGGAACAGTATCCTATAGGAAGACCTGTGGACATGGTGGGCAATTCTTGGGTCTTAATCGATCTTCGAGTCTGGATGGAAAGGGAATCTATACAGAGAAGAGGGGGAGGGAAGGAGAAGGATGGAGGCAGAAAGATAAAGAGAAAAGAAAAAAAAAACGACGTCGGTGGGAGTCGAACCGACCTCTTCCACTTCCTAGTCTTGCGCATATGTAGTAATAATAAAAGACTGTCTAGCAGTGCATTGCAAACAGAGTAGGAAGTGGATGTGCTAACCGCTGCACCACGACGTCCTTGATTAATCCAAATTGACCTTTTTATCCATTTATTCTCCACGCTAGTCCCAATAGCGTAACCCCCTCGGACCGTCCCGTTATTTACCACTAACAACCAATTAAAATAGTGCATTCATTCACACTGTGACACTACTACAGATTAATTATCTTTTACACAGCTACGAGAAATCGGTAATTGCTACACGTACTCCCCAAATTACTCATATACTCCCTCTAACCCGATTTGGACATATTCTCTAAGTACCCCCTAAGTACCTGAATTTTTTTCACCTCTATCTCCGTGGAGGTGCTTAATACATTCAGGTTATTATACTTAATCTTGCTTAAATTATCTATTATTAATGCTTTTTTATATTTGAAAGTCAACCGCTTACTGATGACGAGCTCTTTAGATTACTAGTCATATATGATTTTGCTTCAAATTGACGCTATTTGCACAGCATGATGTATAGGCTCCGTTGCGCATGAATTTCTCTTCAATAATACACTATTTGTCAGATTTCGATACACCAGAATTCACATATACTAGTAGTCGTTTCGAAGTCTCCGCGCCAAGAATGGGAGCCGGAGGAGGGGAAGGGGCGGGACCAAAAAACAAACCTCTCCGGCCTTCGCACTTGGAAATCAACATGAGATGATTTGCCGATATCCTTGGCACGGAGTACGAATCCGTCAATGGCGTTTCTTCAGGCTCTTGGCGCATTTGGACCGGGGGAGGCTGACGCGTCCCCATGAATCGTGGAAGTATAATTCGAGCAAAGAAGAGGAAAGGGCAAAAAAGCGAATGTTGCTACTTCTTACCACACCGCGCTCTGATATTACCACAGCGGGAGTGGAGAATGGTGGCACGCGGTCGAAACGGTTGTAAGGCTGCGCGCGGTTTTTGGAGGGTTTTTCGCCCCGAGGTCCGCACGCGAGATTTTTTTTGTGGTCTTAAGCCAAACTTTTTGCGTGGCATTCCTGCACATGTGCCGACCATCTGACACACGAACGTTACGAACCTTGCCAACGGGATTGGTCTATAATGTGGGGGATGATCGGCCAAGCCAAGATAGTATAATTCCGCTTAATTACTCCATTTCTTGGCGCTTTCTATCACATTGAGAAACTGACATGAATGAACGCGTGTTTCTTAGCGCCGAGTCAATATTGGTGCTGATATTGAGCACTTCTCAACTTCACCATCGCTGGTAGCTTTGTCGGATGATTGGTGTGTGTATGGTGTCTAAGGCATGTTCCCACAAGTGCTTTCAACTGTACAAATTTATCAATCGATGTTCATCCACTCTCGACATATTCATTTATGCATGTGCACCTTGTGCATAATGAGTATCCAAAACCAACCGATTGCTCCTGGACAAACTTGACCAGCACTAGACTTTGAAACCTTGGCAAGCGGGGCTTTCTATACTATACTACGCTCTAGGTCACAACAGACTTATGTATAACCATTTAAGGCTATAGGAAGTGCATAATGGTGGCAGGGAGTCAGTGGCTGGAACTAATTTCTTCAGTTAGCCTTATATCACTCAAAAAAAAAGAATTCTTCTATGACGGGTGGAATATTCATCACATTCGCTGAATAGTTGCCACTGTAAATTCGGAGCTTGTTCCGTGCACATACTGGTGGCTTGGATCTACCGTGGTGAAGTCTATTGCTCCTTTTCCAAAATTCATCTCCGTCCCCTGTAAGAAGTTCGAAAGCAGCTAGAATGGCACGTAATATAGAGTAGCCAAGAGAAGACATACGCAACTCACTTTTTCCAGGGCAGTTTGAGAGCACCACTTTGTAATTTTTGGCAGTGTTGTTTGTTGATCCCGTGGCACAATGTCTACGATTCTGTCGACAGACCTGTTTCAACGCGGGGGGATTCATATTTGAAAAGCCACGAATGAGAAAGAAAACATTTCTGGAGAAAGTGTTGTATGGTGAGAAGGAAAGTTATAAAAGGGCCGATTCGGACGCTGCAATTACCTTCATCACGACAGCAATATTGACTCTCATCTTTCAAACAAACAGGTCTCCTCTTTATAACAACTATTGCTATTTTCCTCCACGATGAAGTTGAAATCTGCGGTTTTCCTCGCGACTGTTGGCCTAGCCACGGTCACTCTCGCCCACCCTGGCCACAACGAGCTGGAACATCGTGACCTGGGCGTTCAGCAATTCAAGCAGCGAGTTCGCCGGGACTTGGCCAGTTGCGCAGAAAAGCGCGAGCTCTCTGGTCTCAATTCCCGTGCCGAAGCTCGCCGCAGAGCCACTGTGGACAAGTACCGCCGTCAGCTGAAGTCCAGGCGGGACACCACCACCATCCTTGATACGTCTCACTTGTACACAGGATCGGACATCACAGTTGACAGTGATGATAGCACGGTCTTCTCTGATAGTGGGACATGCGTGCTCAACCCCGAGGGTGAAGTCGGTCCCTTCTATGTGCTGGGCGAATTGATCCGAGAGGATGTGCGCGATGACGAAGAGGGAATTCCGATCGTTATTGAAGCTCAGTTCCTGGACGTCAGCACCTGTGATCCTATCGAGGGGGCCTACTGGGACATCTGGAACTGCAACTCGACTGGAGTATGTTTTGTCAACACCGCAACCTTCCATCTAATTACTTGCATGTCAAACTCACTGACTACTCCTCATCTTAGGTATACTCCGGTGTTGTTTCCTCCGGCAACGGCAACACCGCAGACACTGGCAACCTAAACAAGACCTTCCTCCGCGGTGTCCAGGCGACCGACTCGGATGGAGTCGCGACGTTCGAGTCCATTTTCCCCGGCCACTATTCCGGCCGTGCTACCCACCACCACGTGGTTCTGCATCTGAATGCCACAATCCTCTCCAACGGTACCCTGACCGGTGGTACAGTCCCCCATATTGGCCAGCTGTTCTGGGACCAGAGCTTGATTTCCATTGTCGAGGCTACTTCCCCTTACAGCACCAATACAATTGAAATAACTACAAATGCCGAGGATCGGGTGTTTCTCGTCGAGACGGAGGATAGCACCTCGGACCCTGTGTTCGAGTATGTTTATATTGGTGATGACGTGTCTGATGGCATCTTTGGTTGGGTCACTATTGCGGTCGACACGACGGCAGAGTATACTCCGACCTACAGCTTTGAGTATACCTCTTCTGGTGGTGAAGCTGTGAGTAGCTCTTCGAGTTCTGGCTCTGGTTCCGGCTCCAGCTCCGGCTCCGGCTCTGGTTCGGGCTCTGGCTCTGGCTCTGGTGGTTCAGGCAACGCTGGCGGAGCCGGGGGGGCAGGAGGTCACTAGAAGCTTGGTTGAATTTGTCTGCTTCTGTGATCTTATCTAGTCAACCTTCTTTTGGATATCCCAGCCTTTTGTTGTCCATTCTTTTGTGATAAATATTGACCCAGCGACTTATGCCTGACTGCAAACTTGGCTCCTTTTTTGTTTCTTGCATGTATTTAAAGTTATCTGACTGTATATGGATGTCAGACTCAGTGATGCTGCGTATATGAAAGACTTTTACAGGCTTCCTTTCGGCCACTTTTACTTTCCTCCTTCGGGCAAGTCAGAAACCTCTTATCTTTCACTTTTCGGTTTGAACCTTCTTTTACTCTTCTTTGAGTCTTGCCGAAGCTTATTCAGGCGATACCTCTTCTGTTTTCTGCTTTTTTTAATATTTGGTATTTTCTCTTCTTTTAAACATTTCCTCTTCCGTTTAGTAGGCTGATCTTGGTTGCTCGAAAATAAGATTTAAGTATCGCTACATCCATGGATATATTCCTGGCAGCCACAATCAGCCACAAATCTAACATGATTTGACCGTGGGTTGTACGACTGTCCTATTCCAAAACATACATGTATTCGGTGCAACAACACATGTGCAGCATAAACGTAGGTAGAAGTGATCTCCCCAACATCTCATACTCAACCGTTTCCCCAGTCATACGACATGAAGCCATTGATTGATCAACCAAACTATTTATATCAATTGATAAGTTGGGGTTTACAAGGCTCCAGCCAATCAGCGTGCATCAGACCACGTCTTGGCGGCGATCGGGCCGGTGATAAAGGAATCCGCCACTGCGGCGAAGGGCCAGATTGTCCACTTCCTTTTTGAACTTTGTTTCTTTATAAGCCAACATTCCTTCCGGGACATGAATCGAAGTCTGTGATTACTATCCGACCTGCGCGACACACCTGTGACTCGATTTCGCATACCGTTGGGGAGATTTTCGTTTTGCGCCACATTGCGTATACAGCGTCGCCGGACTCCACTCCGCGTTCTGTTTTCTTCATACAACTCTCTCTAATTTCCCCAACTCATGGTCGCCAACATGCCTTCCGCCGCGAAGCTGTTTTACACCGCGGTCTTCGCCTTGGCGAGTCTGGCAGATACTAGTCATGCCTCGCAAGATCTTGATACCGCGAAATGCGCTGTAAGTCATTCTCGGAAGCCCGGCAGGCGAGACATACAGAAAAAACCCCCCGTTGTTGGACTTCAATTGCTGACTCTCTCGTGATCACTAGTTCGACCCTTCTGCTATGGTTACAGACGCGTGTGTCTCATATGGCACCATCAACAAATTGAACGACGAAGTTTACACCCTCCTTCAAAGCATTACTACCGAAACCGATTTCTTCTCATATTACCGATTGAACTTGTTTAACAAAGAATGCCCGTTCTGGTCCGATGCCGATAGCATGTGTGGAAATATTGCGTGCGCTGTGAATACTATTGATTCCGAGGAGGACATTCCCCTCACCTGGCGCTCGGAGGAGCTGAGCAAGCTGGAGGGACCCAAAGCCCATCACCCACCTCGAAAGGTACAAGCGGAACGTCCGGAACGACCCCTCCAGGGAATGCTCGGCGAGGGTGTTGGGGAAAGTTGTGTGGTCGAATATGATGATGAATGTGACGACCGAGACTACTGTGTCCCCGAGGACGAGGGCTCAGCGGGTAAGGGCGACTACGTGAGTCTTGTGGACAACCCTGAACGATTCACGGGATACTCCGGACCTGGTGCACACCAAGTATGGGACGCCATCTACCGCGAGAATTGTTTCGTGAAGTCTACCGAAGAGGAGCTGGAGGAGCAGGCCGTCAGCGTGCCAATGGGCGGACTTCAAGCCGCATCTGATTTCCGCAGCGTGTTATTGCAGGAGTCGCAGCGCTTGGAAGGTTTGCCGTTAGATAACGAATGTCTGGAGAAGCGTGTCTTCCACCGTCTTATCAGTGGTATGCACGCTTCGATCTCGACTCATCTTTGCTGGGATTACTTGAACCAGACGACTGGACAGTGGCAACCCAATATGCAGTGCTACAAGGAGCGCTTGCATGACCACCCCGAACGTGTTTCCAACATGTACTTCAATTACGCCCTGGTATCCCGCGCCGTGGCCAAGCTCCGCAAGCACCTGCAGAGCTACACTTTCTGTACCAGCGATCCCGTCCAGGATTTCGATACCAAGCAGCGAGTCAACCAGCTTGCGGAGATTCTTGCGCGCCCACCTCGTATCTTTGACGAGGAGCTCATGTTCCAAGATCCCATTGCCCACGGCCTGAAAGACGATTTCCGAAACCGCTTCCGCAACGTCAGCCGCCTGATGGACTGCGTGGGCTGCGACAAGTGCCGTCTTTGGGGTAAGCTCCAAGTCAACGGATACGGAACCGCATTAAAGGTTCTCTTCGAGTATGACGAGACCAAGAACGGTGAGAACCCGCCTCTGCGCCGCACCGAGCTGGTCTCCTTGATCAACACCCTCGGCCGTATTTCTCACAGTCTTGCTGCCGCGCGCAGCTTCCACGAAGCCTATGAAGCAGGCCAGGAGCACGCGTTTCCCCTGCACCATTACGCCCCTCTCGCTCCTAAGCAAGCCGAGGTCAAGCCGGATGAGAAGCAGCCCAGACGTGTGTTCCACGATGGTGCTGGTAATTTGTACTATGAGGATGATGATGACAGTGAATGGTACCAAGGAGGTCAGAAGATTGAGGGACGCAAGCCTTGGGAGTATCCACCTCGCCCTGAGAAGCCCACCGCCTACGATGACCTCGTCTCCGAGTGGACAATTCTTCGCGACACGACCATGTATGTCTTGAAGAGTTGGATCGGAATCCCTTGGACTTGGTAAGTGCTCCTCTTTTCAATATAAAGTCATGACAAGATTACTAACCTATATCAACAGTTATGGAATTTTAAGCTCAGAGGCCAACCGACTATGGGCTTTCTGGCTGGGTCTGCCTGTTCCTCCTCGTCAATGGAAGATCAAGGCCCCTGGTTCAGACGACCCCATGCGTCGCTCTGTGAAACATGAGGAACTCTGATCGACATCTTTTTTTTGTTAGCATACTCATTTGTTGTATATAGCGACCATTGTATCTGGCGTTTGAGAAAAGACTGGTCTTATTTGTGATTTTTTTGGGAATGGATACTTGCATCAGTGTTCTTCACTGCATTTATATTGGCTTTTTCGGCTATACTAGAGTTCTTGCAAATGATGTCTGGCAGCTATCGGAACTCTGTTTGTGATAAATGACAGAAGTATAAATTTCTATGAACTTTTTTCTTGACTCGATAAATTTTGATGTTTTGACTGTAGTTTTGCCTCGGAACTGCATACCCATTTCGGGTACTGTGATAAGAGTCACCGGTACTTGCGATGAATTTGCCACCACAGAGATTTTCACCCCGCAAAGCTTTTGTACCATGTTTTGGAAAGAAAATCGATCAATTAAATTGACAGGAGATTGAACAAAGGTACAAGGTATTGGACCTGGTTTTAGTCTCACATTTCTCTCAGAAAATTGTGGCGACTTGATTACTTATACTGTTGATCGAAGACACATTCGGCAATCGCCGACATCCTCGGCTTCTCCACTCCCGGCCACATGCGACCTGGAACTTTGCCTTTCTCCCACTCCCTTTCCCCATCATCGCGCTCCACCCCCAGTTTCATTCCCCCCATCTTCTTGACCCGATGCGCTAGATTGTCAACTATTATGGCGTCGGTGTCGCCACCAAAACCGTGGGAAAGAGCCGGTGCTGCTACTGGTGAGTTTCTCTCCCTTTCCCCAGAACTCGGGACCAACGGCCTCCAAAGCGGTGAACCGAGGCTTTGTGGAGGCAATCTCGATCGCGTTCCCATCGTAACTTCTCGAGTAACCCGTATTAATAATGTACAGGTAACGCTTTATCTTCTGTGCCCACCGCCGGTAGTCCTGTTGCTTCAACCGCCATGGCTACTACCACCCCCTCTGCGGGCAACCCCGCAACCACCTCCACCGCCCCCGACCTACCCTCCCGCCCCAGCGCACTCAACTCCGTTGTGAATAATAACGCGAATGCCTACTCGCCCTATGGCGCGTCCCGCTTAGGTGCCAGCCCCTATGGCGGGCTTGGTGGCATGGGTGCCTACTCATCACCATACTCGCGCTTCGGCTCCATGGGCTCCATGTACGGTGGAGGCTATGGCGGCTACGGTGGTATGGGAGGCATGTACGGCGGCGGCATGGGTGGGATGGGGGGCATGTATGGAGGCATGCCCGGGCAGGACCCGAATGACCCCAACAGCTTGACAAACTCCTTTAGTCAGAGCACACAGGCCACGTTCCAGATGATTGAAAGCATCGTTGGAGCATTCGGGGGCTTTGCCCAGATGTTGGAAAGCACTTACATGGCCACACACAGTTCCTTTTTCGGTAAGACATCATTTTCAATCTTTTGTGGACTCAAATGGGATGACAATATTCTAACTTTGTTCCCACAGCAATGGTCTCTGTCGCAGAGCAGTTTGGAACATTGCGAAACACCCTCGGCTCAGCACTGGGGATCTTCACACTTATTCGCTGGTTCCGCACATTGATCGCCAAAATCACCGGCCGACCTCCTCCAGCAGATGCCACTTCTCTAACTCCCGCAGCCTTTGCCGCGTTCATGGGCGGGCGATCCGCACCCGCTACTCTTCCCGACGGCTCACCGGCCCCTGCCAAGCCTTCCAAGAAGCCTTTCTTCATGTTCCTCGTTGCCGTCTTCGGTCTTCCCTACCTCATGAGCAAGCTAATCAAGGCTCTCGCCCGCTCCCAGGAGGCAGAGGCGAAGCGCCGGGCGCAGCTACTTGGCCCCAATGGCGAGCAGTCCGCCTCGCTCGACCCAACCAAGTTGGACTTCTGCCGCGTCCTTTACGACTACACCCCCGAGACACAAGAGAGCAACGGCATCGATCTCGCCGTAGCAAAGGGCGACATTGTTGCTGTCCTCAGCAAGTCAGACCCAACAGGCAATGCCTCCGAATGGTGGCGCTGCCGTGCTCGTGACGGACGTGTCGGTTACCTCCCCGGCCCATACCTGGAAACCATCCAGCGACGACCCTCTCAAGCAGCCATTACTTCTGGCGCTGAGATTGCCACCCTCTCAAACACAGATAGCGCCACCGCCGGTCGAACACAAAGCCTCTCGGCCATCTCCAAGCCCGCTTTCGACCAGCCACCCCAGCTAAATACCAAGATGGGCGATATCCCGGTTAAGAACTTCCAGACGGGCACCAATCTCTTACCTTGAGAAATATAGACTTTGCCTGGAGTTCCGGGCGTACTAGAGCTTCTTTTGTGACGACAGCGGCTATCTTATTTTCTGCTTCGCTTCTGTTTCTGTGTTTACGGGCCAGCGTCAAAAGCATCCAACCGCCCCTTCATCTATGATTCACATATATTCCCCACAACCCGAATGAGCATCAACCTGGCTCTATATGAGCAGACAGTGGCACCTCATCTACGCACCGTAAATATTCAATTTTTCTTCACCTCCTGTTTTTATTGAGGTCGGGTCGCTTTGGTCTTTCCGCTTTTTCTTCTTACCTTGGTTTCTTTCTTTTTTTGTTCTGGAATAGGCCTGGTTTAGCGACGGTACTTCCTGGGATTCTCTGTATCTTACTGGCGAAATGCATTAATGGAGCTCTTCCATTTTCCAATTTACTTGATGCTATCTGAACAAACATTGAATCGTGCTTCGAATGAAGTCATAAGCCCCTCTGTAAACTCAAACTGTAAGTCACTGCGGAAGAGAATCCCCGCAAACGTAAATTCACCGGTATCACTCCAACTTATTACGAACCCTGGAAGAATCGTCCTAGCTCAGTAGATTTTAAAAACAATCAGATTCATCCCCTCCACTTCTTACGATAACCAAGAAAATCATGAACAGTAAGCCAGCAAAAGAAACCTCCGCATTCCAGCAACCTACCACAGTAGTAAATCCGCTTCCTCTTAAGAGCTCGGCCCCCAACCCGTTACCCACCCACTAAACCCGCTGCATATGACGCAACGCAACGCAACGCAACGCAAAATAGCAAGTACATGCCATACCAACGCACCAATCCATGCACATCCTTCCTGAAAAAGTTGCATGCGTCCATCTGCGCTGCAAGGCAGCCGATGCGTCATTCTGCTGCTGCTGCTGCGACTGCGGCTTGCAGCGCACGTTCGCCTCCGGCATGAGATACATACATCATACGACGTACATCATGCACCATCTATCGTTTATCGTGGGGTTGGGTCCACTGTGAAGTGAGCCTGAGGCGGGTCTTTCGTTTCAACGTGCGGCGGTTGTGGGCCCTGCGGTGGGTTCGGGTTCGAGGCTGTGTTCGAGGGATTGTTAGCTGTAGTACGAATGGTTTGGATGCGGATTGGGATCGGGGTGGATGGGTTGGAACTGAGGTGGAGCTGGTTGTGTGAGTGTAGTGTAGTGTAGTGTAGTGTAGTGTAGTGTAGTGTAGTGTAGTGTAGTGCCGTGCCTGGGAGGCTTCTCGTGTTGTCAATGGTCAATATGCAGGAGGGTTCGGGGAGTGGGTTTCGCGGGTTTGGGGGAATTCGTGTGAGTGGGTGAGTTTGGTGGAATTTGTCCTTGGGTGGATTGGGGGAAATGAAGTACTAGGTAGTGTCTTGCGTGAACGTGTGTGCTTCAAGTTTTCGACCTTGGGAATTGGGACTTCACGACACAGTTGCGCTTTCCAAGGTTTAGGATGGGTTAGAAGAAAAGACAAGTTCAACCGGCGCTGCATCCATGGCATATCAGGCTACGTTCCAACTCTGGAGGAGTTGAAGGAATGGCATCGGCAACCGACCTTGTTAGAATCTACTGTGGAAACTTGAGATGTGGTTTGGTGTTTTCAATGCGGTCTTTGATTCTCTGTAAAATGACTTGAACGAGAGTAGACTGCAGTACGAACAATGAGAAATGAGAGATTGTTCGCGAACCGATGAATCGAGCCAACAGAACCACTTGAACCCACACTCTTCCCATCATATAATGGCCCCCAAAAACAACGAAACACATTGTACTCAGAGCCCGACAATTGATAATCCGTCAACGCAACTCCGTGGTCCACGGCGCTCATGGAAGATCAAGTCAAGGGTTGAGCGGTGCACGAAGTTAATCCAACATCGACCTGGAAACCATACTCTCGGAAGAGGTCCGGCACTCATGCCGAGAAGGATAGGGTGTCACTCCAATCTTTGACCTGGAAGCCTTACTCTCGGAAGAGGTCCAGCACTCATGCCAAAGATGGATCAGCTGCCGGTGACAACCAAATCCGATGCAGTTCCTATCCAGTGTCCATGAGACCTGGTGGTCGCACAAAGGAAATTGCCTGTCATGATGTTCCAAGGAATGAGAGCAAGCAGAACCACTGACACAAAACACAGTCAACAAAGGTGAAGAGTATAGGAGTCACGAACAACAAAATGTAGAAGGAAAGTAAACAAAAATCTGACAAGAAATCAACCACGTCCTTCATGCCGTAGCATGAGCAAGCCCACAGCAGTCTCCAAAATCAACCCAGCAAGATCTGTCTGTTCCCCAAGTTTCATCCTCCTCAGTCGTTTGATGCCATGTGTCTGTTGTCGTTGTTCGTTGTTGTTGTTGTTTCTTTTTGCTTTTTGCTTTTTGCTTTGGAGACGAGAGACCAGAGTGATGTTTGTTGGTTGGTCTGTCTTCGTCAACATGCGAATGGTGTTTTGTATCCAGAGAACTGCGAAAGGCATATGAGCATGAGCAGTCAAGGAGAGAAAGGGAAACAAGATGTGGGCACACCATTCTGAAGACGTGAATAAAGACGTGCAGCTTGAACCGGCGCTTCCTTGAGTGAGGTCTTGTGTTTCGAGACAACTTTTGTTTTTCAATGTCTTGTTGTCATTTGATTCTTCTTCGAGTGTCAAGTGTTTGCTTTCTCGAGCTTGAAGCTGTCGAGAGAATGTCGGAAGGCAACCTGGCCGAGACGATTTGATGACCAGAGTGTTTGTTGATCAAAGTCTTCAGACTTGTTAAGATGTTGGTCAAATGGGCCAAGGCATGAGTGATAATAAGCATGTAGCTATCTTGAGATAGAGTCAGTGACGAGAAATGAGAGCAAGTAGAATGCAAACATGCAAATGAAGGTCATGTCGAACGATGACGAGTAGATGTGAGATGTTCAAGGTGAGCAAGGTGTCAATGATAATGAACATTCAAAAACCTTGAAGGCAGTTAGCATCAACGAATAGAAGAAGGGAATGGATGAAGAACTTGTGGAAAAATGTAAAGTGGATGAGGCATGGACATGATTGTCATCAAAGATTGTTTGGAGGAAGATAGAAGATGTAATATGAGATGAAGGATGATGAAGGATGATGAAGTATGATGAAGATGAATGAAAGTATAAAGAAGAGACTTGAGAGTGATGAGACTTGGAGAAGGGGAAAAAAAGAAAAGAGGGAGAGGAGGGGGAAAAACCGGGGTATTTATACCTCAGGTCTGGCCCTGGACGCGTCCCCCAGATCAACCACCTCGCTTAGGATCGACCAATCGCGCGTCAGAATCAAAACGATCCCAAGGTTATATTTGATCAGGCCAATGGCACGCGAGGATCAAGATCACGACGCGTGGATCCAGATCACGCTCGCTTGATCTCGCTTAAGGACCTATACGCTCGCAGGATCAGAGTCTCCCATACTAACCTGATCGACCAATCAGCCCCCAGGATCAAGATCAGACGCGCTTACTTCGCTTAATTAGGGGCGCGTAGGATCACAGAGCTCCTCTACCATGTAGCACTACCATGATCTACTACCTGTCACATTGAAGGTTCAGGATCACCCTGCTTTGAGGTCTCCCAGCATCAGCTCAGGCGAGTGAAGCTACTCCCCCTAATTCAATCCCCAATTATGCCTGCCACCTATTAGACATAGTTTGCAACGAAGATGTACATTTCTCTTACTTGGTATACATGCAATAATGATGCTTTCAAGTCCATCTCGTATTGATTACACATTCATCAACACATCCATAGTTCCAAGGGTTTATTTAGCTAGGCAGTAGGTATAATTCAAGGTTTGGGGTAAATGCCTGCGCAGGTTTTTCAAATCATAGTATCCGGGAATCTGATCTAATGTCTTCGACATTCAAACATTCAGAGGCACGGCCAGATATCGACGAATACTAGTAATGTACGTGGGGTGACAAAAGTGTTTCCCCACTTTTTTTCCCCGCAAAAAAAGGTAAAAACTCAGCAACTTTGATATTCAATATCTCCATACATTTTTACATCAACTCTTTTTTCTGATTATGCCACACATATAAATAATTAATAAATAATTCCTTCCTACAATCAGAAATTCTGGTATGATTTTTGCTGGTAGAGTTGCCAGCTGGCACGACTTGAAAGTTGAGGATGAGAAAAATTGTTCGAATTTGTTAGCAAACGAGCCGCATCCCCACATGCATAGTTAAAATCCCGAAAAATATCATGTCCATTTTCCAGGGCTGATACTTTCGGAACGGAAGCATCTAATCAAATTGCTTACTATAAAGATCAGTCTCCGACCACTTCTTCTAATCTTAGAGCTGAAGGCATTTAAAAATTATCTTTCACACATAAAGTTGTTAAAATATTGCACATGTGGGTTTAAAGAGGGCGAGTTTTGCTATTTTTCGCAGGGAAAAAAGAATTGGGGAAACACTTTCAAATTTCACCCTAGATATATATTTATCCGTGTATCCGTGACTAGTATGTACTGTAAGTAGACAATTTAGGTAACTTGATAGCAAGAAACGTATCTTGAAGAGATATTGGAGGTACAAAGCAAATGGAAACCTTCGAAGAGGACCTTTGCATCTGCATCTATAAACATTTGAATTATTACACGGCTCTACGTTTCATAAAACCCACGAAAATACTACATAGTGGAGTGACTGATATTTCAGAGCTAACCGGAGATTGATAGTGTGGAGCATTCACATGTGCAAGTTTTGGGGGCTAAAACAGAGACAATTCGATTACAATGCAGCCTATTTGATACCGCCTCATAAATTCACTGAAAAACTGAGAGTATTAGACAATCTCCAAGAGACCTGAATATAGTCAAGTAGATAATGTCGAAAAGGAACCAGTGGCTAAGAGCCTGATGACGGGAGAGATATGAAACGCAGACAGGACTACCGCTGGGGCTGAACAGCCTAAACTCATGCAAGATTAGCGCTCTCATCACCTGATGGGCGACAACGAGGAGAATAATCTTTCACTAGGACGCAGAATTTTTTCCCTGTCCATTTCCCCAGCTACGTCGGTATCTCCTGTTACCATGGCTTCCATTTCAATTTCCGGTCAAAATTCAGGCCTCCAGATGGGGAGCAACCATGCGCCTATGCACAACTATTTTACTGCGCGTGTGTTTCCCAAATCCTGCAAGAGGTCAAAGTCGAAGTTCGAACTAACAGCGACTTCCCCTCCTAGAACAGTCGGAACCCCGCCCCCAACCGTTTTCAACGGTTCCATTTCCTCCTGATCCAAACTTCGTCGGACGCGATGCACTCCTCGATCGTATTCGGGATAAATCCTCGGTTCCGGGATCTCGGATAGTTCTCGTGGGTCTCGGTGGTGTGGGGTAAGCAACCCAAAATTCACAACGAGAGATGCGTCTAACGCTGACCTGACAACAGCAAGACTGGACTTGTTATAGAATACTGCCACCGGGTCCGGAAGCTGTCGGCTCATACTTGGATCTTCTGGGTTCACTGTAGTACTGCAGCACGCTGCGAGGAGAGTCTTCGGGATCTTGCTAACCGCGCCAGGATCCCTGGGCGTCAGAACCATGATGCCGATATCTTCCAGCTCTTCAGGAACTGGCTACAGGATGACAACATCGGTGAATGGATTCTTGTTCTAGACAATGTTGATGATGACGAACTGCTTCGCAAACCACCGGCTACCCACCCAAGCGCACGCTATGCTTCAACACAGACCCCGCTAGGCTGCCTTCTCGAGGTTTTTAATGGTTCAATCATTGTTACAAGCCGCAATAAAAAAGTTGCGCTAGAGATCGCTGGCCAAGAGAATTTGATTGATGTTCAACCGATGATCGCCGCTGAGGCAGTCGATCTCCTGCAAAACAAACTGGATTCAGAAACTGCACACGACACAAAAAAGGTGGCTCAATTGGTGGAAGAACTTGAATACATGCCACTCGCGATCGTTCAAGCGGCTAGCTACATTGTTCACCATTCGATCCGTTGCTCTGTAGCAACATATCTAGGGAAACTCCGACAAAGTGATCGACACGCCAAAAAGCTTTTGGACCACGAAGGCCTCCACGCCCAGCGAGACCGGGAAGCCAAGAACTCCATTTCCCTGACCTGGCAAATTTCGTTCGACCATATCCGGGCTACACAACAGTCTGCTGCGGATTTGCTTTCTTTGATGAGCTTCTTCAATTGGCAGGCAATTCCAGAAAGCCTTTTACGAGAGCAGGTCATAGAAGAAGACTCAGGCTCTTCCGAAAATAGCTTTACTTCTTCTAAGGATGCCACAATACGCCCGAGTGAAGAAGAGAGAGAGGAGATTTATACAAGCTCCAGTGAAGAGGATACTACAGACTCTGAATCTGAATATGACCTTGAGGACAGTTTTGAAAGTGATATTGCAACTCTCCGAGACTACTCCCTCATTACAGCCATCGGTACCAAAGATAACATGGTGTTCGCGATGCATCGACTTGTGCAGCTCACAGTTCGCACGTGGCTGAAAAGTGTTGGTCAAGACGAGAAGTGGAAGGAACTTTTCATTTCCAATTTAAACCATGCATTTCCAACTGGATATTACGAGGATTGGGAGATATGTCGGCCACTTTTTCCGCACGTCAAGTCCGCGATATCATATCAACCAAAGTCCAAAAACCGTCTACTGGACTTGGCTGCATTATTACACAGAGGGGCATGCTATGCTCGGGAATCTGGCAATTTCTTCGATTCGGAAGAAATGGCGATTTTATCAAGAAAATATCGAATAAGTATTCTTGGCGCAGAAGATGCACATACGATGAATAGTTCCTCACTCTTAGCAGCCATATATTCAGACCTCGGCCGCCTAGATAAGGCAGAACAACTTTTGATACAGGTGGTTGAAACTCGCAAGATGAAGCTTAGTGCTAACCATCCTGAAACGCTGGATAGTATGTTTCATCTAGCTATGATATATCGATACCAAGGCCGGCAAGAAGAGGCAGAGGAGCTTATGATACAGGTGATGGAGGCTTACAATACAAAGCTCACTGTCGATCATTCTGACATTCCGGTGAGAATGGGTAATCTGGCTTCGATATATCGGGAGCAGGATTGGCTAGAAGAGGCAGAGCAGCTTCAGAGACAGGTGGTAGAGGCTCATAAGACGAAGCTCGGCGTTGATCATCCTAATACGCTGATTGGTATGGGCAATCTAGCATCAATATATAAAGATCAAGGCCGGCTAGAAGAGGCAGAGCAGCTTTTTATACAGGTGGCAGAGGCCCATAAGACAAAGCTCGATATCGATCATCCTGATACGCTGATTGGCATGAGCAATCTAGCATCAACATATAAAGCTCAAGGCCGGCCAAAAGAGGCAGAGCAGCTTTTGATACAGATGACAGAGGCTTATAAGACGAAGCTCGGTATCGATCATCCTGATACGCTGATTGGCATGAGCAATCTAGCATCAACATATAGAGCTCAAGGCCGGCCAAAAGAGGCAGAGCAGCTTTTAATACAGGTGGCAGAGGCTTATAAGAGGAAGCTGGATACCGACCATCCCAACATGCTACACACTATAGCAAGTCTGGCAGCAGTTTATTACGACCAAGGCCGGCTAGAAGAGGCAGAGCAGCTTGAGAGACAGTTGTTAGAGAGTTGCGAGATAAAGTTCGGCGTCGATCATCCTCATACGCTGATCATTATGGACAACCTGGCTCACACATTTTGGTCATCCGGTCAACACAAAGCTGCTTTGTCATTGATGGCAGAATGTGTCCGGCGTCGAGAGCAAAGACTAGGTCCTGGCCATCCGACTACTATCAATTCCGGATATTGTTTCGATAAATGGATGATAATTGCCCTTGGCTCATTGTTCCCCTCATTGTTCATCTCATTTCATCGGCCACGGATCCTGAAGAGGAGATTCAAACCTCAATCAGCTCCACGAAGACCTCCCATCGAGTTTTCCAGACTTGGCGGTCATCGCAGGCGTGTCATCCTCTTCTGCTATTGGAAGATACATCAATCGATAGGCCTCGAGTCATTGATTCCGAGCACACATGCACGTGTTTAAGCCTTCGTGCGGTCTCTTTTCATGTTGTTTCATTGTTTTGTATTTAAATTGTCGACAAGTTCAACCGCGCAAATTCTCCTTTCGCAAAGCTGCATAATTCAAGAGTCTATTGCGGTGCTCTTAGAATGCCAGTAAGTGCAACAAAGCCATGGTGCAGAGTAGACTACCATATATTTTGACTCAAAAGATTTGAAGCGGGATTCAAGCAGGATTTATGCTAGCTTGAAAACAGATTTGACATTTCTAATTGAAGTCCAGGGCGGTGCCTTGTGTAGCTCTGTGGCAGCATACAGTAGATGAGCGCGTGCTTTGAAACCCCGGAAGAATTGACACATTAACACCTGTCTTGGTATGGCTACTTTGAGGATTTCAAGATATGCACATCTAAAGAAACAATTTTTCTCGAAACAGAGTACCGGTTTGTTTCCGCAGAAAACAGGCTTCATATTCCTACAAACACCACTGTAGGTCTTGATTTCAAAGAGAATACAGACCTCTGACAGAACCGGGAAATTTCCCAATGTAGTCTGGCGTTCGTACCAATGAGCAGGCCTCGGAAGCCGGACGATTAAACAGTAATACGGAGTATCCGTAGCCTGAGGTGACACCCGTGCGGTTGCGAAACGTATGACTATTACTGTATCCATACGACTCGAGTGAGATCAATACGATCTGCCCGGTCGATACTAACTCGAACGTCAAAAGTTCTAACATCAGCCAGAGCCCAATATTGAACAAGTTGACAAAAGTCCATATCAAGCCCCATCTATAATCAGGCCCTACCTAACAATATGATGAATTAAGAGCGGATAGTAGGTATCAATATAGACAAAGATAGCAGATACAGCGGAGAATGAGATGGAACAGAAAACGTACACCCACACCCACACTCAGCCCACATTCATCCAGATCTAAGTCATCAAATGGAAGTCAAGTCAAGTAAAGAAGAAAGAACCAACCCCCTAAACGCCCCTGCTATGAAATTTTTCCTTGATCCTGTCTGATGCTGCATACTGTTGAGAAGAGGGGATGAAAGGGGAAATGGGAAGAAAGAGCATAAAACCATAGAAACAGACGATGAAGAAAAAAATCAAGAACGAATCGTAGTACGCTCCAGATGTAGGGGATGAATCATGTACATGTAAGGGATCGCCAAAGAATCAAATCAAAATCAAGATCGGAAAAGAAAAGAAAAGAAAGAACATCCTCGGCTCCGAACCAAACAACCCCGAACCCAATCCAACCAACCACCCACCCGCCCAAAATAACCAGTGACAAGACAAAGACACGGAAACCAGTTACCATATCGAATGTAATTCACTGCCCAAGACCCTCGTGGTGCCCCGGAATCTCCTGGTTAGGATCCTGCTCGCGCGCCCACTTGGACATCGACCGGTCCAACTCATACTGCAAGCCCTCCAGACGGTTCTGGAACACATCCAATCTCCACCCGTCGTAGCCCGGCACGATCTCGCCCGGAGCATCGAGATCGTCTCTATGCCCCATCGTCTGCGGCTGTTGCTGTTGCTGCTGATGTGGCGCAGAGACAGGCACGGAGACTGGCATTGAGGGCACGGAGACGGGCATGGCGGTGACTGGGGTGGAGAGTGAGACGGGGATGGAGATGGGGGTTGGGGTTGGCGCGGGGGAGGAGATGGAGGGCGGGAGTGATGAGATGGGTGCTGGGATGGCTATTGAGGGGATGGCGGTTACGGGTGGGTGGACGGGGTGGATTGGGTTGAGGATGTGGCCGTGGTGATTGTGGTGTTGGTGGTGTTGGTGTTGGTGTTGGTGGTGGGCCTGGGATTGGGAGTGGTGGTGGTGGGCGTGCGGGTCGTGGGTGATTGGGGAGTGGAGCATTGAGTGCACGGATGGGTGGTGGGAGGGGTGGGGTTGGGGGTGGGTGAGTTCTGAGGGGTGATATACACGGCGAGGGGGGTTGGGATGTGAGTGGGAGTGGCGTTGTTGGTGTTGATGTTGGTGTTGATGGTGCATGTTCATTGCGTATGGTTCGTCGTCGCTGGCTATGACGAGGTCGGGCATGGTTGCCAAGTTTGTGGGGTCTGGAAGAGGTTAGTGATGTCTTTGATTTGGGGTAAATTTTTCTTTTTCAAAAAGCCTTGTTTCTTTGCTTTCTGATATGATATTGTATATCTGATATTTGGGGTGATTCCTGATACTTGGTATCTGGTTTCTGATATCAGATGTCAGGATGGGGGCTGTACCGTAGTTCATGGGATAAGGTGGAGTCTCCCTCGTGGGAGATTGTACATCCGGTGGTGAGATGGGAGTGGCTGCTCCCTCTTCTGGCTCGGGTGTGTAGCAAGACATATCGGACGGAGTTTCTGTTGCTAGTAGCATAAGTATGGCTGTTACTGATTACCTTCTTCGGCAAGAGAGGGCCAAAATTAGCAAGAGGAAAAAAACATACTCGGTTCAGGACTCTGTAGGTCGGCGTCTTTATCTGGATTCTTTTCCCACTGGGTCCCATAGCGACGGACGAATCGAGTAAGTCGTTTAGGGTCAACATCTTGACCTGCTCGTCGAAAGGCGGTTTGCTTGCCCCGGGCGGCACGCTTTTGCTTTTTGCGAATCATGACCTGCACCTCTGCGGCTTTAATATTCTTTCGGATATTCCAGGCAGCGAGTCGATCTTTGTATTGTTTTTCTCTGAATAGGTGTAGATGGTTAGGAGGGTGTTATGGCAGAACGAGGTTTGGTTTAATAAACTTGAAGGTAAGAGAAAAAAGAAAAATACATGGAGAGGCAATTCAAAAGAAAGTCAGAATAGAAGAAAAGTGGTGTGATACGAGGCAGCAAAGTTATGTTCCCTTTCCATGATGCGTTTGACATCTCGCAATTTAAGCTGGTCACTGCGGTACAGTTGTTCGATGGTTTCGCGGTAAACGTGCCAGTCTTCGGATCGGCGGGGCCGGAAAGGACCGTTAGGTGGTCCGGTTGGCGTTGTACTGGGGGATTGAGGGGACATCATCATTGACGGGGGAGGGAAACGGTCCATAGTGAGTGTTCCGTGCTCTCATGCCGGTATATGACAATGATAAATTTGTTTGTTTTATGTTAAGAGAGAAAAGAGAAAAGAGAGGGGGAAAAAGAAAGTAAGTAAAAAAGGTAGGAGAGAAGAAGGAGCCAATATAATGTAGTTTTTGGTATGGAGAAGAGAGAAAAGGGGAAATTTTTAGTTTCTTTTTTTTTTAAAAAAAAAAAAAAAAAAAGAATTAAAAGAATTAAAGATTCAAAAAGAAAAGTGAAGGGGAAAAAAAAAAAAAAATGAATATAGAAGAATGCGATCACCAGGCAACTTCTCAGATCAGGGCCAAGGAATCTCTTTCTCTTTGCGGCGCGCCGCAGCGGACGCACGACCCCCTGCTTCCCCGGCCAAATCAGGTTGACCACTGCAAGCTATGGGGATCCATCCTGGCTGACACTGATCGTCAACGGCCAATAGCTACACCCAATCATCCTATTGGGAGATGATCTCCGTGTTCCAAATGAAATCAAATAGTGTATATAGTAGGTAAGCTGTAAGCGATCCAGCCCAAAGAAAAAAGAAAAAAAACAAGCCAGAAGAAAAAGACATGGAGTAATCAGAAAATGGGTAACAAAGAATTGTCTATTGTGGAGCTGGGCAAATCGCGTACCTTTGACTCGGGACTACTGTACAGCCTAACCGAACTATTACATGCAGTGCACTGGCCGCAAATTAGATGCATTTTCCGCTGCCTTTTTTATTGAGAGTTGCGGCTTACTATTGCCACTTCCTATTGGCTGCTACGAAGTTTACGTCAAATTGAATCTCGATGATCATATAATCATGTAAAGATTATTTAATTTTGTACATTGCTTTGAACGACTTTCGATGATTTTACTCATAAAATCAAAAATACCATCTCTACTAGTATATCCTAGTATATCTCGATCTCAGACCATGGGTGTATCCATACGTATCAATGGTCCCGGGAGCGGCCCGAAACACTCCCTTTGACAGCTTTGTCTTTTCAGCTCATAACACTAAGATTTCCACCGTCATGGTTCTGTGACAAGCCACTTTTTTCAAATGCAAATATTCAGCTAGTTTAGGTTTCATTGAAGTATTTCCTACAATGTTTTATTCTGTATATCCATAATTCACTCGGCAGTTGTTCACTACATCCCTCGTGTCCCGGACGCAAGGGTGGGGGCGTAGCCGTTAGAACATGCCTACGTATGGCCGTTGAGACAAGTGTCATCCCCAGAATGTCAAATCAATCAAGGGGACATGCGACAGGTAGATCGCCATAAATAAAAAAAGGGAAAAGCAGTAATATAAAAAAAAAAAAAAAAGAAAAAAGAATATATGTCAAAAATCTCCCCTATGTTCCCCGTATATGCTCCCCGAAGTATTCAGTACCGAATACATTCTGCGCTTTGGTCCCTATCTTTTCCGGCCGAAACTCGTGGGTCGGGGATTCGGTCCTTCAGCTGCAACAATTCAAAGAAAATTCATAAAGAGAAAAAAGAGAAAAAAGAGAAAAAGAGAAAAAGAGAAAAAGAGAATTAAAAAATCCCCAAATTTCTGGAAATGTGAAATGTCAAATGTCAAAGAAAATCTAATCTTATCCTAGTCTAAAAAGAAAAGCAAATTGTCTTCCCCCAAAAAAAAACAAAAATCCTAAAAAAAAATCCACCTGGGCAATCAAAAATTCCCGGAAGCTCCCCCTGCTAAACATTTCCAAGCTAATGTGCTAAGCTAGGTTGAGGTATATTCTGTAACGCTCGCGTGTACAAGGTACATAAGATGATCCTCCGGGTGGATTCACGATAGAGGGTCAAAGTACCTCGAGCAATCCTGCACTAGCCCAAATCCCAACGCCTAGAACGCACGGATGGGCTTAGGTGGCAAGGCATCGCTGCAGTGATCGACGCGCTCAGTGCTCGGGAAGGATGCTCCTAGTTCCCGAGCCACAAAGAAAAAGGTACGGGACATCCTCTTCTCGTACTTTCGACTCCTTCCACTTTTGGTGGCAAGAATGAGCCGGAAGTACCAAAGTATGAGGAGAGGGGGGGGGAAGGAAAAGACATAATCGGGCACCGTCCCTACACCGTGCATGCTCCGGGGACTAGGGCTCGAATGGGTATGGATCGATGGGTTTGGTGCTAAAATGCGGGGCCGCGGGGCCGCAGTCGTGTATGTGGATATGGGTGTGTTGTTGTTTTTCTTCTTGGGTCTTTTGAGGGGGGGGGTTCTTTATTTTAAGCAGAGAGGGGATCTTTCTTGATTCTTTTTCCTTTTTCGCTCTCAAGCTTACGATGACGGCTTTGCGTGAAACACTAGGCCTGCTGAAATGGCAGAAAACGGCATAAGGAGCATTTCCCGCGTGGAGCAGGGGTCCACATTGCGCGCCGAAATGGACGGAGATTTGTACCGTGCTCATCGCCATAGGCCCCACGGACCACCGTTCACCGGCTCGGATCGCCTGCAGGTACTAGGATGTAGCGCGCAGACCGAGTAATAAAAAAGTGATTCACTTGCAAAAGGGCCAGACCATAGGAACCTTAGAGCGTATCGGAAGAGTTGGTCTTATTCCCCCTTCCCCAGTCAAGTACGTCGAGTCCAGGCCAGATGGGAATGGAAGGATTTTTCCGGTCCACGAGTTACCCCTTGTGGCCTAGGAGGGGGGGCGGCTGTGTCCAACCGGCGGATGACAGGCCACTGATGATTCCAGCCTTGTTGATCGATCGGAGGAACCAATAAAACTTCAACGGTTGATGAATGTACATGCGGTACGAGGGCACGCACCCACGCTTATCAAAAGTACCACTTCACAGGGGGCGCAAGTCGGGATTCGGGATTTGTGGCATCGGAGGGGGATCGTGCATCCCCATGACAAGTCGCCTATGAAAGAAAGGGGGGAAAGAGAGGAAGGGGAAAAAAGGGGAAAAAGGAAAAATAATCCCCCCCCCCCCTTCCCCCCCAAAAAAAACCAAAGTGAGGCTGCGTGAAATTTCTCACAGCATGATCCCTGTAATCTAAAGTTCCAGCCTCGTTCAGGGTCGACTCTTGGCGGGGTTTAGTCGAGTCTCAGCAGCTGCCACGGCTGCAGCCGCGACAGCGGAGTTGTTCGATCCTGCGCTGGCAACGTTGCTCGCATGCGCTAGCAGGAACTTGCAGCACGTCAAAGTGTATTTACAGGCGCGAGTCCAAGTTTCGTCATTCTGATTAAATCCAAGCTTAATGCTGGCATCCCCAATACGATCTTTTTGAATCTCATAGGGTAGTCGAAGCCCGGGGGCGGTGGCGCTAGTCTGCCCGCGACGAGGCGATGTTACTGGGGCGGGAGTCGATTCGACGAACTGCCCCAACTGGCGCAAACACTCGAGGAACGCCACCATACCTGCGTCAAAGCGTCGATGCAGCCAAGGGAGATTAAGAGGAAGATCTCCAGACGAAAAAAGGTCCAGTTGGGTAGTTTTGGGCGCAACTCGATCAGTGGCATTTGGCCCGGTTGGATGCACGGGATACTCAATCTTGTCGATCTGAGAGGTGGACCCCAGCGGCTTCAACCGATAACCTTGAAATTGAAACCCAAGCCGCTCTGCAATTGTCGACAGAAGTAGACAGGTCTGGCCCCAGGCGGCGTTGATCTCGGGCCACTCAACCGAGGGGTTGGCTAGACGGCCTAGACGCAGGCCATTGATGGTCCCAAAATACCCATCATGCCCGATGCAAAATGCGTCATTGTAGACATTTGTCCGTTGTAATCTCTCTAGCTGCTGCGAGTCATGGTCGTAGCGCATATTCAAAGCATCCCGTTCGGTTTGAAACTCCGCCAGTGTCAAGGCAAAGCCGTTGCGGGCTCGCCAAAATCTTTCTTCGTCAGCATCTAGTTGCTGGGATTCTTCCTCGAGTCCTGCAATCTCTTTGTCCAGCTGAGACTTTTCTCGTTCCAGCTCCTCCAGTTCCACAAAGGCCGCTTTCTCCGCTTCGAGACTTTCTTTCAAGGATGCCTCGGCGGACGCTAATTCGTCCGCGCTCGGGACTGAGGCATTCAAGCTGCGAAGGAACGAAATATAGGCGTCGCGCTCCTTTGTAGCCCCAGCTAGACGTTTCTGTAGCCCCTCCACCAGCATATCCGTACACTCCACACATATCGGATGATCAATATCCGAGCGTGCTGACACAATCTCAAAGAGACGAGTGGCTCGTTCCACTTGGCTGGAAAAGGACCCCCCTTCCTCTAGAGTATGATCTTGGCTTTTTCCGGTACTTTTGCCCTTGGGGCGACTTGGTAGGGTCTCAACAGCCGGCGGTACAAATTGTGATTCCGTAAGCATCACGAATGACATGTTGCCGCTATCACCGCGAGGCAACGCCGGAGGATTACTCTGGCTTCCCGACCGTGGCCCAGGAATGGACCTTCTGTAAACCGGTGGCGTAGCATGCTTTGAGGTACGATCGTAAAGTTCCCGTCGTTCTGAAGGGTAGGAGGTTCGATTTGCGGATGACGCAGCGCCATGGTCCGATAGTGTTCGGCCTGTGGAGTCTGTTCGGAGCTTGGTTAGGATCAACGCATAGCTTCGCCTGGAAACATAGGTAAAGCTTACTGGCAAGTAGCTCAAAGGCAGCTGGGTTGAGCGCCTCAAGTGAGCCATCCAGCTTTAATGCCGTTCGGCAC
Source organism: Penicillium verhagenii (assembly GCF_028828195.1). Lineage (NCBI taxonomy): Eukaryota > Fungi > Ascomycota > Eurotiomycetes > Eurotiales > Aspergillaceae > Penicillium > Penicillium verhagenii. Next base: position 420,260 of record NW_026643168.1, on the reverse strand, counting down.
TTCTGGCAATACATAGTGTGTGGTGGGGATTAGTTCATTCTTGGGGAGATTGAATGTGGGGAGAGGTTCAAGTTGGGAGCGGCAGCGGGAACCTTGGAACGTCATGTTCTCGTTTTGTCCGTTTGTTTTTTTTGAACTTTCGCGACTCCGCAGTGCAGCTGCTCGCTCAATAGTATTTTTTCTTTCTTTACTCTCAATATAATCCTTCCTTTCTACTGTCTGATAACGAAGACCACGACCACATCCACGAATCCAATCTCATACGGAAAAAAAACAAAACAAAAGCCATGTCCCTTGAAGGTTGATCCCGTGTATGAGATCCGACCGCGTCGACTTACGCGCACTCGCTCGCGTTCCTCTGCGCCGCAACGACTTTAAGTCCGATGTACGATAATAAGCCTCCATTGGCGACCGACATCATGGAGCGACCCGCGAAACGCCAACGACTCTCTTTGCCACCGGACATACCAGAGGAAGAGGAAGTGACAGAAGAGTGGGACCTACAGGCAGCGCGCGCCCAAAATGACATGCGACTGAAATCAATCTTTGAGGGAATATTTTCCAAATACGGCAAGGACTTTACGGAAATAGGCGATGAGATTGATCTAGAAACTGGGAAGATTGTGGTCGATAATGGCCACCTATCGAGCATGCACGAAGGGGGCGACAATGGAGACGAAGGCGCGCAGACGTGGCTCTACGAGAATGATTTGTCACAGGAGGGGGATACAGACGGGGATGAGATAGACGAGGGCCAAGAATCGCCTAGGGGAAGTTATTCCCAAGGTGAACCATTAGGCACTAGCGGAGCCGATCCGGAGCCCGCCAAACCTTCATGGACTGCAACAACGCATCATCAGCGTCATCATCATCAGTCTGGCGATGACATAGTCAACAATTCTGTTGTTCAATCTTCACAGGCTCCAGACCCATTCGATAATGACCGGCCAGCAGACCCTGTTTGGCAAGCGCCCGAGTTGCCCACTCTCTTCTCCACGCCCACGGCCGAAACAAGGCGGAAAGGGGTCCCGAAACTTCCACATCTCGAAAGGGAAGCATCTCCACCAGGTTCTGGATCATTATGGAGTGTGCCTAGACGAGGGCGCCCACGTACAGAAGTTAAACCCAAATCAACGCCGAGCGAAAGCCGGCTCCGGGCGAAACGAAAGTATCATTCCAGCCCTGTGGCGCACGACTGGTCATTTGCAGCCACGCCAGATGGAGATGAATCAGACGACCCGCTTCAGGAATTCCAACCTTCGCCTTCCATCTCGAAACATGTGGCGAAGAATATTCGCGGGAAACACCTGCAGCAGCCATCGTCTCGTACAGCTCGCCTACGTGCTCCCGATGCACAACTCCCGCCTCGCCAATCCCAGTCGGACCAATCGGCTACTGCAGCTGAGCAGAATAATAAACTTCGAGGCCACGCGAAACAAGATTTGGAAAACCATGTGGCATTTGACGCCTCTGATTTACCATACGATTCAAATGCACATTCTCATTCCCACGTTTTCTCTACCACGCCATCGGAGACACCTGTCAACAAATCAAATCGAGGTCTGACGCCTGACGATGCCAAGCTAATCGTTCGCATGAGGCACGTCCAAAAAAGAAAATGGAATCAGATTCACGCCTGTTTACCACATCGAACACAGCCTCAGATTTATCAATGGAATCTATTTCATTGGACAGAACGCCGCGCAAATCCCCCTCCACTCTCTGCTTCTTGGACCCAATCCGAGCTTGAAACTTTGGAATGTCTCAAAGAGGAGCCCGGTCTCACATGGCTGGATATTACGAGTAAAATGCCAACTCGCACCAAAACGGAAATTGAGTTTGAGTTGCTCCGGCTCTGGGTTGGAGATGAGGTATGGCATGGCCATGTGGGCCGAGCGCATGACCAGGAATCTGAACAGAGACAAGAGGCCAATAAGGATGCGCAGGCAGTAGATTATCGAGAGCAGATTGTTGCTTCCATTGAGCGCTATACCCCCGCGTCTTTTGAGACATTTTCCAGGGAGGCTTCTGAGGCCGACACTATTCTCGCAAACAAAGGTCCAATGGTATTTGACCTACTAGATGACGATGACGACACAACCGACAACATCAGAAAATCACCATCGCCCTCCAAGCTATCTGTCTCCTCTATTGAGAGCAATCCAGGAGCTGGGATATTTTCCCGCAGAGCCTTTGATACTGACCCTACTGTCGAAAGCAAAGGTCCAATTGTATTCGAGGACCTCCTTGACGATGATGACGAAGATGACAATATGGGCAGCATGAGTCATGTATCATCGCCTTCCAAGCTGTCTGCCATCTACTTTGATAGTCCAGCAGCCAGCAGACAAGGATCAAGAACGCCGAACAGAGCGTCCCCCATCAAGCGTTTGGATTTCAAAAGGCTGCCCTGATTCATAATGACCTGTGGACTCGGTCAAGAAAGTCATTACATAATGTTCCAAGTAATTGACTACTATTCATGTCAATCATACCTTGTACTATATTGTATCAATAAATTTATTGAAAATCTTCATCCCGTGCATTCAAAACATCAGCCAGTGTCGTATCAACAGCTCCACCAACATCACCAGCCTTAGCCCAGAATCGAGATAGATGCCGTGACCCCGAATCCGACAGCATAGTGACAATGCGATGACCAGGCCCCATCTTCTGCGCCGTCTTCACAGCCGCAAAGCAATTAACAGCACTGCTGCTCCCGATAAAAATCCCATCTTTCTCAACAAGCCACCTAGCCATCGCCAGCGCCTGCGCATCCGTCACCCGAACCGCATCATCAACAAGCTCCTTGCCAACCTCAAAGTTGGCAGTAACCCGATTAATCCCAATACCCTCAACAATCGTATCCACCTGACGTCGTCGACGGGTCCCCTCCCGCTCCTTCACGTCAAACATCACCCCATACCGCACCCGATTGTACAGCCCGCTCCCCTGCGGATCGGCCAACACAACCGTGATATTCGGCAAAAGCGGCTTCAGGTACCGCGCCACGCCAGAGATAGTCCCGCCTGTTCCGGCGCCCGCTACAAAGGCGTCGATCCGCCCGTTGCACTGCGCGTAGATCTCGGGTCCACTGCCGCCGTAGTGGGCGCGCCAGTTCGCTTCGTTCTCGAACTGGTCTGCGAAGAAGCCGCGCCCGCGCGCCATGCGTTCTGATGGTTCGACCTGCTCGCCCTCTGTGTCGGAGATGGGCACGGTGGCTGAGGCCGTGTGGGCTGTTGCTAGTGCTCTGGCGCGGTTGACGAAGTTTTCTTTTTCGACGATCGGTGCTGGGGGCACGCGGTCGACGATTGCGCCTAGCTTCAATAGCAGATTTGACTTTTCGATTGCCTGGTCTGAGGGCATGCAGCTGGTTTTTCTGTTAGCTTTTTTTTGGAAACTTTTGGTTGGAGGCTCTGGTGGCTTTACATGTGCGCTAGGTATCCCTTGGCTCGGGCTAGAGATGCTAATGAGATACCGGTTGACCCTGATGTTCCTTCATAGATTGTGTCGCCGGAATAAGGTGTTAAGATACCCTGTTCTTCTGCCTGTCTGGAATCAGTATAGGTACGTTAAGTAGTTGAATGTTAAAGATTCATACCAATTCAATCATACTTAATGCAACCCGGTCTTTTGAGCTTTGCCCAGCACCATTCAAGAACTGTAGAATACCATAGTCAGAATGAGTATCGTTAATTGTTATATCAAATTCGCCGCGGGCTTGCATACTTCCGCCTTAGCCAAGATTTCACATCCCGTCGCATCCGACAGGGATTTGATCCGGAAAAGAGGTGTGTTCCCAATACATCCTTCGATACCTTCTACTATGGCGGGAGGTCCTGGACGAGCAACAAGCTCATCTGATCGTGCTGTTGCAGTTTCTGGTTTCTCGCGCCGACGAGAATCAAGTATGTCTTTGCATACGATGGTCAGGCAGACACCAGCGACGAATGCTGTGCCGATATACACAGCAGAGCGCTCTGGCATTGTTGCTCTTTTTTGGTTGTTGGTTCTCTTAAGATATCTTTAGTTTGAGGTTGGTGATTTTATGAATTTGGAGATGCCGTGATAGGACGCTCGGACCATCTCGGTCAGTTGAGTCTGGACGCCAATCAGCGTTCTGTGGTACGGTCTGTCCGCCTATCAGCAGTCACCCTTGGTCATACCGCCTGGCTGTTCTGCCATGTGTGGAGCAGTCAACTGGTGTCTTATTCAAGATGACATCTTGAAGACATTGAAGTACACTCTGAAAAAAATAGCAATTTTACATGACAGAAGTGACTCGATTGCCCTCACATGCCCAGATGGGCATAGAATGGAGATACAAAGACAGATACATAGACATCAGCACAGAACTAAGATTTGCGATCTCTGCAATAGAAATTCTCGTGCGCCACGCTTAGACTTTGGACTGTGTATATGAGAGATCGGGAAGTTTCGAAGTATTTAAGGATTTCAAAAGAAAAGGGATTGATGTCAGGGTCAATCACCATGACCTGGCTCGCCTTCTCGAGCCAATACTGTAGCAGGCGATTGTTGATGTGTTTGACAGCAGAGTCAGTGGGGAACCAAGCCGTCACACACTGTAGAGCATCTGGGGAATGATTAAGGGTGAGTAAAATTTGAAATGTGAATTGAAATTTGAAATTCTTTTGTGATGTCTATTTATTCAAAGTTCAATGGAACTATATACATGATTGTACAAAGCAAAAACACAATAAGTATGAACACCAGATCGCTTTATTCCTATGCTTTATGGGGTTTCCTAGAGTGGTAGATGCGAATGCTGGTTGATGTTGTCTAGGCTGAGCTCGGAGTTGTATATTAGTGAGGCTGGGCTTGGAGGTGGCCAGCACCGGGCTGGGCTTGTAGGTGGCTAGTGAGGCTGGGCTTAGAGGTGGCTAGTACTAGGCTGGGCTTGGAGGTGGCTAGTGAGGCTAGGCTTGGAGGTGGCTAGTGAGGCTGGGCTTGAAGGTGGCTAGTATTAGGCTGAAGTTGACTGGTGATGGTCTGTGGAAGATCTTAGAGTTATATGTTAGTAAGGCTGGGCTTGGAGGTGGCTAGCACTAGGCTAGGCTTGGAGGTGGCTGGGCTGAAGTTAATTGGTGATGGTCTGTGGAAGACCTTGGAGTTGTATGTTAGTAAGGCTGGGCTTGGAGGTGGTTAGTACTGGGCTGGGCTTGAGTGAGGTTGGGCTTGGAGGTGGCTAGTGAGGCTGGGCTTGAAGGTGGCTAGTAAGGCTGGGCTTGGAGGTGGCTAGTACTGGGCTGAAGTTGATTGGTGATGGTCTGTGGAAGACCTCGGAGTTGTATGGTAGTAAGGCTGGGCTTGGATGAAATAGTATGCCTGTGGAGAACTGACTGGTATTGTTGGTCTAGGGGACCTTGAGGCTGTATGCTGATAGGTGAGGTTGGCCTTAAGAATAATAATAATATTATATTATATTTTAATGATGATATAATATTAATATTGTTTAATCTATTATCTTATCCCCTTCTTTTGGTAGGGGTAAAAGTGGTAAGAAAGAGAAGATAGGGGGGATAAGAGGGGTAGGGGGGGTAGTAGGAGTAGTAGTAGTAGAGGTAGGAGCGGAGGTAGCAGTAGTGGTAGTAGGAGTAGAGGTAGTGATAGGTGTGGTAGTAGTGATAGGTGTAGTAGGAGGAGTGGGAGGAGCGGGAGGAGCAGGGAGGTAGTAGTAGTGGCGGTAGGGGTAGTGGGGGCGGAGGCGGAGGCGGGGGGAGTAAGGGTAGTGGTATGGGTAGTATGGGTAGCCCTCCTCTGCATCTGACCTGGCCGGGGACGGCCACGAGGCCCACGACCACAAGAGGCACTAACACCACGGGGACCTGAGGGGATGGGTAGTGTAGGGGGACGGGGACCACCGCCACGACCACTACGACCATGGCCAGGGACACCACACAGGCCTCTGCGCCATTGGCTGCAGGAGGCCTGCTATAAGATATATTAGCCTTTTATATTCATCAAAATAGGGATAAAGGAATCAGTAGATCTTACTGTGTGTATCTCAAGGATGTTGAGCATCCTGCTCATCGGGCATTGTTCCACAGAATGGCCTGCTCCGGGATGGAGGGGACACTGCATAGAGAGAATTGTTAGTACATATTTTCAATCGAAACGTGGCTTTCATCTGATTTTCATCTGAACTCATCTGATTTCATCTGATTTCATCTGATTTTCATTAGATTTCATCAAATTTCATCAATTCTACTTACTTCAGCGAAGTTGTGGAAGCGGGACATCTTGACTGATGGGTAGCTTCCCTTGTGGAACACGAGATACTCTGATGCGGATTCCCATCCGTAGATTTGGGGTTGGGGTTGCATTTTTCGTATGTTCAAGCATGTCGATTGTGTTTCGGGGGTACCGCTGAGATGACGTTGGCGAGAAGGCCAAAGATAAAGAGGGAAAGTTGCATGATGTGTGGATTTGTTCTGTTCGGAGTGGTTCTAGGTAAGGGTATTAGTATAGCTCTGCCTAGTTGTAATTGTAGGGGTTTATCAAAAGGGAGGTGGCGAGTGAAATAGGATAGAGTAGGGGATAGGCGGATTTGATATTTCAGATTGTGTTTGTTGAGAGAATCAAGATTTATCACGCGCACATGAAAGGCACAAGTTAATACGAACTTACCTTGGAAAAATTGGTTGATTCGAGTTGCGTAGAGTAAAGAATGCCGGGACTATGAAGTCTTATATGATCGCATTCTTTAAAATCACTCTACTGCCATAACCTAATTTCACATGCAATTTCTAACTTCACTGCCCTGTTTCCTACCTATCTTGTATTTATTATTTATACATATATAGGAATATCTTAGTAAGGGATTTGATCTAAATACAGGTCACTTTTAGAATAGACTTGAGAATAGACTTGAGAATAGACTTGAGAAGGGACTAGAGAATGGATTGATTATAGAGTTTAAGGATTTAATGTATAATGGAGTTTGAGGATTCCGTATATAATGCAGCGCTGTATATAATGGAGTTCGAAAACAAATATGAATTTGGAATTACTTGTAATTTACTTCAATGTTTCTGCTGGTCGGAAAGTTGAAATTAGGTTATGGCAGTAGGGTGGCGGTTATCGGCCGCCATAACCTCACCTGAACATCTAGTGCTCTCGGAGTCCCAAGAACAACCCTTCACCAGCAGTTCCAATGGCAGCCAAGCAGGCACCATATGGTGCCGAAAAGAGTACTCGCCGGAACCCACTTGAAGGCTATCACAGGCTACAACTTCACGGCTGAGTCAATGAAGGATCTCGATGGAATCGCAGCTCGTCTTGCCGGTGTAATGGGTCTTGAGTCTTGACTCTTGAGTCTTGATACAAGTCACCAACTTCATTACCTCTTCTCTAGCGCTTGTCCTGTCACCCAAGACGTGATCGCCAAATTCGCTAAAGACAGGCAAGCCGATTTTCTCACTGCACAAGAACTTTCGCGCAGTTCACTTCCACGCCGTGATCAATGCGGTCTAACATGCGAATAGATTCACTGTCGCCCTCTTGGCGGATCAGCCGCTAACGCTCGACACTCAGAATGTGACCAGTGACAACCTTTTTGACCTGCGGCAGTCGTGGTGGTCTAGAAAATCGTTTTGATAATCTATGAGAATAACGATAAACCTTAAACATTGACTACCAGTTTACAAAATTTCCATGAAATTTGTATCAAGGGTTCTATTACGTACAGATTCTAAATTATAATTGATCGAAGCTAACATTTGAACAATTCAATGTTCTATAGAACCATCAAAAGCCCCGCCCCGACAATTCCAGCCATAATGTTGTTGGGGTTGGCGGTGGGAGCAGCTGCCAATCCCTTGCTGCTAGTTGAAGTAGCAGTCGAAGCGCTCGTGGTGGATTTAGCAGGGAAATTCAGAACCTGCGATGGGCTTACAACAGCAGTCGGAACTGTCGCCACTGCAGTTGTTGATTCAAAGACGCCGGAGATGGACGTGGTTCCACTGCCAATCTCCAGGATTTGATCCTCGCTTTCTTCGAGATTCCTCGGAGCCATAGATATTTCGTTGTTCGATAGATCGTAGACCACATAGGCATTGCGCAGGAAGTTGTCTGCTAGCACTAACGTCTCGCCGAAACTTGGGATAATATCGAACTCACATGTATCACCATCTCCCTTGCCGATGAAATCACTGAGCGGGCTGCTGATGCTGAAGTCGATGAAAGTGAACGTTATATTGTAATTGCTCTGACTCATGGCGCAGTCGATTGTTGGCACTACTGTGTCATCCCATAAAACGTCCAAGTCTTGATATATTCCCTCAACGATCTTATTCGGGAGGAATGTCTTCGTGCTCAGTGAATCCAACGCCATATAAGCAGGTAGATCAGATGTTTGACTCCTCGAGGTCCCATTTTGAAGAGTAACCTCCGTCACCAGCACCACCGGGAGGTAGTGTACCCCATCCAATGCCGGGATAGACATAGTATGCAGTTCACCGGTATACTTGGCCGTATTCACACCACCAAAAAGGATAGTTCCTTCTGTCCCCTCATCCGTCGAATCATCCACCCATAGACTATATGCAGCTGACTTGATATGACCACCGTCGATCAACGCCTGAAGAATCGTTGCAGGCGCATCCGATTCCTTTCCCGGAATATACCCCAGGCCAAGAACATGGCCGGTGGAGTCGGCATAATTCACTGCTAGGTCCATGGCTGATAGTGAGATATCATCTATGACCACATCATCGCTCCCAAAGTCTCCAATGAAAACTTCATTACCGTACAATCCACCCCCGGCATATGTGTGGTTGAAATCATCGTTTACAAACTGGTACGTTGAAGAGGCACCGACATCGAAAATAGAACTCGAACAGTTTGAGGTTTTGCACCATGATGAATTAGTGGCCGTAACTGCGAGATAGCCACTACTTGTATCCAGCCCAACTTGAATCGTTTGGGGTGGAGTACCAATGTCGAGGTCAAAATAGTACATGGGAAGGAGTCCGGGATCCTGCAAAACTCTCAGTCCCTGATCGTCGGAAATATGAGTAAAGAAAAAAAGACATACCGCTACTCCGAAGGAGTTGGAGACAACATCTGCCCTTTTTGCCAATCGATTTGGTTTGTCGCTTCCGCGTTGAATCGGGAGTTTGACAACAGCAGGTACATCGCGCTGGTGGAGTGACAATGCCCTCGCCCCAGTCCACGCTATACAGGCGCCCAATAATAATGGCTTGAAAACCATGACGAGCGCGCGTGTTGAGAGTCCGCAAGAATCGAAAAGGCTTTGAATGGAAATTATGAGATTCGTGACAGAAATCAAGGAAAGATGAGGGAGCTTATGACAAGGCCCGTATCCGTATCCGTGAAAGGGACATGGGAAAAAGTAGGATCTGGAAAAATTTCTAGGTCATGTCAGTCTAAAATTAAAAGGGGACTCAATGGGTTGTGGTCATTCGATACTAGTCAATACGACTTTGCTAGTGTCCGTCCAAAAGTGCTTGAACCCTGGACATCGAGTTGCGGGGGTAGAGCCCCATGGACTCTAGCGGCCCTACCCGAGGTGGCGCTAGTCGTTATGGGCAACCGACTCGGGATGCAGTACATACTAGTAGTAGTATATCTCCGTCAAATGTACGTACTAAGACATCAATCACCTATAGCACTTGAAGTCTTTGAACGATTGACCAGGAGATTTCGTTCGGGATTGTTCACTAAAGACTTGGGCTCAGGACCCCATTCTGAGACAGTCTGGTTCGCGTAAAACTGGTAGCGGCGAACTAGCCTGCTTTGATCTAGTATTATTGAATTATTTACCGGGTGTCGGCTCAGGGCTGAACGTTGTTAGTTGTGCCCCTGTGGGTACTGTGGGTCGTTCAAATGTTGATTTGTCACATTGAGCCCTGGAAAAGCTCTTTACACCCGGAACAGTACAAGTCCCTTCTTAAGTCCCTTCTCAAGTCTAGTCCCTTCTCAAGTCTATTCTCAAGTCTATTCTCAAGTCTGTTCTCAAGTCTATTCTAAATGATCATATTCCTGTTTGTGATAAATACAATACGGGAAACAGGGCGGTGAGGTTAGAAATTGAATTTGGAATGTGTCGTTGGAGGGCTATCGGCCACCGCACCCGGAACAGTGAATCCGGCATTCGGCTCATCGCTCCACTGCATCGGCGTACGGGCATTATCCCTCCCTTTCTTCTGTAATATTGCTCGCGCTTCTTCCAATTGCTCGGATCCTACGAGACAACGCGCTTTCATTTTCGTCTGCCACCCTGAGACGAGATTTTTCAGTTCTGTCAGTTTCTATGGGCGCAGGCTATTTCGAGTCTCCTTTCGTTTTTATATAGTCAAGTTCCACGTGATCGAAGATGAGTATCATGGTCAGCTCATTGGATGTAGATTCGATGGTTTTGATGATTTCATCGATGTCGGGGATACATAGATGGCATCTCGCCCATAGCCATCGTATTGTATTTGGAGAGAACATTTTTGTGAATCCCGTGTATGAATCGATGGAATTGTAATCAGCGATGTCATAGCCTATGTTTACTTGCGGGAATTTGTAGACTAAATTATAAAATCAGTAATTTTTGTCAGACAGCTTAGCTTTAACTACTTGGGCTCAGTTATGCAACATCCACTCCTAGATCTCTTATATATGGGACTTTCTCGGTGATTCCTTTGACGTTACCCCAGCCACCTGCATCGCTCGCAGACTTGCCGCTCTTAAAGCTTGTTGGGTATATTTGATATACGACTCCCTCTTTTCACTACTTTGGTGCAGTGCAATTAGACTCAGATCCTGACGTGGAGGTATAACCCGAAGTGGGCGAGTCGCTTGTACATACGATTGACGAAAGATTTCATGCACATGTGTTTTTGGTCATAGACTATAGTCTACAGAGAGCCGAGCGTCTTTGCTAATTGAAGAAACTTGACGGTGAGGGACCTTGGGAGTTACTCGGTCCTTTTTAAATCAGAAGATAAACAGTCCCGAACCACTCCGTACGCCATGTACAACATGAACATTGAAAGCCGGATCTGAGTACGGCATACCCCACAGATTCCACTCAATCAACGCCTCTACATTGTGCCCCACCTGCCATTTTCAGACGTTTCACGATGCGGGGTTGAGAAGAGTCCTCAAATGGATCTTGAGAGATTTGGCATTGAGCTTTACCTAGTCTAGTGGATACTTTCATTCGTAAATGTACTTAATTATCCAAGACCCAATGCTGTAAACAGTCCTGTGAGAAGAAACTTTGTACTTCAGATTCTCCGAAGATATCCCAGACTCCCAGAGCACTACACGTATGATCTTTTTCTGTTCACCTGGCCAACCCACGTCCCAAATTGTATTATTCGCACTTGAATCACACCGCTACTTGATTTTCTAATCAAGATAAGTAGATGTTTCCTTTGCTATTTAACTTCCACTCTCATAATAACATATAAAGCCTTCTGGATTATTTAAATCGCTGAAAGTTACGAGATCAAGAAAATGACATCGTCACCAGAATGGGATAAAATGCTCCGCGGAGAGTGGTACCATGCAGGATGTGATATTCTCCAAGAAAACAGAATCCGCTGTAGGAAAGCCTGCGAGGCGTTCAATGCGGCGACATATGGCTCCCGTCGCCAAAAGGTTCAACTTTGGCGGAAGTGAGTGACCGTGTCGGCTAGCTCATTTCAATGTTCCGAGCTGGGGATCAGTCTACCCTGAGCTAACGCTTTCTATCAGCATCATCGAAGATACTCGGCCACTCCCCGAGGAGCTTCAGGATGCAAAGGCGGACGAGGCTCTGTTTGACGAGACAGACCCTTACGTCGATGGCCCTATCTCCATTGATCACGGGCTCAACTTCAAAGTCGGAAAGCAATCCTTCTTGAATTTCAACCTCTTGGTCCTCGACACGTGCCTCATCACTGTTGGTGAAAATGTTCTCTTTGGCCCAAATGTCGGGTTATACGGCGCTCTTCACCCCATGGATCCTGCCAAGCGTCGCGGACTCAAGGGCCCAGAGGCAGGAAAGGAAATTCATATTGAGGACGATGTCTGGATTGGAGCTGGGGCTACTATCTTGGGTGGAGTTACGGTTGGACGGGGAAGCACAGTGGGCGCATCTTCTGTTGTGACAAAGGTGAGTCGTTTTTCTACTGGGTAAATATCCACCCGAATAGGTACTTTGCTTACACTTCAATCAGGATGTTCCTCCCTTCCACTTCGTTGCCGGGAATCCTGCCAGAATAATTCGAAAGATTGAGTCTGAAATGGATCCAGAATTCAAAGGAAATTCGGGCGTTGATGGAGGAAAGTAGAGCAACAGAATCAGTTTGAGTTTGAATATTATAGGCGAGATTATCTATTATTTTGTAGTGCTTAAGCAATTTTTCTGTCGATGCCCCAAGAGCAGCCGATATCATTTGGCATATCAGTAAATTGTGATGGGCCGAACCCCTCACGGCGCTATCTCTTGGAAAACTTCCCCGCTCGGCCAAAGTTGTGATTCTTCAATTTATCAAAGCTGATTTCGAATCTCCGACTAATTGTCGCAATTCTCACCCCTACGCATTTCATAACAAAACGTTACATCTCAACAACATGAGTAACCGCGCTAGCAAACCATGGCTGCCTCGAACAGCAGCCCCAGAAATCATATTCTATAACGCAAACGTTGTTGATGCTGAAGCTGGCGAGATCATCCCAAATTCTACCGTACATATCAAGAATGGCCGCATTGTTAGCGTAACAACCGGCGATATAACCACACCAAATCCTGAAGCAAACACCGTGGACCTGGGGGGTCAATACATCTGTCCCGGCCTGATTGACTGCCATGTCCATCTCACGGCAACACCTGGCTCGCCTTCGCTCAAGGATATGTTCTCCGCAAGCCCCAACACTATCGCCTATCGCACAGCATTCGTCGCACGCGAGATGCTCCTCCGAGGATTCACCACTGCCCGTGATACCGGTGGTGCCGACTTTGCTCTTCGCGAAGCCATCACAGAAGGACTCGTCATGGGTCCCAGACTCTTCATAGCCGGCAAAGCACTCTCGCAAACCGGAGGCCACGGCGACAAGCGCGCAAATTACGAAGGCGACGAGATCAAATGTTGCGGTGGACACTCGGTCAACCTGTCGCGCGTGTGCAATGGCGTTCCAGAGTGCCTTAATGCCGCTCGTGATGAGCTTCGGCAGGGCGCCGACTTTATCAAGATCATGTCGGGCGGTGGTGTTGCGTCGCCTTCAGATGCCCTTGACATGGTCCAGTTCACGGCAGAGGAAATTCGTGCCATTACGACTACTGCTAAGCAGTCGAAAACTTATGTCACCGCGCATGCGTATAGTGTAGAGGCTATTCGCCATGCTGTTGACAATGGGGTGAGGGGTATTGAGCATGGCAATTTCATTGATGCAGAGACTGCGGCTTATTGTGTCGGATTGGGCGTTGTGTTTACCCCAACTTTGGTCACGTATCACGGCATGTCGCAGCCCCCATTTGATAAGTTTCTTGATGATGCTGGTCAGATTAAAAACCGACAGGTGTTGGCAAGTGGACTGGACGCGTTGTCGATTTTGAGCAAGGCTGGGGCTACGATTTGCTACGGCTCTGACTTGTTGGCTGGTCTGCATGTTCTCCAAAATCAGGAATTCTCAATTCGGTCGAAGATCTTGAGTGCGAAGGAGATTCTGCAGTCTGCCACTGTTAACGCTGCTAAGTATCTGGGGATGGAGGGTCAGCTTGGATGCATCAAGAAAGGGAGCATTGCGGATATGATCATTCTGGAGTCCAATCCCCTCGAGGATATTACGGTTTTGGATCACATTCAGGATAACTTGGTGGCGATACTCAAGGATGGGCGCATTGTTTCCAAGAAGTCAAGTTGGCTGTCTGTTGATCCTCTGTATGACCCTTGCCATGTTCAATCTCTTTAAATGCACATGCAAGATATATACTATGCAAATGATTACATGTATCAATCTGGGCACGGGCGCATATTGATGATCAAATCAAGCACTTGAGGCAATAACTGCTTTGATATTGTGGGGATTTCAGACAACTTCTATAAACTTTGCGGCGTTTTAGGTCATTAGGCGAAAAAAAAAAAAAAAAAAAAGTTCATTTCAGCATTTCTTTCTCTTGCGAAGTTAGTAGTATACTTTTTTAAAATTTCCTATTTGGGCACGTGCCTTGGTGCCTGAGGCCATAATCCAGCATCACCAAATCCGACTTGTGCTGCTTTCTCCGCAAAACGGACCTCCAGCCCGTCACGCATCATGGACACCCCCGTCCTCAACCAGCTGCTTCGCCAGCTATTCAGGCATCCAGCATGTCAATCCCTGCGACAGTCACCCATCGCATTATCGAGAGGACAAACTCGCTCGTTCCTCACCCGGCGCAATCCCAATGTCAAACGCAAGCCGCAAGATGCTAGCATGCTTTGGCTAAAACGAGCAGACATAAACAAGAACATCGATGAAGAATACAAGACATATCCAACAGTCACCGCCAAGGAGCTGCGCAACCGGCGAGAGCGGCCGCGGCAGGTGAAAATGTTGACACGCGAGTTCATTGACGGTAAGTTTCAGAGCTCCCGGCAAGTTTAATGGAGATGACCCAAATGCTGACGAGATACCTGTAGACAGTCTTTATAACCCGTACTATGGATATTTCTCGAAGCATGCGACTATTTTCACACCGGGCGAGCCATTCGACTTCAACAATATCGATGATGGACCAGCTTTCCATGGACTTGTGGGTGAGCGGTACACGGAATTCGAGAACCGGCTCGATGAAATCAAGCCTGACATTGCGCGTCAGCTTTGGCATACTCCGACAGAACTTTTCAAGCCGTATTATGGCGAGACAATTGCCAGATACCTTGTTTCGAACTACAAGCTCACCCTATACCCTTACCACGACCTGATCATCTACGAGATGGGTGCCGGTAACGGTACAATGATGATGAACATCCTGGATTTCATTCGTGATACCGATTATGAAGTGTACCAGCGCACCAAGTTCAAGATTATCGAAATTTCGCCCGCACTAGCCGATCTCCAATTCAAGAATTTGACAGATGCTCTCGATTCCCGAGGACACCGAGACCGCGTCGAGATTATCAACAAGTCAATCTTCGATTGGGACACATACGTACACTCGCCATGTTTCTTCCTTGGTCTTGAAGTTTTCGACAATTTCGGTCATGACACCATCCGTTATGATTGCGCTACCGAGATGCCCCAACAAGGCGGCGTGCTTATCGATGGCAACGGCGAGTTCCACGAGTTTTACAACACTCAATTAGATCCAGTTGCAGCACGCTTCCTTCGCGTGCGCCAGGCTGCTGCCCGACGCCCTTTCCCCAGTCCCCTTGGCCCTCGCGTCCTCCGTGGTCTCCGGTCTACGGCGCCCTTCCGCAAAAGCCATTCTCTCCCCGAGTACATCCCGACTCGTCTCATGCAGTTCTTTGATGTGCTTAACCAGTACTTCCCTGCTCACCGTCTCGTGGCGAGTGATTTCAGTTCCTTGCCGGATGCTGTGCCTGGATTGAACGCCCCAGTTGTTCAGACGAGATATCAGCGGCAGACAGTACCGGTGACGACGCCTTTTGTAAGTCCAATCAATATCCTGCTTTGGATATTGGCTAATGAGAAATATAGGTTCACCAAGGATACTTTGATATCTTCTTCCCTACTGACTTTAACGTTGTCGAAGATATGTACCGTGCCGTGACCGGCAAGTTGACCCAGGTGATGAGCCATGAAGACTTCATGGAACGCTGGGCTTACATTGAGGACACGGAGACTCGGAATGGCGAGAACCCGCTTCTGAGCTGGTACAAGAATGCTAGCATGCTGATGACTGTGTAGACACACAGGACTTATTGTACACTATTTACATTGGAGAAACGTCCAGATATCAATAATATGGATCTATTCATTAAAAGAAACTTGGTCGTCCTTATAGGATGATAGATTTGCAGAAAACATCAGAGTTATCATTGGGTACCATTGAGGGGCCAGTAAAGAGCTTTAGATAGCGTATGGTCAAATCACTTCCCCGCATCAGAAGCAAAGCATTGATAATTAGCCGGTGGGACATTCATTTCAATACTTCTCTAACCAATCTACTACGGTACTACCACTCTGAGGCTCTATCAACTCCTAGACAATTCATTCAAATCATGTCCGACTCCCAAACTCCCCACTGGAAACCAATAGTCCTCAAGAAACGCGCCGCCCAAAAAGCGCTAATCCCAACAGAATGGCAACTCCCAGCTTCGATCCAATCCGATCCACCTCTATCGACCCTCGATGCTATCCGATCATGTGGTATACTCTCACCAGAAGAGCTAGCATGGACAGACACCACCGATATCCAGGACCTGGTCTCTGCTATTGCGTCGCGTCGTGTGACTAGTCTTCAGCTTACGACTGCGTTCTGTAAACGCGCCGCCATAGCGCAGCAACTGACGAAATGTCTGACAGAAATTTGCTTTGAAAGAGCGCTGGCACGGGCCCGGGAGTTGGATGAGTATCTTTTGAATACTGGTGAGGTTGTTGGGCCGTTGCATGGGATTCCGGTGTCGATTAAGGATCGGTTTGAGATTGAGGGACTTGATACAACCGTTGGTATGGAGTTGGAATTATTGTTCAGTCCAGGGGTTATTTGATGCTTGTATCATTCGGCTAACTTTGCTCTGTTTACTTTCTGCAGGTTGGATCGGTCTTGTCAATAAACCTGCAAAGTCCTCGTGCGACATTGTACGGCTGCTCGAGTCGATGGGCGCTATTATGTATGTCAAGACTAATATCCCCCAGTCGCTGATGGTAAGTATATGTCCACTTCTTTCTTTATACGTTTTTCATCAGCGATGGTCAAGTTTTCAATCGCATTTTTACTCTGATCACCATTCTTGATAGATGGCCGATTCCTACAATAACGTATTCGGACAATCCACCAACGCATTCAATCACAACCTGATCTCCGGCGGTAGTTCCGGCGGCGAAGGCGCGCTGATCGGTTGCGGAGGTAGTATCCTAGGTATTGGCACGGACATCGGGGGCTCGATCAGAGTTCCTTCTGCACTGCAGGGGCTCTATTCTATTTTCCCGACAACAGGACGGGTACCATGGGATTGCTCATTGTGAGTTCCATCATGAACGCATAACATATAAGGGAACGAACCACGTTGTTAACTCATGCTTCACAGCCTGCACCAGCATTATCTCGTTCCGCCCGTCGCAGGCCCAATGGCTTCTTCCCTAGCCACGACGGAGTACTTCATGCAGAGCCTCTTGGCCTCGAATCCGTGGGATCTCGATCCATCTGCAATCCCCATTCCATGGCGAACGGAGCTCGCCACTCCGCCCACGAACCGGAAACTGAGGATCGGCTTCGTTGTAGATGATGGAGTCGTTAAACCTCAGCCACCTGTTACTCGCGCAATGAATGAGACGATACAGACATTACGCGCCGCCGGACACGAAGGTATGCCATATATCCATATAAACCGCAGCGGTTCCTCAAAGCGTGAGCCCAACATTTCGAACAATCCATCGCTAATACAAAGTGGCTAGTAATTGAATGGGATACATCTCTCCACGAACCCGCAACTCAATTGTGGTACAAGGCCATCCGCGGCGAAGGCGGCGCCCACTGCCGCGAGCTATGCAAACTGATTGACGAACCCTTGATCGAGGGCATGCTTGTCGGCAAGGAGAATGAAACGTTAGATATTGAAGAGCGCGAGCAATTGGAACGAGAGAAATACGCTCTTTCCACTGCCATGCTGAAACAGTGGCTTGGTGCCGGTGTCGATGCGCTTCTCATGCCTGTTATTCCGTGGGTTGGGTATAGGCCTAAAACGTGGGTGAAAAGTAGGCAGTGGGTTGGGTATACGGGCGTGTGGAATCTATTCAACTATGCTTCTGTTACGGTGCCGGTTGGAAAGGCGGATCGGGAGCTTGATTCTGTGGGTGGAGGGAGAAATTTGGAGTGGGAGGATTATATCCAAGGCAGGAATCTGAATCTTCATGATCAGTTCAATTATGAGCAGTGTGAGTGTTTCTCTTTCCTTTTCGTTTATGATTGATGATCATTGCGTTCAGGTGCGGATTTGGGATTTGCTAATCTGGCTTCGGTAGATGATATTGAGCTTGTGCATGGGATGCCTATCTGTCTGCAGATTGTTGGTGGGAGGTTTGGTGAAGAGAAGGCAATTGCTGCAGCGAAGGTGGTGGATGGCTTGATGAATCCGACTCCATTCCATCCCTATCATTGATTTCTAAAGTGCATACTACTAGTATAGTATACACCATACAAGCTATCCGGGGCGCATGCTCTGCATGCGCCTATCTCTGGAAGCTGGAAGCTGGAATCTGGAATCTGGATCTCTGCCTCTTTTTCTTGTCAGTTGGTATAACGATTTACTTGATAGAAGTAATATAAGTAAAACAAATACGAATTTGGAATTACTCGTACTTTACTTCCTGCCGGTCTGAAAGTTGAAATTGGGAAGTGTCGTTGGGGTGAGGGCTATCGGCCTCCGCAAATATTGGCCATGACATTATCTATTCAAGAGATTCGATCTCCTCATCATGTACATCATATAGTATAACCATCAAATACAAAAAAAAATGTAGCCAGGCCCTGCCGGCGATTGCATTTCCAAGAATAAGCAAGAAGAAAAAAAACAGCCCATAGATAGTCAAGTCATTCACATGATCCATCTGAAGGGGGGAATAAAACTAGAATTCAAACTCTTTGCGGAAAACATTCACATCCATACCGGCGACAACCTGGTCAGCCAGATCCCGACGACCCATCTGACTGAAGACACGACGCAATGTGTCGTACAGATTGGTGCTCTGGTTCTGGCTAATGTGCAGCATGCGCTCAAGTCGTTCATCATCCAGACCATCCGGAGCACCGCCGCCACCGATAATTTCGCGGGCACGCTCGCGGCCCTCTTGTTCAACCACGCGGTGCATGGAAAGGGCGCCCAGGAGGTGCTGTGCGGCTTCCGGGTAACAGCCGATATTAATGCAGGAGACACCAAGGTTGTAGCGGGCGCGCACGAAGTTGGGGTTGATGTTAAGTGCTTGCTCATAAGCCTCGATGGCTTCTTCAGAGCGGCCGGAGTTGGCTAGTGTAGCGCCGAGACGGTTCCAGAGTAGGTGAAGTTGCTCGCGCTGGTTGGTGCTTCCGGATTCGGTTGAAGCTAGGGCGGCAGAGAAGCAGTCGACGGCTTTTTCGTATTCCTCGGCACAGTAGAATAGCACACCCAGACCGACTTGGACGTCTGGGTCCATCTGTGCACCGGAGGGGGAGAGTTGGGCTGCTTGAATGAAAAGCTCGGTAACACGCTCGTGCAAGAGTTGACGGTCTGTGAAGCCGAGGTCTGAGTCGCCGGAGACCTCATTCGGGTTGATGATCGACGGGTATTTGTTGGACAACCAGCGCTCAAGTGTACGGTATGCGGTAGAGTCGTAGCCCTCGTTAGTGTACGAGACAGCCAGGCCCATCAGGGCATCCAAGTTAGCGGGGTCAATCTTGAGTGCCTGTTCCAGAGCCCGGATCGCGGGTAGCTCCTTCTCATTTTGAGCTTGTGCCGAACCCAGCATTGTCCAGGCTTGCACGTGCTGGGGGTCCTTCTGGACCGCAGCCTCGAAAGCGAGTGCTGCCAAAGACAGGTTGCCACCCTCTTGCATAATCTTCACACCTTCCTCGAATGGGTTATTCACCGACTGGTACACATTGTCTTGCTCGAACATGTAATCACCGAGCTGAGGGTCGCGGAAACGTGTGTTCAGACTATCAAAGCCCTCCCAGTCGCCCAAATCACCAACATGCACACTATCAGTGACCTCGAAATCGTTTTCTTCGGCCAGTTTTCTGTTTGTCGCCGTCTCAGCCTGAACTCGCTCCCACACGGACTCAAAGGCATCATTGGTGGGGACTGACCTGTCCAGCTCATTCAACTCTGCCTCCATGGCTGCATTGGCTTCCTCGTCCGTCTGCTCCACGTTACCCGCAGTCTCCATCTCGGCAAACTGGGCCTCCCAGTTCTGGTCGTCTAGCTCGACCATCCGTCCCTTGCCCTTATCTTGAGCGGTACCTTCCATAGGCTGTTGCTGCATCATTGGTCCACCCATACCACCCATAGGTCGCATCATCCCCATACCACCCATACCACCATACATGCTGCTCATACCCCCCATCGGCCGCTGGTATCCCGACATCATGGGCGGGGTCGCCGTGGTAGCGGGGCTAGAATTCTGCGGCATGCCCATCCGATTCTGTTGTTGGAACCGGGCAAACTCCGCCGGCGCAAAACCAGGCGCATTGTTCTGGGCACTAGGAAAAGCTGACTCCATACGGGCCTGCTCGCCGGGATCGAACTCGGCCGCCCAACCGGGGGACCCCGTGCGGGGTGAGGCAGTCTGAAAGTTCTCCAGCTCACGGCGCATCTGCTCCATGGCGAATGGTTGGGGCGAGGGTCCATTTAATTGTTGTCCGGGTTGTTGCATGAATTCATTCATCTGTTGAGTTCCCCGGGAGGAGAAGTAAGTTAGTTTGACTGGTTATCGGAGGATATGGGAATTTCGGGGAAACGGCGGTTGTTTTACACACGCACCTGGTCTTGTCCGCCCATCATACCGTGGGATCGCATGCTTTCTTGCATGCCTGGTCCCCGGCCTACCAACCGGTCACGCTGTAGAGACTTGTCATCTTGAACATGCTTGGTGAACTGTGAGAGAGGGTTTCCCGCCGTAGAGCATTCCGCGCCACCGAGGAACGACATGATGTTGAGGTGTGTGGGAGGATTTTAGAGACAATGCAAAGGTAGAAATTATATAAAAAGAAAGTAAAGTAAACTTCCGGTGCTATAAGCTGTGCACACCAAGTACTCGAGAACAGGGAGAATGGAGGAGAAGCAATGCCCCGGATAATGGCGTGGGGTTGATCGCTCAGCCATCCAAAGACGCTAAGACCCTTTCCGTCAGCCGAGGTTCCCCGTGGGTCACGTGGAGTATTTTCATTTGAACTATGCATCTATGCATCTATGCAAGACGAGAGTTAATAAATGAGGTACTATTTTGTTGCAGATGCAGACGGATATTGGGCTTGAATAATCAGACTACTATTTCAATGTGTGCTACATTCTTTGACATAGATCAAACCTCAACAAATGAGAACAAGTATACAAATCTGCCGCACTCCTTCCAGCCTCGGCGATGGAGTTAAACATGAACATTTACACCAAGATTATATTGAATTCAAAACTTACGATCTTAACATCAAATCTCAAGTCCAATCATCTCTGCCGACTTGATAATCCAAATAATAAGTACTGTGCAAATACTAGTAGCTACATGTAGGCGCTCGGGCGTTGTGTCGGATCTCGGCTGGCTTACCGGTTCAATTTAAAGATCCGAGATACAAGGCTTTGTAATCCGAAACCGAAAGAGGCACTCAAACACGATCCTCTCGAGTGTTGGCCATGCCCTGTCCATAATTCATGGATACACAAATGTGCAGCTACATAATGGGAGAGGAATTCGCCAGCTAAGGCAGAGCAGATGTAAAGGGGTCAAGGATAATCCAATATACAAAGAAGGGTATTATATACAGTTGACTATAGTACAAATCCGACCATCACACTAGTGCTCAGTGTTGGTCCGGTCATTCCGGGCACTCCGCTGCCTTTCAAGCTTCATTTCATGAGCTACACTTGCCAAAGAATCCTCCTTCTCGCGTTCGGCCCTGTAATTTCCGACGCCTCTCTCAGCCCACAAAGCAGGCAATCGTTCCGCGTGCATCATCCCCACCCTCAAACGGTTTGTAAACTCGACCTTCAACTTCCGACCATACGGAGCCTTGCGTGCCAGCACTTCCTTGCCCCACATGGCAGTTTGAATATTCTCAAACTCCACGTGCGCAAAGCCACGCGGGACACCCGAGCGCCGGTCCACTGGAATCCGGATATCGAGAACCTCATGCACGTCTTCAAATAAGTCTTGCAGATCACGGTCTGTGAGTTCGTAGGGAAGACCACCGACGAAGAGTGTGTTGGTGGGCGGGTTTTCGGATTCCTTCACTGGTGGGTTGCCGCGGGCGTAGTGTCGAACGAGGAGACGGCCACCAAGAAGGCTCAGTTCATCGTTGTTGATGGCTTTGTGTGAATCTTCAAGGTTCTCGAATTGGACATAGCCGAATCTGGGGAAGTTTTTGTGTTAGGTGCCGGGAACAACTTTTGTATACTGCAGCAATTGCTTACCCTTTGCTTACTCCCCGTTGGTCGAATACAACAGTCGCACTCAGCACGGTACCAGCCTGCTCAAAATGCGCTCTCAAATCTTCTGCCGTAAGATCGAAGAACAGATTTCCGACGTAGACCATCTCGCTCGGGGGGTTGAACTCAGACTTGAGCCGTTGGTATGGGGTCTTGGCCAGTGATTTTTCGGCCCAATCATCGAGGCCCTTGTAGCGCGATACCCTTTTCCCTTCGCCTTGTTGAACTTCCTGATCCGCGGCTTTTGACCTCGCATACAAATCGTCGTAGTCGATGGCATTCTCTGCTGAGGCTTCTTCTTCGTTCGTCTGGGTCTTGGATTTGGGTATGTATTTGTAACTGGGTACAGACTGAAGTTCTGAACGATATCTCTGGGAGACTTTGAGAAGCCCTCCTCCCCTTCGAGGTCTTGGTGCATCTTTTTCTGGCAGGTCGGATGGTTGCTGGTTTTCATTTGTAGAGTTCCAGCGCACATGAGCGGAAAGATATAAGTGGTGAGATGCGAAGACATCAGGGTGAGATCGGAGGGAGATTTCGCATCTTGGTCGAGATGATGACACTGAGGGAGAACAAAGCCGTGACGAGGCTCGACGCAGTGAATGCCTGGTATTTATCATGTTAGTTATTGTCTTGAGGTCGATTTCGAAGTCGACGCGTATTATGCAGGCCTTGGGGTAGAGAGGCAAGGTGCCTAAGGTGTAGGTGAGTCGTACATTTTGAAATTTTCAGTTCAGTGTCCGAAATCTCGAGGACGAAGACAGCCAGTCAGATCAAGTTTGGTTTCTGGAGTCGGAGATCCGCGCGGAGTGATCGCATGGAAAAGTTTCGGGAATCGGGGAGCGAAATAATCACGTGCTGATAAGAATCGCAAACCAAGCTAACTGGTGGATGGAAATTACAATACGCTCCAGACCCCAGACGAAGCAAAGCATAGAATTACACTATTACTACACTACATAAGATGACATCGATTGGTATGAGAATAGTAAAGTGTGTACAAGTAATAAAATACCAATTTTACAGTATCCAAATAGTAGAGAGGAATCAAAGACCTGCCTCGTAACATTCTCAGTATGGCCAGCGAGAGATTATAGTACTTACAAAATACTTTTCATAACTATTCCTCCTATTCAAGGACATTCCCACGGTATCAAGAGTAAAACAAGAAAAGAGCCAGCCTGTAGTCCCATCCCGTTCTCAGACACCGAATAATCAAAAAATGGTATCAACAAGGTAAGTAGCAAGAGAGGAGATCAAAATAAATTCAAGGTGAATTTGGACGTAAACGGTCTCATCGAATCAATCAAATCGATCCTTGGCTGCGGCCAGAACTATTTGGCTGGGACATAGGTGTGAATACCGTTGCAGATGAGCCGTTGCTCTCGCTATTCGGCGGTGAGAACATACTCGGTACTCGCCCGGCACCCATCTCGTTCTGCGTAGTCGGCATTCCGTTTTGTGCTCGTGATGTTCCAAGTGAACTGGGTATCTGAGGCTGTGTCAGTCCAGCGGGTTGCACTGTCTGGCCTGAGGGGTCCATCATGGGCCAAAATTGATTTGATGCCCCAAAGTTGGGGTTTTGGATGTATGTATCCCAAGCCTCCTGCAGCAAGACGTTAGCAACTGGAATACGAATAATACGTGCGAAACATCAGTAGGTCCCGAGATCTCAAGGAACTTACCCAATCAAGGTTGGCCTGCATGTCCGGCATCTGGCCGAACATGCTGCTGAAAGGTGAAAGGGGTCCACCCAGTATTTCAGCTGAGGCGCCCGCGCCCGCGCCCATGCCCACGCCTGTAGGCATTGGAGAGTCAGTCATTCTCATGGCTGGATCTGAAAATGGAGACATGCCCGTGTTCATTGGGCTCATCCCGCTACTCAGCAGGCCTAGTGTCATGGCAGCGTTCTGCTTCTCATCTTGTGGCTCGAACATGCTACTTCCGGTACTGTTCTCAACCCCCGGGATATTGCTGTGCAGCTTTCCAAGCATCACGCCAAGTATGCTACTGGCTTTGAAGGCTTCCATGCTCTCATCACGCACCTCGTCCCATATCTCTTTCGAACGTTGGATTGCTGCGGTCATCTCGTCCCGTCGCTCATGGCCCCAAGTATATGTGTCGCCAGATGGTCGGCCTGCCGCTTGGAGTGTATAACCTTGATGTAGATCAAGACTGACAATTGACGCAGCTAAGAGGAAGTCTGCGGAGCTGAGCGATGTTACTAGGTTTGAGCGGCCGCGTAAACGTCCACTCCGCGTTTCTGTGTGAAGGATAGACTGAACTCCGAGCATTTCCATGGCTGAGTCAATACATGTTCGTCGAGAATAGGTGAAACGGGGGTTTTCCCGCGCCCGCACGAGGTATGGTCTATGCAGCACAGTTTGCGCCTTGTGATATACCATATTCATTGAGTAGCGAGACATGATCAGTTGCACCGGATCCAGTTGGCAGTCTTCTATCGGACGGATACGCAGGTGGTCAGGAATCAAATCTCTGGCGTGCCGAAGATCGGCATCAAGCTCCATGGTTTTATCGTAAGAGGCATTGGAAATAGACGAAGCATGCTCGTTGACGCGACCAAAAGCGTAAACAAGACGAGCTTTGGTTATCAGATACGAAATGGATGTTGGCTCGCTCAGCTGGCGAGGTTGTGGTAGCTCTTTGCAGTCTTCGTCAAAGTCATCATCATACAGGTTCAGCGGAAGAGCTGTGTCGCTGTCGGCAGCCCGGAGCATGCTTGGCATGCCAACTTGGAACGAAAACAATACATCTGCTACGCGAACAAAGGACCAAACCCGGCGTCGCATCTCGCCTTGGAACGGTGTTATGTTGGGGAATGGTTTCGAGTCTCGGTGGAATCCCATTCGCATCGCCAGACGTGCAATCACGCCCGTCAAAACCCACACGGACACATCTGCTTCTCGGGTTTGCGAGAAGTCACCATGCAAATGGAAAACTAGGCACTCAATCAAATATCGGTGCGGTTTTGTGTAGTCAGCCAAAGTCAGACATTCTGCAACCGAGTTACGGAAGGAGTTGGCCATATCCAAGGCCTTGCCTCTAAACTCAGGAGCCTCATCGCCTTCTCGGTGATATGAAAGCATAGCCAGTCTCATCATGGCAAATAGCATACCAATCCATACCATTTCAGTTCGAGATGGGTCCTCCCAATGTTTGTTGTATTGTGCTTGGAATGTTGGTCCATGAAGGATATGTGTAGCAGGATCATAGCTGTTGAAGTAACGAGCAACAAGAAGATCGGTCATGTATTTTGAGGGCAAAGAAGCCATAATCTCTGGCCGAGTAAGAGGCTTCATAGACCCGAACAGTAGCGTTGACTCAGGGACACCAGTCTCTGGACGAGCTACCTTGATCTTTTCTGCCTGCTCTTCAAATTGTTTTTTATGTGTCGCGAAGAAATTCCGTACCTCGGTGATCTATGAAAAAGAAATTTAGAAAAGAAAATGATATCAAAGGCCCGAGTAAGACTTACATCGTTTAATACAGAAGCCCAGTGTGCATCACTGATGTAGTAGGACTTGTTATTGTCCATTTTCATCACACCAAAGGATTTCGTCACTTGCTCCGTATCGCTCTCCTCTGCACCTTCGGGAAGATCCTCATCAAGGTCTAGCTCATGGGAGAGCCCCGCGGACCCCGCACTACTATCTCCAGAGATCGTGGCCATAGCAGCCGTGGGCCCGGCAGATTGTGCACCATTCGTCATCAACGACAAAACGAGGCCCTCAAGCCGATCAATGCGATTTTGCATATCATCTGGCGAAGTCGGTGCCGTCTGCTGCTGTACATTCTTCTTCCGGGCGCTCACTTGGGCGTATGAACAGGAATGCGCATCCCCCCGTTTAACACAATTTTCGCACGGGTTGGATCGATTGCATTTTAACCTAGAAGTAAAAGATCGATTAGCCGGATGTTTTGTTTGGATGAAAGGGTCAATATAAGTTATCCATGGCTACATACTTCCTGTGGCGGCAAGGAGCACATGAGAGCGGGACTCGATTACGTTTGCGGATGATTCTAAAGTCGGGTGAATGAGCGCTTCCGCTCGATGGGGTTGTGGAGGGCGGCGTGGGTGACATGTTGCGCTTTTGGATTTGTATGATTCGGGTGGTGGGGTATATTCAAGATTTCAGGTCGTTATCTCGCGAGATGGTCTTTTGCTGGTGGACGCCAATGACAGCTGCTGCGATGGTCTTCCCTCTGAAGGTATAGACTGTGCAGCCCTCGTCGTAGGTTTGGTTCGGATGGATTTTTCAAAGCTGTGCGCAATCCTTATGAGGTCGATAAGCTTGGTGGGGCAATTTAAAGCACCCTTTCTGACCCCTGACTTTTGCGACTGCGCGGTGTCGCGCCACTGATGGGGTGAACCTGTTGGTGGGCTGGAAATGCGCGCAAAGGCGGCCGAAGCTAATCAAATGGAGGCGCAAAAGACCGGTCCGTGTTTTTTTATCGCAAGGATACTGAATTTTGAATCGGCTGGGTTAAATGGGGGCGTCTAAAGCTCCAGGTATTATGGAGAGAGGTGTGTAGTGACGAGAATCTGGCTCGGGCAGGATCTGAGGGGCGGGGGGCCAACAAGGCTGAGAGAAAAGCGATATCGGGTTGATTGGGATAGCGCAAGAAAAATTATATTCCCTTGAGGAATATCCTGTGAAAAGGAGAAAACAGAGAAATAGAGAAGTAGAGAGTTTAGCAAGTCCCAAAGAAAAGATGATTAATCGGTCGCAGAGTTATCTCCGTTTCTGGGGTCTTATCGCCATGATGATCTCAGAGGAATGGATGCCTAAGTTTTCCCTTCACGTGTTGATATACAAGCTTTCTCCCTTCTGCTTTTCTGCTTTTCTTCTTTCTTTTTTATTTATTCTTTTGTCTAAATTAATTTTTTTTTCCAAGCTAACTTCAAATAGTTTCACATATCTGTTGTCGGGTCCTTTCTCTTCCAATCCTCGTATGCAGCCCCTCCTACCACCGCCTATCAATCGACGTTTCGAGGATCCTGGCCGCCTTTCCTGCATTATGATTGGCCCATTCCACTTGCTCTCTGTGAGTCATCTCAGAATCCCAGTCTAGACTCTGGAATCTGGAGCTACATTCGAAATACTATATGACGTTGAGTATCGCAAAGCATCTGAAGCTTGCATAACGCATATTGCCTGCGCCTTTAAAGGACCAATGGGAGAGCAAAGCGATTTTTTATGACCTAGGCACTATTAACACCATATGATAATGGGACCGATCTTGCTGTTCAAACTCGCATACAAGATGAGCTATATGTCCCGAATCCACCTGTGTGATCAGCTTTTAGTTTAGCGCGGTCATGCCATCGGTCGAATATTTACCCGTTCTTCTAGTATACCTTGAGGCTTGGGGGCGCTTGCATAAGTACTACTGAATCACGTCCACGGGACCTTTCTACATTACCTTACGTCATGCTTCCCAGTATGCATTCTCAAATGCCTCAAATGTCCTCTTAGATTATGGGCAGATTCGGCCTACTCATTTGCAGTTGAACATGGCGACAGCCCAAGCTTGGAGCTATTGGTACCAGCTTTCAAGATTACTGAAGATGTTGCTACGAATTCCGAAGCCAGAGTTTATGAGAAACAAATCCTCTGGATGCTGGATCTGCTTTCAGGGCTCCTTCTATTCACACTCAACACCTGGTCATTACTATCGTCTCTTCCTTTGAATCCACCACGAAATTCCTTTCTATTAGGCATCCTCGAAAATGTCCCTAGTTGGATACACAGAATTCTGTCAAGTTTCTGGGGACGCCTTGCATCGATGGTGAACGACAGAAACAGCCAACCAAAATTCCTCGACCTACATTTATATCCTCTCGCTTGTTTGATCTTGCAAATTTTTCCGTCCGCTCGTTCGTTGATACAAGAACTGGAAGACATCTGGAAGAAGCCAAACTTTTTTGAATAGCTCATCGGCAACTCCTCTGATGTTCGATTCCGTGGGTGTAGACGAGGTCAAGAGGTTCAACCCTACTTGATGGTGGATGGCTATATCAATTCCAAGCCAGGGAGGGATAGAAGGCGGTTCCCACTGAAAGGAACGATGATGTGTTCTTGGCACCTTAGTCCGTCTGGCATTGCCTACAAGCTTTTAAGTGTACCTTTACTGCATCCTGTTCTCGAAAAACTACTACTGGAATCAGGGCTAGCATCTGCCGTTTTGCCGGGCAATTCGTGCTTCTCTAGGGTGGCTATTCCTGTCTCTCCAACACAGAATGCATCGTTTTTCGATGGGTATTGGCAAACCACGAAGAATGGCCATCCTGCGAGTCCTTATATGATGATACTTGAATACCAGGATGCGACGATACTGCCGGGTCAAATGCGGAGGTGGAAGGGGTCACCGATCCTGACCCAAGTACAGGTTCGCCACTGGCCGACGTCAGCAACACCACCTGGAAAAATCGCGTGAGCCAATGGATGGACAAAATTTCTGTCGCAGACTAACAAAGTAGAAAGCTTGCACACATGGCAGCAGGCTTGCATAGTACTGGGTAGAAATTTTGCCCATGCAGCTGTTAACAGTACTGGAGCCCAAACTTTGGGTCTGACGGTGTAATCGACAGTTCCCAATCATATTTGAAGATTGAGATGATCCTAGCCTGTGCTGAGATAAAGCCCTAGAGTCACTTTACTCTTGACTTCATGAATGACTACTTTCGATAACTTAGCCTGGAGAAATCGATAACATCTTATCAATCTCCACTCGACTATACGAGTCGTCACTTAGCGCCAATCTTGATTCTTCCACCACTTAAAGCAGCCATTGATATTTGTTCCTGAGCCAGCCCCCCAAACATTTCACAAATTAAAAGAATCCATGAATTAATTGAACCAGACTGGAATTTTACATAAAGCTTTTTTTTCCCCTCCTCCGAGAAACAACTAGTATTTTTGTTCATGACGTTTCCCTGATTACACAGCCCATTATGCGCAAAACCTGTTATCTCCGGAGTCCAACCCAACCACCTATGAAGTCAACCTTCTTTACCAAATCTGGTAAACTTACATTAATTACATGAACTCTAAGCATTAAGCAGATTAAGTCATGGAAACCTGATACACTTCCTTTGTTTGCCAATGCACGTGTGACGAAGCGCTACATTCCCCGTTTCCTGCTTCCTTGGCATTTCTCGAATCAGCATCTCTAGCTGTACAGACTCAATCA
Organism: Penicillium verhagenii; assembly: GCF_028828195.1. Taxonomy (NCBI): domain Eukaryota; kingdom Fungi; phylum Ascomycota; class Eurotiomycetes; order Eurotiales; family Aspergillaceae; genus Penicillium; species Penicillium verhagenii. The sequence continues at coordinate 390,753 of NW_026643168.1, read as the reverse complement.
CCTCTGTTCTTAACATTATACCCCGGCTGCAATAATATCAACTCGTCTAAAAATTTGATTACCTATCCATACTAGTATACCCAGTGAACTCGACAAATCATACAATTACCGAGATATCTTCAATCGTGAAGCTTTCGAAAGACATCAATCCTCAATGTCTTCCAAGGGCTCTAACATACCACACCAATTGAAAGAAGCTTGCCACCTGGTTCCGAGACCCTCCAAGCCGACGATCCCATTAAAGCAGCTCAGACCCACCGAGAAGCCCAAAGTCGCAATCCCTCGACATCGGGCCTCCGTTGCGGCTAGGACCCCCGGCCGAGTTTCTCGCGCTTGTGAATCATGTCGCATACGGAAGACAAAATGCAGTGGAGACGGTCCTGTCTGCAAGCAATGTCATGAATTGCATGTCAATTGCGTATATCCTCTGCCCTTTCGAGAGAGAACGAAACGGTAAGCCTTGCAGAGTCTCGTTTGCTGGGTACTAGTATAGATTGGCTCCTGGTCTCCTGGTCTCCTGGTCTCCTGGTCTCCTGGTCTCCTGGTCTTGGCTTGGCCCTCCGCAACAGTATGGGCGACGACTGAACTCTCACTTAGACAAATCAGCAGTCTATCGCATAGATTACAGGAATGTGAAGACTTACTTAGGGAGGTGGAAAACTTTGTTCCCGAGAGTATATCTCAACGGATTCGAGCTTTGCTGGTAAGAATCATTCCATCTTGTCTTGAGACAGAAGTGCAGATTGAGGTCTACGATGAAGCTGTTGTCTAACTTTGACTTCAGAATAAAGGACAAGACCCATCAACAGAGATGGGCCTTGGCGAACAATCGATGCATGATGCGGGTTCGGTTAGCTCGCTGTCTGTCGGGTCAGTGGAGGGGGCAGAAGGGCAGGAAGCGGAGCAACATACCAAGCATAATGAGGCTCGGCAGTCTCTTGATTCGTTTGGTACAAATAATATGAACTATAGTAACAATAAGGACTTTGGCGCTGGGATTGCGAAACGAGTACAGACGTGGTGATCTCCGCTGCTCAACAGCCAGGCAAGATCGTTATTACTGGTTGGATGATTTTTTGAAGAAAAAAAAGCCATTGGATTGGAAGAAGACGGCTGGCCAGATCATACCCGTGATTGAAGCTTGACCTAGAACAGCTGTTTCTTTAGCTAACAAATACAGCCAAGTAATCATGGTCAATTTGGCAATTGGAATATTAGCGAAACCTCCCGCGCATAGTGGTAATCTTGTACAATAGAAAAATGAAACAAAAAGCAAGATATACAGAAAGTAAGAGAAACCGGAAGATGAACACGCCCGAGGTGAAACCTGGGGGAGAGAAATAAGAGGAGAAGAAAGGAAGAGATAAAAGACAAGGTGGGTGTCAAGGCCAGGATGTGAATCTCCATATCCAACAAAACACATGTAGCTGCTACTCCTACTTCCAGAAGGGCAGGAGACGCTAGCGAGCATGCGGTCCTCTTGGCCTCGGTTCTTTTTTTTTGCTTGTTTTGGTGGGTATCGGTACACATAGTTCGTGATTGAAATAATCGGCCGTATTTGGTCATACAACTGCATTGAAAGGAGACATGGACGTTGGCCTCGTGCAGTCTGCAGCAGACCAGAGTTCGTTAAGCCAATAGCCCCGGATCGTCATCGGCGCGTGGGTAATTGATTACTGGCCAAAGGTCCACGACGGCTGGTTGTGACGGGTAGGGTTCTTCAATGCTGTCGCAGTGCGAACAGGTTCAGGAGATTCGTCATAGTTATCCCATGAAGACTCCATCATCTTCACAGCCTTGTCGTGGTTCTCGGGAGCATGTTCAACGTCGGACTTGGGAGCAGGGGAGAGTCCGCTCATTGTCCAGTGGACGTCGGAGTTCTTCTGTCGGTTGGTGTTGTTGGCCAACTGCGACAAGGGCGCCGAGCTCTCCTCGTCTTGGCCGCTGAATAGGGTGTTCTTGTACAGACCCTGGCCTCGGCCTCCGAAGGAGCTGATGATACGACCTCCTTCCTCTTCGCTGTGCTCATTGATGTCGAAGTGCACATCCGCGTCACGACGAGGCTTGTTCACATGTTCAACAGGGGGCTTCTTAGCACCGGGCTTCTGAGGGGTGGCTTGATCACCGATCTCGAAGTGATCGAATCGCCCCTTGTGGACTTGGCATGGGGCACGGGAAGGATCAATGTTTTCTTGAGTAGTTCGGTTCTCCTGGGATTGACCAGCACCGGTCTTGGCTGCAGGCACTTTCTGGGCCACCTCCGCATCAGCACTGTCGTCACCAATCTCGAAGTGGTTAAACCGCTTGGGATTAGACTTGTATGCAGCACGGCTTTGGTCCAAGTTGTATTGATTGCTGTCCTGCTGGGTTTGACCAGCACCGGTCTTGGCTGCAGGTACTTTCTGGGCCACCTCCGCATCAGCACTGTCGTCACCAATCTCGAAGTGGTTAAACCGCTTGGGATTAGACTTGTATGCAGCACGGCTTTGGTCCAAGTTGTATTGATTGCTGTCCTGCTGGGTTTGACCAGCACCGCTCTTGGCTGCAGGTACTTTCTGGGCCACCTCCGCATCAGCACTGTCGTCACCAATCTCGAAGTGGTTAAACCGCTTGGGATTAGACTTGTATGCAGCTCGGCTTTGGTCCAAGTTGTATAGATTGCTGCTGTCCTCGGTTTCACCAGCGCCGCTCTTGGCTGCAGTCTTTCTCGCGTTCACCTCCAAATCGGCATCATCGGCACCAAGCTCAAAGTGATTGAAGCGCTTGGGGTTAGACTTGTATGCAGCCCGGTCTTGATCCAAGTTGTATTCCATGTCGTTCTCGTGGTATCTGGCAGCACCCTTGGGGGCAATGATTCTCTCGGGCTTTGAAGGTGTACTGGGAGCTTCTTCGTCGATGAAAATATCGGAAAGGTCGCGGGGGGGAGGTCTCGAAGCTGAAGGTGCATAGGGGTTGATCGGAGCGGGGGCGGCTTTGCTAGGCGACAATAGTTCGGTTAAGGACCCGGTCGCGTACGGATCCTTAGCGTGTTTCTTGCCAGGGGAGGCCGGTCGGGGAACATATTCTCTCTGTTCATGCTCTGCTGCGGTCTTATTGGGCGAGAGGAGGTCGGTGAGGGAGCCAGCGCCGTAAGGGTCTCTAATGTGGCGTTTTCCAGGGGAACCCGGTCGCGCAGGAAGCTCCTTTTGGGAATTCTGGAATTGAGCGGTGGGTGGGGGAGCGGATTGCGCATTCGCAGCGGATCTCAGCAAACGGGTCTGCTCCTGGCCAGAGCGAATGGGCCAGGCACGACTACGCGCGCCGATAATTTCTACCTCCTTCAAGAGCGAGCCCTGATCCCAGTAGATGCGCACCTGCTGGATCTCGTTTTCGGCGTTCCACCGGACGATGTGGAGCTGCAGGAAGCTGCATTAGCAATGCTGCAAGCCGATGGATACATATATCGGGGGGATAGCCTACCGTGGGGATGGTCACGACGCGGTCGGCCAGGAAATTATCGCTCAACGAGGGGAGATAGGCCCCGCCACCCTCCAGGAATTCCAGTGTTGTCTCGACATCCAACACCAACGAGTCCGAAGCTTCAATGGCATTGATGATGTTCTCAGCGTTCTTCTTGACAATGGCGGTTTGTTTCGTCAGATGGGTCAGTACCGCATCACTGCCGTCGAATCTAGTAGTTGAAGGGACATAGATCAACGTGAGATTGGCAGCGACCTTGGCGGACCTAGGGTTCGCCAGGAACTTGCGATACTCAGTGTGAAAATAACTCATGGTCAACCGATGCTTTTACCCCAGATGGGTTTTCTTTTTTTTTGCGAAGCAAGGGAAAGGCAGTTTGTTTTAAAGGAGAGTGTACCTAAAGAATGATGGGGAAGGTATAAGGGGGGGGAAATTGAGACCAGCCGAGGGGAAATTACGTTGTTTCGTGAAAGGCCGAGACTAACATCTGAGAATTGAAGGAAGAATTAACTCTGCAAGGGACACAGATCCACCAGGCCAAAATAGAGATTGTTTTCCATCTACAAGACTTGGTACGCGTCCGGCTAGAAGATGCGGGTACCAACTTTTGAAGTTACCAGGACAAGTATAGTGTACAGAGTACCAAGAGGAACTATAGAAAGTGCTATACTGGGGACTGGTACCTGGTACCTGAATCTAGATTTGGAGAAAGTTCTCCAATGCAGTTTAGTTCCACCAGTTCTTGTGTAGTTCAAAGGTAAATAAAACAAACGCGCACGGTTGAACACGCCAGTGTTTCATCTTTGGCCCCGGGAAGGACCCATTTGGAGCCAGTTGGAGCCACGGTTTAAGAGGAAGCGCGTCTCTCCGGCAACTCAGATAGAGTTCAACGGTATTCAAGTATGGGAATGAAGTGCATTTGGTCTCTTCAAATTCTTCAATATTGTACATATCTTGGCATTTCTTTTTGCCAATTGTCACAAATGTAGTAGTTTCTAAAAGCTTCCTTCGGGCCTGTGGACAAATCCGTTCATCGGCTCAGCTGAAGACAAGTGGAGAGAGGGATAATCTTACTTCAGCTGGTGCCTGCAGATGCCACACTGCAAAAGCACGCGGTCTTTTTAAAGTTGTTTTTTGGGGGGGTTTAAAAATGGGGCCTTTCACTCTCCAGATCGAATCCCAGGCTACATGTAAAGACATGCAAAGACATGCAGGAAATGGGCATAGTTGCAAAAATGTATGTGAACATTCTAAAGCACGTCACTGCCTGGTCTCTCTTTGTTGGTTTCGGGGTTGTGGGCTTGTGCAATTCAACTGCCTCGCTGTGTGAAGGACGAAAAAAAAACCATCTTAAGGATAAGGATGATGTTAAATGGGAACGTGGGTAGGTAGTGGGTATGTGGTGCGGCTCGTTTAACTCATTACAGGGGTCTGTCAAAGAGAGAGGTATAAGCATTTCGAATCATCCAAGCAAAAAAGTCAAGCCAATCATCCACTTACCCAAGATAATCCTCCTTGATGGTGCCAATGGCATTGATCGCTGCCACATCTGGCTTCACACCGAGAATCTTCAGTCGCAAACTGGTACCCTTTTCAATTACTTGATCTGCGTGGTCGGTGTATTGTGGTGGAACGGTGTTTGGCTCCCACTTAATATCGGAAGGAATATTCTGAGATGCAAGTCAGTGGTGGTCGTTTTCCAGACGTGGTACAAGGTCCATACTTTTCGCGCAATGAAGACAGACAAAGGACCAGCTAGTGTGAAAATGCCGGTGGGCTTAACGGAGGTGACAATTGCGTCGACCTAATGGTCGTCATGTCAGCAAGAAGGTTTGAAATCGTAAATCCAGAGATAGACTCGAATCTCCACGGTGCTAGGTCTCAACTTTGCGCACGTACAGTTTCTCCACGGAATGGCTTCCAGATAATTGCGCGATACTTGATTGTGTATTCAGCATGACCGCTGGACGGCATGACCCGTCCTTCGCCAATATCGACCATATCCATCACACAGATCACAAAGTGGTCTCCCGTACACCGACCTTCCTCCTCCTCGTTGAGTCGAGTGATCAGATACTCGCGCATGTTAGGACCAAAATAAGATGGATGCAAGGTGATGACCTTGGCCTCTTCTTTGAGAAAGAACATGATTGCGAAGGACGATGAAGCGATCTCAATCCGTGGTCACAGTGGGCGAATAGCTCGAGGCTCCGAGGTTGCTGATGTAAGAGTCTGCTTATGGCAAGCTGATCGGTGGGTCGAATTAAACGTCTCCGATGGATCCTTGGGGCGAGGTGAAAGAGCGTTGTGACGGGACGCGACGCAATGCGATGCTTTCAATTCAGGCTGCAAGTCACCGAGTCTGCTGCTATCACGACCTGAGGGCGGAAGTGGGGTCGAATATCACACCGGAGATATGTGAGTGCCGATATTAATGGAGCAGGTACTGAGTCCGCCCGGGATAAAAAGGCAGATCGCAATACTGCAGGCACGCTGAGGCTGCTGACGATTGACTCCGGATTCACTGCGGGCAGGTCCAGGTCCAGGTCCAAGCCGGAGTTCGTCCACGTGACCTGTTGCATTTTGTAGTTCACTGCAAATCCAACACACCACTCATTCATATTCTGGTTTTTTGATTTTGTAATATTGAAAAAGAATTCGGTTTTTTCAGTTATCTTGGAGTCGTATCATTTTTCTAAGAAAGGATCAGTCTAGGCTGGAGAATTCACATGTGCAATCTTGCCCTCGGAAACCTCAAAACTGACCTCGTATAACTTAGTATATATTTAAGCATTTGAATGCAGCTGGTAGCCAGAAAACAGGCGACAAGGGTTGAAAAAGTCAGTTTTTAAAGCTTGATAGCAGATGAAACTCTTCAACATTTGAGTGCGGCTTGACAAGCAAAGTATTTGAAGGATTCAACGACAAGGTCTTGTGAAAGGGTTTATGCGAGGCCTTTGTGAAGCATTAAGGGTAGGACTGTTACCCGGGAGCCGTTGACCAGGCCCCGGAACAGACCTATGAAGTGAAAACCACATTTGGACCTCTGGAAACGTCTACAGCAGATAGCAATGATGTCAACGGAGGTTTTCAATACAGAAAGAGCTCAGTTGCACTATTTAAATACAAACTTTTGAAACTGCTGATATCTATTGATTTTGGTATCGAGAGTACTACTGTAGAACACTGGAAGGTGACAACCGCAATACCCACTCAATTGAGAGTATTAAACTGTCAATCACACTGGAGAGATCTTGATCATTCTGGAACGTCCAATGTAAGGCCAAGCTTCGTTTAAAAACTATTCATTGAGTAGTATTAAGCATTGAACGATAATGTTTTCAGAATAATACGTAAAGTTACCACTCCTGCCGGCAATTTACCTGAACCATACCGTACAGAAACAACAAGGATGTTCAGGTTGGGGGCACCCCCTGGGCATCCTCGGCTCAAGCACATGGCACCACTCAGAGTCTACGTTTAATTGATGATAGAGCTTCCCCAACATTTTGTTCCCAGCACCCCCACCCTCGAGCAACCTGGCGACCACACCAGAATGGCGCTGAACTTGGAGAAGCAGTTGCTCTTTGTGAGTCCATATGGGTTCGAATTCTCATTTACCATAGTACTGACCGACTTTCTTAGTATGGAGCTTACCACAGCAACCCGGTATGGGTTTCCTTACTTTCTGACACAAAATGGATGTGGTGGACTTAATATTTATCTCTAGGTGAATGTGGCCATTCACATTACCTGCGTGCCGATTCTGCTGTTCACTGGAATTGCTCTGGTACGCCTTCCCTTCCATTATTCAACGCGATGAATACGAACTAACACAATACCCTTGATCTCAATAGGGCTGCAACAGTCCACCGCTATTCAGTGTCCCCGATGTCCTGAGCGTCGAATACCTCCCTCCGAATCTCGGTACTATCGCCGCATTCATTTACTCGATATTTTATGTCCTTCTCGAACCGGTCGCAGGTGGCTTGATTGCACCGCTGGTGATCGGCTCCGCGGCATGCGGCAACTATCTTCTCGGAACCTACGGGGTGATTGTGAACTATTACGCGGTCGGAATTCACGTCGTATCATGGGTGGCACAGTTTGTGGGACACGGTAAGTTCGAGGGACGGGCTCCTGCGTTGTTGGACAACTTGGTCCAGGCACTGTTGCTGGCGCCACTGTTTGTCTGGATGGAGATTCTGTTTTTCTTCGGATACCGGCGAGAGCTGAAGCAGCGGATGGACAAGAGTGTGGAAACGGAGATTGAAAAGTTCCGCAAGGAGAAAGAGCAGAAGAAAGGCAAGGATGCCAAGTGAGATATCAATCAATATATCTATGGCTTGCTCGAGAAGGAGTCGGGTATGAATGGTTGGTTGGCTTCGGGACGGTTATTGATTGGGAAAGCATGCAAATAACTTTGGAAGGAGATGTCATCGTAGACTACAGATTGCACAAAGTCCGATGATATGTGTAGCTGGAGATATGTTATGTGCTTGCTTGTAAATGGAATGTTGGGGAAGATTGATGTCATTCGGAACCTCTGGAAGGGGCTTGATGACATTGCCTCGAATGGAAGAGGGGATGTTACTAGGATTCCCCCCCACCTCGCTGGTAGATATAATTCGATGGGACTATGAAAAGGATAGTCTGAGTGCATATGTACATTTCCAGTAACAATGGAGATGAACTGTGTATAGTATATATTCTGTTTACTATAGCACTCCATACTATTTACTAACCGGTTGCCGTGACGAAACCCATTACCTAAGCCACACACCTGACCAAGGATTCCGGCGACCCGAAGAGAAAAAAACGGAAAGCGGCTGGCCCGTTCTCGGAGCACTCCCACAGTACCACTAATGGACGATTTTTCATGGGAAAATTTAGAGTCGTATGAAAGGGGAGGAAATATTGAATCTTTTGGAATTAAAAGTAAAAAAATGGGAAGCTATAGTTCACAATAAAGACATCGTTTCAGCGGAAAGAACAGCGTGGAGGTACACTAGGGCCACATCGGAGGGACTTGGCCCCTTAAAACGGTTTAGCGCGAGACCTGAGAATCCAATCCTCCCGAGAAAGCTCTCCCTTCCCACCCGTCCACAACCTCTTCTCTCCTCTCCGAACTCCTCTCCCCAATTACATCCTCCCTCTCAGAGAATTTATCCTCATACCCTCTGAACCCTTTTCATAATGTTCAGGAACGCTCTGCGGCAGTCCAGCCGCTCGGTTGCGGCCGTTCAGGCCACTGGCCGCATCGCCTCGGTGAGTCCACCCCGTCACTGGCCATCCTCGTCCATCGCCTTGTCCGACCTTTTCCATCTCGAATTCGAGCTCGATGGAGCCTCGGATCCATATCCTCCCCTGCGCCCATCCATTGAAGACACATCGATCACTTTAGCATCCCCCGAGCTCGTCATTAACAAAGTTTTCGCCATGTTATAGGTTCGCGCGGCTGTCCCCGGTCCCATTGCCGGTGCTTCCAAGCAGGTCCGCTCTTACGCCTCTGAGGCTAAGGCTTCCCCCACCGAGGTTTCTTCCATCCTCGAGCAGCGCATCCGTGGTGTTCAGGAGGAGGCTGGTCTCGCTGAGACTGGTCGCGTTCTGTCGGTCGGGTACGTCAATTCCGCCCGGGGCGGGTAAAGGGTCGTGAGGGAGAAAAAAAAATTCGGTCAACGGATACAACTTCGCCAAACGCGCCCACGCCTACCACCAAAACAACTCGAATCGATTCAGAAACTGACTAAATATTAAATAGTGATGGTATCGCCCGTGTTCACGGTATGACCAACGTCCAGGCTGAGGAGCTGGTTGAGTATGTGAACCCCCTGTTATCCGAAAAAGTCTTGGCATTATCAAGTTTGGAAAATTAACGGGTAATCTAGGTTCGCCTCCGGTGTTAAGGGTATGTGCATGAACCTCGAGGCCGGCCAGGTCGGTGTCGTGCTTTTCGGTTCCGACCGTCTCGTCAAGGAGGGTGAGACTGTCAAGCGTACCGGTGAGATTGTAAGTTATCTTCCCCTTCCCTGGGGCTATCCAACCTTGATATTGGACATCCAGGCCTGTTTCAAATCATCAAAATTTCCCCCCTAACATCATCACCTTCCCAGGTCGAAGTTCCCGCTGGTCCTGAGCTGCTCGGCCGTGTCGTCGATGCTCTTGGTAACCCCATTGACGGCAAGGGTCCCATCAACGCCACTGAGAAGCGCCGTGCTCAGCTTAAGGCCCCCGGTATTCTTCCCCGCCAGTCCGTCAACGAGCCCGTTCAGACTGGTATGAAGTGTGTCGACTCCATGGTCCCCATTGGCCGTGGTCAGCGTGAGTTGATCATTGGTGATCGTCAGACCGGTAAGACTGCCGTCGCTCTCGACACTATGCTCAACCAGAAGCGTTGGAACGCTACCGGTTCCGAGTCTGAGAAGCTCTACTGTATCTACGTTGCCGTCGGTCAGAAGCGTTCCACCGTCGCTCAGCTCGTCAAGACCCTTGAGGAGAACGACGCCATGAAGTACTCCGTTGTTGTTGCTGCCACCGCTTCCGAGGCCGCCCCCCTGCAGTACATTGCCCCCTTCACTGGTTGTGCTATGGGTGAGTGGTTCCGTGACAACGGCCGCCACGCTGTCATCATCTACGACGATCTGTCCAAGCAGGCCGTTGCCTACCGTCAGATGTCCCTGCTTCTGCGTCGTCCCCCAGGACGTGAGGCCTACCCCGGTGACGTTTTCTACTTGCACTCTCGTCTCCTCGAGCGTGCCGCCAAGATGAACAAGACCCACGGTGCTGGTTCCTTGACTGCCCTTCCCATCATTGAGACCCAGGGTGGTGATGTCTCCGCTTACATTCCCACCAACGTCATTTCCATCACTGACGGCCAGATCTTCTTGGAGGCTGAGCTGTTCTACAAGGGTATCCGTCCCGCCATTAACGTCGGTCTTTCCGTCTCTCGTGTCGGTTCCGCTGCCCAGGTCAAGGCCATGAAGCAGGTCGCCGGTTCCCTGAAGCTTTTCTTGGCTCAGTACCGTGAGGTCGCTGCCTTCGCCCAGTTCGGTTCCGATCTGGATGCCTCCACCAAGCAGACCCTTGCCCGTGGTGAGCGTCTCACTGAGTTGCTCAAGCAGAAGCAGTACTCCCCCATGGCCGTCGCTGATATGGTTCCCCTTATCTTCGCCGGTGTCAACGGTTTCCTTGACTCCATCCCCGTTGCCAAGATTCTTCCTTGGGAGAAGGACATCCTTGCCCACCTTAAGAGCAACTACCCCGAGATCCAGCAGGCTATTGAGAAGGAGGGCCAGGTCTCCAAGGAGCTTGAGGCTAAGCTCAAGGAGGTCATTGGTGCCTTCAACAAGTCTTTCAACGCATAGGTGAGCTAAGAAAACAACTTTGAGGGGTCCATGGTGATCGTTCTGTTTTCCTGACTCTTTCTATGTGTATAGACAAGATAGCTTGTACAATTTTGAGGCCATAATTTCGTTCTGTTCCTCTCGGTCCTTGAAGTCCCACGGGCGAATTTCGGTTTCAAGCCCTGGATGTAGCGATGTAAGACCGTTTCAATCTGTCTCTACTGGCTCTACTGTTCTGGGGTAGGAATCACGTTTCGTTTTTAGTGAGATGCTCGGACTGACTGGAACAGTCTGATCATTGACCTTCCAAAATGTGATTATATCCTGTACGTTTAGATTTTTTCGCGCATTGGGGGGCGCGTGATGGGAGGATACCAAATTAACTTCCGTCTGGTCTCCATGTGTCTCTTCCATGTTGGACCGCAATTCATTTTCTTTTGTTTCCTTACTTTGTGGTTTAAACTTGTAATGTCTACTTTCTTCCACTGTAAGCTGTAGTAAACCTCATCTTTTATAACAGACCGAATCCGGGTAGCAGATCTGTGGCACCTGTTCACCTGGGCAACGCACCCTAGTATAGCAGAGTCCACTTGTGCCAACTATTCCTTCTCAAGGAAATTAATGCAATCCCACCAATGTGATCCCCACTCTCACGCTCGATCCATTGGCCATACACATTCTTCATAATCATCTACTAAGCCTCTTAGGCTAAAATCCAACTCCCGGCGCGAGCGATCTCGGCAAGTACGACCGAAAACGGGAGCCGATTTCTTATCGATAAGCGAACAATCTTTTTCCTTCAAAGTTCCCCCCCGCGTAAAGTTCTATATATCCTAATTTCTGTTATCTAGAGCATTGATTTTCATCATGTCTGCCCCTACCACCTCTGCGCCTGCCTCGTGCAAGGTTATGCTTTCCAAGCATGTGGCCAATCGCTTGATCACCGAGGTCCAGGAAGGTGTCAAGACTCTGGAGAAGCCGCCGCACCTGGTCGGATTCCTAGCCAACAATGACCCCGCTGCGCTGATGTATGCGCAAATGACTCAGAAGACCTGCGAGGAGAAGTGAGTTCAATTCCATGGTGCCTTTCTTTTCTGTGGCGTTTTTCGTGGCTTCGATTTGTTGGTGGGGTTCACGGGTATGATTCATACTTGCCCCTCGTCGCGCAGAGAGATGAGTCGAATCATACTACTTCCCAAAAAAAAAAAAACAACGCCAAGTACGAAAATGAAGATCAGATCAATACTGAACTCAATACAGTGGATTCAAGTACTCCATGCGCGAAGTCACCCGTGACGACATCGAAGAACACATCCTCGCTGCCAACACCGACGACAACGTCGACGGTATCATCGTCTACTACCCCATCTTCAACAACCGTCAGGACCAATACCTGCAGCAGATTGTGGATATCTCCAAAGATGTTGAGGGTCTTAGCCACCGCTACATCTTCAACATGTACCAGAACATCCGCTTCTTGGACCCAGAGACCAAGCGCCAGAAGTGCATTCTTCCTTGCACTCCCTTGGCCAACATTAAGATCCTCGAGTACTTGAACATCTACAACACCATTCTTCCTTATGGAAACAGACTTTTCGGCCACACTATCTGCGTTGTGAACCGATCTGAAGTTGTGGGACGTCCACTTGCCGCCCTGTTGGCCAATGACGGAGCTTGTGTTTACAGTGTTGATATCACTGGTGTGCAAAAGTTCACTCGTGGCGAGGGATTGCAGAAGCACAGACACGAGGTTGTGGACCTTGAGGGTGCTACCTTGAAGGATGTCGTGCCTCTGTGTGATGTTGTTATCACCGGTGTGCCGAGTGACAAGTATAAGTTTGACACCAGCTTGCTCCGCGAAGGTGCTGTTTGTGTCAACTTCTCCAGCGAGAAGGTTAGTTACCCTTTCTGTCTTAAATGTTATTCGCAACAGAAGTTCCGATTTGACTAATGTGATTTTCTATAGAACTTCGGCCCTGAAGTCAAGGAGAAGGCCTCCCTCTACGTCCCCTCCATTGGCAAGGTGACCATTGTTGTCCTAATGCGCAATTTGCTGGTAAGTTTTAACTTCTCAATCTATTGAGGCTCGTGGAAATTTGCAGAAAATGGTTATTAATCTTTGCCACAGAGACTTATCCAGAACAAGCGGGCGGACGACGTCAAGCCTGCCGCTGCCACAGAGCGCCCTGGCACTCTCGAGGCTGAGTCTACTTCATAGCAATGGCAATTGAATTGACCCCAAAATTGATGGATGATTATTGGATATATGTTGAAAATGGTTGATATAGATTTGTGTTTTATTTTAGCTTTAGCCGTATGAATATATGGATGTTCCTGTTGGACTGCATTTTGGAGATTAGGCATTTCTTTTTGATGTAGTGTTTGCGATATCCCGAAATTTGATAAAAAACAGATGCCAAATTCAACAAACCAAGGGATTCAGGTATCAAATACTGATCATAACGTCTGACACCATCTTGGACATATCAAGCATAGTAGACCATGCTCAACAAATCCCATGGCAGGAACCCCGAGGACAAGCCGTGAACATTGTAAGCCAGACATGAAGCATTGCTCTTAGTAAGTTTTTGAAAGTGGAATTTGCGCAAGCTTTAGCGTCCGGAATCACCGGAGTTCTTCTTCTCATTCTCCTTTGCCTTCGCTGCAAGTCTGAGTACATCAACCTCACTTGCCAACCAGCGTCGGTACGCCTCCGGGTGGAACACGCCATCTGCCGAAAACCATGAGGTAAATGGAGCTTCGAGGTGCTTGTCCTGTAGGACCTTGCCAGTAGGAGACTTGTATTGGATGTGCAATTTGTAAGAGACGGAGTGTTTAACCACTGAAGAGGAGAAAGATATCTATTGAATGCGTTAGTTCCAAGCAGATAGTAAAAGGGCAAATAATGCTCATGTGCGCTTTAACTTACCGTCTCCCCAGTCTTTCGCTTTCCGCGAAATACCTCCCCACTCTCAACGTAGAGAATCCAGTATGTGAGGGCTGAGTTGAGTATGAAGTACCCAATAACGGCGGCCAAGACCCATGTCGATTTAGCGGCCTCCCAGCCTAGCTTGCGGTCAACATAGAATGTGAACGCCGCGATCGCGACGGCACTGTACCCTAGTGCGAAGCGTGTGTTGGTCTTGCTGTGGTCTTGGGTGAAGGTGTAGGGCGCCGGGAGGTTGGTCAAGTAGGGGACTACGGCCTCATCGATAGCAGCTTTGAGATCTAGACATAGATATGTTTTAGCTCAGGAAAAATAAGGGCGGATAGGTCATATCTGAAGCCAAAGAGGACCCAGTAGCACTTAAGTTGGGGTAGGTAGATCTGGGGAGACGAACCGTTGGTCGAGTAAATAGGCACCTTGGTAGTCGCCATGGCTGTGGTCCAGAGAGAGAGGGTCGCGGATAGGGCAATCGTAGCTGCTCAATGTTTAGATCACAAATACACTGCTATCAAGTTGTTTTGTGGTTGCTGACGAACAATGTTTATCACAAGGACACAGTTGCGGGTTGGAGAGAGCTGGAGCTCGCGCGGGCCAATAGTAGCCGCCGCCGCGAACCTCAACCACTTCGGTCCAACATCCCCTTCATCTCCCCCACACCAGCAAATCCACCCGCCACCTCGCTGGCAGTCATTTTTTACACCATTTCCAACCTGATTGCTCTGGTCTTTTGACTCCGTTCGTCATGGCCATTCAAGGAGCTGAGCAGACTATCCTTCGGGACCCGGCGCTTTTGTGAGAAGTCATTCCAATGGACATGGAGACACCCAAGCTAACCTGTTATCTGAATAGTTATTGGATTTTGTTCCCGATTTCAGTGGTCATGGTAATTTGAAACCGTCAACCAGCCGAATTATCACTTCTTATTCTAATCTATTGAAATGAATAGATCCTTACCGGAATTCTCCGCCACTACGCTACCGTCCTGATGAATACGCCCCCGAAACCTCCTGCCACCCTCGCTGCAGCGCGCGAGCGTCATGCCCTCATCCGTGGTGTCAACCTCCGCAACAACGCTTGCTCCGTGCTGGACCGTGAATCCTTCGAGATGCGCAAGAGCTACCTGATCAACGGCTTCCGCAACGGCTCGTTCCTGAAGGACCCCAACAACCGGGGCCAGCCTCCTGCCAACCCGATGACCGATCCGGCAGGCATGGAACAGATGATGGGAATGCTGAAGGGAAATATGATGATGATGATTCCCCAGACGCTGATTATGAGCTGGATCAATGCGTTCTTTTCTGGATTTGTGATCTGTAGGTGTTGACATGAGGATCTGGAAACTTAGGCATTACTGATGATATTGGACAGTGAAATTGCCTTTCCCCTTGACTATTCGCTTCAAGTCGATGCTCCAGTCTGGTGTGATGACTCGTGACCTGGATGTGCAATGGGTGTCCAGTCTGTCATGGTACTTCCTCAACCTGATGGGTCTTCAATCTGTCTTTGGATTCATCTTGGGCAGTGATAACTGTAAGTGACGCCGAATTCCTCCTGAAATTGAGATCAATACTAATGATTTATTCTAGCTGCCAACCAGATGGCCCAACAGATGGGTATGGCCAACCCTGCTGCTATGATGAACCCGATGCAGCCTGGTCAGGACTCCGACAAGTTGTTCTTGAACGAGGCCGAGAACCTGGAGGTGATGGAGCACTTCTCCATTTTGACTGGAGTGGAGGAGCGAGTTCTGCGGAACTTTGCCCCCGAGGTGAATTAAATTGATTTAGATGGAATATCTACGGTTGGTGTACATGTACGGTATATACACAAAAGGGCAGTTGGCTCTGAATAAATCATGTTTGCACGCTTTAAAAAGATCTACCAAGGGAAATTTTACGAACGATGTGTTGTAGGTATCTTGATGGAGCCTAAGCTGGCATGCTCTTGGTAGTTCCGTTATCATTAAAATTGTACCAACTGTCTCATAATCTCATTATATTGTGGAAATCAACGGTAGTTGATCACATTGTTCAGCACCCAGACTTCGCCATTGGCGACTCTCTCCGCGATGCTGTCCACCTCGACATTCCCGGGTTGAATCTGGTGTATGATAGTCAGCAATCAAAGCATCCACGATATAATACCAGAGAAGACTAGAAACTCACGAATATCTTATCTCCTTCCTTGGTCCACTTCAGCTTCTCTCCCCCTAAACTTTCTACTTCCTCTCCTTCGTTCCATGGGCTAACAGGAATAAGATGGGCTTTGACAAATCGCTCCAGATTGCTCCTCGCCCGGTCTTGGCCATCCTGCCCCTCATAAGCATTCACATCACCAAATTTCGCATAGTCTTCTGGATCCTCCCACGGCTTCCGTGGCAAGGCTTGGACAGCACTATTCCGAGGTGCTAGCACGGTGATATTCTTTGAGGCATCATTCAAACGGGAGGAGATAGGATCAAAGTCACGGGTAAGCTGAGCAAAGATGTTGATTCCCTTAGTTTTGGGGAGAACATCAGATATCACAGGTGAATCTGCATCACCGCCAGGACCAGCAGGCTGCGGTTTGATGATTTCTGGGATGTATTTATCCATTATAGGATGCTGATTTTGTGATAGGCCCAGTGGGGATTTTCGGAGAGTGTTGGGTATGGAAAGTCCTAAAACAACAGCTGAAGTGCTAAGAGCAGTCCAAAGCAGCAAAAGAGATGTAATTTGAGTGGAGTGTCTCATCTTGGCTGACCTGGAAGTGGGATGTACAAGATGCAATACCATTTCAGCCCATGACGCAAGGGCGCACGTGATAGATAAGGCAAAGTATATCACGTGATTGTTATCGATAAGACAGAAAATGGCAGTCGCCGTCACCGGAGGGGGAAGGTGCGCCCCTGCTATTGTTCGTATATTTGACTGATTTGTGGTGTGGCCGCTCCATTTAACATCATGTCGGCTTTGCAGACCTTCATGCTGGTCGTCGACAACGACAAAGATGAAGCTAAGAGCATCGCCGAATCCGTGGCCCAAGGTAAATCTTGTCCAATCATCCCACCCCGCACTCGCATTAGTGATCTAAATCTAACTGAGCGGGAAATGTAGATGTCGAGAACAAGAAGACTACTTTGATTGATATTGTCCGACAGCTTGGCGAATATATCAACGACGAAGACCCAATCTTGCGTGGAAAGGCAATTTCCTTCCTCACCGCGGTGATCAAGGCATTGCCTCCCCGCTTCCTAACGAGACAACAGATCCAAGTCCTGACAACGTTCTTTGGTGATCGAATTGAAGATGGTGGTGCCGTCGCGGGTCTGGATAGATTGCAAGGATTGGAGCGGTTTAACAAGGAATTGGCGGTTGAGACTGCCCAGGCGTGAGTAGAATTATGCTCAACTTTGTGTTCGATGGTTATACTAATGCTATCATAGCCTGTTCGCCAATTTCCAGGACCTCCAGTCTCGCTCCCAAACACAACGGTTTCAGGTGTATCAGTTGCTGAACGAATTGATGTCGGGACACCGGGCGGCGTTGCGTGAAATGGGTGATGATTCTCTCATGGGAATTGTGGATCTCATGACTGGAGAGAAGGACCCGCGTAACCTGATGATGGTCTTCTCTATTCTGAAGGTCGTCATGGTGGAATGGGATATTACGAATCATGCTGAGGTAAGGATGTTGTAGGCCGTCATCGTAATGCACTAACTGACTCTGCTAGCTCCTGTTTGACTCGGTATACAACTACTTCCCGATCACCTTCCGACCTCCACCGAATGATCCATATGGAATTACCGCACAAGACTTGAAAGGCCGTCTACAGGATTGTATCTCGGCCTCGAGACACTTTGCTCCGCATGCTATTCCTTCTTTGCTGGAGAAACTTGACTCCACATCGCCGAACGTTAAGGTATGCATACTATCTTTATGACGCCCTGGATGCAATTGCTGATATCCATATAGAAGGATGCTTTGAACGCTTTGATTGCGTGTATTCATTCATACGACCCAGACACCGTATCTCGATACTCCATCACCATCTGGGAAGTTCTCAAGTTTGAGATTCTTAATGCTCAAGAGGAATTTTTATCAGAGTCATCTCTGGAGGCCCTTTCCGGAATCGCAAAGCGACTCTCTGAAGGTGTCACCAAGGTTACACCAGATCTACCCCTTGTGCAATATCTCCGCCCTATCATTCAGGAGTGCAAGGATCAACTGCAAGAGCCTCAACAGAAGCAGGCAAAGCCTGCGCAACAGATTCTCGGCTCGCTATCGACGTCATCTGTCCTAGCCTTCACGATAATTATTCGGACAGTCGTTGCTCCCTTATTCACTATCTACCAAGAGGCAGATGGAATTGTCAAGCAGCGGGCTCTCCTTGAGACACTGGCTATCTTGTTTCAGTCTGCGATCCAGGTCTTTGGACAATGGACAACCCGTGGAGGCGAGATTACACAGGAGAACCCCTTGGTTGAGTTCAAGGATCAATTCTCAGATGTCTTGGGACAGGCACTTATGGGCTCTGCCAAGGATGAGGTGTCTTTCCGCGTTACTGCATTGAAGGGATTTTTGCGGCTCTCGACCTTGCGTGATTTCTTCCAGGATAACGAAATTGGATTATTCGTGCAATACCTGGATGAAATCCTCTTGACTGAGGAATCCGCTGCCCGAGATGACCTCAAAAAAGAAGCCATTGCAGCACTGGCTGAGATCTCCAAGCACAAGCCTCGACTGATCATGGATATCACTTTCCCTGCATTTGTGGCAACGCTTCCCGATGAGGATGATGGCTCGAACGTAACTTACTTGTCGACCTTGGATACCCTCGCCCAAATCAGCATAGAGAGAGACATCTTCGAAACCCTGTTCCGACGTCTCTTCAGCAAGCTTACCATTCTACTCCAAAGAGAACAGCCCGGATCAGCAGCTTACCCTAGAGCTATTCTTGTGACTCTGCTTTACGTCATGCAGCAGAGACAGATGGATGCTGATCCAAACGTGGACTTGTACTTTGACAAGATTGTCGTGGGTCTTTGTCAGAGTGTTGCAGAGTCAGCTTCAGGACAGGGCAAGAACCGCCTTCTCAATGATCCTACAATCCTTGATATCCTTGGTCGACTTTGCAATCTACTTGTCCGAGCCGTCTCGGTTCAAAAGCAAGAGCAGGCCGCTCAAAATGTGTACAGTCTCTTTACAACTGGAGGGTTTGTACCGGTACCTTTCTCCGATGGCGCAAATGCTGATCAAGAACGTACCATTATTATTTCAACATATCTCCTTGCAGGCCTATCAAAGGACTGTGTGAGCCTCATTCCTAATACAACTCCTGATATGTCAGGCCTGCTTTCAGATTTAGTCAAGCGATCTGTATCCGAAAACACAGAACCTGCCACTCACCTTGCATTCTTGCATCACCTGGCACTGCTTGTCAACAAGTTCCTCTCTAAACAGGACTTGAAAATCGCTGAAAAGCTTTTTGATTCTCTTGTCTCACCAGAGGGCCAGTTCTTCAGTTCTGCTACCATCCGCACCGTCTTTTGGTTATCCAAGGCTCTCGTTCTTCGCCTCAGCCCATCCACTACCCATATCTTGACCTCACTGATGGGTCTCCTTTCCTCCCCCGACCAGCAAACTAGCCATTCTACTGCTCGCGGGTTTTCTATTCTCCTAGGCGATGACGATGTCCTTTCCGCAACCAACGGTGCTACAATTCGCCTGCTTTCCAAGCAACGTGTCTTTACTACCGTCATCCCGTTGATCTCGTCGCGTATCCGCGATGCCAACATCGCTGGTAATGACGATTCCTCTACCACCAAATCATTAGACCACATCAAACCAGCCCATTTAACCGCCCTGGCTGGTATCCTCTCCACGATCTCCACAGACCTCGTTATGCCAGAACTTCCCACCTTACTCCCACTTCTCCTCCAATCTCTCGACCTCCAAACCTCCGATTCTGTCGCTGTCCGCGCCGCAACTCTTGACACTCTCGCAGTTATCATCCGCGATAACGGTGTTGCCACCATTGATAAGTGCGGCCACGTTCACAGTCTCGTCCAGAGACTCCTCAAGACAACAGTAGCCAGACCAGGTCCTGGTGTCGTGAACCCTCCCCGTCTCCGGGCTGATGCGCTGAAGTGCCTTTACCTACTTGCCACAAGGCAGACGTCTGCCGAGTCGGCTCCCAATTCTCGGATCCCGGCTGCCATCTCCCCGCTGCTTCCTGAAAAGGCACAGGTCTTGCGCTCTTTGCGGGCTGTCTTGGATGACCCCAAGCGTGATGTGCGGAAGGCGGCTGTTGATGCAAGCAGCGCTTGGTTCCGGGGTGTGGACGATGCACCGGAAGAGGATGATTGAAGGTATGATTGACGTGATGATGTCTATTAGAAGTACAGGTGTTTAGTCTTAGTACATATTGTTCTTGGGTTGCATTTAAACTAGAATACAAAAGCTTGTGTGCTGTTCATTTTGACTGTTTCCAAGGTTATTGTTGCCGTTCTCATCTCGAGTACTGAATGTATAACAATCTCAAGTACTAAGTTTATAAAGTTAGTATTCAAGAGAGGTATTAATCCAGTCCCTGCTATGGTCTTGGTAAATTGTAACATTTTGAAATCCAGTGCTTGTTATCAGGTCCGGAGTAGCCCCCAAATTCCAATTGCCTCCCAAAGCGGGGGCGCATCGGAGCTCCGGGGACTCCGGAAATGCAGGGATAAGTTTCGACTCTTAATCCAAGGGTGTTCATCCCGGCTCGCTGATTGATTGTTGATTGCGTGTTCAACTGAACCCCCCTGATCAAAAAGAAGCGCTACGGCCAAACCCCCACATAACATCGCCACAGGAGACAATTTCTAGCAAGAATATTGGTTGTGCTTGTCGAGCAGGTTCCAGCTAGCTGTTAGCTAAGCCTAGTGCTTATCGGTGGCTTGTCGCCTGGATTGTCTAACTCGACAGAAGCTATTCCGTAGCTCTGTGACCTATCTCATGGAGGGAGTAAAACCCGGCATGGCCTCTGCTTCGCCGGACTGGCCATAGAAACCACCCAACTTGACCACCCCAAAGGCCAGGCTCATCCAAAACGAAATTCTGGATGTTTCGAAATCCCTTGATGTAGTAGCGAGCATAGGTTGAATCTCCGGATGCACACGCGGACCCCTGCTAGCTTGTCAAAATTCGCCGCTAGACTTCAAATGTTGAAAGATAACAAGCTCCTGGGTTTCAATGTTAATCAACATCATTGATTTTTAAATACCCACACATCCCTGCTTCCTAGATTTAAGCCTCACGGGTTTTCTTCCTTACGGCCAGAACTGCCATGTCGTCGCTCTCAGCCTCACATTCCCATTTGGGGGAAGAGAGGCTCTGCTCTCCTTGGCAGCGGAGCTCAGAGTACAAACTGGGAAATGGCGGCGATACTCTATGGCAGCTTCTTTTCGCTATTGGACCAATCAGTATATTCATTCTTCTTGCACCATGGACATACCTTCGTTTGCGGAGGGAAGCTATCAAGGCCACTCAGGGGTATAGAGGATTGGGAAAACTTGTCAGTTTTGTCCAGAGAAACATTGAAGTTACTATGGAAGACCCGGATTTTTAACTTTAGCGACAGACACTAGCATCGATTTTGCTATTTTTGCAATTAGCTAATCTGATAGTCGAACTTAAAGCTCGATCTCATCCAGGATACCTTGCCTCAGCCATTATTGCCTTTGTAGGCTCGTTGATCATCCCATATCTATCCATTTTGAGCCATGGCCGATCGGTTGCTCCTTTTGACTCGCTCAATATAGTCTTGGCTACTTCAGTCTGCTTCGATTTGATACAAATGGTCCTCCTGCACCTGTCAAATGCCTCTCAGTGCCAAATATCTACTGTGAACGTATCTTTGATCATTGCGAAAACATCGATTCTGATCTTGGAGCTACAAAGCAAGCGCTCGATTCTTCGTGAACCATGGCAACACTTATCGCTCGAGGAAACAGAAAGTGTTTTCAGTCAATCATTCTACTGGTGGGTCAATCCTTTACTAAGAAAGGGATACTCTGAGCTTCTCACGCTTGATACCATTCCTTCCATTCCAACTGGTATCTCTTCGGACGTGTTGCGGGAGAGAATGAAGACGTGCTGGGAGGGTCGATGTAAGTAGACCAGGATTTATCAGGACATTTTATCTTCGCAAACCAAGACTTTCCTAACGTTCTACTTGAAGCCAAACCTGAGAAGCGATACTCTCTTGCATGGTCGTTAATGCAATGTACCATCTGGGACAATTTACGAGTCATTCCATACATGATATCTGCCATTGCTCTTCGTTATGCGCAACCAGTTTTGATTTCCCAATTGATTCGCTTCGTCACCAATCCTCCGGCTGATGATCATCGCCAGATCCAGGCACTCAAGTTGGTTCTTGCAGTTGTCACAGTTTACTTTGGCTTGGCAGTCAGTGCATTTCTTGATAATCTCTCAATATTTATTTTTCTAACTTCAAAGATAGATTTTGAATGGCAGGAGAGATTCTGCAAAGCGCAGAGTTGTTGTCGCAGCAAAGGGATCATTGATCTCTATTATCCATGAAAAAGCCCTGAGGTCCAAGAATGATGACCATTCTGCTATCACACTCATGGGAAATGACGCCGAAGATGTTCCAATGGCCATGGGATGGTTACATACGCTTTGGTCTTCCATACTAGCATTTGCCTTGGGGCTGTATCTACTTACCTCTAAGCTCGGCTGGGTTAGCATAGTTCCAGTGATCCTATTATCTTGTAAGTCATCGTACCATCTCGCTTGAAAGTCATCCATGACTTCATACCAACTGATGTATGTGCAGTCACTTCGCAGTGCGGAAAATACGTTTCCAAAAATTTTGTGGGCACGCAAAGAACCTGGAGTGATGCAACCCAGACAAGAATTGGCCTGATCAAGACAATCCTAGAAAACATTAAAAGCATAAAGATGATGGGATTTATCCGAGAGATGGAAGCTAAGGCCGAGGAAGCGCGAGACAATGAACTATCAGCGGGCCTTGCAACGTACTGGCTCGACGTTCTTCTGGCTGGATGTGGTAAGATAATAATCTAAGAATCTCATTTGGGTATGCTTGATTGAGGGACTAACGGCCATGATAATGAAACAGCCAGCTTCTTGAATGTTGTTGGTCCCGCAATTACCCTCGGAATCTACACCATATCCGCCAAATGGACCGGTGGTGCCCCCCTCGACACAGATCGCGTGTTTACTTCGTTCGCTTTGATTCAGATGGTAACGCTACCAGCAAACTCAATCTTGTTCGGTCTCCCGGATTTCATCGCAGCCATTGCTGGGCTTGACCGGATACAGAAGTATTTACTCGAACCAGAGCATGAAGATAAGCGCCTTTCATCCTACGTTGAGAACCAAGATATACTCCCATCGCCGTCGAGTAGTGTCCAAAAGGACAGCCAAAACATCAGCGTGAGATCTGTGGGCTCTAATGACGATCATGCGATCGTACTTGAGAGCGCGACACTCCGATATCACGATGAAGGCCGATCAGTCTTGAACCAGATTGACTTGAAAATCGAGACCGGGTCGCTAGTTGCGGTTGTCGGCGTGGTAGGGTCAGGAAAAACGACTCTTGCAAGAGCTATTCTCGGTGAACTACCGCTTAACAGCGGAAGTGTTTCAACTTCGTCAAGGAACATAGCCTTTTGTGCTCAAACCCCTTGGTTACGGAATGGCACCGTCCGAGATATTATTGCTGGCCCTCCTGGATCCACTGTTACTGATGAAGATTGGTACCGACGGGTTCTATATGCCTGTGATCTCGAATATGATCTTGCAAAACTGCCAAATGGTGACAAGACTCTAGTTGGAAATGGAGGAAGTTCCATTTCGGGAGGTCAGAAGCAACGCGTGGTATGTTCCGACTCCAAATACAGTCTCATCTTTCGCATCATTGACTGATAAAAATTCAAGGCGCTGGCGAGGGCCATTTATTCCCGGCTCGATGTCTTGATTTTGGATGACGTGCTGAGTGCTCTTGATTCACGGACAACGGAACGCATCATACAAAGACTATTTGGCCCAATTGGACTCCTCCGCCAAAGAAATAAGACAGTTATTCTTATCACACATCAAAGTGAGTGGTCAATCCACGTTGGATGTATAACCTTTCTGACATCTATGTCTCTTCTAGCCCAGTTTTTGAAACTATTCGATCGGATTATCACCTTGGGTGTCGATGGCTCCATTTCCGAACAGTACCAGTTCTCAACAGAGCAGTACGAATTCTCAACAAGAGCGCTCATGAGTGCACAGACTCCTGAAGATATCTGCATCATTGACGAGCAATTCGAGACGAGTAGAAACGCAGAAGGTGCTGCTCCGGTCTCTGGCACTTCATCACCTCAGAGATCAATGGATGAGGTTCGAAAAGTTGGAGATAGTGCTGTCTACCAGCACTATGCCCAAGCGATTGGAAAGTTTAGATTAATGGTTGTTTTCTTCATCATGATATCTTCCGCAACCTTTGCCATGATCATCCAGAATTGGCTTCGTTGGTGGACAGCCGATGAGAACGCAGCGCAACGAACATGGTTCTACCTCTCGCTATATCTCGTTTTCGCTATCGGTCACTGGTTATCTCTGACCGGAATCAGTACAGTTTCATTACTGATTGTTCCCACATCCGGTCGCTCTCTACATAGTCAATTGCTGAAAACTGTCATGGGTGCCCCACTGTCCTTCATTACAACCACCGACATCGGTACCACACTTTCAAGATTCAGCCAAGACATGAAGCAGATTGATCGTCGTCTCCCTAGCCAAGTTGCCGCGCTAGGCAGCCAGGCGTTCAAATTGCTAGCTCAGATCATTCTGCTCTACATGGCCCAAACATTCATGTTGCTCACACTTCCAGTTCTGCTTCTCTCCGTCTACGTCATCCAGAAGATTTACTTATACACCAGTCGTCAGCTTCAGTGGCTGGCCATGGGAGCGAATTCTTTGCCCAGCAATAACTTCCTGGAGACCGTCCATGGAATAACCACAATTCGTGCTTTTGGCTGGAGCGAAGCCTATGCACTGGATAATATGAACGCCCTAGATACCGCACAAAAGCCATCCTACACACTTCTCGCAGTTGAACAGTGGCTCACCCTGGTGCTGGATTTGATCGTAGCTACTATGGCTCTCATCAATGCAGTCCTCATCGTCATCCGCACAGATGTCACGCCTGGAGAGGTCGGCATTATCATGAACGTGCTACTGGCAGTCAACGGTGTTCTCCTGATAACAGTCAAGTCATGGGCAAACTTCGATGCTTCTCTCGGGGTGGTATCGCGAATCCAGAGCTTTACGGCGTCCGTCATTCCTGAGTCCGAGCCAACATCGACGGAGGAGCACTTACTACCCGCATCATGGCCATCAGAAGGGGTAGTCCACATGAAGAACATTGTTGCCCGGTATGACACCCAGGAGGACCCCTCTACTATGACAAATGCTCTCGATCATGTCTCTCTGGATATAATGCCAGGTCGTACGATTCGCATCTGCGGACGAACAGGCAGTGGCAAATCCTCGCTACTCCTCAGTATTTTACGTCTGCTCGATCTCTCCGAGGGCTCGATTACGATTGACAATATCGATACAACGCGTATATCACGAGAAATTCTTCGTTCCCGTCTGATCACCATTCCGCAAGATCCATTTATTCTCCCGAACGACTCTATCCGGGACAATCTCGATCCACTAGGAATAGCCTCTAGCGACGAGATATGTACTGCCCTGGAGAAGGTCCATTTGCGATTCGAGCTCGATTCCAAAGCTTCCAACATCGGGCTCACACCAAGTCTCTGTCTTGATGTGTCAATGAAAGAATGGCCTTTGTCTCACGGCCAATTGCAGCTCCTTTCACTTGCGCGTGCTCTGTTGCTGCGATCTTCGCGTGGAAAGGTTGTTTTGCTTGATGAGGCAACCAGTAATGTTGATACGAAGACGCATTTGCTTATACAAGAGGTTATCCGCCAAGAATTTCAGGGATATACTGTGATCATGATAGTACATCGGCAGGAAGGCGTTCCGGATACAGACACTGTTGTTATGATGGATCAAGGGCACATCGTCGACTGATCCATGGATTTACTTTCAATCAATTATACTAGTACACATCGCTTGGACACTTTTCACCCTCGTTCATAGTATGAGCTACAGTACGAGGTCAAAGCTATTTTACTGTGGACAAGAACGGAAAAACAAGGGTTTGAAGGCACCTAGTCAAAACTTGGTGCTTTTTTTTTCTTTTCTTTTGGGCTAAGAATACATGGGTAAATGAATCAAAACTGATATCTCTGTGACAAATATCGGCCGATTGCAGAAATCGTAAAGCGATGGCAAACATTGGTCGAAAGTAAAGCTGATACTAAGATATTTTAAGCATACTAGTAGTAAGCTTAAGCTGACAGGCATCATGAATGAATAGAAGCCGCAAACCAAGAGCACAAGGATATCCTGGGATTAATCTCCTCTCCTACCACTTGAGGCAAATGCAGGACTGGAAATTCAAGGCTGTGTGCGCACCAAAGATGCCAGATCGAAAGATACCAAGCAAATTCAGGGAAAAGCAGTTCCTTTTTTTTTTTTTTTTTTTTTTTGTTCTCAGTCATAGAAACACCTTGAAATCGCAGCGGGAGGAACTATCCTGAAAGGGAACTGAGCAAAGAACAATGGGAACTGGGAAATTATCGAGAAAGCCGAGAGTGGCACCAAGTTCCAGAGAGCATGCTCCTTTCCACCAGCTTACCACTTCACTGTACCAGGGGCTCTCCCGGCAACCACAAGAGCCATCCTGGTATCTGAGGTAGCTTCATCTCCAGCAGAACTTGAGTTTTTATTTTTATTGGATGGACCGCCGTCTGGATTGGCATGATGACGAATGTCCCCAGCTGGGCCATTATTATTTGCACCGACAGCATCGATTTTTTTGACTATAACCTCTGCTAGACCGACAAGAGCGCCTAGTCCCGCACCCCCGATCAAAGAGATCAAGGCTTCGTCGGCAATCTCGGATTCGGTGGGGAATGTCATGAGATCGGGCACATCATCAGGGAACGCATTCGGCTTTAGGTGCTCAGAATCAGAGCCAAAGAGAGTCGTTGGCTTCCAATATGCCATCTGATCTCCCGGCTCAACTTTCGCGTTTCGGGCGAGCACCGCATTTATGATGGGAGACGCGATGGAGATACACCACCACTGCCTGTGTTCCTTGACCATCTCCGCCAAAGGGCCGCAATGAGCTGTGACGACATCATCGTTATCATTCATAGAGAAGATGAGGTCCTGAGTCTCCTTGATATGCAGGAAAAGATCTGGGCCGTCGTTGCCGGATTTGATTTCGATTTCCTGTCCGAGTACCCGGTGATACGACGAGCGTCGCATGAATATCTTTCTTATTTTGACATCCTTTGGCTTCTTCAGCATCATATGTATATGGGTGAGGTCGGGTTCAACGAAGAGGCTCTGGGCAATAGCTTCCGCGGCTTGTCTGGCCTGTTCACTTTCTTTTTTCGTTTGTGTAGGGGTGCCGTAGAGGGTGAGAGATGCATCGTATATGTGGCCAGGGATGTTGAGGTGGACTGAGCCGAGAGGCACTGGGTCTCCAGGCGTGGTGATAAGAGACCCGTTTTGGTCAATGACAACCAGAAACTCCTCCTGGCCTATACTGCAGTGGAACTCGTACTGGAAGGCTTTCTCCTTGGCAATTCTCGCGAAAAGATTACGGTCACCGTCCTTGAGGTTGATGATATAATCCACATCTGCAGGTGACGTTGATACCTTATCGAAAAACTGGCAAGTTGGGGGTGAAAGTCCGGCATGTGGATCAAAGTAGACCTTCAAATCCTCGGCAGTCATGCGATTCAGTTCTGCGGCATGGGGGTTATGATAAATTAGGAAAAATCCAAAGGAAATTTCCAGACTAAGCGCACCAGGGAACCAAGTGGCAGCATCTAGAAATGGCTCGACGGCATGGAACAGATACCCTATTTTCTCTTTGTGCTCGACAACTAGTTGCTGCTTCTTTTGGGCCGTTTTGGAAATGGCCTGCGATTGGGCGGAGGGGCCTGGCTTAGAGCTTTCAACAAGAAAATCCGGAGCTTTCAAGCTTGGTCCCTCGCCCCACGCCTTCATGATAGCAGCATCGCGCCTGGCTTTGACCGCAGCCCGAGACTCGGTATATTCATGTTTGATGGGATTTCTCGAGGCCTGTTGTCTCATCGTGAAATGGAGAACAGGGGTCCGAGGAATTTCCGCAACGCGTTCCTTTGACATACCCAGTTCCTCACATAGGGGAGCAGAATTGAAGGTAGGAGACTTAGCTTGGCCTTCTTCAAGGTGACCTGCAATTGATTTGCCGTTACTCAACTTTAGAATGTGGACCTGAGGCCCAAGGGTGTTCAAATCGACTTCTTTGAGAGGTTCCCCCTTCTGCAGAGGCGAGGCAGGCAAAATCGGTGGGAAATCTGAAAAATCAATCAAAGGTTGTTCAACTGGTCGCGGAGTGACCGTCTTTACTGGGGTGTGAGAAGACTTCTTGCCCGAGGCGGGAGAGGGCGTCTTTACCGGGGTGGGAGAGGCCGTCTTTACTGGAGAGCAAGGGACTTTCGATAGGGTTGGCTTTTCCGCCTTCAGCAAGTCAGCAAGAGAGACAATCTGCATATCCGAATTTTTCACAACTACCGAGGTGACCGAGCGAGCAGACCGGTTTTCAGATTTGGGGCTTGGAGTGAACGTTAGAGCTGTCGGCCGAAGAGGCGATTTCGGTTCCTGCACAGGAGATTCAACGTGGTCTTCAAAAGTCTTACTAGTAAACACCACCGCTGTCGGGCTAAGGGGCAACTTGAGCAACGGACTATACTTGAGACTTTGCTTTTCTGAAGCCGTTTTCGTCGGCATCTTGGGGCGTTCAACTTGAGACAAGGGGTTATATTTGACATCTCCAATACCGAGGATCTTGGCAGCACGCCAACTCAGAGAGGGAAGTTGGATTGGACTAGACCCCGACTGCCCAGGGCAGGCAGTTGAAGGTGACCGAGCTTCAAGAGCAGATACAGACAACTGGGGCTCTGGACTGGAAACCTTTCGGTGCTCATCTCTAGCAGATGAAAATGGTACCCGTCTCTTAACTCCGGTAGGCTTCTTGCCGAGTCGTGCGATCGACGACGCTACCTTTTCCAAAGTTTTGTCGAAGCTGGCTGATGAGGAACCTTTAGGTGCAAAAGGTGCACATGCCTCTTCAGGTGGTGGGATCTTTGACTCCTGTCTCAATTGAGTCACATCGCTCGCCTTTTCGCCAGGCGAGCAAGGATACTCAATTGGACTAACATCACCCGTGGGAGTCGACTGAGCATGTGAAGAGGCAGCATCAAGAATGTGAGTTCCTCTCTCTGGGAAGTAAAAGTCTTCCCAATCACGAGTGGTTTCATGTTCGTCCTTGGCTGACCTCAAACATGGTGGATTGATCAGTCGTTCAAGCAAGCACCATGTCCTGGTGGTTTCAGAATAGTGATATGCAGCTGGTGCCTGCATCCGCAAGAAGTCTTCAACCGAGATGTTTTTATCAAAAAGAACTCTTTGGCTGGCGAGCGCGTTAAGGGTTGAGAATTCCTGGATCTTGTATGCCAATGACCTAGTACCAGGAGCGAGAACCACGGTTTCAGAATATGGTGCATCGGTAAAGTTCTATCAAGTTAGCTAAAAGCAGACCGTCACATGAATAGGGTTAGAGTCGGGCTTACCATGATGAAAGCGACTCGATCAAGCTTTTTGATAGCCTCCGAAATGTTTGATTCGGTGGCACTTTCTAGCAGGATATGAGCCATACCATCTTTTTTCTCGATACGGACCTCTGTATCCGTGCCACGGGGCACAAAAGGGAGAAGCCCAAAACGATCATGTGTGAAATATCCCATGAGCCCCCCCTTGGGAGCCCATTGCCGAACAGTAGGTCGAATGTCTCTCTTCTCCATGCTATTTCTGTTCTCGCCAGTCGCATGGTGACGGGGCGTAGGATAAGCTATGGTTGACATCCTGGCAAGGCCTGGGGTTTCGTCGGCAGGAAGGCGGGGGAGTGAGTTAGAAGGCGAATCTACTAGTACAGTATTAAGTTAGCTTGAGAAAGTTGAGGAAATTAGACATTCCCGATATAAAAAACTTATTGACAGACGATTTTGATAGCGTGGTTGTACTCTCAATACTGGGATTAAGGCACCTGGTTGAAGATGATCTGGTGAAGTCGCGCATCAGTAATACTCAATGCAAGCATGAACTCTCATTTCATGTGAGTGGCGACGAAGAAGAGGGAGGAAATTCAAAACTCACGGCATGCGAAAATAAGAGAAGTCTGATAGAGGCAATGCTAGCAGGAGTTTGAATGTTGATGATGCCAAGATTGATAGATTAATAATGAAGGTGAATCGAAGCTTTTAAGCCGAACGAGTGATTGAACAAACGTTTACAAAGTGACGTGAATCTCGCAGATGGCTCTTCTTCGATTCCTCATGTGAGCAAGGAGCTTGAAAAGGTCCGTATTGTCAAGTTTTGACGTAATATTTCTCCTTGATTGCATCGAACATAAATAACAAAACGCCAAAAAAAAGGTGTAACATGCCTTGGAAGACGTTAGAAAATGTAATAAGAAGTGTAAAAGTCCCCGTCGTCATAGCGGTCATCATACATGAGATCTAACAATATCTAGGTTAACAGAAAGCTGCCATTGGGTATCTGTGCTACCCGGAAACGCCATGCGCCATGCACCATAGTCAAAATAAGGATGGACGATGCAGAATGGGCTGTAAATAACCCGATGTGAAGGAGGTGCGATAAGCGAGGAATCTGAAATGGCAGAGTGGGAGGTGAGAAAGAGCTTCTGGGTCTTGCTATATCGTCATCAGCAAAGTCAAGGATAATCGAGGATCGAGGGAGCAGTCCTACATTAATCTTGAACTTGATTCTTGTTCAACTGAATAGCCCACTTCATCTCGGCTTCGGTCTCCTTCAATTTCAAAATAGCGGCATCAATCATGGCATTATTGGCATGGGCTCGCTCAATTGTCCCACGCAGCTCTTCATCCTTCGTCTTCTTGTAGTCCGTATGGTTCTCCAATAATTTCTCATGTACCTCCTTCAATGCCTCCACCTCCCGATTCTTTTGGTCGGCAATGACGTCCAATCGCTCCGCACACTCTGCTTGTGATTTCTGAGCCTCTGCCATCAACTGCAACTCACCCCATAGCGCCTTTACCCGACGGTTGAGCTCGATTTTCTCGCGCTTTGTCATGCTGGATAAAACATCATACTGTGTCTCATGGTACTTGGCTATCTCCTGCATACGCGCCTGCTCTCGATGATGATTTTCCCGCTCTTCGCGCATGGTATCATTTGTTCTGCTGGCGTCTTCTTCGGCGTCCTGGCGCTTACTCCTTTCGCCAGCATGCTCGGCGCGAAGTTCTTCGATTTTCCGATCCTTCCGGGCAATGGAATTTAAGTTTGTCTCGTTGACTTGTTCTAAGTTTCGTAACCTCTCGTTCATGTTCTGGGCTTGGATTTTGAGCGCTTCGTTGGAGCGTTGTGTTTCCTCCGAGCGAGAGCGGTATAAGCTGCATTCGCGGGTGAGGCGCGCGATCTCTTCTTGGAGGTTGTGGATAACGCGTCCGGATTTGCCGGTTGCGGCATGGCCGACGGCGGACCATTCTGTGGGGGCTTCGGCGAGGTTGAGATTTGGGCTTTCGGGGGCGTTGGAGGTCTGCGATGAGAAATTGTTCAAGTCTGCTGTTCGAAGGCCGAGGAACGTCAGAATGTGAAGCTTCCGGCTCGTGCTCGGTTGGTTGTACGGGACCAAAACAAACCTGTTAGACCATTGTCAATAGCATTGTCACCCCCCATCAGCCCATCGCCAGACTCGTCTTCAAAAAAGCCGTTGCATTGGTGCATGTTTAGCTGTGTGTCCACATGTGGGAGATTGACCTGTGGCGCTTCTGTCGTGGTGGAGGAGTCGTCAGTATGGATGTTATCGAGCTTTCGAAAGGACTCAAGCCGTCGCAAAACGCGCCCCAGGTGAGCCATACTGGATGACGTTTGGGGGCGCGGAGGATCGGGAGACGTGAAATGTGCGTGTCTGCATTACAGATCCGATTTCATGCACAATGCGAGGGGGGGGGCCGCTCTTCCCCTCCAAAAACAGAAATGGCAATTGCAATTGAAATGTTAAAAATATGGTGTATAGGGTGTCAGACATACCAGTATTATTAGATGTGAGATTTGCGAGATGGGTGGTGTTTTTATGTCGTCTGATCATCGAGTCTGGAACGGCACATTCTAAAGTGGGTCGTTCGCGCGCGAAGTGGAGATTCCGAAATCAATAGTGCCAAAGGATCAGGACAGGGGAGAAACAAAGAAAATAAAGCAAAAAAAAGAGGAAACAAGACAAAGTCAATACTCCAATCAGACAATGGGGAAATAGAAGAGAAAGTGAGTGCTGAACCCGGAGCGAATCACCTGTCAAGCTCTGACCGCCGGAAGGTACATGTCAACACAATGAGATCATAGAGCATGTTACATTGATATGTTGCATAAAAAGAAGAAATAGTAGGGAGACCAGAAACTAAATGAATTCAATTACCTCCACAATGACCAAACAAGCCGCCTATCAACATTTTGAGTTGATACCAAGGGGGGTATTGGGATGTATATACAGGAAGGTAGCCCCAGTCCAAACTTGGAGATATGAAACGAGTGACATTGCATCGACAAACCCAGACAGGATCATAACCCAAAATCAAAAAAAGAAAAGAGTATCAATTTAGAACATATAGAAGAACATAGCCAAAGCACTGGCTGCTACCCCGACAGAGTATCGGGAGACAGATGCAGAGCTTTGAACACTACCGGTCTCGGATGCATCCTTTCCATTCAAAACATTATCATCAGTGGCGAAGGGGGCCTCAGCGGAGATGGAAGTAGAAGGCTTGGCGGAGG
Source organism: Penicillium verhagenii (assembly GCF_028828195.1). NCBI lineage: Eukaryota > Fungi > Ascomycota > Eurotiomycetes > Eurotiales > Aspergillaceae > Penicillium > Penicillium verhagenii. The sequence continues at coordinate 358,003 of NW_026643168.1, read as the reverse complement.
GGGTGCTAGAAGGAGTGCCGGAGAAGGATGAGCTGATCAAGGCCTTGCTGCTGGTCCCCGAGGCATCGGTAGCCTGGCTTGTGGCTCCAGTGGTAGGGGCGGCAGTGATTCCCGAGGTAGGACCGGTCTGAGCCGCATCGGCGGGCATTGGGTTGGCAGGGGCGGCGGCCGTCAACAAAGCAGAGTAGTTTCTCTGATCATCTTGGGTAACCTGGAAAGCATAGGTCTCGCCCTCCTTGATGTTGGCACCAGGGGTCCAGGTGAAAGTGCCATCCTTGCCCTGGTCGGTAATAACCTCCACGTCCTGCAGGTTTCCGGAGGTACCCTTTCGGAGGGTGAGAACAACAGGCTGAAACAATAAGTCAGATACTGAGCACAAGGGAGCTTCACAAAGACAGAGAAACAATGATCATCCTACCTCGTTAGTAGCGGCACCGGTCCATGTCAGAGTGACGGGCTTGCCTGCTGCGATGTCTGCTGGCCAGCTGGTGAAGGAAAGGGGATCGACGGCAAGACCAAGGGTAAAGATTGAAGCTGACACAGCCAGGATAGTGGTGAAATGCATTACAGCGATTATAGCGAAGGTCGATTAGAAAAATAAATATATTTTAAGGAAAGTGTTGACGAATTAATGTCGTATAATGATTGTCGACGAAGAAGGTTGAATATTCGAATGAAAAGCCTGAACGCCGGTGGCGCTCAAAGGTTCTTATTCTACTGGAGAAAGTCCCAGCCCTCACGAAGCAGGCTTGAGTCCAGTGTGCTGGTATTCGATTGTTGATACCCGCGCCCTAGGAGAATGTCGCATTCCTGGGGTGGTTTAAAGACCATCATGATCTTGTTAGACAAGCATGTCGATCTGGTTGGCTGGAGTATTCCTCCAGTAGACGCATGGAATTCCCCACAAGTAGTTTTAACGTGATGGAAAGAAGTGATCGTCAGTCTAACTTCCCATCAGTGCTTGTTGGATCCACGGATGATGAAGCTTTACTACAACCGTCCTGTCCAAAAGATCAGTGATAGGTACCAGATACGAATGAACTACCTGCTACAACACACCATGAGTTGAACTGTTTTGGCCATACCTCTCAAGCGATCCTTGACTGTTTAGATCCAGAATAAACAATGCACAGACCATGGTTGGTGTCCGGACGATTCAAGAATGTTATCCCTTCCCGAAGAATTATTTGTTGACAACCAAGGCGTAGGGCTTCCGATCACCCGTTGCCGTAATTCATAGCGTCGAGCAAAGTATTCCAAGGCTTTGGAAACATTTCTCTTTGAAACCTCAAGCTTCAATCCCATACCAAGGGGGCGAATAAGCTTCTCGTATAGACGGTTGATCTTCCAAGGTTAGTGTCCAAATCTGGAGATGGCAGCCCCGTCGATCTTTTAATCTGCAAGGGCAGCCGTCAAACCTGAGGGTGCAGAGTATACAAATGCGTTAATTGTCTCCAACACATAGAATTCCTAAGAAAGAGCTGGCGGGGTTTCCTTTTTTTTTTTTTTTTTTTTTTCATATTAAACTCGGTTTGTATATTGGTCGCGTGACTCTATGAACATTGAGATATAAAACATTTATCTTTTTTTTTAGCAAGACTGAAATCTTGCATGGGAACCCGCAAATTTTGTCCCTCCCAACGCCGGCCAATGGTTATATGCTAAAAAGGTTACATTCAGGAAAACTCCCACAGGCCACGCATGAAGGCTCCAGCGCCAGAGTCGACACCACCATCCTCCTCGAGAAGACGATCGGTAAAGATACGCTTGGGAATTTGGTATTCCACCACGGGGGTCTTCTTCAATGGTCTCTCTCCGGTTCCCAACTCTTGTGTCACCATACCTTGGTAGGTGTGGTCCAGGAAATCCTCCAGGTTATAGTGCTGCTTGGTGAACTGCTCGGAGATGATGTTCGCGATGGACGCAACGTTGGGGTGGTAGTGAGACTGGAGGGTCTCAATCTCCCAAAGACTGCTGTCGATGGCACCAGTGCGAATCGGATCACTCTCAGTGGGATCAAATGGATCGTCCAGGCCCTTTGCCTCAATTTCGGCTGCAATATTCTGGTCGTTCACCACGCGGTGCATCATGTAGCTACATGTGGGGTGGCTCTTGAAAATATTGTACATGAAAGGAACGATGACCACAATGGCCGAAGGAGGGGCATTAAGGGCCAGGCGAGCCAGCTTCTTGATGAAACTAGCCATCAAGGCAGCGGGAAGATGGGTCGAGGCGAGGAAAGTGTTTAGGAGTCGGAAGAATCGTGATCGATGCTTGGAGTGCAGCAGATCCGCATCGAGGAGGGAATAGAGTTTGGTGTAGAATTGTGGGTAGTCCAGATTCTTCTCTTGGATGAGGTAGAAAAGACCAGAGAGGGCGAGGAGCGAGGTTGCACCACCGGCATTGTAGGAGTCTGTCAGGAAGTCCATGAGCAGCTCAGGTCGGTTGAACCAGGGCTCGATGTGGTGCACCATATTGCGGAGGAGATTCTTTCGCTGCGCTTCTGACAGGTTGTTACGAAGAATAGCCAACCATGCCTCCTGTGCGCGCTTTTTGTGGGAGGTCGCCGAGATGAGCTTCTTGTTCTTCCCGGGGGGTGTGAAGAACTTCTTGAATTTGTGATCTTGGTTGGGCACGTCGTCACAGGCAACAAGCATGGTAACAAGGGAATCGAGGACTTCGGAGCTTCGTCGGGTAGCGGCGTATTCACTATATAACACTCACGATTAGCAAGACCACTCGATGTGAGAGGGAAATGACAGGTACATACGAAATTTGCCAGAAGGCGTAATATCTCACGTCTTCAAATTCCTTCAGGAACTTGGTGATCAACTCTGTCTGCAAATCTTGGTTGTCCCGGCCTCCAACCACAGCCTCCAAGATATCTCTGAAATTTGTAGACCAGACGATATTCTCGGCTCCGGGGATGTGTGTAATGCGCTCTTTAATGAGGCGCATGCTCAGTGTCAGAGCTGTGATTTGGGATGTGGAATCAGCTTCGCGCATGATTGCCACTAGCGCTCGCTGGTATTCCAGGGATCTCTCCTTCAACCAGGCCGCAACGATCTTCTCGTTCTCGGCCGCATGGCTCGACTCGGCAAAAGTTCCAGCTGCCATCAATCGACTGAATACTCGGCATAGAGACACGGCGACGGCAAGGTCAGGGTTCTTGGCTGATTTTTCAACATTGAGCATAGAAATCAAAGTGGCAATGTTGTTGTAGTGCTTTCGTGATTCCGCAATCTCGTTTTCGAGCTTCTCGATTGTAGACAGGGTCTCGGCGAAGTCGTCCTCTGCGACAGCACGGCGCTTGGAGGGGGCGCCAGCATTTTTGCTGCTTTTGCGCTTCTTGGAAGCGTCGACTGCGGCGGGCATGGTGTTATGTTTTAATTCGGCCGTAGTCGAAAGATCCACTTGACGTCTTCTCTTTCTATTTTATCACTGGCGTGATCGCGGAGCAAAAAAATGTATGGAATTTTGGGATCTCGGAAGCGGGTTTTTCCGCGCGCACCGTCTAACTCCGAAAAGGGATTAGCGTTTGCAAGCCCGTCCTACCCGTCCCGACCTCAAACCTCCTCTCCGTTCACCCACCCTGTTAAGGATCTTTAAATCATCTGCAACAATGGCTGCCCGTCTCGCTAAGAGCGCCATTGGTACGTGTCAACTGACTCTTCCTCGTCCAATTCGATTCTTTTAGGTACTGACTCGCACCGTTCACCAGGCGCCGCCCGGCTGCGGCCGACCGTTTCCATCCGCGCTCCTGTCGTCCCTGTCATCACTGCGATCCGCGCGGCCTCCAACGTCCCCGTTGAGGACCCCTCCAAGAAGGCTCAGTCGATCCTGAACGCTGTTCCCGGAAACTCTCTCGTCTCCAAGACTGCCGTTCTGTCCGCCGCCGCCGGTCTGTCCATTGCCGCCATTAGCAACGAGCTTTACGTGATGAACGAGGAGACCGTTGCCGCCTTCTGTCTGCTTTCCGTCTTCACTGCCGTTGCCAAGTACGGTGGTCCCGCTTACCGCGAGTGGGCTGAGGGTCAGGTCCAGAAGCACAAGGACATCCTCAACGCTGCCCGTGCCGACCACACCAGCGCTGTCCAGACCCGCATTGACAACGTCCAGGAGATGTCCGGTGTTGTTGATGTCACCAAGGCTCTGTTCGCTGTTTCCAAGGTGGGTGTTTCCCTACTTCAAGGGCGATGTTATTATAAAAACAAAATATGGGATTGGATATTGACTTTTTTGTGTAGGAGACCGCTCAGCTTGAGGCCCAGGCTTACGAGCTCGAGCAGCGCACTGCTCTGGCCGCTGAGGCCAAGCAGGTCTTGGACTCTTGGGTTCGCTACGAGAACCAGGTTAAGCAGCGCCAGCAGCGTGAGCTTGCCGACTCTATCATCGGCAAGATCCAGAAGGAGCTTGAGAACCCCAAGGTTCTGCAGCAGATCCTTCAGCAGAGCGTTGCTGATGTTGAGCGTGAGTTTTCTTTGCCCTTTTCTCTTCAATTGTTTACCCCCAAAAGTTACTAATATTCATCCAGGCATCATGACTACCAAGGCTTAAATTGGACAACGATAGGTCCGCCTGCAGTTGCCATGTGTACAAAACTATAGCGGCTATTTGCATCTGCTGAGTTAGAATTGCAATACCATTTTTTCTGTCACTCAATCTGGAGTTTATGAACGGGGGCTAAATTCTGCTCCTTGTATTTACGATTCATTTAGTTGAGTCTCCCTCGTATATCTCGTATTTGAATGTTGTATGTTGCAGCTCGGAATCAAAGTCCGATGACCACGGGAATAGTCAAGGTCGAATGGGCTTATATTCCTGTCTTTATGGTGGAAAATATCCCTTTGAATTTTTCTCTCGTCTTTCATGCATCAACTGATGTTGACCACGTCATAACCAGAACCGTGATGTGGCATTGTTCATGTACTTGGCTCCTAACGCGGGTTGACATCAGACCCGCTAAAATGCAGGGACGACAGCCACATGTGGAACTGATCTCTATCAGATAAATCTACTAGTAGTCTTATTTCTAACTTCTGCATAAATCATACTAAGCTCTCTTTAAAAAAATCTCAAGATTCAAATACATGTGGACATTCGGGCAACTCGCGAGCGTCTCGTATATATTGTCCTTTGTGTGGGTTAGCCGCCGACCAGACCCAAGGAACGCCCTGGGCCGTTTGCAGGGACACAGCCACTATGTTTCTATTTCTATTCTTACGCGCTGGAGTTGTTCTGTCTTTTGAAGCAGACTTCAAATGTTGAAAATTGAAGATTATTTTCCGTATCTCAACACTATTTGCCTCTGTCTTCAAGTTCCATTCTACTACTTGAGACTCTCCCCCAGCCCCTCCTCCCCGCAAACTCCGCATTGCATCGCATATCGCAGATCAACACACCATAGAGCTTCCAGCATACAACCACCATGCCTTCCATCCGCAATATCCTCCACAAACGCGAGGACCTCACAACTAACACATCCTCCCCTCGAGCACCTCCGCCACCACCCATAAGAACCATCCCCGCTTCCCCGTCACCTCCCGAATTCACCTTCCTCCGCTCAGACACTTTTGGCGAAGAAGTCATATCGCCGCCGACCCACGCAGACGACCCTCCATTCTCGCCAACCAGCATCAGATCCCACACAGACTCCCTCGACTCCCCCCGCGCCTCTACCAGCACATCCCGCCGCAGTTTCCAACTCTTCACCCGCAACCGGGCCTCCCGCTCAGAGTCGCTCTCGAGTCCCTCTCCACCCCACCCTGAGCGCCGACTATCAAATCTGCTGCACCGCGATTCCCGGCGCAGTCGCAGCGATTCGCGCGACTCGTCGGTGAATATTCCACAAGATTTGCCGCAGATTGCAGATGATGTGGGCGGGGATAAGCAGGAGCGGGAGGCGGCGTGGGAGAAGAGGGCTACTGTGCTTGCGCAGCATCATCCGCAATTTGGGGGACTTGGGTCGCCGTTGCAGTCTGAAATGGATCTCTCGGGGCAGTGGGGTGGGCGATCTAGGAGTTCCAGCCGGAGTCGGGCTGGAGAGTTGCAGGATGATGTATGTATATATTTCTTTTGGCTGGGAGTTTGGAATGTGCTGCTAACCTGTTCTGTGTTTCTTTAGACCAATATCCAGGAAGCGATCCGACTACATGAATCAGGTGGTGAGTTTATGGCTATTCCACGTCTCTTTTATGGATGTTAGCTAACGAACATTCACCATAGACCTAGAACGATCCACCCAGATGTTTGGTCAACTTGCGAATCCCAATGGTGCAAATAATCCTCTCAGTCAAGTTCTATACGGACTTGCGCTTCGGTACGTATACTCGCCATCCCGATAAACCCCTTACACGACCCTCGCTCATCTATATATATTACATTCTAGACACGGCTGGGGTTGCACCAAAGACGAAGCGCAAGCCGTAACCTACCTCTCCGCCGCAGCATCAAACTCAGCAGCCATCGAAGCCGAGGCTCTACGTGCCGGTATTAAAAAAGGTGGAGCCGCCAAAGGAGAGCTCGTGCTTGCTATTTTTGAGCTGGCAAACTGCTTCCGCAACGGCTGGGGTGTAGCGAAAGATCCCGCTGCTGCAAGGCAATACTATGAAACTGCAGCGAACCTTGGTGATACCGATGCTATGAATGAGGTTGCTTGGTGTTATCTTGAGGGATTTGGTGGGAAGAAGGAGAAGGTATGTCATCTGTCTTTTGATTTGTTGGCTTCATACTAATGTGTGATTACAGTTCAAGGCGGCCAAGTATTACCGACTGGCCGAGGAGAGTGGTTGTCCCACTGTGGGTAACTCATGGTATGCGATGAGATTGATAAACGTGGACTATCTACATATGGATGTGCTAACGTACTTGACAGGATCTGGAAAGAGAAATACAACCCGAAATAAAGGGATTACTGCGATTTTGATCTTAATTTCGCCATGTGCTACCACTTACTACCTGCATGACTGATGAGTTTCTTGATCTATCGCATTTATCTTATGTATAACGATTCTATGGATGATATTAACGTGGCATGTACATATCTGTCAATACAAGAATTCGAAAATGATTCTACTCGCGTGAACCTGGGAAGGTGACAAGATGCTGTGTATCTCTCGCGGCAAACACGGGCATTACTCTATGCAGTCGATTAGGGGAGAGTAAGCATACCGAGGCAAAACCTCGATTCGGCCCGAATCTCCGTAGGGAATGTATGACAGGTGCGCTATGCTTGATTAAGGAGCTGACGAGACAGGGGTCAAACTCAAACCCAACAGAACAACTAAAGACCAGCCAGCTCTAAGGCCCGACTAAGAGAACTACAGTATACCGAACAGTTGAAATAAAGCAAGTATGCTGCACATGTGAGGTGTCCAAGACGATCAAGATTCAAAGGTTCGAGTGCAAAGGATCAATAGGCTAGTGAGAGCTGGCTTGTTTGGCAGGGAGGAGGGTTAGCATTGACCCTTGCTTCAGCACTGCAATTGATGTCGTCATTCCCTGGGGTACACATTCTTGCCCACCGTGCATGTCAGCAGTGCTTCAAAGGATTGTCCTCTTCCATTCTTGATGTCCCTTTCTTCCGTTAAACAACTGCTCAATGCCATTGCTCAGCTATCATTACGAGTTTCTGCCAGAGGGCGTGACTACGGAGGACTTGGAAGGCTCCAAAACAGCCACAGGTTGAAATAGGCTTTGGAAGGGGATAGACGATCTAACAGCCGGACACCCAGTGGATCATTGAATGTTGATCTCTGATCGACATAGCTGTCAACTTCTATTTGAACGCTTGTGCAAGCACTTAATCATTGGTGATACTTGAAAAGCATTGAAGAGAAGGTGTATTCATCTTGATTATTCTTAGCTGCATAAGCAGTAGTTTGGCTTTCACCACATGATGCAGGAACCCAAGACAACATTGAAACAAGCGGACCAGGTATAAATAAGTGCTTGTCCAGCTGATACTGATGTCTGAGATGTAACTCATTTCATATAGCCTTGCAGAGGCGTAACCCGGCGAAGTGGTAGACAAATATGTCACTTTAAAGTTGCGTCAAATGCCGTCTCTTAAGTCGCAAAGGAGAACACCAGTATACCAGCCCCAGAGAAAGCTCAAAAGCTTCCAGATTTTGTCATTGGGGACTCGAATTGACTTCATGCCTCCAAATCTGAAGCGCGAGAAGCCACCCACGGCTATTCTTGACCTTGCATTGACCTAAGTACATAATATATTCGCGAACCTTGGAATGAGTTACTTCTTGTGACCAATCTAATCCCATGTAAGCATCACAAATGGATTCACGAAAAACTACTTGCTGTAGCTCGAGAAAACCGAAGCTGGTGTAAAGCTTGCGGGTATATGCTCAACCTAGCGAGCTCATGAGAAAACGGGGTTGGTGATCCCCGCACGTCTGAGCGGTCATATCACGTCTGAATGGAGTAATCGGGCCCGATGATCAGGGCGGGATATTATGCTGTGGAGACAAGCTCTGCAGGAAGACCGGGGGAAAACCTTGTTCGGGGAATTATCCATGTAAGATGAACTTCGGCTTATTTATTTTGTGGCAATTTCAGACGTTGAGCTGGGGAAATGGAGATTTAGCATTCGTATTCGTAATTTCCCCCCGTTGGAATGTTGTGGGGGTTTCTATACCCTCCACAGTCCACACCATGTAATCTGGGGTACCCCAGAATGCCGAATCCCACACAATTTTGGCATATGCGATATTCAAACACTAAAAAGCTGGAAGGGAAAAACACGGGGCAACTGGACTTGCAGTGGGTTTTTTATTCGATGTGTGTAACAAATGCAATATGCATGATAAAATGAAGATCTTCGTCCTACATTGGGGCTAGTGACCTCCCGTGATAATCCCAACAATTCAATGGAGAGCATACATAGCGACGCCGGGACATTCGGAAGATCCACTCAACGATCCCAAGTCTGCGGGGGTCATCTCGCTACACCAGACCTTTAGTAGGTCTTTTTGGTACTGCGAGTTGGTACGGAGTCTATATCCAAGGGAAATGGGAGAGGGCAAAGTGGACAAAGTGGACATCCGTGGACATTTGCGGGGGAAAGATGACGCAGCAGCACAGCAGAATCAAAGCAACAAGCCTTCCATTTTACACTATATTCGACGCTAAACCTAGCAAAGAAGCTTAGGGTAACCAAAATAGGAGGAAATCCAGTCAAAGTTGTTCAAAACAGAGGATCAAAGTCCCCTTGACCCGGTTCTCCCCACACTCCAGACCAGTTTAGTGTGGGGACCGGTACAATATTTAACCCTCAACGCAAACTCCGGGGTTTACCCCGGATTCATCCCAGGGGTTAGCTACAGATGATTTAGATAAGAATGAAAAAAAAAATGTTTAGTATAAATACTATGAAAGGCAGGTCTCTTGCCTCAATTCCTCAGCAGCAAACTACACTAACAATCCAATATGCGTTATTCGGCCATTGCCCTGGCAACTGCAGTTTCTGCGAAGACTCTGGACTCAATCTGTACTGATGCCTATGCGAAGGCAGCATTGCCCATCGGTGCCATTGATGGAATCACAATTGACTCGTCTTCCGTTTCGACCAGCGTTGTGACCAATTTCACCGCCACCTCTATTTTCTACCCTACTGATACCTTCAACTACTGCAATTTGACTTTTGCCTACTCTCACGATGGCATTGATGGAGATGTAGTTCATGTGCAGTACTGGCTGCCTGAGCCGGCCAAGTTCGAGAACCGTTATGTCTCCACTGGTGGTGGTGGTTGGGCTATCAACTCTGGAAGCTCTTCCATTCCTACCGCTTTGATTGCTGGAGGGTACGTCGTCTACATGATTTGCTATGTGTTCTCGAGCTCTTGCTAATAGGATTAACAGTGTCGGTGGCCTGACTGATGGAGGATTTGGAAGCTTTGATACTCAATTCAGCTCGGCTGCTCTGCTGGCTAATGGAACTATCAACTGGCAGGCGACTTACATGTGGGGTAAGATCGGCAAATGCTTCACATACACATCTCTCTCTTCTGAACCAGGCTAACAATTGGATTTGCGATAGGCTACCAAGCACACAACGAACTCGCCACCTTCGGCAAGGAGCTGACCCGCAACATCTACGACGTGGCTTCTAAAGACAAGATCTACTCCTACTACCAGGGATGCTCTGAGGGAGGTCGTGAAGGATGGAGTCAGGTTCAGCGATTCCCAGACCAGTTCGACGGTGTCGTCGCCGGTGCTCCTGCTTTCCGCTGGGCCCAGCAGCAAACCAACCACCTGAGCGGCAACGTCATGCAGAAGAACCTGAACTACTTCCCCTCCAACTGCGAGCTCGAGAAGATCATGAACATGACCATTGAAAGCTGTGATCCCCTCGACGGCAAGACCGACGGAGTCGTCGCTCGGTCCGATCTTTGCCTTGCTCACCTGAACTGGGACAAGATCGAGGGAGCATCCTACACCTGCGCCGCTTCCTCCGGCTACGGCTCTAGCACCCCCGCTTCATCGGGCACCGTCTCTGCCAAGGCCATCGAACTTGTCAAGACCTACTGGAAGGGCCTGTATGACTCTGACGGCAAGCGCGTCTACTTCAGCTACCAGCCCGGTTCTACCTTCACCGATTTGCAGACCGAGTACAACTCCGAGACTGATAGCTACGAGCTCGATATCAGCGGTCTGGGCGGTATCTGGATCGCGCAGTTCATCGATTTCATCAAGGATGCCGAGAACATCGATAGCCTGGAGGGCGTTACCTACGACACATTGAAGGAGTGGATGATCCTGTCGCAGGCCAAATACGGCGATATCCTCCAAACCACGTACCCCGATCTCACCGATTTCCAAGCCGCCGGCGGCAAGGTCCTCCACGTCCACGGTGAACAGGATTACTCCATCCCCACCGCCTCATCGGTCCGCTACTGGGACTCTGTGCGCTCGATCATGTTCCCCGAGAAGGGATACCGCGAGGGTGCTGCCGCCGTCGATGACTTCTACCGTCTCTTCCTCATCCCCGGTGTCGGACACTGCTCCACTAATGAATACGAGCCCAACGCTCCTTGGCCCCAGACCACTCTCCAGACGGTTATCGAGTGGGTTGAGAAGGGAACCCCTCCGGCTACCTTGGCTGGTTCCGCTGAGATTGAGGCTACTATGTGCCGCTGGCCATTGCGTCCTTTGTGGACTAACAATGCTAAGACTTTCCAGTGTGTCTATGATCAGGACTCGGTGAATGCTTTCACATACGATCTCAATGCGTACAAGCTGCCTGTCTACTAGATGAGATTCCAAGATTGATGGGATAGACCTCGGGTGACTGGGTAATTCTTTGTCTTTGGTACGACAACTAAATAGCCTTTTACTAGGATTTAATAAATAAATATTACTTTTTCTTATCAGTCTCCTTCCAAGCATATACATTGCCAAGTTCATGCCCGGGTGCGTGTTCATGTTTTTAATGCCTCAAGTGCAATTAGGCTTCTTACGCATAGTATTGTGGATATCGTGGGTCTCTTGAACGACGACCAAAACACAGGTTTGATATTGGATATAAGGGAGCGCGCGTTATTTTATATAGGTAAACAGTCAAGCGGTCATCGGTTGCCGCGGCAACAATAAGTTTTACTACTTACTAGTAGTAAGGGAGCACATATTATTTCAGGCAGGTAAACAATAAAGCAATCAGTTAGTAAGGCAATAGCAAGTTTATCTACTTTCTATATTATCATAGGTATTACAGTATTAGTCTCTCGAACGACGACCAAAATCAGGGTTTGGGATTAGATATAAGGGAGCATGCGTTATTTTTAGCAGGTAAATAATCAAGCGGTGAGTTGCCGGGGGTAACACCAATTTTACTACTCACTAGGTAAATATAGACTTTAGTGAAGTATAAACGTTAAATTTTGAATCAACTACTCTACTATATAGACAATATACCAAGATTCAAGCCATTCAGAAAAGATGATCCTTAGGTAAACTTGAAAGAGTGGCTCGCTGTGAAGTATGTAGGGGAAATGTATAGTATGTATTCATATACATCACCATTTACGATTTTAGCTAGCTACTGCTCTCACAGATATGTAATAAGACTGTGAAGGATATAAAGCTTTTAGGCCTGGATGATAGAAATACTCTATAATAGTGGTATTACTGAAGGGTGTTCTTGTGCTGGATGGTATGTATTAGTAGAGAATGTTTTGCCAGCTATAACTAGACAGTCTTTTTAAATTCATTTATCCTCCACCATTCCTGATTCAAATGAACTGATACTTTCGGGGAGTCAAGAGTAGATGATTTCTACCACATATTAATTATATAAGATGAGAATAGTCAAAGTTGGTGGCTTTATCGAAGTATAGGGATTTTGACTACCAAGTGTTATATAGAGCAAGGCGCAGCAAAAAGCGATAATTCTTTTTGGTCATACCATTTTACACCATTTTTCATTAATTTCTTCACAACAACTTCACAAAGATATCTAAATAGCTCAAATTTACACAGCATACTCTCTAGCCTATTAGAAAATAGCATACATGATTTTGAAAAGAAATATCAAGTATTGGTGGAGTAAAGTCATGATAAAGGTTTTCAGCAGCATTTGTAGGGGGTAATGTTTTACTAGTTAAAAATGAACTATCTTTTCAATCCCTTTTCCCACCACCAATACTAACTTCAATTGACTGAAACTTTCAGGAACTCAAGATTAGAGAATTCCTACCACATATTAATTTTATTAATCAAAAATAACCAAAGGTGGTAGTGTGATCAAAGTATAGAGATTTTACCTATCAACTGTTATATAGAGTAAGGCGCGAAAAAAAGCGATAATCTTTTTGGTCACCCCATTTTTTACCATTTTTCATGAATTACTTCACCACAACTTCATAAAGATATCTGAATAGCTCAAATTCATACAGTATACTCCCTAGGTTATTAGAAAATAAGATACTTGATTTTAAAGAAAAATATCAAGTATTGGTGGAGTAAACTCATGATGAAGGTTTTCAACAGCATTTGTAGGGGGAAATGTTTTGCTAGTAAAAAATGAACTGTATTTTCAACTCCTGTTTCCACCACCAATATTGATTTAAATTAACTGAAACTTCCAGGAATTCAAGATTAGAGTATTTCTACCATGTGTTAATTTTGTAAATCAAAAATAGTCAAAGGTGCTGGTGTTATTGAAGTATGAAGATTTTGCCTATCAACTGTTATATTGAGCAAGGCGCAAAAAAAAAGCGATAATCGTTTTTGTTCATCCCTTTTGCACCATTTTGAAGAAATTGCTTGACCACCATACCAAAAATAATTTTAAACTCCTGAAATTTGCATGAATCTACCTTCAAGGTATTTGGAGCTCAAATCTATCATGTCAACGAAAAAAAAGATTATTGGGGGTGTAATGATCAGAAAGGTGCATAGGCCACCTGTGATGCAGGCGGGGGGGGGGGGGGCGACTGCAAACTAGTATGTAGGATTCTTAGTAGACCATGCAGCCACTGTTTCCCACAGCGTATGTAACACCTTGATAAAGAGTAAATATCTGGTTATTATACATAGGCAGCAATTTTTAGGCGACGATCTTATTTTATAGTGTTATTATATGGGCCAATTATAAAGCCAAGGCCATCAGGGTAAGAATAATGGCCCTAGCTTAATTTCGGATAATACGTATGTTATCTCGAGCCCTAATTACAACCGTTGCACAAGAATAAAACTCAAACTCAATATCATTCTCTGATTATTTTCACCATATTCAAATCCATCAAGATCCAATCAGATCTACCAATCTATCCATCTATCCAACAAGAAATGGTATGACATCGAACACACCGGGGTATATCACCTCTGTCACTCTCCGAACAAGCAAAGACAAACAAATCAAAACTAGGAAAAGCAGCTGACTTATGCCCACTTTCCGAGCAAAGCCATAATACCTGCACCAAGGAACAAAGAGCAAACCATGAAAGCAAGGCGCTTATCATCCTGGGTACGGTGAGGATCAAACAAAAAGTCCCGAGCAAGCAACTCAACAAGACCAGTGTAGATGAGAATACCGGCCGAGACAGAATCGAGAACACCAGAGACGACGTTCGCAGTGAACGAGCCAGAGTTGTAGGTTGTCCGTACGCCCAGACCAATCGCGATGGAGATGGGCGTTGTGAGACCGTAAGCTGAGCACAGGGCCCAGGGCAACCAACTACCCTTTTTGAAGGGAATGGAAGACATTCTGGCACCAATACCTAGACCTTCAAAGGACTGGTGGAAGACGAGGACGGGGTATAGGGTTGCGAACTCCGAGCCTGTGACGCCAAGGTTCAAGCCAATGATAACGGAGTGGAAGATGACACCGAATTCCAGGATCAGGAAGGCGGCGATCTGCTGTCTGAAGGAGCGCTCGATGGCACCGGTCTCTGAATCAGTGGATTGCGACTCGAGCTCTTTCATCTGCTTATCCTGCGAACCTGGACGCTCGATAGAGTGGCGATGTGGGTGCGAGTGCGAGTGCGAAAGCTCTGTTTCATTTTGAATCTGCACGCCAGAGGTCATGATAGGTTCCGGGTCATCGCGGCAGAGCCCGTATTTCTTCTCGACGTAGCGCTCTGCGCCGAAGTCCATCAGGAAAATGAGCATGAGACTGGTTAGGACAATTGCCGGGCACCAGGAGTAGTCTGCCCAGTGGCCTGTCATGCCCACGCAGCTGTCGGAGCCGATCTCCGAGTATGCGGGATCGAGAAGATGGATGAAAGCTGTTGCGATGATGACGCCTGCACCGAAGTACTTGGCGAAGAGGTAGACATAGAGCGGAATGCGGAGGCGGGGAGCCCGTTGAGCAACGACGGGGAAGAATGTTGCGATTGAGGAGACGATGCCGATGACGAAGATGGCGGAGATACGCGCGCCGAGCTGGCCGTTGTAATCATTTGTTGTGAGATCGAGGTAGCAGACTACTTCTGTTGGGTCGGCGGTTGTGAGGTCGACATTGTGAGGGTCGAAGACCATTTTGGCGTTGCGGGCTATAGAAACCGGCTACTACTTCCAGTGCGATTGATATGAATTCGACAATTGATGTCGAATCAATCTGGAAGGGCTGAGAAGAACTCAAAAAGAGATGAAAAGAATGAAGGGAGATTTGTGCTGGTCTAGAAAAGGTAGGATCTTCCCTGCCATTTTATAAATGCGAAAAATGTGAAAATCTCTCAAAATCGGCGTCTCCGCTGTTCTTGAGTACCTTGGGAGTTGCGAGAACCCTGGCCGCGAGTTTTGGCCCCCTCCACCAAGATGGGTTGGTTGAGTTAGGTCGGCACTATGGATCTAGTAAGATTTGAAAAGTGTAATAAATTATCTGATATGTGTTAAAAATTGATCCTGAAAGGGTTGTGGTGGACAATATGGGGGGTGTTCCGTTGTGACGCAGTATAACCATGCACCCGCAACACGACCTAGACCCAGAATAAAGAGATATCGAACCCACCAAACGTCTTGGAATCTTGGAAAGCCCATGGAATCAGGTCCGAGTGTGACTCCAGTGCCTCGCAGTGGACCAGAAATCGGAAAATTCCAGGGGGAGTGATTGGGCGTTGCCACGAGGTGACTTGCTCCCAAGGTCCTTCGGCTAACGATAAAGTGGACAGAACAACAGGATGACGATTCTTTTTCGTGATCATGACCGAAAGAAAAAGCCTAGAGAGTATAGTAAGTATAGCAATTAAGTTTTCCTTAAAAATAAAAAAATGGCAGAAGAGAAAATGGTAAGTAATAATCACTGAAAGAATGGCATTTGATATAGAAACAATAGGCAGTAGTTCAGTGGTGGAAACCAGATCAGAAGCCCCAGCCGTAAAGAGATCGGGCATAACCGCGCCATGCGACCCAATTAAAAATCCATGTCATCATAAAGGTCGGAAATCGTTTCCGATTGCATCGTATCAGTCGTAACAAGTCATCCAGGGCGTCGCCGCCAATCCAGGGTTTAGTTAAACGCTCGAACAGGGGAAAAAAAAGCCAAGTCAACCTTGGGAGAAAACAAAAGGCATCAAACCTCCCGGAGATACTCCGTAGAGGGAAACATTGACAAAGAAGATAATCCATAATCCGTAATTCAAACATAAAAAAAAGGAAACAACCCATCCCGAATGCTGTCTCCGCTTATACCAACGCTGGAAAAAAAAATCAAAGCAAACAACCTTCAGTGGATCTTCATAGCTCGTGTCGCATCCAGTAATCAAAATCCCACATCCCATGTACATCATTCCCCGTATGATTTGATAATAATAGAATCCTCCCTCCTCCCATAAAAAGAACACAAAATTCGCTCCAGAAAAAAATTCGCTAACAGATCATCACGGCAATAAACAAATAGAACCAAAAATATGACAGAAAGAAGAAGGAAGGTAGAAAGGTAAAAATGGTGGTGGAAGAAAGGAAAGAATAGAAACAAGGAATCATTACAGGGAAATTGCGTGGTCTATCAAGGCGCGCAGTGGAGAAACCGTTGCCGGCATTGTGATTTCCGTCGTAATGACCTAGCTTCAGCTAGAGGTCTTGGTCAGAGTGGAACCCCCTAGTCAAACGGACTGGAAGCCCATCTCCTGCTTGACCGGGGCGGCCCCAAACTCCTGAACCATACGACGGAAATCGTGAATCACCTTCTGTGGAACTTGCTCCCACATCAGTGACCTAGTGTATACATTGGAAGTGGCATCATGCATCCGAGAATGCTGAGCCGCGTTGTGGCGCATCGCCGCCAGTGCTTGTTGAAGGTTCGACGGTGGCTGAGGTTTGAAGCCATTGTTCTCGTCAAAGGTTGTCAGTGAATTATACTGATCAACATTCATAGCGAAGACCTGTGCGCGCTCTTGATCCTCAGTTGGGATGACCAGCGTATCGTGCAGTTCGTCTAAAGCAGAAGGCCCACCCATGGCAGGTCCCATTTGGGTCATGTCAATGTCGGTCATGGTGGCTGCGCTGGGCAATGCGCTAGCAGCTGCAGCTACTGCGTTGGTGGGGTGGGCAACATCCGACGGGGAGGAGGCTAGCACTGCTTTAAGTACATTGGCCGACTCGGCGCGGTACTCCTCCGACAGCTGCGGAAGGCTCCGGCCGGGTAGCACGGTGTTGTTTGAAGCGATGTATGCACCGAAGAGCAGACACATGTAGAATGCATTCCAGCTGAATGGATGATCCGTGTTCGAGGGCTTCTCTGCTCTCTCGTTGACCTGGGTGAGGGCATGCGATGGGGGTGGAGCAGAAGCAGGCATTTGGTCTTGCATAGAGAGTCCGTTTGCCATTGAGAATTCGTCCCATGGATGATCATCCATCGACATGGTCTCAAATCCGAACTCGCCAGCATGGGGTTCCATGCCGGGTTTGACGCCACGCTCAAACTTCTCAACCGTCTCCATCAAAATGTTGTTCTTCTTTCGAAGCTCGGCAGTCTCCAAAGTGTGGACACGGATCATCTCATCCTTCTCAATGTGCAAGCTTTCGAGGTATTGGGTGATCTGTTGCTGTTGGGCCATCCAGTCGGCCTGTTCGCGCATCAGTTCCGCCTCTCGCTTTTGAAGCCTGGCGACAGCCTCCTCCATTTGGGTCATCGCATGAGAATATTGCTTCTTTTCTTCCTCCAACTTCTCAGTATGGAGTTTCTTGCGTTGGCGTGAGTCCAATCTATTTGGCAAAGAAAAGTAAAGTCAGCAACGACAGAACAAACCAGTGTTCTCCATATTTCGAACCCAACTTACGCTGCTTGACGATTCCGGAGTAACCGCTTCTGCTGCTTGAGCTCTTTGATCTCATCGTCATTTGTTGACTGATTGATCAGATGGTCGATATTACTCAAAGTCCGTTCGGCAGGGATCTCAAAGCGAGCGTTCTTCTTGCGGATTCCATCTCGTCTGATAGTCAACGGTGATCCGTTGCGATATAAGCTTTTGGATGGAAGAGCATCGGACAAATCCATAGGCGCCGGCATCCAACCTTGGCTAGACTGCGGGGACATGGCGACCCCACCCGTCGGCTGGAAACCCATGGCACCACGATATGAAACCGCACCCATGGGGATGGATCCGACCGGACCTACCGCGCCTCCCTGGAAGGGCGCAGAAGTGCTCTCGGCCTCTGAAGGATACTGGTCGTAGGCGGTTGGCGTACATGAACCGGAAGCGTTCCTGGAGAGAGACCATGGTTGCGCATAGTGGGCCCCTTCGACGGAGATAAAGGGAACGCCCGAATCCAAAACGGCCTGAGCCAGATGCGAGTTTGGACGAGACTGATCGGAGCCAGCTGAGTAGTTGGACCAGACGGAATTCCGATGTGAGTAGGCGGCCTCGGTGTCGTATGAGGCACGCCGGGGATCAGAGAGACCGGGTGAGGTTGAGTCGAGAATCTTGTCGTCTAACACGTTCATCTCCTCCTCTTCTGACTGAGTGACATCTAATGGTGATGGATTTTGTTGGTAGAAGTCGAACTGAGAATACCGTGCCATCGCGGAAGAGGCGGTGTGTAAGGGTGTGGATATAGTGTGTGTGAGTGGTTGTGAGCGATAAGGGAAGGAAAAAGAGGGGCGGGGCGGGGCAATAAGAGTGTTTTTTTCTGTTCTGGTTTTTAAAAAAATGATTTCTCAAGGAGGAAAAAAAAGAAACCACGAATAAAAGGAGGTTATAGAGGGATGAAAAATGGGAACAGATAAAACTCGTGGGAATCGGGAAAATGCAGAATAAGGTCGAGATGATCTTGAAGTATATGCAAATGGAGAATTGGGAAAGACGGAGCAAAGTATATGGGCGGTTGACCTCGAATGGCCTTCACGAGTCACTGATACTTAAGTTCTGTATAGAAGAACGATAATGAGTCAAAGTAGACAGTACGATGAGCGGTCTGCGCGGAGACTAAGAATCGTGCCTCTTCTTCCGTCATTGGCTGCTTCGCATCATCTTGGGCAGACGTGCAGCGCATATACTATTTACATATTTATTTATTTTTCCCCTTTACTTTTTTTTTTTCCAACCCATTCTGTTTATTGTATTTTTTCCCTTTTTAGATTCTTCGACCTGATCGGGCATTAAGATTTTGTCAAGTTCAAGTCAAGTAAATGTTGAACCTTTAGTCCTTTACATTGTAGACTCTAGAGTCACTGTCACGTTTTAGCGGGGAACGTTGCTTATCGATAGACGATAGCCTATCGATCACCCTTGTCGGCCCGCTGAGACAAGTCTGTGCTGCCCGAGATTCAACATTCTCTCCTCTCCAATCATTTCTTTCTTAGTGTGACTGTGATCTCGTTCCAAAAGATGTACTGTGTAGTACACAGTTGATAGAAAAATCTCTGGTGGGTATACATTTCACTGAATCACTGGTTCAACGGGTCCGGCCCGTAGAAAAAAAAGGATCCACCAACTCCATTCCCATGTTCCATGTTCCATGGTTCATTTTATCCCGTGCACACCTCGGGAAAGCAGGGCGGATGCACGATGCACGGATGTTCTGCACTGATCACTCGTCCCCTCCAGATGACGCCCTTCAGCTCCCCAGGCCAATCTGACGGCACCTTCTGGCCATAACGCCCAAACCAAAATCCCTGTAACCCTTTTGGTGTTCGGGGTCACCATCCACACTTGCCTGAGGAAGGAGGGGAGAAAGTGTACAAGAACAGAAAGAAGAAGAAAACAAGAGATAACCACACGATGATGCCATCGTGATGGACTCAAGACAACCCAAAAATGGTCTTCAAAACAAGCAACTCGTTTTACTATTTGCTCATGGCTGCCATGGCTAAATTCTTTCCGTTTCAGCATGGCAATTAATGCGAACCAGTGATCGTTTGGATTTTCCTCGTTTTTTTCTTCTTTTATGGTAACTTTTTTTGTTTTTTTTGCCGTCTTTTGCCCGCTTGATTTTTTCCCCCCATTACTCTTTGATCTTCTCGATGTGGAACAATGGCCCCCCATCTCCCCGGTGTTGATGTTTTATGCGGCGTACGGAATACGTTAACTCTACCCGCCCCGAGCGCAGAATTCCCCCGGTGCCTGTCTTCTGATAGTATCCTACTGGAAGGTCGAGCCCACTGGGCTGCATCGGGAACCCCTGAGCCTGTCTGGCTATAGGACGCGGCATCAGACCAGGGTTCCGTGATAGGTCCTCGGAAACGGCGACCCCGTGCGAAGAGGGACCCGGTCGATTTGAATCTGGCGGTGTGAAAGTCATGTCTATCCAATCGTAGATCGAGATGACCACTTGGTTCCCGCCTTAGTAAGGGTATGACACCTAAATTATCAGAGAGTGGGGGAAATAAGGGAAATAAGAGAAATAAGAGAAATGAAAATGGAGCCTGGACACAAAAGTCATGACCTCGATTTCTCGTGATGGTGCTTGGACATTTCAGCGCCTTCTGAGTGGTTTTGGTTCATGATGAGGAGACTGTAAGTGAGATTTTGATTCTTTCTATCAATGTCCTTGTTCATAATGTAGTTCATGGTGTTTTGCACAGTAGAGTTACTATAGGACGTACTGTATCTGCTTAACTACTAACAATCTACTAGTAGTACACCTTGAATTCGAGAATCCGCCTGGAATGACTCATATCATGATCTACCAGGAAATGCCTGCACGCTTGGTAGATCGATAGGTTCCATAGATCCACAAAAACCCGTCAAATAGCCAGCCCACTATTAAGAGGAGAAACCGTGGAGCCAGCCACGCGGTGAGTATCGTCGTTGCCCAACATCCCTGAAACGCTATCCAGCCAAGCCCGGTTTGACAGTAGCCTCACTTTGGTCGGTGTGCTCTCCCTGCCTGATCTTCGTTCTGCATTCTGAGCATTGGGCACATGAGATGGAGCCTAGAGCCTGGGGGCGGAGGATTGGTAGTTGGATTGGTAGGAGCTGACGGGTGTGTTCCTATTCGAGGGAATGTTTCCACTTCGACCACTAGTCACGGTCTTGAAGTTATGATCAAGTAATCGTAGAATATCATGTTTGCATGAGAGATGATGTAGCGATATGTGCTACACCGTTCATTCTTTGTCTAGTTGATCGATTACTTGATACTACTAGTAAGGATTGATAATCTCCGAGTTCTAGGTGAATGAGTCATTTCTTGAAGATTTCAGGTCAAGAGGCTTGTTTCCTGAGGCCATCCATGTATACGGTCAGAGATGTTGATCGATTCAGATAGACATAGTGCTTTGCCATGTAGGATCTGACCGGATATTCCAAGATGGCCTTTTACTGTCTCTATCATTCGAGTCTAATGTTCTTTCTTCAAAGTTAAAACGTTTATCTGTTCAGAGCATAAATCCACATAAGGGAATAAGTCAAAGTCCATACACAGCCTCATTGAGCAGTGCTTTTATCAATACGATGACTATAAAACATCTGCCAATATTTGAGCCAAATACACCTGTTTCCACCGTGTAGTATACCCAAAGCCTTAGGTCTATACGCATTATCACACTCGGGCTTTCCTCTATCTTTCTGCTTTGATTTGTCCACATGGGAATGCCCTTCTTCCTATGAAAATTTTATGAATTATTTCAAATGGTCATATGCTACTCGAGACTAAGTCATGCAACCCCACGAGAAACTTCAAAATCGGTCTGGGCTCTAAGCCTCACATGTGCACGATAAACCTTGGAAGCGGACCCGAGCTCGCTGTGGGTATAATCATCCTCACTATACCATCTCTGCCTAGATTGCATCCTTAGATTTCTACCTAACAGTCTATTCGTCATTTCTACTTGGGTAACCCTGGCCATGTAAATGAAATATCCCCGAGAACCTCCCCGGAAATCACATCGATTTCCCCTATTATTCAGCCTTGCGTTCGCTTACACCAATCGCCAATCGCATGTATCATGTGCTTCAACTTCTTCAAGCGGTGTACTCCAAAGCCAGCCTCACTTGCGAGGAGAAGAGATGAGAAGAGGAGATTCAGGGAGGAAGGCCTATTGGAGCCGAGCAAGTAACAAGAAGGCCGAAGCTCAAGGTTTCCCAGTATAAACCGGCAAAACAGACACATCTGCATCCGTAGCTCGTGATTTTCGTATAGGATGGGCAGGTCTTGGGTCACGAAAGCTGAGCTTTTGGCGTTAGAAACTGTAACTCTATTGCGAGAGTCCCCTAAAGAGACATTACTAATTATATCACGGTAGAGTAATCTCAGGCAAGTGCATTATCGTTACTTCCTGGAGGGGAAGTGGTGCCTGGTAGTACCAACTACTAGCACTGCCTACTGGTGCCAACGCATAGAGACACACCGTCTTTCTTCAATGGTGGTTTCTCCTGCTCTCTATCTCTTTTACCTCTGAATTCGTACCTTTTATCATTCCATTCTTTCTTCTACTAACACCAGGGAGCCCTCTTCTCGAAGAAACCGCAATGGCCATAGACATCTAGACGAATCAAAAATCTACCGTGAAGCCAAAAGCGGCGATGTGTAGTTTTTTCTTGACACAAAGCGCTATTTGATTTCATTCAATTCTCACAGAATTTTTTGAGACTACGTTGTCCTCTCTCCTTCTCCTTGATGATTCCATTCAACAAACAACCGTTGGCGTTGCCGCAGATCGAATCACTCGCGCCCACAACACCAACATCCAACACAATTACGAGGATGGCCAGTATTCTCTGGTCAGTGCGCATGGCTGGCCCCGTTAAGGACATCACGATGGTTTGCCCCAACAAATAGCAACCCCCTCCGACGGACCGTCGAGCTGACCCGATGAATGATGCACTATTCAATGGGGAACTAACAAAAGGAAGAAAGCCCACTCCTCTATCTAGTATCGGAAGTGCCAAGGTCCATCTACTGGACGCTAAATCGTCGTCGAGACCCTCACCTTGCCCACGAGAAAACATATCGAATAACCAAGATGATGAGAGATCAATCTGGGGCGGCGGAACTGGAGATATTGCACTTCCACGCCAACTCCTTCAGGGCAAGCGTTGTCTGAGTGACGACAGAGCATCCTACTTCCCAAACGTGGAATTCTTGTTGGCGAAGCCTTGTGCCCGGCGGGAATACAAATGCTTACTGCTTGAGTTCTGGTTTGGAAATTTGTCTGTCAGGGCCAATTTCAACGAATGAAGGGTCATGGTCCAAGTTCCTACATACTCAGATGGAGTTTCGAAGGCGCAAGACAGAAGTTTAGGGAACATTGAATAAACTTGCTGGAAAGGATGGAGAAATTTGTCAGTAGTCATAGATGCTCATTCACAAAGTTCGCTCTCATCTACAATCTTTTTAATACGACCTCTGAAAATGTCACTACAATCTTGACGTTATCTCCTAAGACAAGTTTAGACCAAAGAGCATTTCGGACTTTTGGCCAATAAGGATCTTGGAAGCGCTCGACGCCCGGGGTCCGGGGGACCGGGGTGCTAAGATTTGATACAGGCTGGCCTATCATTTTCTCAAGATAAAGCTTACAGCCATTATCTGTTTGATACGCATTATTGCTAACTTCACTATATACTAGGAGCGCCAGCCTTCAATGTTAGAGGCTAACTACTAGTAGTAACTGATGTCTCAAGTAACTCATTTGAAACAGCCAGGAAAACATTTGTCAGAGGTCTGTAAATTATACATCTCTAGGTAGAGGTTTTTCGATATATCCAAGGGCCCTCTTGGGATTAGATTGACAGAATTGATAAACGAGTCGACATTGCGATAGACACGTGCCTTGTCCTGGATCTCCATGAAGGGTTTGTCGTCGTTCGAATCGAAGTAACCGATATCCCTATCCCTGAAGCGATCCTTCGACCGGGTTCGGTGTGAATGTCCCCGTGACCGGGAATGCCCACTGTGCCTCGAGTAATGGGAAGAACCTCCGTCACTTAAGTCGCTTTGGTTATAGCGCTCATGTTGGAATTAGTACTCGTAATTTACTTTCTGCTGGTCGGAAAGTTGAAATTGGAATGTGACCCTTGGGTGGCCTCTATCGGCCGCCGCACTGGTGCTCTATCCAGATGTCGGCCGCCATATACGGAGGGCAAAATGACCATCGAGATATAAATTTGTAACATCCGTCATTTTAAGTGAGCAGGAGTTTAGATCTGCCAAAAGACCCACTTCGAACTGCTAAAAAGTGCCAGTCCGGGTACTATAACCATCCAGACATATGATCAAGAAATTTATATACCATCTTTCAAAGGAAATTGCTAAATAAAGGAAAGGGACGGGTACATGTATGAGCAATTGACATATTAAGTATCATTCGGGTTCCGAGTCAAGGATGTAGAGCTAACACTAAATACTAAAAGCAAAATAACCATCATGTCAAAGCCACGAAACTACTGCGGGAGGGACAAAGAGACCGAGGATCCGAGCTACAGCTTCATAGACTCAGCCACATCATCCATGCTAATGGCGAAAGGATTCTTCACCGGACGTAAAGACTGGTTAGAGAAAGCGGAGCTCCCCGGGTAGAAATTCAACATCAAAATCGGTGTCCACACCATCAACCAGGGACTTGATGCCCTTGCGAATACGAGACCAGTTTGCCTCAGTAAGTGGGTCGACCAGCACGACAATAGCAGACTCTGATTTGCTTTGAACGTTACCGACGTTAAAAGGGGAGACTACCCGCCATCGTTGTGGGATTTCATGTTGTAACAGTATGATGATATCACCTCTTGCACGCTCAAATGCGCGCACAAGAGGGGCATCCTTGCCCACGTAAAACCAGGAGGGAGTATAGTGGAGGTCCGGATTGATGATTTCGACTTGAATCTCCGTTAGTCCCTTGTCTTCCAGCAGTTTCATGACCTCATCTTTCGTAGGCCCAAATTGAACTTGACTGTGGTGATTTTCTTCCACCACCACTCGGAGGATGAATTTTTCCAGCTCCCATCCTGGATGACCAGGCTTTGAGAAGGTGGAATACTCAACAGATGTTGAGGATGGGAAGTTATGGTCCCGAAGTATCTGGTAGATCTCGGGGGCGAATGGCCGTATGGTATCGGCTAACTCATCAGAAGGAGTGATGCAGAGTGGGTATGGAGGAGGGTCCCGCAGACTGGTGCTGCGATACGGATCGCTTGCAAGGTTGTAACGTTCCAGACTGATTTTGCCGTCTACATCTCCGGAGTTTTTAAGGATGCGGCGGCGTGTTCTTGGAGACGGAGGAGGACTGAGCAGCTGTGAGGAAGCTTGGGACGAGAGATCTGGGGTTGAGGGAAACATTTTGATTGTCAACGTAAATAAAGGTAGTGATTCCTATGGACAGTGGAAGAGAATGCTTGAGGGATGGAGGGAAGTAGAGAGAAGGAAGTTTATGATAGCGGAGGGGAAAGGGGTAAGAATTTAAAGTACAAGGAGCCAAACTATAGAAGGTTTAAAGTGACCACTATGATCTTACCGTGGCTCTAATCTGGCTCTACCGCGATCCAAGCGTGATTCAACCGTGACCAAGTACAGGTAGAATAGTATAAGATGCTCCGGGACCGAAAGAGGGTTCATAAGGGCTTGACTATCAAATAAACGATAACTGATTCAATGAGCCATTCGCAGTTTCACAGTACAAGTTGCTTATACTTAGACATGCATGGCTTAATCTTTGAGACAAGCATATGACTACTGGCAGAATCAACCAGATAATAAGCTTACTGGGACGTCCAAGCGACCATGCAAGCATGACCACCCGGCCGGCCCAACCCCCCCGGAGTGGCGAAGAGTGTTTAACAAGTTGAGGGGTGTTTTACGCCCCCAGCCGTAGCGGCCTCCCCGGAGTACCAGGAAAGACGCACGACCGTCCAATTGCCCCCGCTAAGTTCTCCTGGACCGGATCAATAGAAAGATGCAGTAGGGATGGATATTCAGTCTATATTACTCAAGTAGTATCCAAAAAGATTTCACATGTGCATCATAGTACTCAATTCTTTCTCAGCAATGCTGTAACTCTCAACCTATTCAAGGGTATCAATCTGATGTAGACAGAACCACATGAATATAAACAAACAAGAAACAAGAAACAACCAAGTCAAATACGCTCAATTGTTACGGGTTTCCGCCGAAAATAGCTATCTCCTATGAACAATGTTCAAGTCTGCTTTCAGAAGCGAACATAATCTTGCTGCTGGATTATCTCACCAGTGTCCTCACCTGCGATCAATTGTTCAGACGTGTCGTCAAACTCATCCGAGTCCACGTCATCCGAATCAATCGCATCGTAATCCTCCTCTTCACTAGACTGATCAGACTCATCTTCTCCAGCCTCGGCTTTACTAGCTGCAGCGGCGGCAGCCTTCCGGATTTGACCAGCACGGTCAACATGTGGCAACTGGCACCGCTTCTTGTGGCAGACGCCAGAGTTTGCGTAGTCAGGGCACTCGTGCACATGACGTTCTTCGCATTGGGCACCTTTCTCGCAGTAACCTAGAGTCGCAAATTCGCGACAGACGGGAGCACCGGGTGTTGTGCGGACGTGAGTATAGCGACACTCATCATTGGAGCATCGTCCCTTCATAAAGTGAACACATGTAGGGGAGCGATGGGGTGAAGGCTCATGAGAAAGATCACAACTAGTACCTGCACTACACTTGCCTGTCTGGAGGAAGTCTTTGCAGATGGCAACTTTGCTTGGATCGTGGGTGAAAAGACAAGCGGGGCCTTTATAGCATGTGCCTAGGGTTTGAAAAGTGAGTGTGTTAGTTTCCTAAAAATCAGATAATAAGACGAAGTAGCGGTGGCTAAGTGATCCGCCGGAAAACAAAATACCGGTCGTTGTGAATCTTTTGCAGAGTTCGTCCCGCTTTTTAGCGGCGCCTGGTTGTCTGTAGATGGTATGTCAGCATGGAAAGGGATTAACAGATACTAGAGATTAGACAGACTTCTTCGAGGCAACAGCACCAAGGCGGTGCAGGTTGCCGTTCTTGCTTCGGACAAAAGTCACACCAGCGACGGTGACACGCTTCGGTGTGGTATTGGCGGTATTCGGATCGTCTAAAAAAGGTGAGCCAGTTCCTGACAGCAACAAAAGGGCCGGAAAAAAGAGTACATACTCGAAACACGAATCAACTTGCTACCTCCGCGCACAACCTTGAAAGGAACATCGTTGACAAGAATCTGCTGCGAAGCAGTGGAGACAGATGCACCTGCAGGACCTTGAGCATACCGCAAAACCTTGGATTGTTCACGGTCGGCGCGTCGCTGTTCTTTGAATTTCCGGGTTTCCTCCATAGCCTTGGCTCTGGCCTGTTTCTCCTTGTCGTAGACGGCGGAGTTGATAAGCTGCATATGACGGTCATTCTTGGAAACCCATCCATTCGAGGTGGTCGAAGCGCGCGTCTCGCCATCGTGATCGCTTGAGGGGCCAGGAGAAGAGTTGGAACTGGCGGTTGATCCAGCCCCTCCATTATTCAAAACCAGTGTGCGGTGTCGGTGCGGAGCTGCAGGTCGGCCTCTTCCTCGAGAATACGGCGCCCATCCTTGATGAGAAGGCACGTGGCGACTGACATGTTGTGACTGATGAGCGGACTGGGGCTGGGTCGCTTGGTTTTTGTGTCGATTGATTTGACCTAAAACATATGAGATGACTGCTTCTCTGGTAGTATCTTGAGCGCTTTCCTTACCTGCAAGCCGACCAATCTTATTCAACAGATCCTCATTTTCTGTCATGATAGGCTGGTTAAAAAGCTGTGATATGTTATGTGAGAGTGGTTAGTTGGAAGAAAGAGAAATCAGGTTTCTCCGGGTTACAGAAGATAGCCTGAGACTAATTTGCAAGTGAGAGAAGTTAGCTCTTGGGGAGATGCGAATGACGAGTCGCGATCCAAACCTTAACGCCGGTGGCGCGGTGGGGTCATGTGACTCCTTGGCGGCACGTACCAACAACTTGAACCACAATAGAAATCGCCTTGGTCAATGCTTCAACACTTGATTTATCATGTTATCTATTTGTTCAACATTTCCAATACAGGGGCGATAAATCAGCGGTAGATTGTTTGATTGCAAATCAAGAAGTCGGTGGTTCGATCCCGCCTCGTCCCTACCCCCTTTTTTTGTTTTTTTGTTACACCTACTCGCTCCGGAGGGTTCAAGGTAACTGGTTCAAGGTAACTTAGCGATGGCAACCTACTCGTACCTTCCATATCTTTACAACAGCTCACTTTATTAGAGTACCCAACGGATGAAATAAAAAAAATTCAAGTTGGAACCAAGCCGATGTTATTCTACAACCTAGCAATGATTACATGTCTTCTTACTCCCTGGTGCTGCCAGTGGCGTATCCGCGAAAGTAGAGTGCAACCAATTTGACTAAGTCCGTTAGATACTAGTAGAGTCCGGGTTGTTGATAAAGGGGCAGAGGTGGAAACCTACAAGTACTGACGGGGTTTTTGAGCAAAATTCTCAATCCCAATGGGACATTCTATCAACGGGTTATGGGTAAGCCATGTGTCACATAAGAGAATTCCAGGGAAGCTATGTCAACTTACGGCTATTTTTATTGCCTTACTGAGCATATCCACAATCTCGGTGGCGTCACTCTTCGCAGAATCCCAGATCATGATTATGGAGTAGAGGCTCTTTTGCATCAGCAAGAAGTTGTCTTCGCCCATCTTGATCAATTCCTCTCGAGCTTTTTTCATATCGGCTAGCCTGTCGTTATAGCCGTTGATCTCTGCCTTCTTTGCTCCCATGTCCTTTCGGTGAGCTATCTCGACCTCGAGGATGATCTGGTCATCTTTAGTAAAGTTGTTGAAGTCGTCAACCAGAATGTTGAACCTGGCCAGAAGCTTCTCAAACTCATCTTTCTCCTTCTTAGATTTCTCCGCTTGTTGCTCTGCTCGCTGCACAGTCGAAAGTTAGTACTCAGGGTTGACCGTCGCGTCAAGTTTGTTCTTACATTAATATAGGCCTGGATCAGCTCTTTCTTCTGGTCTACAGAAATGCTGGTATCTTCATAAAGTGGCCGAATCAGGTCCTCAAAGTCTGCACGGCAAGGTAGTCGGATTAGCATAGGTCTTGGTGTAAGAGTAGTCAGCTGTTAGATTTACCCTCTGCATAGGTACCAATATTCTGGGCAATTATTCGACTATTGTCAATTGTGGTGTTGAAGTCCTGCTCGAAATGGTTGGTTTTATTCATGCGTTTCGACATTCAAAGCATTCTTACCTTGTGTACACCCTCAAATCTTTCGTGAAACCTTACGCTGCTGTAGCGTTTATCGTCCAAATTCTTCAGGCGCCTCAACATCGTGAGGAACATCTGGCTGATAGTCTTGATATCCTTGTTAATCCTTTGAGCCACGGCCCGCATGATGGGTTTACCGTGATCGGAGGACAGAAGCTTGGCAATTTCGAGCGTAAGTTTCTCATTCTCCTCTTTTGAAAGGAATGGGAAGTTGAGCGGTTTCTGAGTCTTCTTCTAAGGTTAGAGCTGACGTCTGGGGTACTCTGAACGTGAAATTGATGGAGTTTCTCAACTTGTGCGGTTTGCCCAAACTCAGAGGTATAGCTCGTCACGCTCTGCATGTCAGCCTCGTAAGTAGAGATTTCATCGTCATACATGATGCCAGCTGACATCTAGATAAGAAAAAGTAGGTTTTGATGTGGGGGGAAGGATAGAAGAAGAAATGATGCGTGGGGGATACTAATTTATTTCATTTTTCTCTGCTAGAACCCACTAGGCAATACCTATATATAGTAGATAGTGTAAAATCCGCACGGAGTACGCGTATGAACATTGAATTGTAGTTATAAGACCTACCAGTTTGTATGCATTGGAAATAATTAGCGAGGTTAAAATGGCTGTGAAGCGAAGCTGCTAAGTTCTAACTCAATGCACGTGTCATGTCTCCACAGTAGAATGTATCTCGCCCCTCGGCTGTCAGCTGGCGACTGCTTAAGGTGGCTTGCTCTATTGATGTAATCACAGTATGAAGAACCCAGACGGCTTGGAGGCTTGGAAACTGAGCAAATCCGCTCGGCGAAGCATAATCACCTCATTCGTATCCCTCGAGCCTTGAGGACATGTTCTCCTTCACCGATCATGTTGACAAACTTGAACCATCTTATCGATTGAACTTGACCCTCAGTAGGTATACTATCTACTCATACTGGACAGGCATGTACTCCACAGGAGGAGGCCTATCCTATCCACGTCTTTAAAAGTCTGAAGTTAAATTAACACTGGAAAGGAGAAGAGCCATGGACTGAAAAAAGTATATGGTGCTTAGGCAAAATCAAAATTTAAAAAATTGGAACCTTGGAAGTTGGAATGATCATCCATGGATGTGTATTATTGCTAGTTCACTCCCAAAGTCAAGGTTGCAATATATGCAAAATGAAATGTTGTGGAGGTGGACATCTCTAAGTTAGTTCAATGTGTTAGAATTGCATTTCATCAACGCCAGAAGCAGTTTGGTCTTCTTCCGAGCCATCATCATAATTTTCAGGCTCGGGAGCCAATTCAGCCTTGGCGTCGTCGAATGACAATGCTTGTTGAGCGTAGTTGGCTTCTTGTGCCTCCGGTTTCAATTGCCATGTCATAGAATGATCTCCGGACTTGATCAGATGTGCCACCAGTTCCAAAGTTTGCTTGAGATAAGCTTCAGGCTGTTGCAGCTGATGCTTGAGAGATCTAAACGGCCAGTATTGGTATTGGCGGAAGCATTGGAAGATCTTGTCCAACAGCTCGTTTTGTGCGATACGCGTAGTCTTGTTCTCCTGTGACTTGGACTTGATAGGCTTCGTGGCTTGCTGCAATGGTGTAAGTATGTTGTGATAAGGTAGCGGGAGCGGATGAGTACATACCACAAAAGTGCCTTTGTCCACAGGCAGAGCATGGCGCGCCTGGAGGAGATGTGCCGGAATCTTCTCCACAAACTTTACTCCCGTCTTTGGCTTCAAAGCCTCCAGAGCCCGGGTCTCTGAAATCTTGCGGAATTCTTCGTTTTCCACGGGTAGACAGTTAAATTCCTCACTGACTCGTCCGATAAGCGCAGTTTGTTCTAAAGGGGGGAAACCCCCAAATTGTAAGTAGGGATACCTCCAACAGTTTCAATGCAATGCATACTTGGGATTGTCTTCCGCACATAAGGCTCCCATTTCTTGCCTGCCTCCCTCCTCTTAGCTTCGCGCTTCATCGCCTCGTACAAGGCAGATCGGGTCTCTCCGAACGAAGCCATGCGATTTTCAGCACCGGGTACATCCTTCTCTGTAAAGACGTAGGTATTTTGTGTCATGTGCGAGGCGTTTGTGGTTGTGACGGTTTGGCGTTGGAGGGTGTAGTCTTTGGGGATGTGTTTATTATCTGGTCGTTCATGGAGTCGCAAGCTGACCTGCAACGAAAACATTGTTAGCAAACAGACACATGAAAACCACTGATTTGTCGCACATACCCGCTTCAGGTCTGATGGGTCCCCCTCTATCCTCATTGTGCCAATCTCAATTTCTTCGTCATCATCGATTTGCGCCCAGTTTTCCCAAAGCTGCCGAGGAAGTCGGGATAACCACACATGCTGGTTAGCTGCTACAAAGTCCAGATCACCTGCATCTTCGTAGAGGTCTTCATCGTCAATATCGCCGAGGACCAGATCCTTGTTATCGGGGTCAGGTTTGATGTACATGGCATCCGGGTCTTGTTTGACCTGCGCCATGATGAAGTGCGGGGTTTGGAAGAGGAGAGATCGAAATCGAGGATGGGTGTAGACTAAGAGTACGCGACTTTGCTCAAGGGAGGGAAGAACAGGAGGGGGTGGTCGTGATACTGTCTTGATGAAATTTGGAGAGCAAAGATCGAGTGAGGCGCCACTCAGCGTAGCTGCTAAGACCAACTGGCCAAGGCGGTGAAAGCAGTGGATGACTTCACCGCGGCCTATGGAGTAGCTCCGAGACTCGAGAACCTACCAGCATGTAAGCAAAACTAAACCCTCACAATAGGCATGCGTCCAAGAAGCTGGTGTTTTCTTTTATTGAATAGATCGCAGGCAACAGAATATTTTGAATTGTTTCTTGTCAACTTTAATTTAGTCATTCCATACTAGTCATGACTCACGAGTCACAAAAGGTCTCAACTCTTAACGTAGAGCTTTCAACCCTGCCGTGCCAAATTTAGCTGTCGGATAGTATACACTACTATGATTAAGGGAAGACACATCAAGGGTTCTGGTACGATTTCGTTTAGATTAATGACAGTGGAAAAGTGACTTCATTGTTTGATTTATCCACTGGACCACCTCTCCATGGAAACGTCTAAGCTGCGGATCTTCGGTCTAAACTTCTACCTTCTCCGCCTTTGTTATCGATAAGCTTGCTTGCGTCTCGATCCCCAACCTTCATGTCCACAACTTCTACAACATCACGCTTGTACTTGGAAGTCACTGAGAAATCCTTTATTTCAGCTTCCCCTGATTGACTTCTTTTCTGTCGAAATGGCATCGCAAAGGGTCACAACCGCGCTGGCCGCGATCGAATCAACACCCCACCAATCCACAAAGCTCCAAGAATACAACACCCTACTCGATGATATCGTAACCAGCTCATCTGGTGACGAGCTCGCGCAAGACTTGGTCTACTACCTCGATTCAATTCTCAGCGAAGCCATAAGCATAGTTGCTGCCCGCCCCCTCCTCGATTCCTTTATTACTGTCCTCCACAAGTTCGATCCCGAAATCAAAATCAAAGTCGGGCAGCACGCTGTCACGCTCCTCCAATCCCGCGCCACATCCGTTGAAGAGCAGGACTCACAAATTCGCGAAATTTTAGCCAAAGCTTATGAGTCGCAAGAGGAATACACATCCGCAGCACGAGCACTGCAAGGAATCACTATCGATAGCTCGCAGCGTTTGGTCTCCGATGAAGACAAGGCAAAGCTCTGGATCAGGATCGTGCGCTACTACCTCGAAGATGAAGATACAACCAGTGCAGAAACATTCTTGAACCGTATCAAGAATTTGCCCAGCAAGATCCAGGACCATGATGCCAAGCTGTATTTCCAACTTTCACAGGCCCGTATTCTTGATGCGCGTCGTCGCTTTTTGGATGCCTCGCAGGAATACTTTAATGTCAGCTTAGTTGAGGGTGTGGATGAGGAAGACCGACTCACAGCGCTATCGGCTGCTATCCGGTGTGCAGTTTTAGCACCAGCGGGTCCACAACGCTGGACTACGCTTTCTCGGCTGTACAAGGATGATCGAGCTTCTTCCGTGGAGGAGTTTTCGATTTTGGAGAAAATGTTCCTCGATCGTCTCCTCACCCCGGAGGAGGTTGTTGCTTTTGCGAAAAAACTGGCGCCTCATCAACTTGCTGTCACTGCGGATGGGACCACCGTTCTTGATAAGGCGGTTATCGAACATAATCTTGTTGCGGCAAGTAAGCTCTATGAAAATATCACGGCTGATGCTCTGGCGTCTATCTTGGGGCTTCAAGGCTCTGGTGAATTCTCGGCCGGTGAGAAGGCAGAGATGTATGCTGCCCGCATGGTTGAGCAAGGGCGTCTACGTGGTCGCATTGATCAGATAGATGGTATTATTTCGTTTGAAACGGGGGACAGTCATGATCCTGCTTTTCGCAAGAGTATTCGCCAATGGGATGCCGGGGTGGAAAAGCTTGCCGCAGATGTGGAAAAGGTTGCAAGTCGTATTTCTGAACAATTCCCGGTATGTTGTTAATTTTGCATTGAAACTTGTCTCGTGTTCCTTTTGCTAACCATGTACTAGGAGTTTGCTGCCGGTCAAATGGCACACTGATAGTTCTCTGGCTATCTGATGAATTTTTCTACGAATTGATGTCTACTACATGTCTTTGCTTTATTTTATTCTAGCCGGGCTTAGAATACCCCGCGATAGCTTCCTTCAAAATCCTTTAAGTTCAGTAGATTTAAACATTGCAATGCTATATGATATATCTGCTATACAGTCCTTCGAAAATACCGCTTATCCAGGGTCCATTAAACATCACTCTTGGTATCATTGTGAGCAGTAATCTCAGCATCAGTCTTATAATTTTTGAATGCCCTAGTAGGCACCTTCTTCGTGAACATCTCATCCAACTCCCCGTAAGTCCGACCAGCAGTCTCAGGTTGGAAAACCCACAGATAGACCAAGCAAATCACACTCAAGCCACCAAAAATAAAGGTCACCTTTGCACCCAGGTTGGCCTCATTGGGATTGAAAAGGTACGGCAGCACAAACGACCACATGGTGTACAGCGCATTCTGCAATGCAAGACCAATAGCAATCGTCTTAATCCGCAGGCGTGACGTCGAAACTTCTGTCAGGATCGTATATCCTGCCGCTCCGATGGTCATGTTATACCACCAGCAATAAATGAGAATCATTGCGACTGTCCCTTTCACCGCACCCGGGGCATTAGGGTTGTCGGTCTGTGACGCGACGACCGCAAGACCGCCAGTCAACATGAGGATGACAGTCAACACGGCAAGGCCGTAGAACATGAGGTTCCGACGCCCGAGCCGATCAATAACAAAGTACGACATTATATTGCCGGTAAGAGAGAGTATCTGCTGCGCGATCTGAAGTCTGAAGCTCATCTGAGTACTGTAGCCAGCCAACTCCATATAATATGTTGAGTATCCAGCAGCAAACACGACGCCCGAGAAAGCCTGGATACTCAGCGGCGCGATGGAGATGATTGTTCGACGAAGATTCGAGCGTCGGAAGCATTCGAGGTATGTAGCGCCCTCTGTTTCGGCGCGGACTTCTTCCAGTGTCGTTTTAATCGTTGCGATTCTCTTTCGGCGCTCCGATTCGCTGAAGCCCAGTCTACGGAGCGAGTGTTCTGCCTTTTCTTCGTGGTTTTGTGAAACAAGCCACCAGGGGGACTCGGGCATGAAGGCAATCAAGGCGATGGCGATTGCCGCGAAGCCATATTGGGCTGCAAAGACTGCACGGTAGGCCCAGCGGCTGCTGTAGTTGCCCGTTGTGTTGGTAATCAGGGCTACGACGAGGGGGCCAATAACGTATGCTAGGGCCGTGAGACAGGTGAGCGTACCACGGAGAGCGAGAGGGGCGATCTAAATAAGGCGGTGTTTAGGACCAAAACGAGAATAGAAGAGAGAGGGGGGGGGGATGTGAGCATGTGAGCCTGAAAGGTAAACTCACTTCGCCAACATAAGTTACTGGAACAGACGCCAATGCGCCTAGTGCAAATCCGTTCAAAAACTTGCCACCAAAGAACATCTCGTTGGTGGTTGCGACAAACTCCATCGTGATACCCGCAACAGAGATCAAAAGCGCAATTCCGATTGTGATTCTTCGGCCGATAGTATCAGCAATCTGGCCCGAGCAAAGGGCTCCAATGACAGCAGATGCAACGGGGGCACCACTAAAGGCCGATTGCCATTTTGCTTCTAGCACATAACTTCCTTCATAGTAGGTGCCAAAATCCTTGCGAAACGCCGGGATGCTGGTAACGTTGGAAGAGGCCTGGTTCTCGAACGAGACGAGTAAAATACACCAGACCGCATATATACACCATAGAAAAGGCCATGGGTATTTCTTGACGCTTTGCCATTTGCTCAGTTCGTGCTCCTCCTGGTTGGCTATGTGACTGAGTTGCTGGGTATCCGTATGCTCGATGAATTCGGTAGTAGGTTTCTCCATCGTGGACGATCTTGTGGGTCTGTATAGAAAGAATGACCCTGCTGAGATAAAATGGGATGGGATAAGCTGGGCTCGCTAACTGCAGGGATGTTCAATTCCTCGAGGGGTATGGAGGCGTTTATTTATCTTTGATTTTCAGGGTTCGCCATCGGCATAAACAGATGAACCAAGAGATTTGCGTGGCACCATGTGTGCATTCTTGCAAGAGGCTAGTCCAGCGGCTAGAAGAACCCGAAAAATGCGGAGGTGGGCAAACAGGATCGGGATTTGAAGATTTGAGGGGAAGGAAGATACAAAGCAAAAAAAAGTTTTTTTTAAGCTGAAAACCTTCCCCCTGACTACGTATACCCCCTGTTAGAAACATCCCGAGGATTTCCGTTATGAAAACAAGTATTCGAAAATCAAGTACTCCATTCATGGATGTCTACTTACAAAGATGATATAGATCAACACCTCCATTGCGACAATCATCCCCACAAGTGCTGCACAGCCAAATCTGGGGTAATCCGGGGATGGGGGTAGATGGGGGTTAATCCGGTAAAGCGGATGGTCAAGGGTTATTGCCTTGATTATTATCCGAAGTTCTCCCGTAGTCAAGGAAATTTTAACCACCGTTCATCTTCTGGTGGCATCTATCAAATGCAGTGATGTCACCGAAAAAGAAATAATTCTAGACTTCAAGCACAATTGTACGGAGTAGTAGATTTCAGATAGTATAGGATCTGATAACTATTTGTGCTAGACTGTCGCATACATGAATACTTCGAAAGAAGATACAGTATCAATACTGGAGTCTACAGTGTCTGGGATTGCTGTATTTGCTATTCGCCTATTATTACGCAAACATCCACTGTCTACTAGTAGACTCTATACTCTCTTTATAGCCTGTCGGCTACTGTGGCTGATTTTGAGACCTTATTTTCCATAATAAGAATCTCAGTCAGAGTCGCCCGTATTCAAACAGAGTGACTTGAAACCCCTTGATTATTTTCTGTGTCTGATTCGGGTAAACTTCGCATTTCGGATGCGGGGCAAGTGCTTCGGCATCTTTTATCCCGAACATTATACCTGAACAATGACCATGAAAGAACTGAAACTTACTTCCTCCCAAGGTTGCTCATTCATATCGTCGTCAATATGTCCACGCATCCAACAATCACATCAGTGTCCTTTGAACAACATGCCACAGGACTAGGCATCGGGATCCCCAGCCCCCGCATCTCGTGGAAGTTTGGAGCCTCCAAAACTACAATTCCTAACTGGGAACAGAAAGCATACGAAATCGACATCAAGCGCCACAATTCAAGTCCCGAGTCTTATCGCGTCGAAGCATCACACTCTGTACTCGTGCCCTGGCCCAGCCAACCTCTCCTGTCTCGCGAATCAGTCCAGGTTCGGGTACGATCGCATGGTGGTCCTAGCAACGAGCCAACAGAATGGTCGAACTGGACAACGGTTGAGTGTGGTCTGCTAGCGCCTCAAGATTGGATTGCACACGCAATTACCAGTCCTACTAAGCAGCCCGAGGGGCCTTTAAGGCCACTCCGATTCCGGAAGACATTTAAGCTCTCGTCATCCGTGTTGCAAGACGCCCGTCTTTATATAACCGTTCTGGGTGTGTTTCAGGCTTATATAAACGGTGTCTCAGTTGGGGATCATTTCATGGCACCGGGATGGACTAGTTACCATCATCGGCTTAACTACGAGTGTTTCGACGTAGCACCATTGCTGCAAGTCAATGAAGAGAATGTCATTGCAGTCGAACTTGCCGAAGGATGGTATGCCACTCGCTTGGGATTTCTTGGTGGCCAACGCTTTATCTACGGCGACGAAATGGCTTTAATTGCCCAACTGGAGATCAATTATGAACAGGAAAAGATGTCCATCATCTCCGATGCGTCGTGGAAATGTCACGCATCGGCCCTCATCACCAGCGAGATTTACGATGGAGAAATGTATGATGCTCGTGAAGAACAAGAAGGATGGAATGACTTGCCGTTCAACCACGAGACTTCCTGGGATCATGTGCGCGAGACCGACTTCCCAAAGACAGAACTTGTCGCGCCCAATGCGCCCCCGGTAAGGGTTACAGAAACTCTGAAGCCCGTAGAGATTATCAAAACACCATCTGGAAAGACAATCGTCGATTTCGGTCAGAACCTTGTTGGTCGAGTACGAATTCCTTCTCTCGTTCCAACTGACCAAGCCGTAACACTTGTCCACGCCGAGGTTCTTGAGAACCAAGAACTGGGTATACGTCCGCTTCGCATTGCCAAGTGTAAGGATACCATCATCTCTGCTGGTCGCGAAATCCACGACTGGGCACCCCGATTCACCTTCCACGGTTTTCGATACGTCCAAATCGATGGCTGGACCCCTACTCTTGACAACCTCGTTGCCGAGGTCATGCACACCGATCTTCACCGGACTGGATGGTTTAATTGCTCACATGATATGATCAATAAACTTCATGAAAACGCCACCTGGTCGATGCGCGGAAATTTTCTGAGCCTCCCCACTGACTGCCCGCAACGAGATGAGCGCCTTGGCTGGACAGGTGACATTCAAGTCTTTGCACCTTCTGCCAGCTTCCTATATAACACGGGCGGTATGCTCGGCGACTGGCTCAAAGATCTTTCAGCAGAACAATTGGCTCACGACCACGGCATTCCGCCTTTCGTCATCCCGAATGTCATCCCCGAAGCCTTGTGGCCGACATTCCCACAAGCCATCTGGGACGACGTCACTGTCCTCCTTCCATGGACTCTCTACAAAAGCTATGGAGATACCGAAATTCTCCGCCGTCAATACCCTAGCATGAAGGCATGGCTCGACAAAGGTGTCCTTCGCGGCCCGGATAGTCTGTGGGAAGAAACCCTGTTCCAGCTCGGAGATTGGCTCGATCCCACCGCACCGCCCGAAAACCCAGGTAACTCACGCACAGACGGGACGCTCGTCGCAGACGCATATCTTGTTCATGTGACACGCACTCTTGCATATATTAGTGAGACCATCGATGAAAAGTCCGACGCAGCACGCTACGAGGCAGACTACCATACACTTAAATCCCGTTTCCAGGATAAATACGTCTCTCCCAATGGTCTACTAGTCGGTGATACCCAGACAGCCCTCGCACTCGT
This sequence comes from Penicillium verhagenii, assembly GCF_028828195.1. Taxonomy (NCBI): domain Eukaryota; kingdom Fungi; phylum Ascomycota; class Eurotiomycetes; order Eurotiales; family Aspergillaceae; genus Penicillium; species Penicillium verhagenii. Next base: position 319,309 of record NW_026643168.1, on the reverse strand, counting down.
TATTGTATTCGACCTTCTTGATGATCCTACTCAGATCACTACTGCAGGATCCCGTCTCGCCCGATCAGTGCGGAAATCCAGCTTCCAAGTCTCGACTGGTTTTGCTGGTACTCCTATCATCACTCATGCGCTCACGAAGGCCGGATATCCGCAGCTGGCGTATAGGATGCTCCAAGAAAAGTCTTGCCCATCTTGGATGTATCCTATTACGATGGGTGCCACAACAATCTGGGAGCGTTGGGATAGTATGCGTGCTGATGGGAGTATCAATCCTGGAGAAATGACGAGCTTCAATCACTATGCACTTGGGTCTATTGTTAATTGGTTACATAGCACTTTGGCAGGTATTAGTCCACTGGAGCCCGGTTGGAAAGAGGTCCTTGTTAAGCCTATTCCGGGGGGTACAGTCGCCTCTGCCGAAGCTGCTTATGAAACTGCTTATGGCCGGTTGGAGTGCAGGTGGGTGATTGTGGATCAGTGTTTTAAGTTGGAGGTTATCGTGCCGCCGAATTCGAAAGCGAGAATCGTGCTCCCTGGTGAGCCGAAAGAGGAGATTTCGGTTGGATCTGGACAATACTCCTTTTCGACGCCGTTTGATACCCGAGTTGGATGGCCGCCAAAGGCGCTGGTTCCTCCCATGTTTCATCCGGAGGACTCCTTTGTCTAAGCTCGTACTAGTAACTTTGGGGATTTTTCCTGTTTTTGGATTTAATGCTACTAGTATAGATTGGGAATCAAGAGTGTTTGCCTTTGTATTCGGTTTGGGTGTCGGAGGAGAGGGGTGCCAGTATGAAACAGGAGAAAGTTACCTCCGTCAATGGAAACAATGACTTCGTCGATTGACATGTCTCCCTTTTCCCAATTAGGGAAAGTAGTACCTCGCGCTCTCCCAGATTTTTGGTATAAATACTTTGCTCTTCCCTTCCCAATCTTCCTCTTCTTTTTTCTCCTCTTCCCCACAATTCAGTCTTACTCTTCAACTTCAACTTCAACTTCTTATCATTATTTTTTCTTCTTCTTCTTCTCTTCCATCCTCCTCCATCCTTCCTTCCCTTCGTCCCCCTTCCTTCTTTCTTCTTTTTTTATTTTCCTCCTTCCATCCTATTGATTCCAGGATGCCTCTGCCTCTCATGCCACGCGACTTTTGTCTATCTCTTTGAAAATCTTAAGGTGAGAACTCTAGCGATTTCCCCAAAATCCTCCACAGGATCGTTGGTGTTGCCGCTTCAGCTGGACGGTAAAGTCCAGGCTGCTTGCCCTTCAGGTCCGAGGCATCTTGACCCGCACGCGTTCGTCCTTATTCTTAGTTAGGGTCAACGCCTCCGTACTCACCTCCCCCCTTTACATCGTCAGGATGAGTGGAAGAACTCACCAGCAATTTGCTGACGGAGGTACATGTTTCTTTATAGGTCTCTCTTATTCGACATCTCCTACTCCTATGGTATCTCTGATTATGCTTGTCTCTTCTTCAGGTGAGAACTCTAGCGATTTCCCCAAAACCCTCCACTGGATCGTTGGTGTTGCCGCTTCAGCTGGACGGTAAAGTCCAGGTTGCTTGCCCTTCGATCCGGGGCCTCTTGACCCGCACGCGCTTCCTTTTTATATTTTTTAGTTAGGGTCAACGCTCCCATACTCATCTACCCCCTTTATATCGTCAGGATGAGTGGAAGAACTCAGCAGCAATTTGCTGACGGAGGTACTCGTTTTTTTTCTTTCTAGGTCTCTCTTATAAGGCATGTCCTTTTTACCTTATGTTACTTGCGGGGCTAGATGGATCCGAAGTGGGAGATGGACAGCTGCCTTCCTATGTAGGAACACATTGGTAAGTCTGGAACTTATCAACATCAGAAAACAACAAGGGCTAACTAACTTTATGGTTGCACAACGATCCCAGAATCACAGGGCCAGGGTAATTTACCTGATCTCTCTTAGAATCAAGATACACGAATTGTTTTCCAGGCATATCTGACAATGGAACAAGGCCCCAATGCTGCTTAACCAGGTTGGATCCTAGGTGATCTGCCTACTTTTACGACTTTTGTTCTTCTCTTCACAATCTTCAGGTGAGAACTCTAGCGATTGCCCAAAACCCTCCACTGGATCGTTGGTGTTGCCGCTTCAGCTGGACGGTAAAGTCCAGGCTGCTTGCCCTTCAGGTTCGGGACCTCTTGACCCGCACGCGTTTTTTTTTTATATTTTTAGTTAGGGTCAACGTCCCCTTACTCACTTGCCCCCTTTATATCGTCATGATGAGTGGAAGAACTCACCAGCAATTTGCTGACGGAGGTACTCGTTTTTTTCTCTTCTAGGTCTCTCCCTTGTCCGGCACGTCCTATTCGGCTTGCACAAATACTTTCACTCCTCCAAGGTCTGTCTCGAACTCAGGGGGTGGGTGATGGTTGAAGAAGTGGAACTGAATTACACAGAACTTGGTGGAGTGGGAAGCCAGATGTTCTCTGTGATGATCAGGAGGCCCGGAGCAGAAAAGATATACGGTTTGTTTCGATGCTCATAATTCTTCCATCTAAAGGCGTATAAATCAATTCAAGTTGCTATTTAAAAGAGAGGGCGTTGCGAGGACCGGTTTGAGCTTCAATACAAGTGCACATGGAATTGAGGAGTCACGGCCTCCATGGAAAATATCATGCAAACGGCAGGGTATCATCAATCTTTGTGTTGCAAGCTCGATATATAAGAAAAGGAAGTATAGGTTGTGCCAGTATACAAGAATGGTGGAATCAGCGGCAAAGCCACAGAAACATAAAGAAATTTTGGAATGACAGCATGATATGGTTAATGGGAGGAAACGTTTGAATCCTTCCATTGCTTGGACTGCGAGCAGGATTTCCAAGAGAACACCAGTACACAGGCACCAAATGCCATGGAAACGGTCAAAGCCAACCAGGCTTTCATAACCACTATCATAGAAAGGATTGAAAGGTCATCAAGTCATATCAGCATAACAAAAGCAGCTCAGATCAGCTATGCGATGGCAAGTTCAAAGCAGTAGTCGAATCATTATCAGGGGTAATAGCAATATCGGTCTGGACTTGGATCCCAAGTTCATCCCCTAGCCAATTTCTCTTCATATTCGTTTCCTGGCCCCCAGCATAAATAGCCGACTGCATCTTCAAGTACTCCGGGTCAGGAGAGAGAGGACTGGCCTTGGACAAAGCATGCGAATTGGTAATATCCGTATTAATATAGTAAGGCGCTGTGCTGCGATTGGATCGGTTCTTCAACTTGAATGCAGGGAACAGTCCTCGCACGATGGGGAGACAGGAGCAGATCAACCCGACAGAGGGCTCAATGTGTGTCCACAGGGTAGCCTGGTAGACCGTGTAAGTCGGGTCCACGGGGCTGATCCAGAATAGGACGACAATCCGGTATATGCTTGCGAAGCAGACGAATGCGCCGATGGCAAAGACACCGTTCAAGGCGAGCTTATCTTGCCATGCCCGGTGGAGGTTCCAGATCATTGGCACGGGGAGGACGAGGATGACAAAGTCCATTAGGACGTTGAAGGCTTGGTTGACGATGAAGAAGAGGTTGGCGTTGAAGCAGTGGCCGGCTATGGATTTGTTCCAATACGCGTTCAAGGGTTGGCATTGGCCGGCACAGGCGAGGAAGATTCCGGTGCCCCAGGCGGCGATGAGGCAGTTGAGGGCAAAGGTATATTGTTGGAATCTGGGTGTTGTGAAGACGCGGCGATAGAAGCAGATGATGGAGATTTTGATTGAGGGGCAGAGGACGAAGTATGTGAATTGGTTGGCGAGGAAGATCTGTGCAGGTTATGTTAGACACTTTATTCAGGCCTTTTCCAAGGTTCCAATATTCCAATGTTGAGGGATATGGATACTAATGTATAGAAAAAGCATACCTTGTAGTAGTTTTCGATTGTCTCCTCGTCTAGTGTTTTGACATGTGCACCGTTCCCACCTATTGTACACCATAAAATCAACTCCACTAGCATGGCCAGCATCAGCACCATGGACACGATGCTAAGATAATCATCGACACCGAAGCCAACTCTGCGACGTAACCGCGCCACCACGCGCAATACCACACAAACAAAACATAGAGCTACCAAGACCGAAACGATCTCGATCATCTGTAGACCTCTCGCACTAGCACCCATGATGAAGAAGAGCTAACTCTCAAAATATAGAGGAAAAATAAGAAAAAAACAACAAAAAACACCAAAGATTGAAAGAAAGAGCTGGGTGGAGGGGAGATCGAAAAAAAAAAAAAAGAATGTCTGTCTCCTGGGGAAGAAAACAACGTCTGACACCCCTCCACAAATATAAGGTCACACAAGATCAAGCCAATTGAGAAACCCTGGAAAACGGGCGAATTAGATTGACCCCATGGCCCCTGGGCGATCATAGGCAGATTGTGCGTACAGTACAAATAGACGCAAAAAGCAGTGCGCGAATTCCATTGTAAAATGATTAAGCTCTGGCGTGTGTATGCGAGAAAGATTCTCTGGTTCGCCGAGTTAGCGCTGTCTATCATAACCACAAAGGGAAGGCTGCAGCGGTCTGGAGTTGGAGTGACACATGTTTTCTTCTGTTTTCTTGAATCTTGTGTAGACCCCGTTCAGGGGATCCATAATGTGGCGTGTGGGTCCTTCAGATCGGGAAGGAATGCGCTACGATCGCCATCTGATATAATCATGATAATTCCAATGGATTTGCGAAGAGAACCTCGGGAGGTACGGATGTTTGTCAAAGGGATAAAACGGGTGAAAAGCAAAGTCAGATTTTGATATTTTCCGATTGATATGTGGTTGTTGCCATGTGGATAAGGTGCCGAAATCTTGCGTTACTGTATGTTCTCAGTCTATGTAAGTGGCATTGGTCACTATACATCTCCAGCTCCTTCGCATCGGTTGAACTGATCTGCCACGCAGATCATCAATAGTCCATCTCAACCCGTGTTCAAGTCAAAACTATCGAGCTTGGCGCGATATGCACAATATGCACGATCCAATGCATGGAAGCTTGTTGGAATACCAAACCATGCACGTCACCTACATTTCAGTTGCCTTTTTCTCCATAACAGCCAATGTGCTCCGTATATAAGCAATAGATGACTGATTCCAACAATCTAATTTTTGTGACTCGTACAGAATTCTAGTGGAGTCTGCTTCGAATAAATGAGGTGCAGTGAGTATGGATCCCGATAGTGGGGCTTGTCAAAAACTCTTCACCCGAATCGATCCCTGGTTGAATCTATTATTAAAACGCCACCAGAGTCAATTGACTGGATTGCGTAGTATGTCATGTCGGCTTTGACATTCCCTTGAAGATATCACAGCCTCTCTATAGTACTAGTAGGAGAAGGGGGCTCATCGCAGTTGGAATGTCGTACAATAAAGCTTCGTATGGGTCCGGTCCAGTCCATTTTCGGTTAAGTAGCGACTAGTTAGTGGAATCGGACAATCAGGATTTCTCTTTTGCAATTCCAGGAAACGATCAACTACTCCAATTCCAATTCCATCTCCAACACAACCTCCCATTACAGTTCACATGTAAGAGTGGGGCCAAGTCTCAGTCTTGACCAGAATAATCAGTAAATCGTACTCCGTAGCTAAGCTTGGATCCCTCTTCCACCAACAACTCCTTCCCCAGAACAAAAAAAAACAACCCAAACACAACACAAAATGAACGAATTCTCAGTCCCCCTCCTAATAAACGGCAAAGCTTCATTCTCTCCAACAACCTTCGAAGTAATCAGCCCCTACACCAACAAACCCTGCTGGACCGCCGCAGCTGCTACCCCGCAAGATGCCACCCGCGCCGTCGAAGCTGCAGACGCCGCCTTCCCAAAATGGTCAACAACAAAACCCACCGCAAGACGTGATATCCTACTCAAGACGGCCGATCTGCTAGAGCAGCGCATCAAAATCAATGCCGAATACATGCGCACGGAAATGGGAGCCGACGTTGGCACTTCAGAGGGGTTCGTGATCCCACTCGCCATTCGGATGCTACGCGAGGTGGCCGGTCGCATCACCTCCATCTGTGGGAGTGTGCCTGTGGTGGAGACGGAGGGACAAAGTGCGATCGTGTTCAAGGAAGCAATGGGTGTTATTCTGGGGATTGTGCCGTGGTGAGTATACACGGGTGCAGCCCTACTTTCTAGTCGGGCTGAACAACTTGCTGCGAGCTATATGCGGGTCAAGAGACAATGCTAAGATTCATCAGGAACGCCCCTTACGTCTTCGGTATTCGCTCCGCTGCATGCGCGCTAGCAGCTGGAAATACCACGGTCCTCAAGTCCTCCGAACTCACACCGCGCTGTTACTGGGCCATTGGCCGCGCCTTTGAGGATGCAGGTCTCCCCGCTGGATGTTTGAATATAATCTCTTGTCCCCCGCAGGATGCGGCTGAGGTGGTCAACACCATGATTGAGCATCCGGCTGTGCGCAAGGTCAATTTCACTGGGAGTACGGCTGTGGGGAGGAGGATTGCACGCGCCTGTGGGCAGAATCTGAAGCCTTGCTTAATGGAGCTGGGTGGAAAGAATAGCTCAATTGTCTGTGCTGATGCTGATATCAGCATTGCTGTGGGTGGTGTGCTTGCTGGCGCTTTTCTCAATGTGAGTTTTCTTGTTCTTTGTTCCTCCCCTTTCCCTCCCCTTTGGGTGTTTGCTGGGAAGTTTGCGGCTTTGGAATCTAACTGGTCTTCTCTCTTTTTCTGGTGTAGTCGGGTCAGATTTGTATGGCCACTGATCGGATATTGATTCACGCCTCGATTGCAGCTGCTTTTATCGACGCGTTAAAAACGGCTTTGGCTACTGGTGCGGGCGCAGATGCGGACTCTCTTCCGCCGACGCTTGTGAATACGGCATCCAAGGCTCGCGTCGAGGCTTTGATTTCCAGTGCAGTAACAGCTGGTGCGCACTTTATTTCTGGATCTGCTGAGACACATATTCCCTCGGACTCTGGTGTTCGCATGGCCCCCTCAATCCTGGGTGGAGTGAAAGAAGATATGTCGCTGTGGCAAGAAGAGTCGTTTGCGTCGGTGGCAGCGTGCATGGTTTTTGAAGATGAGAACGAGGCCATCCGACTGGCTAATGGGAGCGGGTACGGACTGTCGGCATCGGTGTTTACAGAGGATCTACGCAAGGGATTGGCGATGGCTAAGCGGATCCAATCCGGGTAAGTTTGGATTTCTTATTTTGACTACCCCAATGTGCCTTGCATGTTGCGGATTTGACTGATTTTGGTTTCCACTCTCCAGAGCTGTGCATATTAACAGCATGACGATTCACGATGAGCCTGTTTTACCGCATGGTGGAGTTAAGAATAGCGGATGGGGTCGATTCAACGCTGAGGAAGGGTTGAATGAGTTTTTGGTGACGAAGAGCGTCACTTGGATGGACTAAAAACATATGGATCTATTTTAATTCCAGGAACCAAGCCTTGCCCTATTCAATTTCTTCAGATCTAGTGTCCACCCTGTATTCGCGCATCAATATCCCGATCTCGGGACTCTCGCCGATTTACACGACTGCTTAATGATCGGGTCGTTCTCGGGCGAGCATTAGCCCGAGAAGACTCGGTCCAACAGCCCCCGAGCGGTACACCGTATGGATCGCTCGTAAAATTTTGCCATCTAGACGCGCAAGGACTGGCGATGGGCTCCATTTATGCATTTTTTTTAGATACTTCAGGGCCGGTTTAGCGTCGACAATTGAATTCCGTCGGCAATTGAACTTTCAGTCCCGATCAAGAGGTGATGTCATGGCGACCCACAAATAGTAATTCTCAGGTGATTTCAACCCCGGATTTAGCGGAACTTCCACCAATCACCGTCGGGTCATACTTCAGCGGCGATTGCTATTACCGCATTCCGCTATCCTGTTCTTGGGTTCGGGGTAAGAGTTATGGTATCAAATTTAGAACAATCTGTAGATGTATTTTTTTATATTCTACATTTCAACGTTCTTTACTGTATTTTCTTCCTTTGTTTTTGATTTATATGGTTTGATCTAAGCACTAAGCTGCGTCGGATGGTCTGATCGTCATGCGATCTCCTCGGACCACATACTCGGCCTCTTTGCTCACGTCCCTTTGTTCCGAGGCTCAGCCTCGGAACAATGAGAGCTTTCAAGATTTCCGATGCGATGGAGCGAATGAGGAAACTATAGGGAAAAGAGTATGAAGCTATTCTCCTATCTCCATGAATTAGATCAGTATCCACCGTGTTCCGTAGAGAAGTTTAGTCTAGATGTTCCCTCTTGATCTTTGATCATAAGACATGCGAAACCAATGACGAACACGAACATGTGAAAATGCCCAAGCTACAACTCTAGAAACAAGAATGACAATCATATGCATGTGACAAATATTTTCTTTCCAGCTTTCCCCCGGATTTTACTGTCGTAGACATAACTTTTCTACGGGTTCCCCAGAGAAATATTAACAACTCAGCGTACTTGAATTACTCAGTGCCCGGTATCCACACGACCCCATCCAAAAAGTCCCCATTCTTTTTCCCCACGCTTTTACCTCGGCCGATAGGAATAGCTCTCTTGTCGGCATTTGCTCCCTCTGCTCCCTTTAAAACCATTTTATCATTCCTCTTTCGCTCTCTTTTTTCTTTCCCCTCATCTTCGCTTTTTTTTATTTTCCTCTCCCCCTTTCTCCACACATCACTTCCAACATGGCAGCCCCTTCAGTCATTGTGGTCGGCGGTGGTCGTAAGTTGGTCCCTTCCCCACACTTTTCGCGGAGATCCCTTTTTCGCTGACCTCATTCCAGTGTCTGGCCTCAGTGCTGCTCACACAGTCTACTTAAACGGTGGCAACGTCCTCGTTTTGGATAAGCAAGGTACGATCGATTAGTCCTTTTCCGAGTTGAAAGCGATCTCACGCTGACCATTGCCACGTTTTCCAGCCTTCTTCGGTGGCAACTCTACCAAGGCTACTTCCGGCATTAACGGTGCGCTTACCCGCACCCAGACCGACCTCGGTATTCAAGACAGTGTCAAGCAATTCTACGAAGACACCCTCAAGTCCGCCCGTGACAAGGCCCGCCCCGACCTCATCAAGGTCCTTACCTACAAGTCCGCCGCTGCCGTCGAGTGGTTGCAGGATGTCTTCAACCTTGACCTCACTCTTGTTTCTCGATTGGGCGGTCACACACACCCCCGTACTCACCGTGGTCACGATGCCAAGTTCCCCGGTATGGCCATCACATACGCCCTCATGCAGCGTCTTGAGGAGCTTGCCGAGGCCGAGCCCGGTCGTGTTCAGATCGTGAAGAAGGCCCACGTCACCAAGGTTAACAAGTCTGGTAACCACGTTACCGGTGTCACCTACACTACCGGTGGTGAGGAAAAATCCGTCGATGGTATCGTCATCTTGGCCACCGGTGGTTACGCTGCTGATTTCAGCGAGACTTCCCTGCTCCAGAAGCACCGTCCCGATACTTATGGTCTCTCCTCTACCAACGGCACTCACGCTACTGGTGATGGTCAGAAGATGTTGATGGCCATTGGTGCCAACGGTATTGATATGGACAAGGTCCAGGTCCACCCCACTGGTCTCGTGGATCCCAAGGATCCCGGTGCCAAGTTCAAGTTCTTGGCCGCCGAGGCCCTCCGTGGTGAGGGTGGTCTTTTGCTCAACTCCGATGGTCAACGCTTCTCTGACGAGTTGGGTCACCGTGATTACGTCTCCGGTCAAATGTGGATCGAGAAGGAGAAGGGCAAGTGGCCCATTCGTCTGGTGCTCAACAGTAAGGCTTCCAAGGTCCTTGACTTCCACACTCGTCACTACTCTGGCCGTGGCTTGATGAAGAAGATGACCGGCAAGGAGTTGGCCAAGGAGATTGGCTGTGGTGAGGCTGGCCTCCAAAAGACTTTTGACGAGTACAACCTCATCGCCGATGGCAAGAAGAAGGACCCCTGGAACAAGAAGTTCTTCCACAACATGCCCTTCAACGTCGACGACGAATTCCACGTCGCTTTGATGGAGCCCGTTCTCCACTTCACCATGGGTGGTATCGAGATCAACGAACACGCCCAGGTCCTCAACTCCGAGCAGAAGCCTTTCGAGGGTCTCTACGCTTGTGGTGAGTTGGCCGGTGGTGTCCACGGTGCCAACCGTCTCGGTGGTTCCTCCCTGCTGGGCTGTGTCGTCTACGGTCGTGTTGCCGGTGACTCTGCCAGCCAGCACCTCTTCAAGCAGCTCATCAGCAACGGTGGCTCTTCCTCTGCCAGCCAGCGTCTTGGCCAGATCTCCCTTCACATCGATCCCTCCACTCCCGGCAAGATCTCCGTCGAGTGGGGCGCTGCCGCCGCCGGTGGCAACCTTCCCACCCTGGCTGCTGCCCCTGCTGCTGCTGCTGCTTCCACCGCTGCTGCTCCCGCCGAGGAAGCCAAGGCCGCCAAGCCCGACCCTGCCAACTTCCAGATCCCAGAGAAGGAGTACACCATGGAGGAAGTCGCAAAGCACAACAAGAAAGACGATCTGTGGATCGCTGTCAAGGGCATCGTCCTTGATGTGACTAACTGGCTTGATGAGCACCCCGGTGGTGCCAATGCTTTGTACAACTTCATGGGTCGTGACGCTACTGAGGAGTTTGCTATGCTTCACGACGATGAGGTCATCCCCAAGTACGCCGCCCAGACTGTTATCGGTCGTATCAAGGGCCAAAAGCCTAGCCTGGAGCTGTAGATTTTTTTTGCCTTGATGGAAAACTTACTACCCTCTTCCTTTTCCGACTGCCACGACTCACATACCCTTGTTCTTTATCTTGTTGGTTCTTTTTGCTTGCGTCCTTGCTTTTTATTCCATGTCATGCCTTCATGATCGGTCCATCTGGTCCACTTTACTAGGTCTGGACTCTGATGTTGCTGAGTCTTCAATGGTCTTCGTGTAACATACCATTTTATATTGGAATCTACTTATTAGATTGGTTTATATCAGTTTGGTTCTGTTTTGTTTGTAGAAGAGTATGAGTAATATGCATAAAAAGCCCTGGAGAAGGTAAGTAATGCATTACTTGTATTATTTGAATCTACCAGTAGTATACCTAACACCTCACCCACTCATTTCGATACCTACCGGAAAATTAACAGGACCCGTCAAATGGCCTAGACCAACGCGCGCTACACGACTACAATTGAATTGTTCTTCAAGTCAACTGGTTGTATTTGACTCGTACGTCTATATATTCAAGATACAAACTTTAGCCCTGCGCAGTGAGCTCTAGATAATCTACATAAACACTCTCTTACTATGACAAATCTACCATAATTCTCAAGCCTTCATATGCCTCAAAATCATCTTAAGTCGCTGAACAGCAGGTCCATCCCGATCACCATTATCCCCCGCCGTCTCCTTCTCCTCAATCTCCACTTTAGCAGCCTCCAACGCAGGCCTCAGATACCCCCAAACCTCATCATGATACCGCTCATGCACACCAACCCAGTCTTCCGCACCCGGAAGCTTCGAGAGCACAGCGTCCCGCAAAGGCGTCGACGCGTATCCCTTCGACCTTGTATGCTCGGTGCTCGGTACAGCAGCTGTCCGTGCATACGCCGCCGGATCATTCTCCTGAAGAAATGCATCGATATCAGGCACCAGACTGAAAGACGAAAGCTGTGCCGATTTCGCTACACCCTCGACGCCCCCCTCTTCCCGCGCGATCTCCCGTCGAAAAGATTCCAGCATCTGGATCTCACCAGCCGTTAGAGGCGGAGGCGCGGCATGCGGATCTAGATCTACACCCGCGCCATACGCGTCCTCGTCTCCATATGCACCCCCGAAGTTCGCGTCAAAGGACGTGTCGGATAGAAGCGATACCACCGCTGCGCCGTCCGCTGCATTCATATTCATATTTGCATGCGTGGTCGAATGTGCGTTTGTATCCGCTTGAGCGCGCTCCCACGCGCTCGTATACTCCACCTGCACCGGATCCCAAGCCCGCCGCTTGCCCTTCCAGTTGCCCGTCGAGGACTGCAGATCCTCGCGACTATCGCGAGAACCGGGTCCAGCTGAGGAGAACGAGTTCTCGATCCCGGGCTCTTGTCCGTGTCCATATCCGTGTTCGTGTTCGTGTTCAGAGCCAGCTCCGCGTTCGAACTCCTCTGCGCTTAGGGCGGGAAGCTCGAAGCCGCCCTGTGCCCGTAAGCTGGTATTTGTATCTGGTCCGACTCCGCTTGCGCGAAATGCTTCGCCGCGAGCGCGTTCGCTGGGCCCCGGTCTACTTGTAGATCCCAGTATTTCCTGCGCTGAGGACCCTGCGCTTGCGTGGGATGAGGATGGACCGGTTTTTGCATTTGTTGCGTTGGAGAGGGTTTGGGCGGCGTTGCTGGATGGGCCTTGGGGGACGAAGGTGCGAGCGGCGTCTTTGGCGGAGGTTTGGATACGGCGCGCTAGGGAGGGCTGGGTATTTGTTTGTGGGGGTTTGGCTGTGGAATTTGGGTCTGTGCCTGTGTTTGGTTGTGTGGTATTTGTGTTGGTGTTGTTAGTCGTTTCGGAGAACATGCGGGGTACGCCCGCGTCGGACATGGTGGCTGAGGGGGTGTTTGAGGAGGAGGGGTCAGGTCAATCGGGGGGAATGGTGGGTTTTGCCAGATTAGTTACCATGTAGTAGGTAGTAGGTATGTTCAATATTCCAAAAGAGTGTATTCAAATTCAATGGGGTTTGGGACATTTTAAGGTGAATTACTGGATGTGGATGAACGGAATTGCCAGGTTCCAACTCGGGGAATCGCAGCCCTCGGGCGGACAAAGTAGGAAGGGAAGCACCTGGGCATGTGAAATAGCGGCTTTTGATGCCCACCTGCCCGGTGGTTTGGGTAGATGGATTTCAAATATTTCAAGATGCCAATTTTTTATTCCTGCTACCTACGTATTTTCAATTATGTGTAAGCAGACAAGATGTCTGGCTGAAAATCATTCAAATGTTCAATGTTGATGTTTCTGGTGCTCAATGTTGGTATTTGATGTTTGTGTATGTATGTCGATGCACGGTTATATATATCAGGCTCCAGATGTCAACTGGTCCGTTGGAAGTCTCCAGTTGATCCGGATATGTAATGATATATCAAACAATGTACCCGTGGTCTTGCTTCTTGGGATAGATAGCTACTATATACTAGTAATACTTAAATACAGAACTACGTTTCTAGGCAGTACCCAGATTGTAGGCGTATTATATACGAGCTTTCCATACTCTGGCCCGACAGCACTTGAGAATGACGACAGAGGCGGGACAGGGACACTCTGCAGCTTCCAGGAAAGCATTTTCAAATGTAAGCCCTATAGATTTGCAGCCAGATCTGACCACCGGAGCAATTGATTGGTATTGTCAAAATTTGCGCCCGATTTCTTTGCCCAGTGATCCGTGCCTGCTTCGGGCAATGTTACAGTCACTGAATAGTGTTGATGTCAGCATTTGGTATCGGATACTCAAGCAAGAGAGAAAATGAGCACTTCTCTCTCTTTTTTCTCTCTCTCCTTCAGTTTCGAGTGAACTGGTCGATTCTTGCAGATATTGAGACAAAATTGAAATGCGCGTTAGACGTAGAGCCAATCTTTTAAGCCATATAAAATTCCCCAGACAAAATCCGGTTGTAGCGGTGGGAGAAGAGCTGCCACCACCGCTCCCCTCTTTTTTTTCTTCTCTCTCCTCCGTGTTTTATTCTCCTTTCATTTAATCTAGAAAAATAATAAAAAATAATCAAAGGAAAGAAGGAAAGAAGGAAGCAAAAGGTTTTGAATGGACCACTTTATTCTATGATATACTGGATTTTTATCCCCAATTCTCGAACATTAAGGCTTGTTCAGATCTTCAATGATCCCCTCTCAAGCTCTGCGGGTCCATAACACAAGCGGATCGTTCCCCCTCCAAAACCATTCAACTCTCTTCCTCCTACACATCCCGCAACCTCCACGCCTGTCTTAATCCCCCCCCAAAAACTTGGCGAGGTGATACACGGTCTTTCCCGCCTTTGACCGTATTCCCGATCAGATTCACATTCCCCCTCTTTCCGCACACTTCGTCATCGGCCCCTCGCCCGCACGTTAAGCGTGGAGCTTCGCCACTCTCTTCGCTCGCTGTCCCTCGATACTTGCGATACTAATTTGTCCGACCGGTTCCGCCTTGTCGGCGAGATCATTCCGAATCCACCGATCCATTTGCATTCACAATAGAAGCTATCGGAAGCCTAACCGTTTGGCTTGCTTTTTCTCTTCGCCCAACCCGTGCCTGCATCCCGAACCCTTGTCCAGATCAACCATCAAGGGACATCCTAGAACGAAAAGATGGTAGACAGAGATCCAGGAACACCAACCTGGAAGTTCACACAGTGAGTCTCCTCCCCTCCCCGCTTTCTCCAATGAAGAGAAATATATTCACCGGGCCTGTCACCCGGCGGAGACTTTATCTCATCACTCTTCCCCCTTCAGGACTCGGGTACAATGGCTGACATATCGTTAATAGATGCTTTGGTGATAAAGGTGATGTAGAGGATATCACAGAAGGTACCGTTGCGCCTGCGTTGAGTCACCGGAGCTCATTGGCTGACTGATATCTTCCATTTCCCCCTCAAACAGCCGACATTATCTCGACCGTCGAATTTGATCATACTGGAAACTATTTGGCTACAGGAGACAAGGGAGGACGAGTAGTTCTGTTCGAACGAAACGAAACGGTGAGTTCCGGCTTTGCGCGCGAATCCCTGTTTTCCACCCCCTCGGGCGGGCCTATTTCTCATGCTAAAAAAAAATTCCTTTCTGAACAGAAAAAAACCTGCGAGTATAAGTTCCACACCGAGTTCCAATCGCACGAGCCAGAATTTGATTACCTCAAATCGTTAGAGATTGAAGAGAAAATCAACAAGATTAAATGGTGTCGGCGTCAGAATGCTTCACACTTCCTTCTTTCGACCAACGACAAGACCATAAAGCTATGGAAGGTGTTTGACAAGTCGTTGAAAGTGGTCGCTGAGAACAATCTATCCAATGAGATGACTCCCCCTGCCCCAACGGGTGGTTTGCCTCGAGCTCCCCGGGGTACTTTCAAGCATGCCTCTGCATTGAAGCTACCCCGCTTGACACACCATGATACCGTTGTGGCAGCGGTTCCTCGGAGAACATATGCTAATGCTCATGCATACCATATTAATAGCATCTCCGTGAACAGTGATGGCGAAACTTTTATCAGCAGTGACGACCTTCGGGTTAATTTGTGGAACTTGAACATCCAGGATCAAAGCTTCAACATTGTTGATATCAAACCAGCAAACATGGAAGAATTGACCGAAGTCATTACAGCGGCCGAATTCCACCCTGTGAGCTGTAACTGGTTCATGTATGCTAGTTCGAAGGGTACCATTAAGCTTGCCGATATGCGGCAGCGGGCCCTTTGTGATGAACATTCTAAGCGTATGTTGTTTTACCCTATACTCCTGTCTTTTTCTAGAGAAAAGGCTTTTTTTGTTCGGATTTTACTGACTCGGCTTATCTTTTTTTCTTGATAGTGTTCGAACAAGAAGAGGATGCTTCTTCGCGTTCTTTCTTCTCCGAGATCATATCTTCTATTTCCGACGTTCGCTTTTCACATGACGGCCGGTACATCGTGTCGAGGGACTACTTGACTGTGAAGATTTGGGATGTCAACATGGAACGTCAACCTGTCAAGACCATCCCTATTCACGAGCACCTGCGACCACGTCTCTGCGATACCTACGAAAACGATAGCATCTTCGACAAGTTCGAGGTGGTATTTTCGGGCGACGCAGAGAATGTGATGACCGGCAGTTATAACAATAACTTCATGATATATCCTACAGAGGAGCAGAAGGATACGGAGATTGTCCTCCAGGCAGACAAGTCAGCCTTCAAGGCGAAGAAGGTTGGCGTCCCCACACCAATGAACAAGGGTGGAAAGAAGGCTGGATCGCGATCAGGAAGCCCTGCTGGTCCTGGTAGCCGTATGAAGAAGGAAACCGATGCCGACCAGATCGACTTTAACAAGAAGATCCTGCACATGAGCTGGCACCCCTTCGAGGATAGTATTGCGATTGCCGCCACAAACAATGTGAGTTCACACACTTCCACCTATGGCAGTTTCGGAGAATTTTTTTTGTTAACTTCCTCTAGCTTTTCGTCTTTTCCGCACTGTAACTGCTTTCAGCACCAGGATCATAAACATTTCTCTTCCGCAGAACAGGAGCGCATCTTGAGGAAAGGGGTTGGGTTAGCTGGGGTAGAAATCTTGATGAACTGACAAAGGGAAGGGGGACGAAAGAAAGAAAAAAAAAGGGAGGACACAACAAAATGAACAAAATCATGGCCCATAGCAGCAAGCCACAGGTTCCATAATCTCGAATCCGTTCACACCTTTTACTGGAATCAACATACCCGACTCTACAACGCCCTTGGTTCTCTGTTTTCTGTTTCCGTCGAGCCTTTTTTTTCGCCCTCATCTGGGTTGTATGCAGTTTCTTATTAGGTACCTTGAGGTGTTGTTTGGAGGAGCTTCAAGATAGAGAATGTTAAGCCTTTTTAGGGCAATCAATAAATCCATGATGTAGGAGTGTAAATAGGTAAGCCTTAGTTCCGAGTCTTGCAATATATCAACTGTACAGGCAAGCCTACAGCGGACAAGATGAAGATTTCAAATGTTCGGGATGAGTTTTGAATAATGCCCTACATCACAACGTTGCCGTAGGATAAGAGCCCTCAAGTGCTGGAAGTTTCCTGCTGTATGCTGAGCCCAGAAGCTTCTATTATTTGCGAATTCTTAACCCTCTATTAAATATCTATCCTCGATGCAACCCATGTTTACTCTTGTTCGACTTTGCTCCTGTTTCACCCTACCCCTTTTATGACTGCACACACATTGCATACGCAATTTATGCTACAGTTTTGCTCCGGATTTTTCTGCCGGTCATTGCAGGCGATGACGAAGGCGGCCTGAAAGATTCCGAGGAAAGTTACGGTATTATTACTGTAAAGAAATAAATTTAGGTCGGTCAATAGCGGTGATTGCCCCAGATAACCCATAAAATACTGTTTTGACTACCCGGAAGAACTACGGCCCGTGACAGCATCAGCTAAACTGCAATTGGGTTAGCGGGAGTCGGTCAGGAAACCCTCCACTGGAGAGAGCCCGCGATCGGTCGCGCGCAATCACAATCCTGTCCCTTATCCACCTGGCACCTCGTCATCTGTTACAAAGTCTTTCATATCTTCAACTGCTTTACTTTCTCAGGCCGGTCATGCTTTGACATGCCCACGATCTGAGTGTCGTGGATTTCTTCTCCCTACCGAAATCACAACCGGAGAAACGCAATCTCTCTCAGAGTTGGAGCTCACCTCGGGACCGCCCTCTCCACCCACCCCCCAAAGTCCTTACCCTCTTCGCAACCTCATTCTTTGTTTAGTCTTTCAAGACACCTTTTCAACTTATTGTGTTGGAGTTCATGGTCTGATCATGAACTCTGGGAACGATAGCTGGCACTCCTCTGGTGGTGGGCCTCCGTCGCACCCTGGCATGGATCAGATGAATCAACAGCCTCGACCCTTGGGGTCTTTTGGGTACGTATAAATCGGCGCATGTTGAACATTGTACAAAGCTAATATCTTGTTATCACCTGGTAGCCAAAATCCTCCCCAACAAGGCCCAGCTTCGCAGTCCTCCGGACCTGTCCTCCCTCCTCCTGCCGGTTAGCTTTTTTTTCTCTCTTCTCCCCCGTCGCTCACTCATACACGCCTTCCCCCCTACAGACCTGACAACAAACCCCGTACCCTCAAAAGAGTCCTGCTGCGAGCCTTATAAGACTGACCATTGTGCGCCGCCATAATACAGGACCTTATCACCCCGCTGGTCAATCTGGCGGTCATTCTCTCCCAGGCCTAGCAGAATTAAGCCAAACCCATGGCGCTCCACACCAATCTTCCGCATATGGACAACATGGCCCTGGTCCTTCCCATGGATCTGGTCACTCTTTGCCTGGAATTGGGCAAGCGATGCAGCATGCGTCCCCACAATCTCTGAACCGCGAACGCGAGCGGGACTCCAGAGAGAGGGATCTCATTGAGCGCCAGCGTCAGGAAGAGATGGTCCACCGAGAGCGCGAGCAGCGCGAACGCGAACAAATGGAACGTCAGCAGATGGAACGTCAACGCGAACATCATCCCGTCCAAAGCCACCCAGGTTCCATCCCCCTTCACCAACCCGTGGCTTCGAAGGTCCAGAATTCCATTCACGGTCCCAATGGTCTCCTCTCAAATCTAGGCGCAAACCCGAACAATGGCCCTCAAGGTAGTGTACAAGCTTCCGGTGGTCCCGCCAGTCTCTTCGGTCCGCAAATGCCGCACGAAGGTACTCCTCGTTCATACATGCAGCACCCCGGTGGACCCCCGATGATGGGAGGATACAATGGAGCAGCTCAACAGATCCCCGGAAATGTTGCTGCTCTCGCACAAGGCCAGCAACCTATTTTGAATGCAAGTCTTCCACTGGAACATCTAGGAACAAACCCTCCCCTCAATTACATGATCCTAACATCCATTACCGCCGCGCAGGATGCCCTTAGCTACCTGGATCAAGTCAAAGTTCGATTTGTGGACCAGCCCGATGTCTACAACCGATTTCTGGATATAATGAAAGACTTCAAGAGTCAAGCGTGAGTTCCCCGTCGTCATAACTTTTTTTTTTGGTCTGATTGTTCTTTGCCTGACTTATTGTTTGTGTTTTGATTTAGAATTGACACTCCCGGAGTTATCCAACGGGTCTCCACCCTTTTCAATGGTCATCCTGCACTGATCCAGGGTTTCAATACCTTCCTCCCTCCCGGATATCGTATTGAATGTGGTACTGAAGACAACCCTGATGCGATTCGAGTGACAACTCCATCGGGAACCAACACTTTGAGTATGCCCCGTGCAGGACGTCCTTTGGAGAATATCAATGATCAGGTCTCTTCAAGTAGCCTTGGCCCGCCCGGTCGGCCTGATTACTACGATCAGTCCCGTCCAGGTTGGCAACAAACTCAACAGCAGCAGCAGCAGCAGCAGGCCCAGCAGCATCAACAACAACAGCAGCAGGCTCAACAGCAGCAGCAACAGCAGACTCAACAGCAGGCTCAGCAGCAAGGCGTCCCTGGATCTTACTCTCCCGGATCCCGAATGCTGGGTGGTCCAAGTATGTACCCAGATGGCCAAGGTCCTCCCCACGATCATCACTATGGTTACCAAAGCCAAGAGGCTCAAGGTGCCGCCGCGGCTCTATCGCATCAACAAGATCACCGTGGAGTTGCACAGCTTCAAGGTGCTGCCTCAGCTGCTTCAGGTATGGGTAGACCTGGTTTGATGCAAGTTTCAGGCGCTGGTCCAAATGCCAGCCTTACTCAGCCAATGAGCAACTTGGCTGGGGTTGGCGGTATGCTTCAAGGCGGCCATGCTGATTTGAACAAGCGTGGACCCGTGGAATTCAATCATGCCATAAGCTATGTGAACAAGATCAAGAACCGCTTTTCACAAGCGCCAGAGATTTATAAACAGTTCTTGGAAATACTGCAGACATATCAGCGGGAGTCAAAACCCATTCAAGATGTGTACGCACAGGTTACTCAGTTGTTCAATACTGCTCCAGATCTGCTGGAGGACTTTAAGCAATTTTTGCCAGAGTCTGCAGCCCATGCCAAGCAACAGGCCGCAGCTCGTCTTGCCGAGGAGTCCATTCCTATCAGTAACATGCGTGGCGGTGAATCTATGGGCATTCCTTCTCAGTCCTCGAACCGTGATATGAAGAATATGCCACCACTGGGCAACTTTAATGTCAAGGATTCTGGCAAGGAGAACAAGAAGCGCAGAGGGGCAGGTCCAGGTGTTGCTGGGTCTTCTGTATCAGGGCCTTCTGGTATTGATGCCAGATTGCCTGAATCTCAGATGCGTGGCCAGCCTGCACAGTTTGGCAATGCAAGCAAGGTTCGTTTTAGCCCTTTTTTTAAATCTTGGTTACTTTTTACCTATATTTTTTCAGCGCTTTTTTTTGTTTGCTTCACCTATTAACAATCCTACAGAGACCCAAGTACATCCACGGAAAACCTTCTGGCGCTGACATGCCTAACGTTTCTCCCACCCTGATCCCCGCATTGCCAGAACCCCTCCCGCCGTCTGTGTTGACAACACCGAGTCAAGAAGAGATTGCTTTCTTCGATCGGGTCAAGAAGTTCATTGCGAACAAGCAAATCTTCAGTGATTTCTTGAAGCTGTGTAATCTTTACACAAACGATCTCATTGATCGTTTCGTTCTCGTCAAGCGTGCGGAAGGCTTCATTGGCTCCAACGCAGAGCTGATGAGTTGGTTCAAACGCTTCATGAATGTCGAAGAACCTGAAGATAAGACAATCGACCCCAAGCCACAGGCAGAGCCTGGTACCGTGAATCTTGCTCACTGTCGATCCTTGGGTCCCAGCTACCGTCTATTGCCCAAGCGAGAGCGCCAGAAGGCATGCAGTGGTCGTGATCAGCTTTGCTTCGAAGTGTTGAACGATGAGTGGGCCTCACACCCAACATGGGCGTCCGAAGATTCTGGGTTTGTTGCACACCGAAAGAACACCTATGAAGATGCTCTTCACCGCATCGAGGAAGATCGTCACGATTATGATCACCACATCGAGGCTTGTACCCGCACTATTCAACTCATTGAGCCCATCTGCCAACAGTTCTTGCACATGTCTGAAAGTGAACGTGCCAACTTCAAGTTGCCACCTGGTCTTGGTGGTCAAAGTGAGGCTATCTACCAGCGTGTCATTAAGAAGGTGTACGACCGTCAACGTGGTGAGAAGATCATCAATGACATGTTTGAGCGACCTTGCCAAGTACTTCCTATTGTTCTATATCGCTTGAAGCAAAAGCTCGAGGAGTGGAAGGCCTGCCAGCGTGAGTGGGACAAAGTCTGGCGTGAGCAGATGCAGCGAGCATACTGGCGCAGTCTTGACCACCAGGCCATTGCCACTCGGCAGACCGATAAGAAGCTCTTCATTGCGAAGAACATCCAGCAAGACCTCCAAGGCAAATTTGAAGACGCTCAAAACCGCCGTAAGGCTGGCTTCAAGGTCCTCAACTATCAAGCTGAGATGAAGATGGATGATATGGATGTCCTCTTAGACACCACACACTTGCTCTGCATGTACATTGATCGAAGCACCTCTGGCTTTGGCGCTGAACCCCAGCGTTTGATCAATTTCGTCAAAGACTTCATTCCCATCTTCTTTGGACTGGACCGTGAAACTTTCCATGATTACATGGATGAACTCATGACCGCCGCTACCCCCCCTGAGGAGTTGGAAGACAATTTTGCCGCAGAAGAGGAGTCGGCTGCAAGCCACAAGGCACCCAACACGCAGAAGCTGGATCTCCTGCGTGAGGTTTTGGAGCGTCGTGTGGAGAAGAGCAATCAGGAGAAATCGAATGGAGTTGCCGGCACTGAACAGCAGCAACAGCAGCAGCCGACTCCCGAAATTGGACGCGCTCTTTCTGCAGCTGTGTCCGAGGCCGAGGATACCTTTGACGTGGCCGAGCTGAGGTGGATGGAGCATCCTGGTCACGGAAACTTCAATGTCGAGCATGAGTACACTCTAAATGATAAGTACAAGAAGACCGAGCATCACATGTACTGCAACTTGAACATTCTTTGCTTCTTGCGCACATATGAGATCCTTTATGCGCGTCTGTTGCGCATCAAGCAACAAGAAGAGAGTGCCCACGAACAAGTTCGCCGAGGTCTTTTGCCCAAGCCTGCTCATGAGCTTTGTCTCATTGATCGATTCCCCAGTGATTTCTTCTACGATGTTGAGCCAAAGGCCAACCTTTACAAGCAAATTGTCCGCATGTGCGAAGAGGTGATTCGGGGTGATATTGATCAGATTCACCTCGAAGAGACTCTCCGTCGCTTCTACATGCAAGGTGGATACCTTTTGTACAATCTGGAGAGAATCTTCTCTTCCATTACCAAGTTTGTTGCGTCCATCTTTACTGGTGATTCCCGCGACCGCAGCTCGGATATTGCGAACCTGTTCTTCAAGGAGCGCGAAAAGGAGGAGACTACCCATCACCAGGAGATTCAATATCGTAAGCAGGTTGAGAGGCTGGTGAAGGAAGGCGATATCTACCGTGTCACTTACGTGAGTTACCTCCCCCCCCCCCACAAATCAGTCCAGTAAGCATTTCCAAAGGACACTTCTAATGATTTTGTTTCAGTTCCCCTCCAATCGCCGCATTACCGTGCAAGTGATGACCACAGAAGATGCCACTTTCGAACATGACGACTTGTCCTCTGAAGCCCGCTGGTCCTACTATGTGACAGCCTACTCGATGCGTGACCCAACCGAAGGCGTTCACTTCTCGGAGATGCGTATTCCATTCATGAAGCGTAACCTACGCGGCAAACTAGACGATGACGAAGAATATGAACGTTTCTACCGCCGCCTTCAGCACCATGACGGCCTGATCATCCGCATCTGCGCCAACAATTATACCATTCTTTATCAACCCCCTAGCCATGACTGGTTCTGGCGCCCTACCGCACCATCAATGAAGGATCTCGAGGCCGCAAAGGCCTTCGAAGAAGACCAGGCCAGGGAGAAGAGTACTCTCAAAGAGAAACGCCATGATCGCTTCGTCGAGAAGTTCGTCAACAACCCCAACTGGGCACGTGGTCTGAGCAAGGACAAGGTCGATGAGTCGAATCAGCGCTTCCGCTCCTGGATTAACGGGACACTGGAAGACGGAGAACCTACTGCCAAGGTTTCGCCGGCTCCCGCCGAGGAGGCCAGTGCTGCGGCTCCCTCGGAGAAGGAGCACACCGAGGCCGAAATTCCGACGGAAAAGACCGAGGCCGACGAACCTAGCAACGCCGAAAAGACCGAAAACGCAGATGTTGAGATGGCCGATGCTGAACCTGTGGTGTAATTGTTAATCGGTTTATTTGTTTTTATTTTTTTATTAGCTGACTTGGAAGTGGATGGGGAGGAAGATGTAATGCTGCATTTGCTGCTTGCGAGAAGGAAACGGCGCACGAGGAAATTTACTTTTTACCCTACTTTTTCTACTTTTCTACTCTACCGGTCTGTTTTTATCGTTTCCCCAATGACCAAAACGACAGTGGTGTTTTCCCACCAAGATTTCTCTTTTTTCTTACTTGTAGCCGAAAGGACATGGAGTACGTACTTTCATGTTTCCAAAAAATTGTTCCAGGACATCAAATCTTTCAATGTTCAATTGAAGCAGATATTCCGACTCGGTTTCAGCTGAGATAGTCTCCAAAAATAAGTAGAATCGCCGATGATATGATCTCTAGCTTGGAAATGTTATTTGAATAATGTCATATATCATTTCGAATCTTCTCGTATTCAGAGAAAGCCCATTAGATCATCCATTCAGATCCGAGAATCTGCAATGCACTCATAAAGGTAACACAAATAGACTATAGTTGCCACATTGAGGAGAGTAAGACACGGTAGTAGCAGTGTGGACAAAACTACGGTTCTGGTTGTGGTGATGCCAAATTTGTTGGGCTTTAATAGAACTTGAGTGGAACAAGGATGAGAAAGAAATAGACGTGCCTGGAGAGGCCGAAATAGTGACGACGTACAAAATTCTTCATAATACAGCTAGCTGTCTGCCAGGAACCTAAACCACGGACTACATCTAGCTCCATGGCTAGAAGTACGCGCTGGGATTTATGGATTTGTACGACGGATGTCTTGGTCAGCTGGTCCTTAAACTAGCAGTGTATGTACTTCAGTATGTACCTAGTATCTGTGGACCTCGTCCCAGGGTGAGAACATTGTATATGAATAAACTTCGGAAGATATCGCACAAATAATTGAATGTTAGCTAGAAGGAGCGCATTCTTGCCAGCGTAGTGAAAAATCTATATTTACGCGGTATTTTCAGATGAATAGTGTTGCAATTTCCAATCTTAGGGGTTGTCACGGCACGAAATAGTGGTGGGAGTCGGGACTTCATCAGACATGAGGCATTGGAAGAAAGAAATCATTGGCAGACCAGGCGTAGCGTCAGAATTTTTTTTTTTTTTTTTCGTAGAGACGCCTCAACGCCTTGGTATATAGAGCATGTGACCTACGGTTTACCCACTAGTCAACAAGATCCACCGGTGACTGATCTACTCGGTCAAGCGGATGCCCAGGGGTGGCCAAACGCATCAGGTGCGAGTTTTCGGGCCGAGATCACCGAATAATTCCCGAATCTTGACCGGGAGGCTAATGATGTCATTCTGACTGACTCTAGCCGGATTCGGGGAATTTCGAAGAGAAAAAGTGAAAAGATCAAGATGGAAAAGAGGCATTTGATTGGATTCTACATGCAGATAGAATTAACGTAGAGCTTTCTAGGAGCTTTGCCTTCATTAGATCCTACGGTAAATGTGCTGATATCCACAATGCACTGCGGGGGATGCCCAGGTGGAAATATGGGGGAGAGCATCCATCCCGGGTGAATATACTTCCTACGTACTCTAGACCTTTTGTCTCCGCTGGTTCCAACCATTTGCCCGCGTACAGGTGGGGATTCAAATAGTCCTAAGATCCCTTTTTCGTTTCCATTCTTTTCTCCTTCTTTTTTCTCCCTCCATCTTTTCTCCAAAGTTGTGCTACTCTCCTCTCCCAATTGACAATCGTCATAATGTCAGCTTCAGCACTTTTGAAGAGCCGTATTCGGCGGCCGTCCTACCTGAAGAAGCTTGCTAAGGCAGAGGACTTGATCCATCACTTCCCCAATGAATCGTATATCGGATGGTCGGGCTTTACAGGTGTTGGGTATCCCAAGTACGTACTATACTACTAGTTATGCAGCCAACCAAATTGATTGAATTGACTCTAACCAAAGACAGGATGGTCCCCACTGCACTTGCCGATCACGTCGAGAAGAATAAGCTCCAAGGCCAAACGAAGTACAGCCTATTTGTTGGAGCATCCTCTGGAGCAGAGACAGAGAATCGTTGGGCAGAATTGAATATGGTTTCAAGGCGAGCTCCTCATCAAGTTGGCAAGCCGATTGCTAAGCGTATCAATGCTGGCGAGATCCAATTCTTTGACAAGCACTTATCCAGCTTTCCGAGTGACTTGGTATATGTACGTTTGTTTTGGATTTCCCGAATCCCGCGGATAGGGAGATCCCGCCGCGGATGAGATAAGCTTCCCGATTACTAATAATTTCTTTTAGGGCTTCTATACAAAAGATAGACCGAGAAACTCAATCGATGTAGCAGTCATTGAAGCCTCAGCCATCACAGAATGTGGTGGTATTATTCCTGGTGCCTCTGTTGGTGCTTCGCCTGAGTTGATTCAGATGGCTGATAAAGTCATCATCGAGGTTAACACCGCCATGCCTTCATTCGAGGGTTTGCATGATATCGTCGGATCTGATCTGCCTCCTGGCCGTAAGCCATATCTGATCATGGCCCCCGAGGACCGCATTGGAACTCCATTCATCCCCATTGACCCTGAGAAGGTCGTTGCGGTTGTGGAAAGTAACTATCCTGATCAAACTCAGCCGAATGCCCCCGAAGATGCGGATTCTCAGGCGATCGCAACCAACCTCATTGAGTTTTTGAAGTATGAAGTTTCCAAAGGCCGCTTGCCTCCCAATCTTCTTCCAATTCAATCAGGCATTGGAAACATTGCCAATGCGGTAGTTGGTGGTTTGTCAAAGGGTGGCGCAGACTTTAAGAACCTCAAAGTTTGGACAGAAGTCCTGCAAGATTCCTTCCTTGACCTCTTCGACAGCGGTAACCTCGACTTTGCCACTGCTACTTCCATCCGTTTCTCACCTGACGGATTCAAGCGTTTCTATGATAACTGGGATCGCTACGCTGGCAAGCTCCTCCTCCGCTCGCAGCAAGTCTCCAACAATCCCGAAATCATTCGTCGACTGGGCTGTATCGGCATGAACACCCCCGTCGAAGTGGACATCTACGCCCACGCAAACTCCACCTGTGTCATGGGCTCGCGCATGCTGAACGGACTCGGTGGTTCGGCTGATTTCTTGCGTAATTCCAAGTACTCCATTATGCATACCCCGTCTACCCGGCCCAGCAAGACTGATCCGACCGGTGTGAGCTGTATCGTGCCATTCGCCACACATATCGATCAGACTGAGCATGATCTTGATGTCATTGTCACGGAGCAGGGTCTTGCTGATGTCCGTGGTCTTTCGCCGCGTGAGCGTGCTCGTGTTATTATTAAGAAGTGCTCGCACCCGGATTACTACCCCATCCTTACTGATTATCTGGATCGGGCGGAGTTTGAGTGCTTGCGCAAGGGTATGGGTCATGAGCCGCACATGCTTTTCAAGGCCTTTAAGATGCATCAGAACCTCCAGGAGAACGGTACTATGAAGATTGACTCTTGGGAGTAGATTTTTCTCGAGGCACCTGGGCTTGGGACTAGGACGGGTTTGAATTTTACCTATTAGCGTTTTGTTTTGAACCATATCAATATAAATATTATTTGACTTGAAAAAATCTTTATTCAATATACTCAAGCTTGTGCAATAAATATTGTGTTAATCAATATTGAAGTCAACTGGTGTTAATTGATTTGACTGTTGTTTCTTACGCGGATAATGCTTGACGTTCAAATTGTGCCCAGCTATTGAAAGTACCGATCATGCCACACAAAACGCCCACCAGGCCACGAAAAATCCTTCAGCCACAAAACACCATCCCATATTATTCCAACGATTCCATTTGACAAACCCGAAATCACTTGACCAACCAAAGATAAAAAAGCGCATCATGTATCAGCCCAATCGCGGGAATTTCGCTTCCGAACGGTTCCTTCCGCCACATCACACCACATAGTCGCGTGCAATGGGTTGATATTTTAACCATGCGGGAGAATTCAAATCGCTGAGTTGTGAGTGGTTGCAGGGACCAGTTGATACGGCTCTGGTTGAACTGTGTAGTTTGGTACTGGGTTGGAATTTTTGGTTCGGGTTCGGCCGTTGTGTCAGGCCATTGATGATGGTGCGGCTCTTTC
Organism: Penicillium verhagenii; assembly: GCF_028828195.1. Lineage (NCBI taxonomy): Eukaryota > Fungi > Ascomycota > Eurotiomycetes > Eurotiales > Aspergillaceae > Penicillium > Penicillium verhagenii. Next base: position 292,271 of record NW_026643168.1, on the reverse strand, counting down.
GGACTTATGCACAAGTTGCTACTATGATGGTGCCAGAGTGCTGGAGGAGGTATATAATGTGGTTGGTGATGCCTCGAGTAATACTTCTTGTTTACCAGACATCATCTCCTCTCTACTATCTGAGTCCACTACTCTACTCTATCCAAATACTCTCTACTCTACTTTGATAACTCAACTCCGGGTATTCTGGTCAATAACAGAATGGCCAATTCACCTCAAAAAACCGACTCCGAGCACGCTCGCTTACAGAACGATTTTGGAGCGGATTACTGGGTTCGCAATAAGCAGGAACATCGTGTAGGTTCTAAACTGCCGTGTTTCTTTTGTCTTGGCAAACGGCATGTTTTGGATGAGACTAACGTGAATTCTTTCTCCGTATAGCATTCTACTGCTGGACGCGGCCTCTTCGCTGGCTTGCAAGACGTTAAGCAATATAATGTCGACAGTGGGTGGGCTGCACGAAAGTCTGGGAATTCACAACAAACTGGATTCTTTGGATCATTCTTAAGCCGGTGAGATTCCCAAGTTCTCGTTTGGTGTTCGTTCAAATGTTGGAGGGGCATTTATATACATATATTTGGGTTACAAGTGGACTTGGCTGACTTGCACATGTGACTACAGGTTTCTTGGTGGATCATATCATGCGCCAACTGATTGATTCCAATACATGTAGACCAGGGCTGTGCATGATTGATTTGACGAGTGTATTTATTGCAATGTTTTCTAGTACATATTATTGATTAACCAATAATTGAAAGCCTGAGATTCGAGGCCTCAAATCCAGAATAACCTCGGGTAAACCCGATTCAATGTTAGTCAGCATCGATGGAACTCAGCCCCCGTAGAAAACGAATACCAAGGAGATTCCCATCTTGGCGGGTTTGAGAATGGGAAATTTGAGAAGAATTCTAATTTTGCAATCTTAGAATAGCCAAGACATGGATCTGCCTACACTGACAAAGGAAATGCCACCGAGACAAGCGCGTCCATCTTCCCCACATGTTGAGCAAGGGCTTCACGGCACATGAAATTAGAAAACAAAACATTTGAAAGATCCAAATCCCCCCCTGAACCTATCAGCCCCTGGACTAAACCAAGCTTGGCAATCTCCTGAATAACCTCAGAACAGGGTCTTGCCAAGCCTCCAGACTAGTAAAGCCCGACTCCATTATTTTGTGCGTACGACAGCCGGTTGCCCAGATCGACTATACTGCTTGGCGTTGTATAGCGTGCCCGATGGAGATGTAGCGGTCGAGACTCTAGACCGAAGCGTGGAGAAACGAGAATTAAATACACACCGATCGGGAGATTGGTGTTTTTTTTTTTTTCAATGTTCGTTGGTATTTAATTTCATTTCAAGGTTTAAATAATTTACCTCATATACGGCTACCTACTCCATAGTCGAAGAGACAATTATGGGGAACATTTGAAAAAGGGAAAAAGATTCCTCCCGAAAAAATAACGAAATCTTGCAGCCTCCGGATTCGAATTTGCCGATGGCAGAGAGGAGACAGACTTTTGGGTGGAAATTTGAATTCTAATCCGAATCTCTCCCTGTTTAAATAAGTTGTACTACAACCTATAATCTAGACCTTTGCGAAGCATTGGGATCAACATGTCTTCCCGCCATGATCATCGATACGGGACCGTGCATTGCGTACGCTGACCAGAGTAACCAGTGTAGATTTCTCCGTAAAGAGGGATGAGATTTTGGAATATCAGGCTTGTGTGCACCTCGGATGATCGGCAATCACAAGAGCTGACGAGTTCATGGAGAAGAATCCAGTTGGAGCCGAAATGGAGCTAGGAAGTTCGCGGAAAGGGAAAGAGGACCCCCATTTTAAGCGAAAATCTAATCTATGCCGAGTACGAGGGAGCATCTTTGGGGAGCATCTTTGAAAGGATAAAATAAAGATCCAGTTGGGCGTTGATTCCTGGAGTATGGAGTCTGGAGTATATCAAGAGTCATGGACTCCTGTTTGCATTATTTCGCATGGAGTAAACAAAAACAAGACTCGGTACATGGTACAGCGTACCAAGGAATACGAGAACCCAAATACGAGCAGATCGACAGGGCGGGAAATGAGATAGTGGGAATCAGCCAATCAGAGCTCAGGGTCCAATATAAGAAACTCCACTCTGATTTCACTTGACCAGATTAAGATTAGATCGAAAAAATGCATTATGGCCCCAGAGAATTTCCTGTTTTTAATCAGTCGGTTTTCAATTGTAAACTTGTGAGGGAATCCATGGATGGGAGCTACTTTGTGAACAATTGGGAGTCTTCTTTTCCATGAGACTACAGATCTTTACTCGGAATCACATCTCTCCATGAATAAATAGCTCTCAAACAGGGTCCCCTACGACCCCTTACTGCGGGGCATAAGGAAAACGCTAAGACATCGAAGCTCGGCCCCCAAAGTGAGACATAAAAAAAATTGGAAAGAAACTCCAGCTATTTGTAGACAACGGCTTGTGCTCTGAATATGTATTATTGAAAAATAAAAAAATAGATGAGACAATACCTACTGTAATATTTAAAATCAATCATTACTCCGTAAGTTGTAAACTGATTTCCCCTGCGGGTTCATGTGGAAATCCTGGCCAATCACCAGCAAAGTGTGCCTGAATCCCCCACTTTACTATACCCCCCGTACCAACGAACCCCTATTCTCTCGCCCCCCCCCTAACATCCACACAAGCCCGAACAAAAGAAAAGGCCTTGCCTTCCCACTCTTTTTCTCCTTCCTCTCCACGTTCCTTGATCAATCACTGACCACCGCTTCACTCGTTCAGCGGGCATTCATTCTTTGGCACGCCAGACTCCGTTCATTTTTTCTTTTCAGTAAAAAATGAAGAGCTCTATTTTCGCCGCCGCTGCCATCGTGGGCTCTGCCCTGGCTGACGGTAACCTCCACCGTCGTCATGACGCTCTCCACCAGAAGCGTGCTGTCGCCGTTCCTGGCCCTGCCTCCGCTTCCCCCTCGGCCTCGACCGTTGCTCCCCTGAACCCCGCCGAGGAGACTTGTGGCTGCGTGACCAAGGTCATCACTTACTACGGCTCGCCCACCTTGGTGCCCATTCCCCAGACTTCTTCCTCCACCATTGAGGAATCCACCAGCACTCTCACCAGCACTATTCACTCCACCAGCACCCTCACCAGCACCGTGACCGTGACTCCCTCCGTGGCTGCTACTACTTCCGTGGCTCCTACCACCTCTGTGGCCCCGACTACCTCCGCCACTCCTACCCCGGCCACTTCCACCGTCTACGTGAGCTTGCCCACCAATGGTGTCACCAGCTACTCCTCCACTGGTACTTACACCATCCCCGCCACCACCATTGTTGTCACCGACACTACCACTGTCTGTGGTGCTACCACTACCGCCCTTACCAGCGGTACCAACACCGTTGGAGCTGTCACCACTGTTGTCTCCACTGGCACCACCGTGACTTGCCCCTACGCCACTGTCAAGACCACCGGTACCACCGTGACCAGCGTCATTGAGTACACCACCTACACTTGCCCCGTTGCTGGTACCTACACCGTTGTCCCCGGTACCACCACCGTGGTTCCCACCGACACCACCGTTGTCTACCCCACTGCCTCTACCATCACCCCCGGTACCTACACTCAGCCCGAGACCACCATCACTGTCACTGAGACCGATACCACCTACTACTGCCCCTTCGCTACTAGCACTGGCCTTGCTTCTGCTACCGCCGCCGCCGTCCCCACCACCACTGCTGCCCCCGCTGTCGCCGCTACCACCACCGTCGCTGCCGCTGCCACCTCTAGCACTACCGCCGCCGCCACTGCCAGCAGCACCTCTACTCTCACCGGTGCCGGCAAGTACGGTATGACTTTCTCTCCTTACACCGACAGCGGTGACTGCATGACCCAGGAGGAGGTCACCAAGAACGTCAAGGTCATCTCCGAGAAGGGCTTTGATCTCATCCGTATCTACTCTACTGACTGCAGCGGTCTTGAGTTCATCGGTAACGCCGCCAAGGAGTTCGGCATGAACCTCATCCTCGGTGTCTACATTGAAAGCACTGGTACCTCCGGTGCCCAGGAGCAGGTTGAGGCCATTGCCAAGTGGGCTCAGTGGAGCATGGTTGAGTTGATTGTTGTTGGTAACGAGGCTGTCTCCGATGGATACGTCACTGCCGCTCAGCTTGCCAGCTTCATTACTTCCTCCAAGTCTAGCTTCGAGTCTGCCGGTTACACTGGCCAGGTCACCACCACCGAACCCATTGACATCTGGCAAGAGTATGGTTCTTCCACCCTCTGCTCCCCCGTTGACATTGTCGGTGCCAACATCCACCCCTTCTTCAACGCCCAGACCACTGCCGCCCAGGCCGGTGCTTTCGCTCTGAGCGAGTACAAGATCCTTGAGGGCATCTGTGGTAAGGATGTTGTCAACCTCGAGACTGGCTGGCCCAACGCTGGTGACGCCAACGGTGCCGCCGTTCCCGGTGTCTCTGAGCAGGAGACTGCCGTCAAGGGAATTGCCAGCGCCATTGGCTCCAAGTCCATCTTCTTCTCTTACGCTGACGACGCCTGGAAGGCGCCTGGTGAATTTGATGTGGAGAATCACTGGGGTTGCGCTAGTGTCTTCGAATAATCTCTGATCGTGATGCCTGAGACCTTTTTTTCGGACGGTTCATCATCCGTGATGTCAAAACGTTTTGTACAGGAGAGGTTTATCCTTTTTTACATTCTTGATTCTGTTAGATTCTGCATATGGCAAAATCTGATTTGATCTTTTTCTTTTCTTCTACTTCTATTTGTGTCTATTATCCTGGACGTGTTTCGTGGTAGAATTCTTTTTTTATTCGATGTCCTCTACTACTGACCCTGGTCGATCCACCTTGATCTCTTTTGCTTTCATCTTCGATGCTTTTTTGCGTTGTGTATATGTCATTTATTCCATGCCTTTACGAACTGTCTATCGTAATTGTATTATTTTGATTCCTTCAGTTGGATTTATTTTAGAATTGTAGTGAGGTCCTGTTTTTTTTAGAGCCACTGGCTACAAGAACCAGGTGCGGCGGCCGATAGAGGCCACCCCTGTGCCATAACTCAATCTCAACTTTCCGACCGGCAGAAAGTAAATTACCAGTAATTCCAAATTCATATTTGTATTTGAACTCCATTATAAATTAAATCCTTAAACTCTATAATCAATCCATTCTCAAATCTATTCCCAAGTCTATCCTAAAAGTGACCTGTATTTAGATCAAATCCCTTAAGATATTCCTATAAATGATAAATACAAGACAGGCGGGAAACAGGGCGGTGAAGTTAGAAATTGAAATTGGGTTATGGCAGTAGAGTGGCGGTTATCGGCCTCCGTAGAAGAATGCGATCATATACTAAGACTTCGTAGTCCCTGCATTCTTTAATCTGCGCAACTCGAATCAACCAATTTTTCCAAGGTAAGTTCATATTAACTTGTGCCTTTCATGTGCGCGTGATAAATCTTGATTCGCTCAACAAACACAATCCGAAATATCAAACCCGCCTATCCCTTGCTCTACTAGTATCCTATTTCACTCGCCACCTCCCTTTTGATAAACCCCTACAATTACAACTGGGCACCGATATCGATAGAGCTATACTAATACCCTCACCTAGAACCACCCCGAACAGAACAAATCCACACATCATGCAACTCTCCCTCTTTGTCTTCGGCCTTCTCGCCAACGTCATCTCAGCGGTTCCCACCCCCGAAACACAATCGATATGCTTGAACGTACGAAAAATGCAACCCCAACCCCAAATCTACGGATGGGAATCCGCATCAGAGTATCTCGTGTTCCACAAGGGAAGCTACCCATCAGTCAAGATGTCTCGCACTCCCAACTTCGCTGAAGTAAGTAGAATTGATGAAATTTGATGAAATCAGATGAAAATCAGATGAAAATACTAACAATTCTCTCTTAGTGCCCTATATACCCTGGTGCTGGCTACTCTTTGTTAGGCAACCTATACAATACTTTAAGTATTGTACTTCACACAAACATGGTAAGATCTACTAATTCCTTTATCCCTATTTCGATGAATATGAAAGGCTAATATCTTATAGCAAGCCTCCCGCAGCCAATAGCGCGGGGGGGGTACGTGGTTTGCCTGGTCGTGGCCGTGGTCGTAGCCGTGGCGGTCCCCCCCCATGGAGGACAACCTGCGCTGCCTCCTTTCCCCTCCGGTCCCTGTGGTTCTCGTGGTGGTATTTCTGCCTGTGAAGCCCGAGCTGCTGCCGCCCTTGCCCTTGCCCTTGCCGCTCCTGCCGCAGCTGCCGCCCCCGCCCCCACCCCATATCTACTCAGCTGACTCTTGATTTCTTGTATATGCATCCCACAACTAGTGAGCATGAGTTCCAGTCCACTCCCTTGGGCTTTCTCTGCTGATTCCACGAGTACTACCGAGCTGAAGGATCGTGTGCACTTCCCCTCAAACCGAACTAAGACTGTTTAAACAGCAGTGTTTCTTCGTTCGAAGGAGGCATGAGCGATGCTGCCGTTGTAGCGAATCTTTGTTTGAGGTAGAAGAGTTTTTACCACCCTGATAGTTTATTCCGAAGTGGAACTGGGTCAAGTGGTATCCGGTCTGACTTCTTCTGGGGCCTAATCCGGACCTGAAATCTCGACTTTCAGCACATCATCACTCAAGTCGGTGGTAGCTGAACTGGCATCAGAGAGGCCTATATCTTCCTTCGCGAGGTCGATCAGCGTGGGAAGATCCCTGCTAGAGGAAACTGCCCGCCTGAATATATATTCTGAAGTGGAACTGGTTTGAGTTGTATCCGGTCTGACTTCTTCTGGGGCCTGATCCGGACCTGAAATCTCGACTTTCAGCACATCATCGCTGAAGTCGGAGGTGGCTTAACTGGCATTGGAGAGGCCTAGTCGATCAGCGTGGGGAAGTCCCTGCTAGAGGAAAAATGCTCAGATTTAAAGTCCCGGAGCTTCTGCTGCCCCCTTCTCTCTTCTTTTCTGGGATTGGGATAGATCTTATCCGTACGCCTAGAATAGGCAATCAGCTCCCCAAGATTCTTGAACCGGCGAACCGGCCTATCGCCCTGTCCCTCCCGAGCCCAGTCAATCAAATCAAAGATGTTGACATACACTCCTTGGACAACCTAGAGACATCCATGTTAGCCAGGTTCCATTTCTCGCCTGTGTATTGAAGGAGCAAGTAATTGATCAATCGACAGTAAAATTACTTAGCACCATGCATGCACATACCTTTTTAGCAGCTTTGCAATCCTTAGGCAGTGGATTGATATCAACAGCTCGACAAAGAGAGTGCTCCAGCTTGTCTGTACTAGAGATACCGGGATCAATGAATACCCTGATTCTCTTCTGTGGACTTCGGCGAAGAACATTCTGTGGACTTCGGCGAAGAACATTCTGTGGACTTCGGCAAAGAACGTTCTGTGGACTTCGGCGAAGAACGAACTCGGTCGCAAAGCGAGTGCAAACTTTGCTTTTGGCGGGGAACCTGACTCGGAAAATGGCTTCTAGTACCTCAATGGTTGATTCTGAATCCCTGTGATATGTTAGTCAATCCAACTTCACTTTGTGGATATCAAGCGGCCAAGCCTGGCTGACCTTCAATGAAGTTGAGGATATCGCCTCTGTCCTGCACATCTCACAAAAACTCATCCCACGTCTCCAGCACCTCCTGCCTGTCCTCCCTGCTCCCTGGCTGTTCTTCTCACTCTCTCTTTTTTTTTCTCCCTCTCCCCTGCCCTCCAACACTCCCATCCTTCCACATCTCTAGCATTTCCTGCTCGTCATCCCTGCTCCCTAGTTGTCCTTTTGTCTCTCTTTTGTCTCCCTATCTTCTGTCTCTGTCTCCTGCCTCCTGCCTCCTGCCTCTCATCTCCATCTTTCTTTCTTTCTTTGCTTTTTTTTTCTTTTTTTTTTTTTCTTTTTCTTTCTTTCTTTCTTTTGGCCTATCCGGTCACTCGGGGTTCACGATTGGAACAACACGATGATGTCTGCTATTTGTAGACAGAGACCTGGAGATTTGGCCTCTGATCCGGGCTCTAGGATTTGTCGATGACCATTTGCCAGTTTGTGGCCTGTGTGTTGAAAAGTCACTCGGAAATTGCTGTTCCCTCCATCTCCATCTCCTTCTCCCCTCTCCCCTCTCCTTTCTCCTTCCTTTTTTTCTTTTTTTTTTTTTTTTTTTTTTTTTTTTTTTTTTTTTTTTTTTCTTTTTTCTTTTTCTTTTTCTTTCTTTCTTTCTTTTGGCCTATCCGGTCGCTCAGGGTTCACGATTGGAACAACTCGACGCTGTCTCTTATATGCAGACAGAGATTCGGAGATGTGGCCTCTGATCTGGGCTGGATGACTTGCCAAAGATCTCTTGGAATTTCCACGGTCAATATTGGATATTCCAAGTTCTTTCAAACACGTTCACATTTACCTGAAGTTGAACACAGCATCGTTTATTCTCCGCGACCCCAACACCTCCTAATCTCTCTAACACATTTCCAACTCCTGTCTCTACCGTCTTTTCTGTATAAAAAGAGTTAGTATAGAAAAAGCAGATCGAATCAAAACGGTAGGGTTACCTTCAAATCCCTCCCTCCTAACTGCTACCGCCCCCCTTTCCCCCCTCTCCCCTAGCCTGAAATCTCCAGGCGATCACTAATATGCTCTGTGTCGTAATCCTGATGGACTGAATTCCAACCAGACTGTGGCTAAAAGCCTTCCCACCCACCACCTCAGCTATAACCTTCGCGCAATGACCAACAGGCCTGATGGACTGAACTCCGACCAGACCGTGGCTGAAAGCCTTCCCACCCACCACCTCGGCTATAACCTTCGCGCAATGACCAACAGGCTCTGTGTATTGGACTCCACTGGACCAACTCCAACCAGACCGTGGCTGAAAGTCTTCCCACCTACCACCTCGGCTATAACCTTCGCGTAATGACCAACGGGCCTGATGGACTGAACTCCGACCAGACCGTGGCTGAAAGCCTTCCCACCCACCACCTCGGCTATAACCTTCGGCAATGACCAACAGGCTCTGTGTATTGGACTCCACTGGACCAACTCCAACCAGACCGTGGCTGAAAGTCTTCCCACCCACCACCTCGGCTTATGACCTTCGCGTAATGACCAACAGGCTCTGTATGTCGCAATCCTGAGCACTCTCTTCTCTCTTCTAGCTGGTATTGTTCCTTTGGAACTTGCGCTGTTCCCGTTGCCAGCAGCTATGGCATAACCAGTCATCCTCTGTATACTGATTGCCCCACTTTGCCTTCCAGAGACCTCGGTGGTTCCCAGTATTTATCAGTTTTTTGCAGCAAACACAATTAATATCCTGGACTGGATTATGACTGGTTTTGCTCTTTTCGAACTTGCGCTTTTCCTTTTGCCAGCATTTGTTGCATAACCAGTCATCCTCTGTGAACTGGTCACCCCAGTCGGCCTTCCAGAGACCTCGGTTCCCAGACTTCGCCAAATTTTTGCAGCATACACAATAAGTATCCTGGATCTCATGACTGGTATTGTTCTTTTGGAACTTGCGCCATTCCCGATGCCAGCAACCTTTGCATAACCAGTCATCCTCTGTGAACTGGTCACCCCAGTCGGCCTTCCAGAGACCTCGGTTTCCAGACTTCGCCAAATTTTTGCAGCATACACCATAAGTATCCTGGACTTCCTGGCCTTCCTGGACTTCCTGGACTTCCTGGACTTCCTGGACTTCCTGGACTTCCTGGACTTCCTGGACTGGCTTATGACTGGTTTTGCTCTTTTTGAACTTAATGAGTTCTCGTTGCCAGCATTTGATACATAACCAGTCATCTTTGGTAAACTTATTGCCCCATTCTGCCTTCCAGCGACATCGATCCCCAGGCTTCGCCAAAATTGAGCAGAAAACACAATAAGTATCCTGGACTGGCTTAGGACTGGTTTTGCTCTTTTCGAACTTGCGCTTTTCCCGCCTGTAGCAAGGCTTGCATAACCAGTCATCTTTGGTAAACTGGTCACCCCATTTTATGTTCCAGCGACATCGGTGGTTCCCAGTATTTATCAAAATTTTGCAGCAAGAACAATTAGGAGGAGCCTCAACAACTGGCTCATGACTGGTATTGTTCTTTTCGAACTTGAGCTTTTCCCGCCTGTAGCAAGTCCTGCATAACCAGTTCTTCTTTGTGAACTGCTCACCCCACTCCAGCTTCCAGCGAATTCTTTCACCAGGCTCGGCTAATCTTGTACACATGGAACAAGGGACAGCACCTGTAAAAGGAGGGTTGAAAACCGAGCCTTGGAGTAACTGCCATGCTTTGTTCAGTCCTACCCACTTGGGTGCAGGAGCAAGATCCACACTCGCGCGGATTCTCTTGATCAATTCCATGGCAGATGGTGAGTGATATTGGTCGCCAGATGATGGCTCCTGGAACATTCCGAACCAAGCACTGATAATGCCTTCCAAAACATAATTGAAGCGGGTTGGCAATTCCGGAGAGAATGCGGCGATCATTCGTCGATTCCCTGTGGTTCCAAACTTGCGGAGGTTTTTGTAATAAAACCCTTTGGAGTCTTCTTTCCGCGCCAGATTTCTATGTGCTTTGTCTCGATTCCGTATATTCTTGGAGGAGCCGCAGTATCCTCCCTGCCAATTGTTCTCTCCATCAGCTTGAGCGTCGACATAAATCCCTTGCTGCGAGACATTGCCGGCCCGACGGAGTTGATTGAAGTCTTCCGGAGTCCAATTTGGTAACTCAAAGAAGTCCACTTCATTCTTTGTGAAGCCTGTGATTAATGCATCATAGAACTCATCTTCATGATATCGGTTCAAATGCCTGCGAAAAGCTCCCGTCATGACTTGATGTTGATCGGGGCCAAACTCCTGTGCGGCTTGCTTCAGGATTCTGATTGAAACTCGGAGGGCCTTGCCTACTTATGTTTCGGCAAGTGAAGGCTTAGCCCTGTGGGCTTCCGCAATATCGGCCAATCTCCGACGCTCGTCCAAAACCCTGATATCCTCTTGTTTTGGATCATCATTGACAGCGGGGAGATGGGCGATATCGTCGGCTTCAGACTGGAGATCCTCCGAGTCTTCAGCCTCTGAATATTCCACTTCAGACATATCATCGTCTGAGCTCATCCCGTTATCACCAGAGGGTCCGGCACGAAGAGATCCTTCGTCCTCCTTATCATCAGGTCCGGCACGAAGAGATCCTTCGTCCTCCACATCACCAGATGATTTATCATTCCTGTCCCGATGACGAGCCTTGTTAAGGCGAACCCTCTTGGATTGATGTCGATCATCGTCTGAGTTCATCCCGTTATCATTAGAGGGTCGGGCACGAAGAGATCCTTCATTCTCCTCATCATCATATGATTTTGACTCAGATGCAGGTATGATACCACCATAGCCCTTGTTGTTGCTTCCAGCTGGGTTAAAGATGTTTCCATCAATAACTCCCAGGGGCTGTCTGACTCGTTCCATCTTCTCTTGACCTTCGACTGCGCTGTCAATGGCGTCGTTTTGGTCTTGACGATGAGCCTTATTAAGGCGAGCCCTCTTGAGTTGAGGTCTATCATCGGAAGTGGTCCTATTAATGTCAAATTCCGGATTAAAGTAAGAAGAGATTAAATGGGAACTCTGCTTCTTATCTCGACGCCGGGGCTTGGTGGATGAATAAGGTGCCTTTGCAGGCACCAGGGGAGAGGGGAGGGGATGGGGGAGGAGGCATGAGAGGAGGGAGGGGGGAAGTGGTTATTATTTTTATATAATATATAAAAGTGTTACAAGTCTAAAACTTGTGATTGAAAAGGGGGTTGAGTGTGATTTAAAATTGAAAACTCAGAGTGATCACGAACTAAGAGCTTGAAGTGAGAGAAGTCAACCTTCGAATTTCAAGTGAACTTGGATTCGATTGAAGAAGGCTCAAGTAAATTGAGCAAGTGAAGTGAGCGTTGAAGTAAGAGAAGTCTCAACTTGATCAAAAGTGAGAGTTCAGTGAGAGAAGTGTTCCAAGTCTAAAACTTGTGATTAGAAAAAGGGTTGAAAGTGATCTTGAACTGAAAGCTCAAAGTGATCTCGAACTGAGAGCTCGAAGTGAGAGATGCCAACCTTCGAATTCCAAGTGAACTTGGATTCAGAAAGGGTCAAGTTAATTGAGTTCTTTGTGGAACATTCTGAACCAAGCACAGGCAGTTCCGGAGAGAATGCGACGATCATTCGTCGATTCCCTGTAATTCCAAACTCGCGGAGCTTCTTGAGATCATTTTCCACCAAAGAAAGCCTTGAATCCGAAGAAATAGACGGAAGCACAGGAAACCAGTCAATAGGATATGTAGTATGATATTTTGGGGTGCTGCAAGGAGAGGAGAAGAGGAAGAGAATCATCAAGAGTGTCACCGTTGTCCCCCACCATTTGGAAAGTTGGGTGGTCCAAGCAGAGCCTCTCTCAATCGCGTCAACACGTAAGTTGCATCCCGTTGTGTGTGTGGAGAGACAGAGAGGGCGCCCTAGGTTCATTGTGTACGCGTATCTGCGTATGGGTTCTCCAAATCGTAGACTGATCGTGTTTGCGGCCTATTGTCGTCTTCCCCTATAAGGTAAGGGTATACTTAATCCCTGGAAGTAAAAGCTATAAGCAAAAGTCAGTCTGACTCTGATGAAGACAAAGGGGGGCTCAAAACCCGACACGGCAGTTAATATCAAAAATTATTCCGAAAGAAAGGGTAGTATATTAAATAGGAAGAACATTTAAAAGAAGGAAGAGGGAAGAGGGAAAGAAAAAGTAAGGGAGAAGCCTTATAGGAGCCAAGCTCAATTTGACCTATGGATATGCCGCTCTATATCAGCCACTTTCAGTCATTACAGTCAGTAAGAAAAATATCAGTTGAAATATCATCGGTTCTTAGCCTTCGATCGTAACATATATAGATTCTATCAATCATGCCTCTGGATGAGGTTTGGTAGACTTCCAAGGTTGCCCTACATTCTGTAGCCCTAAGAAATATTAACGCTCTTTCCCCTTTGGGTATCACTATAATATTACAAACCCTAGTATCTATTACTTTGTATATAAATGTGCTCTTTCCCCTTTGGGTATCATTCCTATTAAAGATCTTGTAGCCTCAGGTTGATGGATTTCCCACAAACTTTTCATATATGTATAAACTTTTCCACTTTTTTTTTTTCCCTTTCTCTTTCTCCCCATGCTCATCGTCAAGATGCCTCGCGCTCCCCACTTCGTTGAAGTAAGTAGAATTGATGAAATTTGATGAAATCTAATGAAAATCAGATGAAATCAGATGAGTTCAGATGAAAATCAGATGAAAGCCACGTTTCGATTGAAAATATGTACTAACAATTCTCTCTATGCAGTGTCCTCTCCACCCCGGTGGAGGCCACACCGTTGAACGCTGCCCGGCCAATCAAGCGCTCAACACTTTGTGTAGTGTGCTTGACGCGCACGTGGTAAGATCTACTGATTCCTTTATCCCTATTTTGATGAATATGAAGGCTAATATATCTTATAGCAGGCCTCCCGCAGCCAATGGCGCGGAGGCCTGCGTGGTGTGCGTGGTCGTGGTGTGCGTGGTCGTGGTGTGCGTGGTCGTGGTGTGCGTGGTCGTGGTGTGCGTGGTCGTGGTGTGCGTGGTCGTGGTGTGCGTGGTCGTGGTGGTGGTCGTGGTGGTCCCCGTCCCCCTGCGCTGCCCGTCCCCTCGGGTCCCCGTGGTGTTGGTGTTGGTGCGTCTCGTGGCCGTGGCCGTGGTCGCCCGCGACCCGGCCAGAGAGAACGACGGGCTGCCCGTGCTGCCCGTGCCGCTGCCCTTGCTCCCCCCGCCTCCGCCTCCGCCCCCGCTGCCCCTGCCGCTGCTGCTGCTCCCGCTGCCCCCCTCGCTCCCCCTCCCGCTCCTCCCGCTGCTGCCGCCCCTGCTGCCGCCCCCGCTGGGCCTGCCGCTCCCGCCGCTGCCCCTGTTGCGCCTGCCCCCCCCACCGCTGCCTACCCGGCTGCTCCTGGCCTTCTTGATGGCCCTGTTCCCGCCGTCTTTTCTTTTCCGCCGCTTTTGCCGCTCCCGGAGGGCGATGATGAGATTATTGAATAAATGATATTGATATCATATTATATTATTATCAAAATATAATATGGTATTAGTATGTATTATTCTATTATTTCATCATTCTTAAGGCCGACCTCGCCTGTCGGCATGCAGCCTCAAGGTCCCCTGGACCGACAATGCCAGCCAGTTCTCCGCGGGCATGCTGTTTCATCCAAGGCCGACCTTGCCTGTCGGCATGCAGCCTCAAGGTCCCCTGGACCGACAATGCCAGCCAGTTCTCCGCGGGCATGCTGTTTCATCCAAGGCCGACCTTGCCTGTCGGCATGCAGCCTCAAGGTCCCCCGGACCGACAATGCCAGCCAGTTGTCCGCGGGCATGCTGTTTCATCCAAGCCCAGCCTTGCTGGCATACAACTCCGAGGTCTTCCACAGACCATCACCAGTCGACTTCAGCCCGGTGCTAGCCACCTCCAAGCCCAGCCTCGATCAAGCCCAGCCCAGTGCTGGCCACCTCCAAGCCCAGCCTCGCTAGCCACCTGCAAGCCCAGCCCGGTGCTGGCCACCTCCAAGCCTAGCCTCGCTGGCATACAACTCCGAGCTCAGCCCAGACAACATCAACCAGCATTCGCATCTACCACTCTGGGAAACCCCATGAAGCATAGGAATAAAGCGATCTGGTGTTCATACTTGTTGTGTTTTTGCTTTGTACAATCATGTATATAGTTCCATTGAACTTTGAATAAATAGACATCACAAAAGAATTTCAAATTTCAATTCACATTTCAAATTTTACTCACCCTTAATCATTCCCCAGATGCTCTACAGTGTGACGGCTTGGTTCCCCACTGACTCTGCTGTCAAACACAACCGAATCGCTAGCATATTCATCACGATCGCCGGCGCATTCAAGAGGATGTCCGTAACGGCATTGAATGTAGAGCTCCATCTACTGCCAATTCCTCTAAAAATCGAACAAATTATCCAGGAAACCACAATCAATTGATCCGAATTGAAACAGGCCCAACTTAGGCGCAACCATACTGCTTCAGCAGAGCCGGCAAGCGAACTCTTACAGAGACTCATCGTGGTGGATTCTCTCCACTCGAGGCTCTCCGGTGGAAGAAGGGGGGGGGGGGGGGGGGGGGGGGGGGGGGGGGCTCTTGTATGGCATAGAATAGTGGGAATCGAAGGTAGCTTTTCTTCTTCCTCCGAAGCCAAACAATCAGAAACACCCAGCAGAATGCTACGTACGCAGATAAGAGCTACCTACCGCATAAACTCCCATGCGCCTAGTACCTGCATCTAGAAGCGAGGGGTATATGCAAGATGTTCTGGCGGTGTATCATTGATCCACATCGCACGGTCTTTTTCGCTGTGCCAAAGTGTTCATTACCCATGTGCCCAGATGGGCATCTGTGCTTAGTGTTAATCGATCAGATAATAGTAGACGTATGCATGCATTGGTAATATGTGCCTGGCCCTTTAATTCTATACTATTTCCAAGTCTTCACCCCAATCTAAATTGATTTAAATTGATTCTTTTTGAATGTACTTGAATATTGACACAATGAGGATAGCATGTGTCACAAATGTTGTAAATCCCATCAAACCTAATTACATTTCGAATCCGTTGATCGAATTCGAATCAGGGAATGAATCATCCATCCCTGTCTATGTTTTGCCGAGACATCTCCTGAACCCGCGAGCAGATGCATAATCTACAGCTGTAGCAGCTTAGCCGTGTCGTCCTCCTTCACACAGACCTAAGAGCATTTCATCAGTACAACAGTCCAACTAACTCGATTTAATCCACAGTGGAGTCAATCCCTAGCCGAGGCAGAATGGCTTGCACTTACACCCATGGTACTGTTCTGCTGCTTGCCCTGGCAAATCATGTTGGAAATGCAGCAGGCTTGGGGGTCACCGATTGGTGCGCTAACTTTGCAGGTTTGGAATTCCTATCGAGGATTCGATGTTAGTTGCGGGTGTGGTAGATTTGGGGTTGGGGTTGCATTTTTCGTACGTTCAAGCATGTCGATTGTGTTTCGGGGGTGGGAACCGCTGAGATGACGTTGGCGAGAAGGCCGAAGATAAAGAGGGAGAGTTGCATGATGTGTGGATTTATTCTATTTGGAGTGGTTCTAGGTGAGGGTATTAGTATAGCTCTATCGATATCGGTGCGCAGTTGTAATTGTAGGGGTTTATCAAAAGGGAGGTGGCGAGTGAAATAGGATACTAGTAGAGCAAGGGATAGGCGGGTTTGATATTTCGGATTGTGTTTGTTGAGAGAATCAAGATTTATCACGCGCACATGAAAGGCACAAGTTACTAAATACGAACTTACCTTGGAAAAATTGGTTGATTCGAGTTGCGCAGAGTAAAGAATGCCGGGACTACGAAGTCTTATATGATCGCATTCTTCAAAATCCTTATGTGGCTGTCATGGTTGGTGAGACAGGATCAACAGGGGTATTGTCGATCAGTGGGTTGGTTTTTGATTAGAGGCTGGGCAGTTCTGGGCTGGATGATATCATGCTTTTGATCTCCGTGACACGGGAATGAATTCATGGTTCATGTTTATGGTTATCGTGATCATTTATTAGTTGACTTTTATCATGGTCGGAACTGAGCAATGCTGGTGCTGATACTACGAGTGGTTCGGCCAATAAGACAGCGGCTGGTGTATGTCGATATTCTGATTATTTCACATTGCGGAGTCGAATTATGGAGCATCTGATTTAGCCGAGTGACTAGCGCAAGACTAGCTAGCAGCATCCTTCAGAACGATGTAAATGAGGTGATGGCTTATTCTTTTTCAATTCGTTTGCTGGAAGTCGGATTCGAACTTGGGTTGGTTTGATTTCTATAGGTACTTAACTTCTGGGAATCTGGGATACATTGACCAGTAACATGGCGAATAATCTCATCTGCATCAGAGTTGAACCATTGCAAAGATCTAAGAGTCTCTCGAGGTGTTTCAAGGTTCGAATCCAATCCGACTTATCGCTTTGTAAAGTGTAGTCATCAATTCTCTAATAAAACAGGCAAACCCATCGAGGGAAGAATGATGCCAAGAGCCTAAATCCACACATGTGCACCAAACGACGCGCCACATAGTAAGTTTTGGTTCCAACTAGAGCACTAAGACGCTGATTATTTAGACAGAGTGGAGCTGATCGTAGAAGACTCTTGCCGACGAGTGTTCTTGAAGATGAGCTGAACAGTAAGGGCCGTGGTAATCACGAATAATAAGAATTCCAAAGCTCCAAAGGTCGTAGCCACCTCGAGCGCTCCACAGCCGTGCTCTTCCTCTGGACATTGATTGCTGCCTATGTTGACAGCCATAGCTATCCATCCAGCGAGCCACGAGAGGACCGACACCACTTCAGCAGCAATGCTAATGTAGCCAATCAATGTATGACCGATTCCAGCAATACACACAAAGATGACGTCCAGAATTGTCCACCCAGCACAGAACATTAGGAAGCCCCACGCATCTGGGACGCCCATATAATCGTAGAAGTTGCCAAACTCAAAGTGTTCGTAGACAGTGTGGCCCTTGAATATATGAATGGCTAGTACTAAAGTCAGACTCAACAGGTCGACGGATGGGGACATAATAGTTCTTCGTACCGTAGCCGTCTGCTCCCATGATGATGATGGCAAAGGTGAGCTGTAGCGCTCGTAGGGCAAAATGAAACATTCTATTCGTCGCAATATTCATGGCCATGGCGTGCAGCGGTCTCTTGACCAATGTTGTTTAGTAAAAATGAAGAAAAAAGGGAAGAATCGAGGCACACGACGAAGTCTGGAAGAATGAAGAAGAAAATTTGTAAAGATCTAGGATCTGGCCCAGGTAGTTCTTTATAAAGTTGTTTCTTACCTGGTTCTTGTAGTGGCTCTAGTAGTGTTTCCTCTTTTGGTTAGTCCGATACGAGCTCGTTCAACTCACCAATCAGAATACCCCATTGTCGTCGATTTTCCCACAACGCTGAACAGGAAATAGTAGGTTATAGCGCTTTGAGTCTCTGAGTTGGCAAATCATGCCTTTCGAGATTGAAGATGGACACGCTGGCTATAATTAGAGCTGTCTAATCATAGTTCGATATACTCCGTAATCGTCTGCCACTCTCCCCATAGCCCCCAAGGCTTTGTCTGAAACACAGCTTTAAGGATGCCAGGACAAGCTGCGCCAGATACGACACTGTGGTCAAACTTCCCAAAGTCAAAAGGCATATCCCCCAAGGCAGAGACCCGAGAATCATCATCAGGCAAGGGAAGACCATGTACTCTCAAAGTCTCATGTGGCAATTCTTGTCCGTTGAGGTCCCTTTCTTCCAGTTCAATAACACGTTTCGCAGTTACGTATGCGTAATGTGCATTCCAAAGTCCTTCTCGCCGAGGCGCCAATTGCAGCATTTCTAACGCGCGTCTTCGTATTATAGGATCGCGACATTTTAGCGCAGTGAAGTACAAAGGCCCCAGGGTTTGCATGTCAAAAGAAAGCGGTTGCGGCGTTGTCATTCCGACGCTTGGCTTGGCGATTTGTTCCGCGTAATGCACAAGATCTTCGAAGTCGGCATGGTAAGAATCTGTGGCCAATTCCCCGGCTGTAATGCAGACCCGCAGCCATATGTATACGACTTTATAATGTACCATGAGTATGTTGAGGGCGTCCTCTTTCGCGGGGTTACCGGCAGCCTGCATTCGTTCAAATAGTTCGTCTAACTGGCCACGCCATGCGTCTAGCCTTGTTTGAAGTTTGACCTGTTTAACGAGATCCTGGACGTCGATTTGGAACAAAGCTGCTTTGGGGACTGCGTCGTGTATGAATCGGATGCATTTATCCGAGACTTCAAAGAGCCGTTGTCGAGAATCACTAAAGTCCTTGTGGGGAGAGTCTGCTTTAGCTGTAGGAGTGTATACTGGCGGATTCAGTCTGCCAGCGAGAGAACAGAGTACATTCAGACGCGAGAACATCGGAACAATGTGATCTTCGATAATATTAAGATCGGACGAGACATTAGACCCCCTTGGACCGGGAGCTGCGTCGCTGCCATAGCGCATAGCTGCTAGAATGTTCAATCCACTCTGAACGTGAATCAAATAAGATTCATCAGCGCCCCGGAGAAACTCGATACACGTGAACAGAAGGCAGCAGACAAGAGGTACCAAGGTCGAGTTGGGGTGCGCTTGTATTCGAGCTGATAAGCTTCTCAAGGCTGTCCTCCATTCTTTTTGAGCTTCCGGATTGGCAGCGACATAGCTTGCCGGATGAGACGATTCAACGTCTCGATAAATGATGCTGATGGCTGATACGGCATGCCGAATTGATGGTTCGGAGTGTGATATTTGCAATACCAGCTTGCTCCAGAACTGCGAATCAAATTGTCCGTCCAACTTTGGAGCAAGACTTCGATGGAAGAAGTCAAGGCCACGATCATTTACGAAGAAGAGCGGTTGGATTTGAGTAGAAGGTACATATAGCGTGAAGACCATTCGAGGCGCTGCTGGACGTGCGGTGTTATACACGCATTTTCGATCTCCAATAGCGCAGCGTCGACATGTAGGTTTGAATTCATCGCATTTCACTCGACGAGCTTTGCAAGTGCTGCATCCAGTTCGAACCTTTGAAGTGCTTTCTCGGGATCTCCTCGGCGTAAGATCCAGCCCAGTGGTCATGATGAATGATACATAAAAAGGCAAGCGTGTCGTTCAAGACTCAAAGAGCTGATCAGGTACTCGACGACAAGGTGTTTTAAGCAAAGAATGGGAGAAGAACGAATGAAAGAAGCTGTACGATGTAAGAGTCAGCAAGATCCTAGCTGAGATTAGGCAGCAGGTTTTGTCAACATCTTCAGCATCAAAAATAGCAAGTCCGAATAAGGCACTAGTGCATGAAGCCTAGCTGCTGATCTAGTAAGTGTTTAAGTTGATTGTGATTTGTTGAGTATCTAAAGCTTACTAGTAGAGGCTAGAGATGGCAGGCCGCAGGCCTTTGCCCCATTTGATTAGTAAGCTCAAGCCCAGATGTTAGTTAACTAACAAAATTGAGAAAAATTGATGACTACTAGTACATAACTCACATCGAAAAAAAGTCTGGGTCGTTAACCAAGTGTCAAATTGATGATTTGACACTTTTTTTATGTCAAATATGTGTGCTAACAATCCATGGGAGATTTCAAACTTTTGGATTCTTGGACCTACTTCTTTGGGACGTTAGCCGCCTCAGGCGGCGTCAGGCCCGAGTCGGACTGACTAATGAAGTTTTGCCTCAGGCCCCCAGTTAACACAAAGTTGTCACGACTCACTTCGGTTGTAACTTTCCAATCTTGCCATGGAGGAATTTCTTTCGCCCGGAACATTCTCTAGTGCTGATGAATATGCTGTTAATCCGCGGTTTCTTGAACTGCAAGAAGAACTCAGAAGCGTTCTTTTCAACAGTCTCGACCCAAGCAGCTACACATCCCCCCCATCAGAGCCACTGGGGGCGACAGAAACAGCGAGAACAATTCACCTAGATTTTACCCGTGTCTCCATCCCCAAAATCCATCTTGTTCAATATCTTGAAAATTGGATTACAGAATGCGCGCCTTACCTCGATAAATTTGATGAGACAAGAACTTTTGGTGTGTATCTTCCAGTTTTGGCGAATAAACACCCTGCCCTCTTATACGCTATTCTTGCTTTCTCTGCTCGTCAAATGGAACGCAAAGCTTCCCTCGAAAAGGCATATGAGAGTCTAGAGCTCTATCAAGTGTCTATCCGCCTCCTTGGCCCATCTCTCCAGGCCAAAGACCCAAATGCTTTGGCTACCGGGGTCGTTTTGGCCGTTATGGAGCTGATGTCGGTCTCCCCGAGAGATTGGAGGCGTCACGTCGAAGGCTGCGCTGCGCTTTTTGACTCTTTCAATGTGAACGGACTATCAGGTGGTCACCTCCAAGCCGTATTCTGGTGCTATGCACGCATGGAGCTATGTGGAGCTATGATTTCCAACGGCACAGAAAGTACAGTCCTACCCTTGGAGAAATGGGTACCAGCCGTGCCTGAAGCAGCTACCCCCATGGAATGCGATATTATAATTCGGGATCTGTTCTGTGAGAAAGGCATTGTCTCTCCAGATATGCACGCAAATTGGTCAGTTTATCTCTGTGCCAAAACATGTCACCTTTCTTGTCGAAATACACGATACGTTGAGCTGGGTGAAGTGGTCGATGATCCTCGTTCTTTCCTAGATCGATGGACCTCTCTGTGGAATGAATTGCAATATTGGCGCGAAAAAAGACCGCGATCTATGTTACCTCTTAAGACGATAGGCCAAAATCATTCCACTTTCCCCGAAATCCTCTTCCCACACTGGGCAGCTATCTCAGCTAACCAGCTGTACCATACTGCTTGTATAATTATGCTCGATATGAGGCCAGTGCAGCATGTCGTTCCACCGTCAAGTCCGATTTACTCTTCTATTTACCATTCGCGGAGAGTTTGTGGAATCTCTCTTACGAATCCTCACAGTGGCAGCTTGATCAACGCTATTCAGCCGTTATATATTGCAGGCAAGCTGCTCAGTCACCACAGTGAGCATGTTGAGGTGGCAAGGCTGTTCAAGACCGTCGAGGAGACTACAGGCTGGGGGGCACTTTGGAGATTAAAGGATTTGGAACGCGCTTGGGGTTATGAAGCCGGCGAGCTATTATCAGCGATCTGATATTGATCGACCGGAGCTATTAAAATGGAACTGAGATTCAAATGTCTAATTCTCTCGCCTGTACTACTTAGGTACTTGCGCAATTTGAATCCCATCCTCCAGTCACATGCAGGTCCTCGGGTTCCCTGGACATGTTACAACTTCACACTTATAAGCACCATTACCTGTATCTATAACAAGCAATTCTCCAAAATATTTCTTGACTCAAAGTTCACAACGTTTGAAACACACATATTGACACGTTGCTTGAACACCGTTTATCCAAGATCGGCACAAGACTTCGGATATTGAAGCGCATGCTTGATGCGCTGCTTCAATCTCGTTGCATCGACCTGGAAGACATAATTCACGGCCCTAATCCCACTTGGCGCTAAATCCTTCTGGTAGACGTGTATGTTTCCATAATTCGGACTTCCGTAAGAGATATCAACATCCAGATAAACTAAAAAGAAAAATCCTTGTCAGTCGCTATCCTTCACCACAATGTCATTATAGAATGAATATCACTAACCTTCGGTCCTGTTAATAGCAATGCCAGGATCTACCATCAGGGCGGCAGCAGTCTCATCCCAAAACGGGAAAGAAAGATCATAATAATCATAGAAAAGCTTGCTGTAAGGGTTGGGAACCGAGTAGACTTCATCCGCAAACTCTTGGCTAGGGAAGACCTGATTGGCGACATTGCCAGCAATAGTGATATTTGGAAAATTCGCAGTTAACGCAATCTTTGCCGCTTCAGGGTCGATCATGAGATTGATCTGTGAAAAAAGTCAAAAAAGAACTTTGATCTTGAGAAGACTGAGCACTTACATCGGACTGAAGATCAGCTAGTAGTATACTGCCTGTCGCCATCAAAAGATTCAAGTCGACATATCCACCCATGATCACCAACTCCTTTGCCAGTTCTGCAAATCGTTCATCCATACGAACCGCGAGCGCAACGTTCGTCAGGGCTCCAGCCGAATAGATACTAACTTGACCAGGATACTTATGCACCATCTCTACCATGAAGTTTGCAGCAGAGGTAGTGTTTTGAGGTGTTCCCTTTGGAAATCCTTCCTTGAAGGCAGCTTTGACGATGCGGTTCGGGTTCCCAGATGTAGGATCATTCCCCTCTGCTTCGGCAGTTGTGTTCTCCGGAGCGAAAGCACCCTGCCAGGGCAGCTTGCCATGGATTTCTTGCCAGGCATTCAAGCGCTGTGGGTTGTTTATAAGCGGGAACGTCGCGCCAGGATAGACCGGGATGCAAGATAGATTTCCAGCTTCTAGAGTTGCGACAGCATGGAGGGCACCTTGAGGTTGCCAGTTGTTTGCAGTATCTGACCCAAGTTTGTTCCAAGGTTAGCGTAAACTAAATTAAAAGAGGATTTCTATCCTCATACTGGGAAGCTGGAACTTACCTGAGGCCAGGGCAAGAATCTCAATATCTCCATCTAGGGCGATGAGATACGGCACGAAGCCAGTTGTTGACCAATCGTTATCCATGATTGCATAGTGCTTATTTGTTTCCGCTCGCGAGGATTTCGTCAAAAAAGGTAGCAATAGCAAGGTGGAGAGCAATGGCAACGATAGATGATGCATGATGATCAATATAGTATGTTCAGCTAATTTATTGAATAGCTCACTGGATGCCTTTCAAGATGAAAAAAAAAAAAAAAAAAACCGAAGGAATAACTGGGAGATGTCAGTCTGTTGCGTTCTGACAAAAAAACATTTATATCAAGTTTAAAAACAAGCTTCCAAGGTCCAAACGGCCACCGATTATCCTCCGAGCTTGAACTACACAATTGACGATCATAATTAAAACCCCATATGCAACCCCATAGCCCCAGGATTTCGATCGATTGATAATCTACCGCAAAAGAGATAGTAGGCTCTTCATCCCAAAGAGGTATCTGTGGCCCGAAAACCCCAAAGTGCCACTTGACTGTAAGGATCCACCTTTCCCGAAACGGAGCACATAGCCTATAATTCTGCTTGAAAAGACTTAGCGCCTCTCCGCATTCCACAGTCCAAGCACTCCACGGCCATGTTCTCCATGTTTTTTTTTTTTTTTTTTTTTGGAAACTGGGGAAAACTATTTTAGCTTTTTCTTTTTTCGGGTGCGCGATTTGATAGAAATTTGTATATATGAGGGCTGTCGTCCCGGCTTGAAGTCATCTTTTCCCCAGACTTCTTTTGTTTTTTCTACCCAAGTTCTCAAATTCCAACATGACGGGAAATCAAATGAAAGATGTGGACACTACGCCACAAGTCCAGATCGTCAAAAAATCAATGTGGCAAAGCATCGCCGCCAATCCTAAAGTTCTCTTCATCGCATTCTTCGCATCACTCGGTGGATTTGAATATGGCTATCAACAAGGTGTCCTTGGTCAAAGCCTAGTCATGTCGAAATTCGTGGAGAATTTCCCAAGCGTTGTTCAGTCTTCTACAGCTACCGGCTGGCTCACCTCGATCCTTCAGCTTGGAGGCATTCTTGGATCACTCTCAGCCGGTATTCTGGGTGAGGTCTTCTCCAGGAAGTATACCATGTTCTTGGCCTGCTTCTGGGTTGTTTTTGGATCCTTTTTGTACGTCGGCGCTACGGCTGGAAAACCATCCTTGCTATACGCTGGTCGATTCTTCACTGGTTTAGGAGTCGGCCTGTTTAGTGGAGTTGGACCACTGTATAATGCTGAACTTGCGGCTCCAGAGATGCGTGGCCTGCTCGTGTCTTTCTATCAATTTGCCACCATCTTGGGCATCATGATTTCTTTCTGGGTTGGATACGGAAGCAACAACATCGGAGGCACTGGCGCAACGCAATCCGACCTCGCCTGGAGACTGCCATCGATTATTCAGGGAATCCCAGCCGTATGTCTCGCATGCGGAATCTGGTTTATGCCATTTTCGCCTAGATGGCTCGTGAAAAAAGGTCGAGACGAGGAAGCCCAGCGTACACTGGCTTGGATGAGGAAATTGCCGGTTGAGCATGAGCTTGTCCAAGTCGAATACCTCGAGATCAAGTCGGAGGCATGCTTCGAAGAGCGTGCCTTCGCATTGGCTTTTCCTAAGCTGGCAGAGCGAGAAACCAAAAGTGTCTTCTTGAATGAACTTGCCCAGTATGCCAATTGTTTCCGGAGCATGGACAATGTTAAACGTGTCGGTTTTGGATGGGCTATTATGTTCTTCCAGCAGTGGTCGGGTATCGACGCAAGTGAGTCCTCTTCTTCTTTTTACATTTAATGTGTACCGTCTGTTTTTTTTTTCGGAGTCTAACCAATCGCCTCAGTCATCTATTACGCATCCAATATCTTCAAGAGCCTCGGCTTGACTGGAGGCACGATTGCTCTTCTAGCAACTGGTGTGACTGGTGTTGTTTTCATCATCAGTACCGTCCCTGGTATGCTCGTCATTGATAAAATCGGTCGCAAGCCCATGCTTCTCGGTGGTTCTATCGTGATGTTCTGCAGCATGATCATTGTCGGTGTGATCGTGTCCCAATACCAGCATGACTGGCCCGCACATAAGGCAGCCGGCTGGACAGCCGTGGCTCTTATCTGGCTCTATATCGCAGGCTTTGGTGCGACCTGGGGACCTGTTTCTTGGACCCTTGTGTCAGAGATCTTCCCGCTCTCCATCCGCGCCAAAGGAGCCTCTATCGGTGCCTCAAGTAACTGGATCAACAACTTTGCCATCGCATTCTTCGTGCCTCCTATGCTTGCGAGCTGGGAGTGGGGCACTTATATTTTCTTCGCGGTCTTTTTGGGAATTGGTATCGTATGGGTTTGGTTTTACTTGCCCGAGACCAAGGGAACTTCCCTGGAAGAGATGGATCGTGTTTTCGGGAGTAACGCGGGTGAACAGGACGCCGAGCTAATGCGTGAGGCACGCCGGGATGTTGGTTTGACTGATTTCCTCGAACGGATGGGCGGTGCCACTGGACGCGACCTGGAAAAGAGTGATTCTCAATATATTGAGAGCCTGTAAACTGCTGGCTATCGGGTTGATTTTCCTATTCAAATGTTCGGACAAGAGATTGTCACGACCTTCAATGTTAGCGCAACGTATGATAGTTTGAATGGTTTTTGATTATGTTTTTAATTATTTCTTTTACGTATTCTGAGATTAAAAATACTTGAAGATTTCGTTGGAACCCGATGTCTCCGTAGGTTCGGGTGGCGTCCGAAAAACTCTCCTCCCCCGCATAACGTAAAGTCTTAGTAAAGATGCCGATTGTTTGGGTCACGGGGGACGGAGCTTAAGCGAGGGCATATACCCCATCGGGACTAGCGCCACTGAGTCCCTTCCCCTTCTTCAGTCGAAGTAGCCTACAGACTACTAGTAGTATAGAATGAGATTATACGTGAATTAGGGAATCATGGCTCGGAAGCCAACACCCTCCGATAAACAGAGAGTCAGGACGGGCTGTCTCACTTGCCGAAAGAGGCGTAGAAAATGTAAGTGACCATCAACTGGCCCCTGGGACTGCATGTAAGCTGCTACTGATATTGTCAATTGTAAGGTGACGAACAGAATCCAAGATGTGCCAACTGTGAGGTCAAAGGATTCACTTGCAAATATGGATCTGACTTGGCCTTCATGACGCCGCGGTCTGGGCAGGTGGCTAGTGAAACAGGGGCAGGCTACACATCGATCACGTTTGTCGATGAATCGCCTGCTCCGATCGACAAAGGAATACCAATACAGCAATCTACGCCAAGTCAGAGCAACCCACAAGAGAGTCTGGACCATGCCAGTGGAGATGACATCCAGAGCCAAGATCAGGATATGCCAAACCTTGAACTACGTGGTATCCTTAGTCCTCATGGCCCAATCCACCATACAGAACCGACCTTTGAGGGACACTCGGGTTTTGCTCTGCGTTATCAACGACTAGTGCAATGTCCCACGAAAGAAAATACAAGCTACGAGACAGATTTGTTACGACATTTTCGTTATCATGTCGGTCCATGGATGGACACTGGTGATTCGAACTGTGCCCTTGGAGTCCAAGTTCTTCTTCTTTCCCGGTCAAGCAGACCCCTGCAGTGCGCCATTCTTGCATTATCGGCGGGCCACAGATCTCTTCTTTCTTCGGCCCACAGCGACGATATTGTGAATATGCTGCGATTCCGAAGGGAGGAGCAAGCTTTGAACTATAACTTGGAATTGGAGAGACATACAGCTTCAGCACTGCTCCTTCTGCAAGAAATCCTTCCATCTGGACTTCAGCAATGGAGAGACATAATTTTACCACATACCAACCATCCACATGGATTCATCTCGCCACTGGATTTGGTTCAGGAGCTAGGAAACTCACTGTTCTGGGTCTATTTTAAACTAGGTATGTCACATGCACTCAGATATCACGAATCCATTTTTTAACAATGTCTTAGATCTAGCAGCTTCAATCGCTTCGTATAAAGCTCCCATTATTCCATTCCAGACATTCGTGCAAGACGGATTTTCGATCCATGCATCCCAACATATCATCCAGTCCAATATCACCAGAGTTTATCAACAAGCTTTATGTCTTTTAGGGCACTGCCTCGCTCTGATCTACGAAGAACCCGTCTCCCTGCAAGCAAGCTCTCCAGGATTACGGGCTTTTCCATCTCTACGGCAATCTCACTTCCTCTCGCAGTGGAGTTCACTTTGGACAGATTGTCAAAAGTTTTACAACGAGCGCCCAGTTGAGGCGCAACAAATCGTGGATATTCGCGGCGACGAAGCCGATATGGATCACAACTCAGCTTTCCCAATCATCTTGATCTTTACGACACCAATGGCGCTGGTCGCCAATGTTGTTTACCATACCATCTCTTTCCTGCTCCTCACGCATAAACCACGGCTTTTAAAATCGCTCCCCGGCCCTCGCAACTTAACATCCCATATTTGGCATGCACAAGCGATTGCAGGGATAGCTGCTTGCAATGACTCACCGGAGCAGTGGGATCCGGTATTTGTCGCGAGTTTATTATTAATTGGAAAAAATATGTCCCACGAGACTCAACAAGCTGTATTGCAGGAACGATTAAGAATAATAACCGCTAGGACGGGCATGAATCTGGAGCGTGAGATAGACTCGCTACAAGCATCATGGAGAACCGCAAGATATGATGAAGTGGAAGACTGATAAATCATGCTTATTGATTCTAAAGATACATTTCAAGTATATACCAAACATCAACCCTTTTAATCCAGCTCATATGCAAAGGGTATGCTTTTCATAGCACCTTCACGTTGCACACACGTTGCTGCTGCGGCATTACAGACCTTTACGACCTCTTCAATCTTGTCATCGAATGCCTCCAAAGCTGCTCCTTCTTGACTAGCAACAAATCGCGTGAATGACATGCCAAAGAAGCCAACGAAGGTGTCTCCTGCGGCGGTAGTGTCTCTAACTGCATCAACTTTCACCCCGTCGACAAATCCAACCCTCCCGCTCTTTGTAGAGAAATAGACGCCCTTTGCTCCAAGCGTAATAACAACGATCTGAACACGCGCAAGCTCATGGAACATCTGCGCAAACTGCTCCGGGTGCAAGGAAGAAACAGGCTGTTTACCGATACAACTAGCCATCTGCACGGCCTCCGTCTCATTCATAATAAGCACAGCAGTCCCCATAAGAAATTCCAGCGGAATGCCGTCAGGAAAGACCGGTGCAGGATTGAAAACCACAAACGGCCGCGGGGATTGTGCGCGCTCATTGAAATATTCCAAAAGGCCCAACGTAGTCGACCGTGGAATCTCTCCCTGCAATACAACAACCTGCGGGACCTCCGTCTGCATCACACGCGACAAAATCCACTCCACGTTCATCACATCCGCATGATTTGCGCCCGGAACAACGAGAATGCGATTCTCCCCGCTTTCCTCCACAATGATGTTTGCCGCACCGGTCTGGACCCCGGGGCACAGAGTGACGTCTTTTGTCACTACGGCGGAACTTTGGAAGACTGGCTCCATTAGTTCTGGCCAGTACATACACGAGGCTCCCACAGCGCCAATGAGGCGAACAAGGCCATTTTGGGTTTGCTTTGTGGTGAAGGATGAGCGCCCTGCTGCCAGAGCTTGATTTCCACCCTTGCCTCCGGCATTTATTGTCAAGGATGTTGCGGTGACTGTTTCTCCGGGGCTGGGGAATTGAGTGGTTGTTGTAGCGAAGTCGATGTTTAGCGAGCCGATGATGGCGATGTGTGGGGTTTTGATGGTCATTTTTGTGGTTTGATTTGAGGAGAAGAATGAATTGAAGACGAATAATAAATTTCAGATGAGAGCCCTGTGGTTCATATAAATGGTTGCTATTTCTTATATCTGTACAGAGTAGATTGTACTAGATTGTAATGAATAGCCTATGCGCGGACCGAATAGGTTAGATCGAATCGGATCCTTCTGAAAAGGGATAGTCTACGCATTGCACTAACCTCAAACGGAAGCCAACCTCCACTTTCCTAAAAGCGCGCTTAATTTCCCGTCGAGGGCGAACTTCAAAGTTGGAACTTGGAACATTATAATCCTTTCCATTTCCTCTCATATTGTCTTAATGGGTGCTATTCAGCTATAAAATACATATATCTTCAATCAAAGCCACTTTCCCCTTTTAAAAGATTCATCCACACATGAATGTTATCCTCCCAAAGCAAGGATATAATAATGTAAACCAGCTTATCCCATCTTGACGTAGAAAAGATATCTCAGCCGGATCTGTGCCACGTCATAACAAATGTATTCGTTGTATTGGAGCCCAGCCGTTTGATCTTGAATCTGAGGCGCCACAGTATCGGGCATGAGAACATTGGCCAAATTCTCATTAAGGCAAGAAGCTTTCTTCCAGCCACCAGGCTTTGCCCGCCCTTGGCCTAGTGTGGCGATCTTGCCTTCCTTTTTGGCAATCTCGCCAGCCATATAGTCGCTTTGATACAGCTCCAACATCGGGGATCCCAACTCTGCATCGCACAACAAAAGTAGTGCCATATTCCCACTGCTATGATGACAGCAGTAGTTGGCCGACTTGCTGCTGATGTCTGCCAGGTATATTCCCTTTCCAAACATATAGCCGCTCACGGGGGCTTCTGGCGGGGCGATTCGAAGTCCTTGGGATAAAATGCCTCCGAAATTTGTGGAACGACTTCCATGCCAAAGGAGACGACGATCGCTGTTTTGCAGCTTTGAGAACTCGGAGCTCGTAAAGCGATCATTTTCACCATCCCTTTCAACTCGGAAGATATCGATCACCTGAAATGGATTAGTATTGGATGGAAAGAAAGACTTTTTTTTCTTAGGGACGAGACTCACTTCGTATTTCAAATTATGAGTCTGCCCACGAGAGTTGTTCAAATATGCAGCAAGTTCGGTGAACTCTTGGCCAGGTTCCAATGGCGTCATTTCTTTGAGCCCTAATGAACTGAACTGACTATCCAATTCATTCATGTCCGAAAGCTTCTTAGCATCCTTCATGATCTCATTGCCCACATCCATCTCGCTTAACGCGTCTAAAAGCTCAACTTCTCGCTTAATGAGTGCGATAGAGTTCAGGATGGGCGGGCGATTGCGACCAAAGACGTGGGGTATTGTGGTGAAGTAGACATTGCTCAAGTCATCCACACTTGTCTGCCAGGCCGTATCATGCACAGGATTGGTTGCCAGTCTCGCCAGTTGCTTCAATGTCGTAAAGCCCGTCCGTAGAGTTCTGTCACTCAATTTTCCGAGTGGTAGCTTGGCGGCATCATAAGACATCGAGGCCATCGCAGAGTCAAAGTGCTGTTGATTGAATATGAATGACATGAGGTTTTGTACCGGCTTGGTTAGAGTGCTTTCAACCTTGACCTTTATATCGGCGTCGGTTTTGTCCACCGTTTTGTTGGGTTCCTCGTCATCTTCATAGCTCCTTTCGATGAAAGTATATTTTCCTTTCTTCGGATCATCAAAACGATTCTCCCATTTTAATCCCGACTTGTCTTTGAATTTCTTCTCGAAGCAGGCCTTGGCCCCCTGCAGACCCCCGTGTCCCAGGGTAGCAAACTGGCCTTGCTCCCCAATACGCCCCCATCTGCACCACGTAACGAACTCTTTCGAGTCTTCGGATGCTATCAGCTGGATGCGGTAAAACTTGTTATTATTGTTGCCTGCGTGGGCCTGGTTGAGTGTGGCGTCCCATATGAGAGAGTCTTCAATGTGGACCTTGGAACCTGGGGGAGGAGTATGGTGAGTCTAGCAATAATTTTGGAGTAGGGGGGTTTGCAAGACTAAGAATTACCTTGCCGGTTCCTCAAGAAAGGACAACTGGGAAGAAAAGCATAATCGATAGGAACGTTCAAGGTCCTGGAGCTGGTACACTGAGATTCCTTTTGCTTTTTATTCGATTCTGGTGCCTCGGCATCATCTTCTTGCTTCATGGCACGCTTCTTTCCTTTGTCCCCAGCATTTTCGGTCGGTGGTATTTTCTCCTCTTGGTCGAGGAGATAAACCAGCTCAGGGAGAACTTTTCCTCTTTCGCTAGATTCAACCAACCAGTCCACGGACACTACCTGACATCCTTCTACCTTGCATGCTGCTTGGTCTGTGCTGGCGTGTCAGGACACAGCAATGAGAATTGAATGATCAAGGTACTACGAGACTCACATTTGGCACTCTTTTTCGCGACCTCTTTCTCAGTTGCAATCAAGTGAGTGCACGTATTGTCCACGGAGTTAGCGAATGTTGCACTATTTCCTTCGACCAGTGTTTTGATTTCGGCTAAGATTGAGTGTCAGAATCCATTTCAGCCATGGGGCCGGGGCCGCTAGTATTTACCTTGCTTAAAGCCTGGAATTGTTCCACTGACGGCGATCACAAGCGTTGTGAATGACCGAGGCGCCATCTGTAATGTGTGTAGTGCGAGCAGAAAAGAAAATGAATAGGAGCAAATGAATTAGAGAAAATGGACAAGGTTCAAAACCTCGGAAGGAATCAAAGCAGCTCTTTAAAGGTAACACGTAATGTTGGCCTGAGGCATAAAGCAGCCAAATTGAATCAGGCAACAACGCGCTAAAATTGTAACTGCTAGGCGCCAGTCGAGTCTGCGATCAATTTAAAGTATTTATGAATCATGGATTCATAATTTAGCTACTATGTATAGGTCAGAATATTAAGTTCAATTACGCTAAAGCGCATCGGTGTCGGGCTTTATTTTTTCTATGATTCGGCTGAGAAGCCGAGCTCGCTCATGTTCCCCTGGAGTCTGGACCCTGGTCCCTGAGAGCGGCTCCTGAGTCCCTGACCCCACCAAAGTTTGGTTTTGATGAGATTGTCTTTCACGTTCTGAATGGCTTATATGTTACAGCAAGCCTCTTGCGGCTATTGGCGCGGCGATCATGGTTGTTTCAACGGCGCTCCTGGCGTCCATGGTGTACCGATCGGTCAACATCGACACTGAGAGCTTCGCCTGATTCGATTGCGGCGGCCGATAGAGGCCACCCCTAGGTCATATCCCAATTTCAGTTTCTAACTTCACCGCCCTGTTTCCCGTATTGTATTTATCATATATAGGAATATCTTAAGGGATTTGATCTAAATACGGGTCACTTTTAGAATAGACTTGAGAATAGGCTTGAGAATAGACTTGAGAATAGACTTGAGAGTGGATTCAAATGTTATATGACTTATGTAGGATCTCAGCCTCTCTTTCTTGCCAGTTCTTGTGATAATTTACCTACAGAACGAGAAGTAGTTAACATTGAATATAATATAGCAATACTAATATATGATACATAGAGTTCAAGGATTTAATGTACAATAATGCAGCGTTGACCTGCCTGAACATAATGGAGTTCAAAAACTAATATGAATTTGGAACTACTCGTAATTTACTTTCTGCTGGTCGGAAAGTACCCTTGGGTGGCCTCTATCGGCCGCCGCACTCCCGCCCCTGTGAAAAGGGTTGACCTCAAAACCCAGCTTCAGGCGGATCTCGTCGGCTCCAACCCCCAAGGAGGGGAACCTCGCATCACCGATCCTACCAAGAAGCAACTAATGTTCTTGATGCCTGTGATGTAATTCAAAGAAGCATCGGCATCTTTTTGATTTTGATTTTTTGTTGATTACCGACCAAATCGAGTATGTACATTGTACCGAGGTTTAAACCTTAGGAATGTTCCAACTTCCCCGCCTTTTCCACCATCTCCTCCATTGACAACACTTTCCTTCAGCTTCTAAGGTTCTACTGACCTGTCTCGACTATCATCATGAGCTACCTGGCAATCGCCAAGCAAAAACAAGCTGAATTGAATGCTGCGATACCAACAGCATGGAAGCTCCCAGCTACAATCCCACTGCTTACGCCTGCGGAATCCATCGCTGAACCGAAACGTTACGAAAAAACCAATGTAATGGATATTCCTCGTACTTGTGGACTTCTCACAACCAAGGAGCTGGATATCACCGAAAACTATGATATACGAGGACTTGTACTGGCGATGAAAGAAGGCAAATTCAAAACTGAGGCGGTCATTCAGGCATTCTGCAAGGTCAATTTGATCTCTCTCATCTTTTTTTTTATATCAAATACGCTAAACTAGAATATCTCAGAGAGCTGCAATTGCCCATCAAGTTACACGATGTCTTACTCAGCCCCTCTTTGATGCTGCATTAAAGCGGGCGCGTGATCTCGATGACTACCTCGATCGCACCGGTCACCCCGTTGGCCCATTGCATGGCCTTCCGGTCTCGGTCAAGGATACATTCAACATCAAGGGCGTAGATTCGAG
The DNA here is from genome assembly GCF_028828195.1 of Penicillium verhagenii. Classification (NCBI taxonomy): domain Eukaryota; kingdom Fungi; phylum Ascomycota; class Eurotiomycetes; order Eurotiales; family Aspergillaceae; genus Penicillium; species Penicillium verhagenii. The sequence goes on along the minus strand of NW_026643168.1, from coordinate 258,783 downwards.
CATCGGTCTCTCTGCATTGGCGTTCAAGCCCGCTTCGGCAAACGCTTCGCTCGTCGATCTCCTCGAGAGTCTTGGTGCAATTGTGGTGGCCAAGACAAACGTCCCTCAGACACTCGCCACTCTGGACAGTTGTAACCACCTATTTGGGCGGACTCTTAACCCTCTAAACTATCAATGGACTGCAGGTGGAAGCTCTGGCGGCGAGGGTGTACTCGTTGCCATGAGAGGTTCCATGGTGGGATTCGGGACCGATATCGGAGGAAGTATTCGAGTGCCAGCAATGAGTAATGGAATTTTTGGATTCAAACCGAGTGAGGGGCGGGTTCCATACGGTGGCATGGAAAGTGGGCAAATCCCTGGTAAGGGGAGGATGAGTATTCAGCCAGTTGCTGGTCCGATTGCCAGAACAGTTGCTGATTTGGGGGCTGTCATGGCTGAGATCGTGCCTCGTGCCGAACTTTTCGACGAAGACTGTATTCCAGGTCAATGGAACAAGCAAGCTCTATCACCGGTCGCACCTACTACTCGGCGAAAATTTACGATTGGTATCCTCAAATCGGACGGACTGGTAACTCCCTTGCCACCTGTGGCTCGTGTCATCGATGAAGTCGCCCAGGTCTTACGTCAGACGCCTGGTGTCGAGGTTGTTGATATACCGACACCTCCTACGATGAGAAAGTGCCAAGCAGTAGCTGGTAGACTCATGGGTGTCGACGATAATTCAACAATGATGGATCTCATTGAAAGTACTGGGGAACCACTTATCCCCTGGTTGCAGGGTCGGTATGGACGTGGCAAGGCATTGACTATCAACCAGCTAGCAGACCTACACGCGCAACGCTCTCAGTTGGAGAAAGAGATGATGGAGATGTGGACGCTTCAAGGTGGAAGTTCATCCCGCGAAAGACGTGTGGATGCAATAATTTGTCCAGTGGCACCGCACCCGGTCCCTGAGATAGATCGATATAATGCAGTAGGATACACCTCAATGATGGTGTTGTTGGATTATCCGGCTGGAACAATTCCAGCGCGAAAGCTTGTTGAGGAAGATTTGGAGGTGGAGCTCTCTTCACCAGAGCTGGGCAGCTGGGACAAGGCGAATCGCAAATTATGGAATGAGACTGATCGCCGAGTGTATTTGGATTCGCCGCTCAGTGTCCAGGTGTTTACCCCGAAGCAGAGAGACTATGATCTATTCCAGGCGATGGAGCTTGTCGACGATGCAGTGCAGAAGCGACCTACTACTGTCAACTCCAGGCTGTAGCCAGTGTTTGAAAGGTTACAAGGGTGGATCACATGCATGGTACCTAGTTCTATATAAAAAAAGGAGCACCCTTTTTTTCTGTTAATACAATCAGATTGGCACAAGCCAGGACTGGACAATTGTGTCTTCTGGCAGATTTTATGACGGTTCAAAATCGCTACGTGTCCCTGCACAGGGATAATGAAGTAACTTAGAGCATCTAGATTGGAATGACACGCATCTATTCGGATATAGTAGTATGTCTCATTTTTTGCTTTCTCCAGTGGCGCAAATAGTACATGAATAAAATTTCTTACTTGACATAGTGGTAATAATGATGCCCTCGTTGCCCTCGCGCAAACCATAGCTCTACCAAGTTACAACCGTCCCTTCAGCACACTTCCTCCATCAGTTGTTATAACAGCGCCATTTATATGGCTGGCTGCCGGAGATGACAGAAAGACGACCAATCCTGCGATATCCTCAGGCTTTCCAAGTCGGCCATTCGGTGAATACGCTTCCAGCTCCTCGGTGCCACCCTTCAACTCGATAAGCCCATTTGCCATTTTTGTTGGATAAAAGCCAGGCGCAATAGCATTGGTAAGGATATGCCGGGGGCCAAGCTCAACTGCTAGGTTCTTAGCCAAATGGATTGCCGCTGCTTTACTGATTGAATATGAGGGTGTTGCGTTTGGTCCTCCGACAGATCCAATACCGATACCGGCCACCGAGGCCGTTACGACAACTCTGGATGGATCCTGAATGGTTGCCTTTGCCGTAAGGAGTGGCGTGAGCTTTTGAATTGTATAGAACACAGATTTGACGTTCAAGTTCATGACCTTTTCGAAGGACTTTTCATTGTGTGTATCAAAGGCCTCTCCCCATGTGGCCCCGGCGTTTGCGAACAGGATATCAACATGGTCTGTTGTCTTCTTGATCTCAGTGACCAATCTGTCGAGCTCTGCCATTGAGGCGCTATCGGCAGGTATACTGATTGCCTGGGCGCCGGGACGCTTATTGGGGAGGGCATTTAGGGCTGCAACGGCTTCCTCACAGGCCTGCTTCTTCCTGCTGGTGATGTACACTTTTGAACACCCAGCTTGCAAAAGGCTGTAAATAGTTTAGTCAACATTGAACTGAAGGCTGGAATGGAAAGGGGGGTCTCACCCAGAGGCGGCGTGCAGTCCAAGGCCCCTTGATCCTCCCGTTACCACAGCCACTTTGCCGTGAAGAGAGAAAATGTTACCAAAATCGGCCAACTGGACCTGGTCGGTGGCTGACATGATTGAGATGTGGATAGAACAAGCTTAAAGAGATGAGATATGCGAAGGGATCGAATGTTCAACTTTGGAGAGGTTTCTGGTTTTATATGTAATAATGCTTGGACCCTGACCGAGGGCCTCGGGAGACCCCGCAAACAATTGATTAATAAGCATTTCACTGCAACCTACATAAGCTACAGAATATACAGTCATATTTAAATGCTGTAACGTGCTATATACTGTTCAAATACTGAGAATAATGAAAGACCGTTGCGGAGACCGTCGTGCTTTAAATGAAAAAGAAAATGCTTCCAAATACCTTTTCCTGCCAAATAGTTTTTTATCGTGCCAGGGCTTTACTTCCAACACTCTTGAATAAAGACTGGGTTGAATTCAATATATTTGTGCGTCTTATCCAATACTATCTGTACTCTTGAAATGATGATTGTAAGCACTTTCGTGAAAAATAAAAAGACAGTGCATATTACCTTGGATAAATGACGCGAGTTCAGGTGGAGCTAATAATATGCTCAATCCACCGTGACCTACCTTGGTAGTCTGCCACTAGCACAAACCACCTTCCTCTCCAGGCTCTTTCTCTTTCTCTTTCTCACGACCTTTGGAATCCAACTCATATTCCTTTGCTCTACATCTTCCATCCATACTTCGTCTCATTGCAGTTCTCTCACGATGCACGTCCTTCCTCCACTTCCTTACGACTACGATGTAAGTACTTCCGAATCCCGACCTATTAAGCAGAGCTAATACAAACCTCCATAGGCTCTGGAGCCTGTGAGTTCAAAGCAAATCATGACTTTACACCATGATAAACATCATGCAACCTACGTCACAAACCTCAACGCCGCTTTGAAGGATCATGCAGCTGCAACTCAGACAAACGATGTCTCGGCCTTGATCTCTCTTCAGCAGAAGATCCGCTTCAACGGTGGCGGTCACATCAACCACTCTCTCTTTTGGAAAAACCTCACTCCCCCCGGCACTCCGGCTAACAATATTGTGACCGCGGCACCCGTTCTGCGAGAGGCTATTCTTTCCCGCTGGGGCTCGGAGAAGGCCTTCACCGATGCCTTTGAGGCTGCCTTGCTCGGAATCCAGGGAAGTGGGTGGGGTTGGCTGATTGCGAGGGGTCAGCTTTTGGAGATTGTCACGACCAAGGATCAGGACCCGGTGGCTGGTGGTGATGTTCCTCTGGTCGGAGTTGACATGTGGGAGCACGCTTTTTACCTTCAATATTTGAATAACAAGGCAGGCTACTTGAAGGCTATTTGGGAGATCATTAACTGGCAGGAGGCGGAGAACCGTTACACTGCTCGGACCAAGCTGTGAATAGGCGGAGTTCGGGGATGATGATTTTTTGATTGTTTCTCAAATGAGATCTTTAGTCAAGGCCAGCCATGAATGCAATTGAAAATATTATTGGAAATTCAACGCTATGAATATTTGTAAACTCCATACGCCATACATATACATTGATCCGCGACAATTTAATTGTACCCAATAATCCCAAGGGCTAGACAGCCACATTCATCCATCATCGAAAGCTGTCGTCCTATCACTCCTTTCTCTGACACACCCAGCTCCAGGGTCTCGGGCAGCTCGAACTCGAAATTTGGCTGAAACCGATGTGGAAGTTTTGAAAAGTCCATGGCAAACCGATGCAGAGGGACGGCTTCACGGTTGGAGAGGTCCCCGTATTTTTCCACTCGCATGTAGACTTCACGGCTGCTCCGCAAGGCATGATATGTTTGTGCATCGTCAATTTGAAAGATTGCCTTGGTATGGCGGTTGTGTTCATCGGAGTTGCGGAAGAAAAGCGAATATGAGGACATGGAAAGCGTGGAGGAAGAGGATGAGGCAATGGAATCTGGTGAAGACGATCGTGAGGATTCCAGGCGATCTGAGGACATGACCGCAATGGTTCCGCCAAAGGTAGGTCGGTTGCTTTCGCCGTTGCACATGGTAGCAGTTGTATGGATGATGGATTAAAAAAGAAAAACCGAAGAGTTCTGTACAAGATATATGGAAGCAAGTTGCGCAAGGGAAAAAAAAGTTCAATTCTTTGAGTAACAGTTTAACGAGAGAAAGCAGTACTTTTATAACCAACACACCCACAAGGTTCCATGAGAGGGAATGAGCGCATTTGAGCTGTGGGTCAAGTGGATCGAGGCCCAAGGATCAACGTCCGCTGCTCCGCAAATTTGGTTCGCTTGTACCATCCGTTTTCCGTCAAATGAAAATCAGACAAACCACAAAATGAAGGAAGAAAAAAAAAAACCAATCCGCAACAATCATGCATCCACCATCAGCTGCTTCGACTTGAAAGTACCGGTGTACCCGATGTGCTGGGCGGTGTTTTGCGTCGAGTTTTGAGCTGCAGTCTGAGTTGTGTGGGGTGTCAGGGTGGACTGGCATGTCGGAGCTGATGGAGTTTGTTGAATGGCAGCTGGGTTTCGGTGTGCGTCGATCCAACGATGAAGGAGAGCGACTTGGGTTTCACCCGGTCCAAGGATTTGCGCCCAGCCAGGGAAGGTGGCCATCGCAGTGCCTTTACTAAAATAGAATGTCAGTCGATGAAAAGAAGAAAGATGATTCAGTGGAACTTACTTGAATCGGATGTTGACATGAATGCCAAACAGTTTTTCAATCAGAATGAGGAATGTGACCGACAAAAAGATGCCGATGGTCACTTGCCAGGCGGGAAGGTTGATTGGGGGACTCGACGACATGTTGAAACGGCGGTGAGCGAAGAATAGAACTTGATAATGTGATGTTCTTTGGATGTTGTACAGAATGGAGGAAATGATGAGTTCGTAGGTTTCACGGTAAGGATAGGTGGAAGTTCAGGTGAGGAGTTGTAGATGGAAGAAAACGTTGGGTGTTTCGAAGTTGTTCTGTTTGGGGTGTTTTGAAGCCAGTAACAGAAACAGCGAACATGAGGAAGGAGCGATTGTCAAAATATACATACTAGTACTAGTAGTATGTATACCATTACACACTGAGCCCTTAATAAACCAAATGTTCATTTGGATCTCTCTACTTCTGTGAGTTCTGTTCAACCTGTACGCTTGTATACTTCTAGTGTCCATTCTGATTGGTTCTCACCCCACACCTACGGGGCCCCGCTAGGAGCCGGGCCACAATGCAGCAGCACATCCATCACGATCTTTTTGACAACTTCGACCACAATGACCGAATCTGCTTCTGCTGCCACGGTCTGGCATCAAACAAAAATACCGACCAAGAAATCATCTGCTACAAAATACTACGATCTGGGTGCCTTCCACCGGCCCATTACAACCACCAGCCAAGATGCCCAGGCGTGGTTCAACCGTGGCTTCATCTGGGCCTTTGCCTTCAACCACCAGGAGTCAGCTCATTGTTTTGAACAATCCATATTAGCAGATCCGACTTGTGCGATGGGATACTGGGGCTTGGCGTTCTCGCTAGGTCCAAATTACAATAAACCATGGCAGCTCTTTGATGGAGAGGATCTTTCAACCACCACAACACGGGCGCATTCCGCGGTTATTGAGGCGGCAAAGCACGCCGTATCTCCTGTGGAGAAAGCGCTGATCAAGGCTTTACAGCAGCGATACCCTCAAACAGAACCCGTTGAAGACTTTACAGAATGGAACAGCCAATATGCCAAGGCCATGGCAGCTGTTTACCAGATTTTTCCGGACGACTTGGATGTCATTGCCCTATATTGCGATGCATTAATGAATCTAACCCCATGGGGCTTATGGGATTTGAAAACTGGCGAGCCTACACCTGGTGCCCGGACACTTGAAGTGAAGCAAGCTCTAGATTGTGCATTGGCACGCGAGGATGCTCTGCAACATCCTGGTCTCTTGCATTTATATATTCACCTGATGGAGATGTCCTCAACACCAGAGTGTGCGCTCCCGGTAGCAGATAACCTGCGAGGCCTCGTTCCCGATGCTGGTCACTTGGAACATATGCCGACTCACTTGGACATTCTCTGCGGTGACTATCGACGAGCGATCGCATCAAATACATCTGCGATTCGGGCGGATGAGAAGTTCTTGGCTAACCAGAGTCTGGGTCATTTTTACCATCTTTATCGTGCGCATGACTACCATTTTCGCATGTATGCGGCCATGCTGGGCGGCCAGTCTAAGATCGCTCTAACCACTGCCACTGAATTAGCCGATTCTCTGACTGAGGATCTCCTGCAGGTACGATCACCCCCTCTTGCTGATTGGCTTGAAGGATTCGTGGCCATGCGAGTACATCCTCTGGTTCGATTCGGTCGTTGGGATGATATCATTGCCTTGGCGCTTCCCGTGAATCAAGCACTTTACTGCGTGACCACCGCCATGACACACTACGCAAAAGGAGTAGCTCTTGCAGCTACGAACCGGATTGACGAGGCGAGAAAGGAGCAGGAGCGCTTTCTATCTGCCGTCAAGCTGGTCCCTGCTTCTCGGACTATATTTAACAATACCGGTGTGGATATTCTTGGTGTTGCTGCTCCCATGCTGGAGGGAGAGATTTTATATCGCTGTGGGGAATACGATGCTGCATTTGCTAGTCTCCGGACTGCTATTGAAAGGGATGACAATCTTCCTTATGACGAGCCCTGGGGCTGGATGCAGCCAACTAGACATGCTCTGGGAGCTTTACTTCTCGAACAAGGTCGAGTCGAAGAAGCGGCTAATATTTATGCCGCCGATCTTGGAATTGATCAGTCGCTGCCTCGTGCATTGAGACATCCGAATAATGTCTGGGCTCTTCACGGGTATCACGAGTGTTTGAATAAGCTGGATAGATTGGCAGAGGCACGCATTTTGGAGCCACAGCTACGGCTTGCTTTGGCAATGGCTGATGTGCCTATTCGAGCTTCATGCTTTTGTCGATTGCATGTGAGTAGCAATAGTCGCCGCATTAGAAACATTGAAAGAATAACATAGAGTCATACTGGGGGTTTTCGCGACCGATCCGACGCCGTCTTGACGCGAGCACTCTCATTTTTCATGTTCCACATATTCCCAAGTGAATAGGTCGTTCGAAGGTTTCTTCGGTAAACTCATGTTGCCACCACTTACCTTGCAAGCCCTTTACTTCGTTGTCGGCTGTATTAATTTTCGCGACCAAGGTTGATCTATCATTACGGCAATCTGTTATAACAACCAAATAGTTGAATATTTTCTCTTGTGTAAGAAGTGAGACAACATAGTGGATATACTAATTGAGACTCATACTTAATGCCTATTTACTAGGAACAATAACAGGAATTAGGTACGGTTCACACGCATGGGGTGGGCCTCGGTGTTAAACACGAAAGCATTGTTATCACCCTTCTTAGTCTGCCACTCGGCATCTAATTGAAAGTCAGCATAAAAGCCCTTTTCCCCCTTGGAAAACGAGTAAACTTACCCTCTGCGTGAGTCAGGTACGAGTACTTCAGGACTTCGGCAAACAGGAAGCTTTCCTGGTTGTTGTCCTTGGAACCACCATTCGGAGCGTTCACATTGGTGACGGCCGCAAAACCCGAGTCAGTGCGGCAAGTAGCATTGATTCCCACAAATGCATTCCACACCCAATCGCGATACTAAATTCAGGTCAGAATGGTGGTCAGGTGTCGATTGGGCAGAAAAAATACTTACTATACTGTTCCCAGTCACACGGTACGCATAGTAGAAACTTTCAATCACCTCCGGTCGCAGGACGTAGTAACCACTGTTGATGTAGAAACCCGCCTTTTCGTAAAATGCCTTCTGGTCACTTGGTACCCGTTTAGGGTCCCAGCCCCATGAATCCGGACCAATGTGGGTTAAAGTAGAATTGTAAGTAGCCTCGCATCCATGAACCAGCTCAAGACCAAAGTCAATAAAGTCCTGACGGCCCAGTACGCTTCCACCCAAAAGGAAGCTTCCGCCGTCGAAACAACTCAAATGTTGTGAGTTGAGATCATAGTTGCCGTTGTTGTACGAAGACAGGAACGTCAATTCCGGGCGGGCTTCCGGGTGTGACGCCAAGTGCTTAATGGTCGACTCGGCGGCCAGGACCCAGCGGTCCTTGTACGTCTCGAACCGCTTAGGGTCGTACACGTACATTTTAATCAGGTACTCGTAGAACGAATCGTCACCTCCATTCCAGGTAACTGAGCCATCGGTGAATTGACCATTGGCGATGCTGATGTGACTGCCCACAAGGCCGGGGAATGGTTCTGTGCTGGCTGGCTGAGGGTTCAACAGGTAGGACTCGGCCTTCTGGCTGAGTTTGGCATATTCGTCGTCACCTGTCAGGTCGGACAGACGAGTCCATTCCAGCACAAGGGTACCGGTCACCGCAAGGCCATTGGTCGTGGCTCCGTCATTCCCCTGAGAAGTGATGTTGATACCGTTGTAGGGGACACCGGAGGGGGTATCAAAAGCGAATTTAAGAATATCGGCCAGATTCTTCGACTGTGTGAGTAAAGCATCAACGTGACTTGGATCGGTGGCCATATTTGCAGCTGGACCGGTCAACAAATCATAACCGGATAGCATGCCAGCTAGGTATCGAATGGTTGTTTCAAATAAGCTGACCTGGTCCGAGGTCTTGCTGTAATCAATTCCGGCGATATGTTCCAAGATCGTGGTGACTGCATCCTGGTTACCCATGACAATGGCAGTTGAAAGGGCATCGACTGCGGAGGCACCCCATCCGTTCCTAAACAAGAAAATTACGGTTCATTTTCGGTGATTTCTAATTTGAACAAAACCCCTGATGGCATAATGCTTACCTGGAGTCCCCGTACCCATTACTCACCGGATGCAACTCATCGTGTGGGAAGGCATATTTTTTGTATCCGTCCCATGCATGTTGAAAGGCCTCCTTGACAGCATCGGCCTTGTCCTGGTTTGAGGAGGCAGAGGAAACGCCCAAGACAGCCTCGGCATCTTGATATGGCTGTGGATAAGCAGTGGTGGACCCCACTAAGCCTAGAGCCACTAAAGATAATGACGATATGGGGCGCATGGTTGTTGACGCCCGTTTGTTTACCCAAAAGAGAGTGTATAGTAGGTTATATATGGTGAGTGAAAGGGGGGTTTTTTCGGTTTAAGAATAAAAGACAAGTGCAAGTTTCGCCAACGAGGGACCTCCAGCGATGGGATAAAGGCGAGTTAAAGTAATGTGGATTCGTTGAGGTATGAGGAGTGGGGAAAGTGTGATAATTGATTTTCGGGGAAGTCACACGCCTACTAGTACTCTTTTTCCCCTTTTCCCCTTTTCCTTTTCGATTATTTTATTTGACTTTGGTTCCTTAACAAAATCCCCTGATATCATACTTATACCGTTCCTGGATTCCTGGATCTTTGGAAAGGTTCCACTTGTGATGGGATTTCAGCAAGGGCTCCAATCTGTGCCCCTTTGTGGTCTCGGAGGAATGCTGTGCATCCGAGACTAGGACGATCACGATCACAATTCCGATGCATTTACAAATTCCAATCCTCGTCTATTTTGCCATGGTGGAACTTGTAAACTTTGCCTTTGCCCATTTCCATGTTTTTCACAGCGCGGGGAGATCTCGCAAACCAAAGAAACCTGGCAAAATGATCCAAAAGTCCCCGCATCTTTGCATATCTGATTCTTGGCATATGGCAAGACCCGAGTGCAACATGACATTCTACTCGGCGCATTTAGCTTACAGTATTCGGTCTAATGTAGACTGGAAACCTCTAGGACGGAACAATATGTCCTTTAAAATTCACATTTGCTCAAGATTTCCCTAATTCACATACGAATTCTCGTCCTTAGGCGGGTTTCCGATCGTTAACCCCGCTGCATGGCTACATCAGGAAAGATATGCATTGGCACATATGCATTTGTCAGCTTCGTCCATGGAGGTCAACTTGAAAAGGCTCGGATTTCCTAGCTTCAAGTAGGATTATGTTATAATTTCCCAGTCTGAATCCAAAGATCATGGAGTCCAAATCAAACACTCTGTTTGTTCGTGGTGGAAACCACTCCTTGGAACAGATTCCCCGTCCTACGCCTCAGCCTGGCCAAGTCCAAATCAAGGTATCGCACGTGGCTCAGAATCCTACTGATGGTATATTTCCTTCTGCCCAAATTAGTTGAGACTTTCCTTATAAATTATAAACCTTCAGTTCAAAGCTTCGATCGGAATGCCTTTGGAGATGAGGCTGTTCTGGGGTGTGATTTTGTTGGAAAAGTCACAGAGTTAGGTAGCGGAGTGACTCGACTCGCCAAAGGTGATAGGATTGCCGGTCTAATCTGGGGAGGTGAGTCCTTCCAATAACGCAGGTTGAGTGACGCAGCTCACATAGAATTAATTGCAGGCGAAATTTCTGGATTGGGTGGCTACAGTGAATATACCGTCGCCGACCAGAATATCAGCTTTCGCGTGCCCTCCAATACCCCAAGTGATCAAGCTAGCACTGTTCCACTAGCTGCTACAACTGCATGGTTGGCATTATTTTCCAAGGGTTGCCTAAACATCGATCGCTCTGAACAGACCAGTGTGCTAGTGTGGGGTGGTAGCTGTAGGTTTCTATCTCCCTTCGCATTATCTGACTACTGACCATCCACAGCAAGCGTGGGTCTATATACCATTCAGTTGGCATCTATCTGTGGCCTCGACGTTATTACAACCTGCAGCCCTCGAAACGCCGATCTCGTCCGGTCATGCGGAGCCAAACATGTCTTTGACTATCGTGACTCCGAGGTTATCAAAAAGATTATCAGTGTCGCTCCAGATCTGCAGTATATCTTTGATACTATCGGAGATGAGACATCCTCAGCTCTTGCCTCCCAAGTATTTGGTCAGCGTAATGGCAATCTATGCACTGTTCGCCCCGGCAAAGCAAATACTGAAAAGGTCACCCCGAATACTCATGTCACGGATGTTCTAGTGTGGACGGCATTTCTGAAAGATCACCGTTATGCTCATTTCCATTGGCCGGTTAGTTGGATTTTTACCTATTCGTTGCAGATTCGATTCTTGGACGGGGCCGGCTAAACGTTTCTAGGCGTCAAAAGAAGACCATACTCTTGCCAGTGAACTATTTGACAAATTGCCTTTATGGCTGGAGCAAGGCGCAGTCAAGCCCAATCAAACAAAGGTGCTTAATGGCTTGGAATCTGTTTCTCAAGGTTTCCAAGAGTATCGTGATGGTATTATCTCCGCCTATAAGATTGTCTATGAAATATAAGCAGTCACAAGGACCAATGGGAAAGCCACGAATCACCCCTGTAGGCTGCAGGCATGGTTGATTGCTTTCAGACTCGGGAGGATGCATAATTCCAACAAACAAGGAAAAGTAAATTAGATCAATCGACTTCGTTGAGAGGAAGAAAAGGAAAAAAAAAAAAGAAGAGAGAAAAAAAAACTAATATCTGACAATTACATACTGCAATTGCCAATTATCGGAGTGCGGGCAGCGGAGGCGGTGGATGCCCGCGGGGGAGGGAAATTTGTTTTAACCAGTCAAAACTAGTACAGAGAGAGTCACACGAAAAGAGTCATACCTTCAAGTTCCCAACTTCTCCATAGGGGATTTCACTTTGGAAATTCCCTTTTTTTCTCCTTTTCTCCCCCTTGATCTCTCTCTCTCTCTCTCTTACATCTCACACATCCTCCATAATGGCTACGCCATTCCTTATCTCCTACCCCTCTACCCCCACCTCGGGACTTTCACTCAAGCAGATCGCCTACTTCGGGCGGGTGCTGGTGAAGGTCTCAGGTCTGGCCGAAGCAGAGAAGTTCTTGCGTGAAAACTTCCGTCACCTCGACATCTACGTGGACGCCACTGCCATCTCCTCCGCCGGTGATCTTGTCGATATTCTTAACGCCGGTGCCGCCAAGATCTTCATCACCCTCGACCAATTGACCGCACTCTCCCAGGAACAATCTGTTCCATCATCACGACTGGTGGTCTATGCCCTCTCCAACGATCAGTTAGACACTTTCCAACAGTGGATCTCTGCCAATGCCTCCGAGCGTAACGATGCCAGCGTCTGTACCGAGTCTGCCGCCGCCACCACCGCCGCCACCAAATTGAACATCAGCTCCGATTCCCCCCGTCTTTACATTTCTTACAAGGATCAAGAGAAGTTCACTGAGGAGTCGGTTACACAGGTCACTCAGCAGGGTGCCATTGCCATTATTCCCTCCCAGGCGTTGACCGTCGAGCGGGATGCGGCGGGTCAGCTTTCTGCCGCTAAGCTTCTGGCTTCGCGCGCAGTCACAGACCAGTCAAATGGTTTGTATGCTACATCCGTTACTGATGAGAGAGGTGCTTGCCTTGGATTTGTCTGGAGTAGTGATGAGAGTATCGCGGAGGCTCTGCGCACCGGTACCGGTGTCTACCAGAGTCGCAAGCGTGGGTTGTGGTACAAGGGCCAATCGAGTGGCGACGTGCAAGAATTGATTCGCATGGGCTACGACTGCGATGCTGACTGCTTAGTCTTTGTTGTGAAGCAGATTGGACGAGGTAAGAACCCAGCGCCTTGGTGTGCCAAAAAAAAGATATCGATTGCTAAATTTATGGTGACTCATTTTTTCCCAGGCTTCTGCCACCTCGGTACTGAGACTTGCTTTGGCGCTTCCACTGGTCTGTCTCGCCTTCAGAAGACCCTTTTGGAGCGCAAGGCCGATGCCCCTGTTGGCTCCTACACCGCTCGTCTGTTCAATGAGCCCAAGCTCGCCGAAGCTAAGATCATGGAGGAAGCGGAGGAATTGTGCCGCGCTGAAACCAAGGAGGAGATTGCCTTTGAGGCTGCCGATCTGCTGTACTTTGCCTTGACCAAGTGTACTGCCGCCGGTGTGACCCTTGAAGATATTGAGCGCAACTTGGATCTCAAGAGCTTAAAGGTCAAGCGGAGAAAAGGTGATGCCAAGGGACCTTGGGCTGAGAAGGCTGGTTTGGTTGCTCCCCAGGCCAAGGCTGCTCCTGCTCCTGCCCCTGCTCCTGTTGCTGCAGCTCCCCCCGCTGAGGACCGCTCTCGCATCGAAATGAAGCGTGTCATCACTGCCGAGGTCTCCGCTGCCGAGGTAAAGGAGTTCCTCAACCGTCCTTCCCAGAAGTCCAATGACGCCATTGTTGGCCTAGTAAAGCCCATCGTGCAGGATGTTCGTGAGAACGGTGACGCTGGTGTGCTCAAGTACACTCACAAGTTCGAGAAGGCCACCTCTTTGACATCTCCTGTCATTCGCGCCCCATTCGCACCTGAGCTGATGAAGCTCACTCCCGATGTCCAAGAGGCCCTTGACATTTCCATTGGCAACATTGAACGTTTCCACTCTGCACAAAAGGGCAGCAATGATGCCCTCACCATGGAGACCATGCCCGGTGTTGTCTGCTCTCGTTTCTCTCGCCCTATTGAGCGCGTTGGTCTTTACATTCCCGGTGGTACCGCTGTTCTTCCCTCGACCGCTATGATGCTGGGTGTTCCCGCTATGGTTGCTGGTTGCCAAAAAATCGTCTTGGCCTCACCTCCCCGTGCCGATGGTAGCATCTCCCCGGAGATTGTCTACGTTGCTCACAAGGTTGGTGCTGAGAGCATTGTCTTGGCTGGTGGTGCTCAGGCTGTGGCCGCCATGGCCTACGGCACTGAGAGCATCACCAAGGTTGACAAGATTCTGGGCCCCGGTAACCAATTCGTGACCGCTGCTAAGATGCTTGTGTCCAATGATACTTCTGCCGGTGTCAGCATTGATATGCCCGCTGGTCCCAGTGAGGTCCTTGTCATTGCTGACAAGACTGCCAACCCAGCCTTTGTGGCATCTGACTTGCTTAGCCAGGCTGAGCATGGTGTCGACTCCCAGGTCATTCTCATTGCGGTTGACTTGAACGAGAAGGAGTTGCTTGCTATTGAGAACGAAGTCGATGCCCAGGCTCGTGCTCTTCCCCGTATGGACATTGTCCGTGGCTCCTTGGAGCACTCCGTTACCTTCGTGGTCAAGGATATCGACGAGGCCATGGCCTTGAGCAACGATTACGCCCCTGAGCACTTGATCCTGCAGGTTGATGGTGCCGAGGAACTTGTTGAGCAGGTCTCAAATGCCGGTAGTGTCTTCATTGGGCCTTGGACTCCCGAAAGTGTCGGTGACTACTCCGCCGGTGTCAACCACTCTCTTCGTAAGTTTAATGTTTCTCCCTGTTGCAAGACCCCCAGTTAATACTAACACTATCGATCTATAGCTACCTACGGCTATGCCAAGCAATACTCCGGTGTCAACCTCGGATCCTTCCTTAAGCACATCACCAGCTCCAACCTGACTGCTGAGGGTCTTCTATCGCTGGCCAAGACTGTCGAAACTCTCGCGGCTGTTGAGGGATTAGATGCCCACAAGCGTGCTGTCAGCATTCGCGTTGCGCAGATGATGAAGAAGAAGAGCTCATAGTGGTTCAGTTGTAATTTTCCTTTGCCTACCAAAAGATAGTTCACTTTTTTACCAGTTTCATGAGGAATGCGCGATGATTTCAAAATAGCGAAACCCAAAAAGGCCCCTGTTAGTTGTGGAGGGATTTTTTTTTCCAAATTAATGATTATGAAAGCCTTTCAAATTTTATGAGTCCTCTCCCATACTCTAATTCGCAAATTTCAAACCTCACCATTCACATTGTCATTCATATTGTAGAGACGGTGAGAGGACGATTCAGCGAGACTAGTAGAGACTAGCGGCGGGACGAGCAATGATGTCAGGATCCACATTAGTTCATTGATGAAGAGGGGCAATTATGAGAATGTACTCCGTAAAGATTGTAGAAACCATCATAACACCTTTTATATTGATTATTGCTAGCAAAAACTAGCACGGTATCATATGTAGGGCATAAACCCAATGCAAAAATCAATTGTGCCTATGTTTGGGCACCAAGCGCAAAAGGGGAAGGAAAAAAAAGAGAGAGCCCCGACATCGGAGGCCATGAACCCACACGCCCACATGAGAACAAAAAAAGAAAAACATAAGTTAATTTCACAGTTGAGCGACGTCATTCAGGATCTGCACTTCCTGTCCGGGCTTGAATGCGGGTAGACCCAAGTATGGGCAACCTGCGCAACGGAATGCATCACCAAGAGCACAGCTTCCGCAGGATCCAGTCTGCTTGCCCTCCACAGTAAAGTCGAGCTCAGCCAGATCATCTGTATTCAACTTCATGACATTCAAACTCTTATCGGCATTCTCGCGACGCTCCTTATCCTCGGCCTCGAGTCGGTCGGCCAAACCGCAAGTACAATCCTTGCAGGCCTTCCTCCTCCGACCGGTCTTAGGCTGGCACTCTGGGGCTGAAGAAGATAAGATGTTAGTATATAGTTGGGAGAGAGAAATTGGATGAGATATGGAGAGAAGCGCTGAACATACGCGGCATAATGGGTCTCGTTAAATCCTCTTCATTGAGAAGAGAGTCCTCATTAATCAACTCATCATTATCGTTCCCGTCATTATTGGTTCCATCCATGCCATCGAATCCAAATCCATTTCCAAACTGTAATCCAATAGGTGGAGCTTGAACGGGAGCTGCAGCTGCAGGTGTAGCCTTCTTCTTTCTGAGACCAAATTTCAATGGCACAGCGGATGCTTGTTCATAATTAGGCTTCTCGAAGCCAGTCGCATTCTGCACGAGACCGGCCAGAACCGCCTCCATTGCCTCGGAGGCATCAAGAGCTTTATCTTCTGTCTGGAGCTTTCCGCCAGACTTCATAGACGGCACAAGTGCGGTGTATACATCACGGGTAAGTAGCTGGAGAGACTCGGCGCGGCGTGAGCCATCGGAATCGGTAAGAATAAGGACGAGATCGTATGTGTTTGATGGTAGTGTGACGACACCAGCGGAAAGGCGATCGAGCATTTGTAGATCTGTGGTTGTGCGGGGGTGGGAGGAGAAAACGGCTCGTAATTTATCCTCTTGAGTGGCGATGGAGGGGGGAGCAAGGAGGAGGGTTCGAGGTGCGTCGACCGACTTTGACGATGATGCAGGAGTCATAAAGACATCTGAGTCGTTCGTATCAATGGATACGAATGAAGGAGCCATTGTGAGATATTTCAGCGTTGTGGGGAGTGGCGGGGGAGGGGGGAATCGTAGTGAAGGAGAAGGGAAATTATATGAAGAAAAAGTACAACCCATCTGAGTGAGGGGTGGCGATAACGATTAGTCAGCCTTTCATATCTCCCGAGGGACTTCTCTTGTTATCCAATCAGCGATTGAGGATTACTTGAATGTGGATCAAATTAGACTAAAAATTAGAACGAATCGAGGGATATGCTGCCCAAAATGGGTAAGCAAGCACGCAGGATACAGTGGCTTCTCATAAGTTTCTATCCCTCCATTTTCCACGTCTTTATTTCTGCCGCACCAAGACCTAGTATTCTGCGGCCTGCCGTTGCAAAATCCAATTGTTCCATTCTACCTATCATAGCGAGCAGGCGGTAGCTACTCGTGTACAGTAGCTACTAGAGTACATACTACTAGTAGGCGGTGATAAAATGGTGGTGGAAACCGAGAGATGGAAACTTATGAGAAGCCACTGTATGACAAATGCGAAATAGAAAGCAACACTTGAACAGCGATTATCAATTCTGCGATCATGAATGGTTCATAGAACGTACTGCCACAGAAAAAATAAACCCCAGCAGAGCATATATGGACTGCAAATGATTGGAAGAATGACCCAGCTTGGCTGTTTAATCTCTTTATACATGAAAATAGATACATACGCCTGAAACTCCCCTTCTATGCTGGTATCGATACAGATAGAGCAAAAATAGTAAACCCATGAAACAACAACCCAAATTTTGAGGACAGTGGCCGCGGGTCATCAACTCATAAATGAAAATGCCAAATTGACAGGGAAAAAAAGTCAACTAGCGCTTGCGCTCTCGGATCTTCCACTTGATTCCGTTCTTGTTGGTTCCACCGACGGAGTTGCTCATCTTGCCCCGCTGCCATTCAACCTCCCGCTCAGCTTCTTGGATTCCTTGGTACTGCTTCTGCAGCGCTAGGATTCTGGTCTCTCGACCCTCGACGGCACGCTTGCGAAGTTTGCGGGCCCGGCGAGTCTCAAGGAGTGCTTTTCGCTTCGCAGCAATCTCCTTGGGGTTAAGTTTGGTCTGGCCAGGCGTTTCGTCGTCGCTTTCCTCCGGAGTCTCGACCTTTTCATTTCCCTCCTTCAGAATTCTTTGTTGATCCCGATCATCAGCGAAGACAACCTTGCGTGACTTTTGCTTGACGGGTTCATCAAGAACGAGGTCATCCATGTCATCAAATCCGTCAAATTCATCATCATCGTCGTCTTCATCCTCTGACTCTTTCCTTTTCTTCTCTCTGGTCTTGATGCCCAAAGCCTCGTTCATGCCCTTCTGTAGCTGCATTTCACACTGCAAAGTCTCGATCTGTCGACGTAACCGTTCTCCAGCGGTTCGGAGATATCCCTGATCCTGAGTCTTGAGCAACTTGATTGCCTCGTGGCTCATTCCTGCAGCGGAGGCTCGCCCCACGCCACCTCTGCCGTGTTTGCCTTGTGTCTGGTTTTTATCACCCATCATACCAAAGTGGAATTCATCGGGGTTGCGGTCGCGCGCCTTCTCTTCGAGACGCTTGAGCTTTGCCTGCTTGGCATTGTAGTCTTTGGCACGGAGCGAGTAATCCTGTTCCGCCTAGTTAGCATTAAATCATAAGAATTAATTCCAGTAATAACCAGCCTTGTGCTTTTCAAGAATACCCCACTTCTCGCGGCCCTGAAGCTGGGCACGCTCCTTGTGGTTTCGCCGCTGAACGGCATTGCGCATGGAGGACATGCTGGGCGGATGTGAGGGGTGGATGAGATAGAGTCAACCTCAAACAAGTTCGCGTTGAAAAGGGGAGTAAAATGTAAAGTTGGAAAGTCCAAGCAAAAAGTCAAAAAACCAAATAGCTGACAAGTCAAGCTAGTAATGGTCGCAAAGATGCGGATTCAAAGTTGTACGGAAGTTTTTTTTTTCTGCCCTCTCCGCCCGACTCGGCTTCTCACGCTCCGCATCAACACACCCTGCACCTCATCTTGATCAGATATCTTTGCCTCTCTTGAATTCTCTATTGTCTCCTTTGACACGGTCCATTCTATTACTTTTGGGAATCATAATCTAGTTGCCCAGCAGCTAATTATCAACCCATTGAGTCCGTTACTCAATATTTCCATCCACTCCGACCACGCAACATCTCTACGCTGATCGACATCCAATTATCCTCAATCTCCGTGATTGAGCTACTCCATCCCAATGGCTACACCATCCACTTCCGACACACCAGCGGCAGCTACCGCACCCCGCAAATATAACCTCCGCAACCCTCTTCCCCTCTCTGCCTCTCAAGAACAAGAAGTCAAGTCATTCTACTACAAGCGCGTGCGTAGCCACTGTGCCCCCGAGATTAAGGGTATGTAACCTTCCCCTCCGCCCCCTCGACTTTATGATCAAACATATTTCCTGGGTCCTCTGCGAAAGTTTGATCATATATCACCAAGCTCGTCTCCGAGAGAACCGCATATAATTCAACTCAAGACAGAACTAACATCAACCAATAGCCTTCGCTGAATGCGCAGTCAACCGAACTGTCACTGCAACATGGGTTTGCCGCACACAGCGCCTGGCTATGAATTCGTGTATGGTTGCTCATGCGAATCCAGAAGAAGAAGATCGCGCACGTGAGGATTGGTTCGCAACACATGAAGAGCGACGTCGTCAAAAGGAAGAAGAACTTGTGCGTGTGGAGAAACGACGTGCAGAGGTAATTCGCATGATGCGTGAAGATGAGGCTCGAAACCGAGAGAAAGCTCAAGGAAGGTGATTGGCTGGATTGCCATTTCATCATTTACTGACACGAACAAGCGTATGTTATATCCTTTGAGATTCTCTCGGGCTCGTTTCATTTCTTCTTCTTTCCATCACCACCACATTTTCGTGGTGAGTTGTATATTGTTTGTACATTGGTTTTGGCGTTTGGGGGGCATTGGATTGATCTACCAAGCTTGTCCTGGATGAGCGCGTTCTTTTGAGCAGGTTTTGCGAACGAATCGTTGATCTTCCCCATCATCTTGATTTGATGGTTCGAATGCATCATTCCAAGGTTCGATTGAAGATTTTCCTTTGGCCATGGGTCGATAGGTTTCATCCTGTCGATTACTTTTTTCCTCCCTGATGCCGAATACCGAAAACATCCGACCTAGGATGGTGGAGTTTGTATGTCTTCTCTCCTCCTTGTGGCGCAATGGGATTCTAATTAGGCGTTAAAACTTTTGCTGGGCATCTGTTCTTCTTCGTTTTTTTTTTTTTTTTGCATGGTCATCCCGAATATGGGGTGACCTGGATGGCATTTGATTTCATGTACAGTATACACATGCATTTGGCGGTCTTCATTAACCGGAAATCCATCTCTTCTTTACTTTCCTTCCATCTTATGACCGCCGGTGTAGAAAAGTGATGTGTTTACTTAAGAATATTTTTTGATTTAAAACCACCGGACATTTTCCTAGTCTAAATGGTTTCACAAATAATTATGGTACGGACTCCAGACACCAGGAAACGCCATCCAACCATAGCTAAAGCAGACGAGAAGAAGAAGAAAAACAAAAAATTGTAAAACGAGACCTAAACATCATTCATCTTCTGGTCCTCGTCATCACCCGCTTCGCCCATGGTAGTGTCTTCACCGAAAATATCTTCCATCTTGCCATCATTTTCATCCTCATCCTCTCCGTCCTCCCCTTCCTCGCCAGCACCTTGCGGTGGGGCATCTGGAATTTCTTCCTCTTCCTCTTCTTCACCCTCACTATCCCACTCGTCTTTCATATTCCAGCCCATTCCTGTAAGACAGAATCGCTCAGGTGGCAATCGCATACCAGCCATCATGACGCTTTGGTTCGCCGCAGCTGCCGGTGCTCCATTAGGCCCACCGGGCGTGGCAGCATCAAATCCTCTCGAAACACCAGGGAGCGCAATACGATTCCTTTCCGACGCAACATCCATCAGGAATTCCTTCGGTAACCCAGTCTGGAATTGGTAGTGTAGTCGCGATGCAATGCTCAGTCGCAGTGCTGGGAGCGAAACACCGTTTACCTCCGCGGAGGTAGCGTTCTTGCCCGTGTTCCCAGCAGCATCACCCACTGCACCTGCATATCCTTCCGTAGCGAGATGCACAGCATCTTGGAGTACGTTTGAAGTGTAGCGGTAGGCAAAGTCCAGGAGTTGGAGGGGTACGCGATCTTGGTATGCTGTTACGCCAAGTGATGCGAGAAGCATGTGGACCAAGCGCACATCACGTGGACGGCGCGTTTTACCGCTGTCTTGTAAGGAGGTTCCGGGGATTTGTGGTGGGTTTCCTGTTGATGTGCTCGGTGCTGTCGCGGGGACAGTGGATGGTTGCGAAGTGGGTGCTGGGGCAGCTGGAGCAGAGGCGCCGTTGACTCCTGATTCGGGAGGTGGTGTAGGAGGCTGAGTCGTCAGCCCAGAGCCCTGGGCCTGACTGGGAGAAGCCATATTGGTGAAGATTGTAGTTTCAAATGAGGTCAGAGGGGAGGAGTCGTGCGCGGGTGAAGATTAAGAAGAGATAGCCCAGTCGCAAAGCTGAAGTAAGGACAGGTTCAGGCGGCCGGCTAGGTAAATGACCTATGAACAATCTATAACATCACTAGTAAAAGTAATTTTGTTCAGATAGACGCGAAGGGGGTTTAAACGAAGTGGAGGCTTAAGGTGAAAGTGAAAAGAGACGTGACGGGTCGGAACTTGGTGAAGTCGAAAAGAGCGCTGGAGCTCCGATAGAACGCTAACCGGTTTAGGAAACTTCGAACTTCATCTTCATCGATACATTTCTTGTTCTTTTTTTTTTTTTTTACTACTTCATCTATCTAATGCTTTGTGTTTTCTGTTCTATAGGATCATGTGTATTGAATACTGTTCAGCTAGATCAATTTTCCCATGCGAAAACTATGGTGCTATACATGGTTATTATAAACAGATGTTTCAAAAACGCCATGAACGCAAATGCGGGCGACAAGTTGTATATGATAATGTAAGGTCTAACACCGAGTATCTGCATGCAAAACAAAAAGGTTGAACAGGGTATCTCTTTGTCAAAACAAAAAAGAAAGAAAGAAGTTAAGAAAAAAAAATCCTCTCACCACGTTCTAGTTGAATTAAGAACTCGCAAAAAATGTAAGTCGGGGTGTGTCGAGACATGTTGAACGTCATGGTTATGAATGGATCCACAGTCATCTCTTTTGTTAGAATGAAGACTTGGGACGAATTGGTAGAGTTTTGATATCCGTAGGTTTGATCATTTCAGGCAGACCCTCATCTTCCTCGGCATCAGTTTCAAGGTCCAGAGGGTTTGGATCCCCTTCCACGGATTCCAAGATTGATCCGGCGGGGTTAGACAAGACAGAGCCTTGAGAGAGGTAGCTAGCACCAAGATCAGTGCCTTCCTCATATTCCTCGCCATCGCTTTCGTCGTCCTCATAATCTGCCTCATCTGCATCTTCATCATCATCATCATCATCGCCTGCTTCCTCATCCTCATCCTCATCTTCATCCTCACTATCAGTGGTTGAGAAATCATCCAGATTCTGGGGTGTATCTCGCCAGTAGGTGAAATCTGTGTATTCTTCACCACCCGAATGAACGAGAAGGCTAGTGGCAGGAAAGAAATGATCAAGCAACTCTTGCATGGTGACATAGCTGCTCTTGTACTTGTTGAGACTGAGCAGATCCAGGGAAACCTCGGCATTAGAGTTGATGGTGAAGATTCGCGTGGACGGAATATTGACGGTTCGATAACTCAAGGCATCGGTCAATCGATTGCCAAACCCAGCGTAGAATGGATTTTCCTTCCCAGAAAATAGATTGAGAATATCTCGAAGGCATGCCATTTTGAACACTTCTGGCTTTCGGAGATAAATTTCTCGCCTCAATGCTGCCATTGTCCGATCTGGGCTGCAGATAACAGGGCCTCGGGGAAGTCGATATCCGTCCTGGTTGACACCATAAAGGTATGCTCGTGTGTTATCAGCCTGACCAACGGATCGACTGGTCAGGTACATTATATTATAGCCATTATTCACGATTTCAGTGTACAATTTGGCGACTCCAGTATGAGTCCAGTCACGTCCAATCATATTCAAAACATGACCCAATGCATCGGACCTGAAAGGGTTTTTGGGTCAGCTTTTTTGTTTCTCGACTCTCAGCAAGTTTTCTTTTCATAGTGACTTACTTTGTAATTGTTCCATCGATATCGGAAATCACAAGTGGGGTGTTTCCGTTCCACAGATACATTGATGCAGTACATGTCGCCTTGTTCACACTGAAAGACATGATATTGGCGCCTGGCTTCAATTGAAGGGCCTTAAGTTGATCACTAGTCAACCGCAATGTCTTGGCGTAGTTGCGAGTAGTTTCAATAGCAAACGAATCATGCATTGGTGTTTGAGGGGGTGTTGGGAAGCCAGGCTGGACATCTGACTTGGTTCGATGATGGCGAACGCCAATAGGTAGCTCCGATGTAACATGATGCTCACCCTCACTGTGGTATCCTGGGTCCGAAATTGCATCATCATTCAGGACTGTGTTGGGTCGCATGGAATTGATGGCAGCCCTCCGATCGGCGGCTCCTTTTGCCTCTTCACTACTATAGATCCAGAGGTTTCCATGTTCGTCGGCTCCAATAAGTGCACCAATATCATAGCTCCCTTCCAATTCCTCTGCAAGAATCTTGCGGGCGAGAACCTCTGCTCGAAGAGCATCTTCTTCGTTGCTTTTGTAGCCGGTCATATCCAACATAAGGTCGCCTGTTTCCGTGACATGCGATTGGATGTTAGATCCAGTCAGTTTCTTCGACAATGAAATGGCGCGAGACATCGCTTCTTCTACAGATAGCGGAGGTGGACTACGAGAACGAGCTCGTTCGGCATCTTCATCCAGGGGCACGACGGAAGAGCCTGTTGGAGAAGAAGATAACTGTTCGGTTGTAGCCCGGGGGAGGCTAGTCGACAATAAACCCTCGGATACCGAATGGTCGAGAGAAGGTTTGTTTCGGTGATGGGTATTGAATGGATCATGGCTTAGATCTGAGTCGTCTGGAGACCGCGACAATGGTGTCATTGTGCCTAGATCGGTTGCAGCTCGCGACTGTCGTGATATGGGAATGCTGGGTGGGGTTTTCGCCCCCTCGGACACCACGTCATCATTTTTTTCCAGGTCCAAAAATTCTGGTTCCTGAAGCGATGACCCAAAGCCCTCTTCGGTGGGAACTTTTGGACTGGTAGCGGGTGATACCAGCGGGGAAGTTTGCAGTGATGCGGGGATCTCGTCGGTGGTTTCGAATACAAAAAAAGCTTCACCTGCTTCTCCTAACTTCATTGCATATTGTTGTTTGATTCCATTGACCTTGAATTCCACTTTCTTCTCAAATGGGCGCAAAAGCGAGAATTTTCCAAAACGAACATGAAAGGGCGAGCAGGCAAGGGTTCCTTTTTGTAACAGAAGAAGACAACATTAGATCTTCCGCATGGACAAGACACAATTTCCAACAAGACTTCTTTTTGAAGAACTCACCATCTTCTTGCTCTATGACAATCACATCAATAGCTCCGCTCAAGGTGGCGGGGTTGATCGAATTCCATGTCTTCGACACCGAACCGCTAAGGCTTCTGACGTACTGCATCTTGCCGAGTTGGGTCAAGCACCCTCGGCCAACACCTTATTATGAACAAGTGAGGAGCAGGTTTTCTAATGATTTTGTGAAAAATGAAAGGAAATGGCTGAACTAAAGTGGAGGAGGAGGGTTTTCAGATCAGTCGGAGGGGAGGATGATGAGGAGTAGTAAGAATCAAGAAATTGGAGGAATCCCGCTCATCCATGTGACACTCAGCTGACAATGCAAGGAATATCTGAAACCCGCCGCCACTGATGAGTGGGAAATCAACAACGTCTTTCCCCAAAAAATGATAGATCAGAACAGAAATAGTATTGAAAGGAAAAAGGAAATCAAAGCCAAGTCGATATTATTAGGTTCCCCCAATAAATCGATTTAACCGGTCATCCCCGGAGACCTGTTGGCTCATCAACATTCAACGCCCAACCGATTCTTAAGTAAGCGGCCAACAAGGCAAAGGAAAAGTTGCCGAGGCTGCAAACCGCGCGAATGGAATCTGGTCATTTTTCACAGGTATCTACGCTAATCCTCATCCGGACTAGTGGCCGATCGTTCTACTTCTGATCCCGCTAGCCCTAATTAGGCAGACCCTGACTAAACACTCCATGTCACGTGCAATCCTTGTCCCACTCCCTCTTTGGAGGGAAGGTCGATCAAGAATCAAGGCCTCCTCTGATTCTCCAACTTCTCTATTCCTCTTCCTCCTCCTTCTTCTCCCCCCCTCCTCCTCCGGCTCACCCCGCGTCCATGGGTAGTTGACGCTGGGATGTATGAGCCACTGTACAACGCCTTTGACGCCTACCCGACCGTCATTCCCCGAGTTAGGGTGCGAGGCGTGATGGCTCTCTTCCTAGCGGTCTCCATTTTATGGGCCCTGATTTGGTGAGTTAGAAAGTCAATTCCGTCCTTTTTGGGTGGATTTTTTTTTCTCCCTGGCAAGCCACAGTTTTGCTGATACATATACAGGCTTTTATATCGTGCATGGCAAGTATGCCAAACGCCCAATGAGCTTCTCGTGGAGAAATTGGGTCTCGATATTCCGCCGCCGCCAGAAGTCACCCTCGAAGAGATCACAGCTCGTGAGATCCGCCTAGCCTGGAAACAACCCGATTTTCACAATTCCATACATAAACATATCATTCAAGTGAATAATGTCAAAGGTGAATATTTGATTTTCCACTCTCAAACCCCCCGCCTCCGCGGAAACAAGACAAAAACTAATGTAACTCAAAGTGGGCGAGTCGAAACGCGCAGAGACCGCGGTGGAAATATTAAATCTCATTCCTGGGAGCATTTATCACATTTGTGTTCTATCCGTCAGCGCAGCAAATTTTCAGACCCCAAGTGCGATCCTCCACGTCCGAACGAAATCTCTTCCCTTGTCCCGATCCCAACAAGATGCTCCCACCGGCGGTCCAACGATTCGAGCATCAATTCCACGATCCACGGCCGGCCTACCAACTCCATCTGCCCCGGTGATGGCCCGCGAACATAGCGCCGGACAATTACCAGGGAAGCGACCATCCGCCGGGCGCAAACTTTCCCCCGCAACCACTGGATCGGCAGATTTTGCACACGGGCACGATGAATTGCATAAAGGCGTGTTTAAGAATGATCGCGATGGAAGTCTGGAACAACTCGCCGATCGATTAAAAGCGTTACAACAAGAAAATGAAAACACGGAAAAACAAGTGACTGAGGAGGAAGACGAGCATATTGTCATGCTTAGAGAGCTAGAAAAGCATCGTGACGAGTTGAAGAAACGGGTCAAGGAGAAGGATGAAGTCAGTGGAGATCTCAAAAAGCACGTCTCGAAACTAGAGAGTGTCAATCGCTCTGTGCAGGGCGAGAAATCCAAACGCATGAGACTTCTTCAGCAGAAAGAAGCCGAGCGCAAGAAACGCAAGAACGATATCGTCCGATGGCAAGAACGGATTGCCCGGATGGCTTCGGATGCTGCACAGGCCAAAGAAGACAAGACCCGATTAGAGGAAGATGGTGAGACTCGAGGCGAAGAAGTTCGCAAGAAGATTGCGAAGGAGCAGGCGGAGATGAAATTGATCGATGAAGAAATTCAAGATAAGGGAGGCCGGATCAAGAAATTAGAGGATGAACGACAAGGTCTTCAGGGTGGTGATAACGAGGATGGGAAGGAACTGGACCGAATTGATAATGAGCGGGCTCGACAATGGGAAATGAAGCTAGGCGAGCTCCACGCTCGATACGCTACGCTCGTCAATCTCCATGCACAGGCCCAACAGCAATATCAAGAAGCCCAGGAGCGGTTGAAATGGCTTACTACGCAACGTCCTGGCAGCTCTGGTCCATTTTCTTTGCCGCCTTTGGACCTGGACATGTCCAATTCAGCGACAATTCGGCCCCGTCGTCATCGCAGCTCTTTAGTGAGCAATTTCTCCTCCTCTTTGAATTACCCAGGTATCGACTCGACGTTCCCCGGGATCAACAACAACAATAACAACTCCCTCCCACCTTCTTCCAACTCTCCCACATTCCCTCCAACATCTACCTTCTTCAACATTAACAATGGTATGACTCTTCCGAGTCTCTCTGATCCACCGGAGATCATGCGCTCTGATGCAGAAGCCACGTTCAGTAATCCGCAGATGAGCCCCCGAGCCGATGCCTTGCTGCCATCAGACCTGCTTGGAGACGAGGAATCATCACCCGAATACCCACGCCCTTCTCACCACACGCGATTTTCCAATATGGATTTGTCTAACATGATGCCTTTGGATGGGTTTGGGCATGGTCCTGTCTCTCCTGTTTCTTCTGGGAGTAGGCCTGGCAGTTTATTTGCAAGCCCATTGGAGACCCGTCATCGACAGGACTCTGGTTCCCAACCAGGACAGTCATCTGCTGCTGCCGAAGAGGCGCCGAAAAGCGCTTCTCGACGACTTTCTGGGATCTTTGGATTCCACCGACCACGTGGAAAGACGCTGGCCGATGGACCACCTATGTTGGGTACTTTGAAACCTGGACAAAGTCAATCTTTCCCACGGAATGTTGATGAACTAGATCCAATCGGATCCCGACGTCGAAGACTGAGCTATACTGGTAACTGGGCAAATGCAATGTCACTTTTCCCTCGAAGCAACACCACTGGCGTCACTACGGACAGCTCGTCTGATCATGCGCCTTCGCGGAGAGCTGCCTTTTCAAATATCTTCTCCTCTAGCAAGTTTGGGTTTGGTGGTGCTGGCAGTCGTGGAGGAAATTCCGACTTGAGCACTGGATATAACCAATTCAGCCCACGTCATGACCCCATTGACCCGTCCTCTCTTCTCGGTGGTGGCAGTGGCAGTGGTGGTGGTGGTGGTAGCGGTGGTGGTGGTGGTGGCGTTCGACGCGGCTCTCTATCCCCGCGGCCGTCATCCACGTTTTCCTTCGACAATCCGAATCAGCTTCCCCACCCATCTACTGATAACCGTCATTTTGGGTGGCCGTCTACGGATCAAATGGGCCATCGCAACAGTCCTCTTGGGCTGGATTGGACGTCGCCCTCAACATGGTCACGGGCACCTTCTCGCCGACCCTCATTCCAATATGGGTCCTCTGGTCATCTTCCTTTGGGATTGACTGGTGAGCCTGATTTTGTCGAGGATACGTATGATCGACATCATCGGCCATTGCAAGCGCCAATTGGTACCCGCCCATCCTCTTCCCATCGACCTATCACACCGAAGCTCAATCCAGCTGCACCATCATTCAGAGGGATGTTTGCAAGCAGAAGATCTGATAGGGAGAGAGAGAAGGATAAAGATGAATCTGATGTACCCTTTGACCTTCATGTCGACGACGGGTCTCCTTCTGAGCCTCGTACCTCTCGATCATTCTCTCATTTCACGGGCGAATCATACGAGTCCTTGGAACGAATGCCATCTGGTACATCCGCGGACAACGCATCCAAGGAGTCATTTATTCGCAAGATCACCCGGAAGGGTAGTTCGAGCAAGTTTAGCTCTTGGAAAGACCGGTCTGGATTATTTTCGAAGAAGGGGGAGTCTTCACAAACAGATATCGATGAAGATGCAGCCAGTGAGGCTCAGCTAGCGAAGAGTATTGATAGCACAATCTCTAGCGCGCCATCTGCGGACCGATCTACTCGCAGTAGTCTTGGGTTTTTCTCTCGCAAGTCGCGAAAATCCGACAAGGCGAGTGAGACAAGCGAGCTAGCTAGTGAGGCCGGTGATGAAGAAATCCCAGAAATCCCAGAGATTCCTTCATCCTGATCTCTTGGTTAGTCTTCGTCTCTTCACTGTTGTTTTAGTTTTTTCTTAGATACTGCATTTTTACATACACCTCAACGGGCATCGGTTGAACCGAGACACATGTCAATAGCGACCGCTTCTTACACAATCTATTAGTCAATATTCTTCTCGAAATTTTCCCTCCAGATGTTCTTATTGTAACTTAAACCCCTTGGGACCACTGATAACACTTCGAGAGGATGCCACAATGTTGGCAAGGGCAACCCAATATGTGAACTTGGTTTGGTGGGGTAAGCGGCCCCCCGTCAACTGGTGGCTCTTATCGTGCGCACAAAATGACGATGAGAAATCTACTCCCCCGACACCACTGCATATTTCACCCCCAGATATGGCAAACTCCAAGTATAAGATCCAATCATTTTAAAGTATTTTTCTTCCTTATTTGCGCTAATCAACACAGATTCGAGTACGTCAAGGACTTTGAGCAGTCCGATCCATTGCTGCCCAGCACGTGGATTGTGGTTCGCATTGACGGAAGAGGCTTTCACAAGTAGGTTCCCCCAAAGTTCCTCGAGAGCTGTAAATTTTCTAAAGTTGGCCTCTGCCTGATGGCTCATTCTTTCTTTTGATCTAACCGTTGTAGGCTCTCGGATCACTATGCTTTCCAAAAACCTAATGATCGGCGTGCGCTTGATCTCATGAATGCCGCCGCTGTCGAGGTCATGAAAGATCTTCCCGATCTATGTATTGCCTATGGCGTCAGTGACGAGTTTAGGTATTTTCCACCATTCTTGCTCATGTTCATGTTCGATTCTGACCGATACGATCCCAGTTTTGTCTTCTCTCCAAGTTGTCAGCTCTTTGAGCGACGAAACGCGTAAGTAATGGCCATTTATGCCCTCTCTTCTAATCTTTAAGAACACTGCGTTGACTATAGATAAATCGATTTCGTTGTTCCAGGAAATTGGTTACAACCATCGTCTCGACCTTCACAGCATACTATATCTATCTGTGGCCCACATATTTCCCTTCTACCCCACTAGCGCCGCCATACCTCCCATCCTTTGATGGACGAGCGGTCGTTTACCCAAACTCACGTATTCTACGGGATTACATGAGTTGGAGGCAGGTTGATTGTAAGTTTCTTTCTGTTCAGCTTTGTGAATTAAGGTTGCTGATATATAACGTTTAGGTCATATCAACAACCTCTACAATACTACATTCTGGACTATGGTTCTGCAAGGTGGTATGAGCAACACCGATGCGGAACAAGAGCTCAAGGTACGATTTTGTTCTTGTCGATGAATTGACACCATTGCGAGATATTCTTTTGTTGACTTGATACCAGGGCACTGTATCTGGGGACAAAAACGAGATCCTTTTCAAGCGGTTTGGGATCAACTACAATAATGAAGGGGAGATGTACAAGAAAGGCAGTGTGCTCTACCGTCAGGTAAGATCAAGATCATGTTTGCTCCAATGGAAGGTTCAATCTCTAACAGATTTCATTCAGTATGAGCTTGTGGAGCCCAAGGCTACTCCCTCGACGGACAATGAGGCTTCAGTTCCAGAGGCTACTCAGTCAAGGTCACAGCAGGATAAATTGAAGAAACTGCGTCGCAAGGCACAGGTGGTAGTCGATCATGTTGACATCATTAAGGACGATTTCTGGGCGAGAAGGCCGTGGATTTTGTCCGGGACACCAGGCAAGTTGCCACAGAACTGATATTGATGGAAAGTCAATCGTGAAGACGCAGGGGGAGAAAGAATCTGGGTTTCTTCTATTCTTTGTGTCATCTTCGCCAAATAAAATGGGTATCTTGATCGCGAGTGAACGCGTATGTAAAGTCTATGCTATATACTATGTCCAATGCGTATTAAGATCAGGTGCTTCTGGACCTTTTTTTTTCCTTCTTTTCCTTTTTAGACTTCTTTGAGTCTGTGTCTTCATCGCTTTCCTTGGTATTTTTGCTTGTCTTGCTCTTCTGCTCCTTCTTCTCCTTGTTCTTCTTATCCTTTGTTCGGGTTGAAGATTCAGTGGCATTCAGATCCGATTCTTCTTCCATCGACACCGGTGTGGGATAGTCTTCCTCGGCAGACTTCTTCAACTTCTTCTCTTTCTTTTCCTTCCGTCTTGCCCGGCGCTCCTCCTTACTCTCCTTCTCCTTGCGCTTCTCTTCCCCGGAATCACTCGAGGCAGAGACAGTCTCAGACTCCTCCTTCAATTTCCGTCGTTTGAGCTTCTCCTCTTTCCGGGCAGCCTTCTCCTGCTTCTTGGCTGCCTTGCGATCGCCCTCATCTTCGTCATCGCGCTTGCGCTTGGACTTGGAGGACTTTGACTTGGAGGATTTGTCGTCATGAAGTGTGCCAGCGAGACCTTCTCCGCGAACGAAAAAGCGGTATAGTTCACTTGTGAGCGCGTTCGAAGTTGAGGCAGATGTCTCGGTTTTCTCTTCGCCTACGCTCTTCAGCGCATCTTCGAATCCACGCAGCCACCATTGGTTCGTCGCAGAGTCCTTGGTCACTTTCTTTCCAACACCGTGGTTGTTCTGCTTTCGCGCGACGAGAATAGGGCGTGTAAGGCCCAGACCACCGTGTGGACCTGGGCGAGCGTTCTTGTTCAGTGGGTTGCCGGGACCGGACCAGCCGTGGCGCTTGAGGTAGGCCTCAGCGTCCATTATGAAGCGAGGAGTTCTTTCGAGGTGGATATGGTGGATATGGTGGGCTCGGGATAAGACGGTCTCAGAGGCCGAAAGTATAGAGACAGATCTATTCAGAAGACGTAGATGCTTTCCTTCCCTTGTGATAGACTGTCAGGGAAAAATTCTTCGAGGGTATTTGGATCCCTTGGTAAGAAGGAAAAAGTCGGTGGATAAGACCGATAAAAAAATTGGTTCCTGGGCGATAAGGCCTCAGAAGATAAGGAGTCACATGACATGCTTACGATAGCAAGTATTAGCAACCATAGCATAACTCAGAGTCGGGAAAGTCTCATTCTCGAGTGGACATTGTACAACATGAGAAGAAGTCGATTGGGGAATGTAACCGTAGTTGCGACATCCGGACTGAATATTTTGGGTGATTGAAAGCCACACATGTCTCAAAGGTGAGAATGAAATTTGACTTCATCACCAGTCTGCACATGAGATGATCGAGGCTGGCTTCGGTTAGCGCTCATCAACAAACACTAGGAAGAGGTTTCTCAATCGGGCCCACCTCCAGAGGGAATATAGCACCAACGCCTACTGAAACCTATGTAGAAGAGCAGAGCTGACGGTTCGTCGCCAAGTGAGAGTAAAAAAATCCTTGTTGGCATGGCCTCGTGCTTACCTACCATCGGAAGGAAACTAGCTCCCAATGCTACACAGCAGGTAGTAACCAGCAAACAACCGCCAGGCCAGACCGTGTTTACCTACGTCTATATCCTAAGTACGACCCACTGGTATCCTTGCATTAACGTGCAGAAATTCTCCGATGGCCGCCGAGCTGATCCCTGAATATATACCTGTATAGTCTATGTACTGGGGTGTTGTCAACCCCGGAGCCGACAACAACCTGGGGTGCACATAAATCTCCAGGGGCTTGGAACAAAGCTCACGAATGGGGGGATTTGCAGAACTCACGACAAGGGATTCATGAGAAGGAACGGGTTTATCATACGCATTTCTCCTGGTTTATTACCACTGAAGATCCCCGCTGGCTCAGAGTACCCATCAATGGCATCGCAATTTTGAACATATACAGCGACATCAATCTCGTCGATCGGTCGGGAAATTTGCTTGTGGAGAAGATGGTAGTGTGATTACAATTTTATAACTTTTTTAAAGGGATGATCTGGACGGGCCATACCGGCACCTGGGATATATACAGACATCGTGAAACCTCGGAGTTATGTACATATTAGCAGGTATAGAATGTTGTCCGCTCAAAGTGACGAGGCAACTTCCAAGGTTCAATTTTTCTCGTTCAATGAATGAATCTTGCATGTAGGGCCTGTAGACAACTCCTTGCTCAAGTGAGACCAGAATATTAAATACTTTAGGCCTGAGCTCTCTGCGCAGTATTCCAGAGAGAGGTGACAGATCTTCCTGCTAGATGTGATGAACAAGTTGATCAATTTCCTGCTGAGTGACAAGTAGGCTGATACGTCAATGGCAGTGCTGATCTTGAACAAGAAAGGACAGGACAAGGCAGAATTTTGGGATAGATCAATTCTGACATAAGCGGTGACTATTATGAACTAACTATAAATAGTTAAAACTGGGGGGGGGGGGGGGGGGGGAGAAGTAATGAAATGTCAGGCATACGCCGCATACCGTATGTGTAGATTTATGATACGTAGATTAACCAATCCCTGGCACCCTTCTTCAAGGGATCTTAAATGACGAGTGGCTTGGCCACTTGGGTGCAAAAAGCGCGATCGACAGAGCAAATCCCGACGGGGTCATCCAACCAAACCTTGTGCAGCGAAGCGAAAAGTGGAGAGGTGAGTGATTCCGAGTGATTCGCGTTCGCGTTCGCGTGCTTGACCGTAAACCCTGCAAGGGAGCTGAAGACCAGGGATTGCGTCCAATGTGAAACAGAAAAAGTCCAGGAGGAGTTTGCCGAACCTTGGCAACGCGATCCACCGTCCTCTACACATACTGTAGCCTCAAGAGCTAATCGTGAACAAGTGCTGCCATTTTCAGGGTTGTTGATTGGGGGAGTGGACCCAGATGTGCCTTCCAAGGTTGTTTTGGCCCCCAAGTTGATCTTTAGATCAGCAACATTGAATCTTGGAAGAGCGGCTAAGTGAAAGTCTGTGCAGGTGGTGAAACACAGAGCGACTAGGCCGTCCTGGAAATTCAAATGAATGATCTTAACTCCAGAGCACTTGAGGAAAGAACTAGTATTCTGGTATTCTTCAGTCATTTCAAGGTTTCTGAAGGTTGATTCTGATGCATATATATCGGGAATTAGATGGCAGCTTCAACATTTGAAAGTTGTTCAGTTATAGTTGACCCCAAAGTAATCTAACATTGAAATGTATGTATGTGAATAGTACCTACCAGTACATACAAGCTTGAGCGCTTTAGTATTGATTAAGGCCCTCGACCGTCATGTCTGTACATATAAGGGCTCTGACCTGGGCAATAGCACCTAGTTACCAGACCTTGTATGTATTCAATGTTCTTGTGAATGATTCTCCATAGTCCCGGAGTTCTGCACTGTCTCTTTATATGCATGAAGGACGTACATGGAGAAGCTCTGGGGGGTTCCTGCTAGAGTTTGCGAATTTTATGCTTAAAGATTAAGATGAATTTGTACTTGGTAGGAGAGGGTGGTACCAAAAAGGGAAGATGCTACAGAGTACAAAGCTACATAATAGTGAGCAAAACAGTGTTTGAGGGCGTGGAGATGATTTCAATTGGTAACGATCGACACGAAAACCCAAAGGAAAGTGGGGAACCACTACTCGTATTTTTGTACGGAGTACACACACCGCATTTGAGTAAAGGAAACCCTGGAATATGTAGAGAGGTGGCATGGTTAGGACAGCATTTTCTTCATCTGGATTATTCAATTTCAAATACTTACTACTATAAGGATTGGGGAATTTTTTTTAATGTTTTTTTATTTTATTTTTTATTTTTCAAAAAGCACAGTGGAATGTTTCTCTTTGTGTAGAAGTACGTAACCCATTTCCGGTTATTTGGGGATGATCTGGGAACCAGGTTGACGGGATGGGGCAAAGTGTTGGATGTGGTTAGCGTTGAGCGAAGTCATTCAGGATGGGGTAAGAGGCTTGCGCTGGGACCAACTCGAGTCAGATTAGCGATCTGTGGGCCTTGAAGTATTTGTCACTAATGAACAAAGGCCAAGGCTATTTGCCTCTTTTTTTTCTCATGGGAAAAAAAGGGCAACCACGGACCCGGTGCTTTGGACGTGGAGTGAGGGGTTCTAAGTAGGATTGCAGGGATTTACAGGCATTTACAGGCATTTACAGGCATTGCGCGGGACTATTAAGTATGGAAATTGAAGGTGGTATTTTTGGGGAACATTTTAGGGGAAATTTAGATACCCTTAGGGCCTTCGCTTTACAAATAAGAGCCCAGGCGTGATGGTGATTTTAGCTTCATCCATTCCCTTGGGATTTTCCCTATACACTCCATACCCCATACACACCGTACACACCGTACAGCCTACTACGACGCTATACATACTCTGGTACTCTGTCACTTGGCTCTTCTTTTCCCTTGTTTTTCCTTCTCATTTCATTTTTTTTTTCTTACCTCCTCTTCTCTAGGATCCAGAAGGGGGATTGTTAGGCTCCAGACGGTCCGCGTTCCCGCCCGCCAACAGTGGGTCTTTTTTCCTTTAGTCACAGTCGATCATGGGAAATGGAAAAAATCAGAAGAGAAAACAAAAATGACAAAAATAAAATAAAAAATCAGGACAATGAGAGATATGTACTGGAGACAATCATTTATCCTGAAAAAAAAAAATTGCAAATTGCAAATGGAAAATGGAAAATCCCAATTACCGTACCGATTAAGCTGAAATGCAGAAAAACCCGACAAACTGGATGAACAAGGATCAATTTGCGAATGATCGCGTTTTAGTAAAACTCTCGTTATTTTGATTATGTATCATACCAGTTACTCTTTACTACTTGGTCATTTTGGTTAAACTTTGCTTTTCTGCCCCCTGATCTTTCTTTTGGAGGACTTTTATCTTATTAAAGATTCTTAGAGGATATTTCTGTTTTCTTGGGCTTATACCCTCTTTCTCTTTTCTTTTCTTTAAAAAACCCCCCCCCCCCCCAAAATCCCCTGGTTCGGGTGCTTTATCCCGCATCACCTTCTTTCCCCACCTTGGGATCCGTGGGACCCAAACGGAAGAGCTTCCAAACCTTAGCCAACTCTGGGTTTGATTCCCTTTTTCCCTTTTTCAACTCTTGTGATATGACATTTAGTCATTAGCTGTTAGAGGGGTCGACTTCCCTTTTTCAATCCTTCGTTTCGAGTTCAGGTTGGAACAATCCCCATCCTTGCTCATTGCGTGTTGTGTGGATTGTGTCTGTGGTGTGGATTATACTGGTGTGCAGTCCATTCAAGACCTTCTGCATCACACACATCAAATCCCCAGTTAGTGCTTTGGATGCTTCTGGTGGCTGGGTCCATCCTCATCTTGTCTTCATTGCTGTTCAATCGTCATTCTACCCGACAGAAGTTCACTTGTGCGACCCTCCTAATTTCCCCGACCGTGCTTCTCTGGAAATCCTACCATCCCTCCCAAAATGCCTCAAGAAGACGAACAACGGTATCGCCATTTGCCTCCAATGGCTGCCTCACCACCCCCAGCCAAGCGCTACAAGTCTTCCGAATCCACCCCGGCCAGTGATGCCGGTCGCCACAGGTACTATCATTCTCAGTCCGTCTCCACCAGCGACCGGGCCAGCTCGCGACAAACCTCCACCGCCATGGATATCTACGTTATTACCGATCGAGATCCGTCCGAGAGAGACCGGGACCGGAATCGGGATCGGGACAAGGACCGTCGCGTCGGTCGTTTCACCAGTAATGGCTCGGTCGCATCCCATGCCTCGCTCTTATCACACGATTCGCGCCCCTCACCGCCGGTGATCATCAACAATCGCAAGTATGTTTCCATGGAAGAGGGGAGGTTGGGCAGTGGAGAATTGAATCCAATCATTAACCATGCATCCAGAATCCCTGAGAAATACCCTCCAGTCTCCGAGAACGACCGCATGTACCATGGTTATCACAAGGGGATGTACTTTCTCCCCTGTGACGAAGAAGAACAAGATCGCCTTGATATCTTTCACAAAGTCCTGACTGTCGCTCGAGCATCGGATGGTTTAATATATGCGCCTCATCCTGCGAACTCGCGCATCTTGGATTTGGGTTGCGGCACGGGTATCTGGTGTATTGAGGTTGCCAACAAATATCCAAATTCGTTCGTGGTTGGAACCGATTTAGCACCTATTCAACCTACCAATCGGCCCAAAAACTGCGATTTTCACGCGCCATTCGACTTTGAGGGTCCCTGGGCAATGGGAGAGGATTCGTGGGATCTGATCCACCTGCAAATGGGATCCGGAAGTGTTCAAAGCTGGGCGAACCTATACCAGCGGATCTTTGCCCACCTTCGTCCAGGTGCCTGGTTTGAACAAGTAGAAATTGACTTTGAGCCTCGCTGTGACGATCGATCAATGAACGGATTGGCCTTGCGACATTGGTACTCGGCCCTCAAACATGCTAGCGAATCCCGGAATCGACCGATCGCGCATAGCTCCCGCGAAGCCGTTCGTCACTTGCAAGAAGCCGGCTTCACAGAAATTGATCACCAAATGGTCGGTCTACCGCTGAACCCCTGGCACAATGACGAACATGAGCGCAAGGTCGCTCGGTGGTACAATCTTGCCATGTCTGAGAGCATTGAGGCCCTCAGCTTGGCTACCTTTAGCCGAGCATACGGCTGGCCAGTTGAGAAGATTAAACGCATGGCCACCGATGTCAAATCAGAAGCGTTCAACAAGGATATCCACTGTTACAACATCTTGCATATTTATCAAGCGCGCAAACCTCTTGCCAATTAGCTTTATGATCTGGTACCCAGGAGGTACCTTGAAGCGTTCTCGCGTGTTTCTTCTTTCTTCTTTTCCCCTTATCGCTGAATGAGGTCGGATGGACACTTTTTTTTTTTCATCTCGGGATTAAAATCGTCCAGGAGCAAGTATCCTCTCATTTACGGAAGCAATATTGGTCAGTCTGTTGAGGCCTAAAGAAAAGCCTTACTGATACCAATGTACCTCTGCCCCGACCCTCCGCTTCAATTTTTTTTTTTTAACGATTAAATTTCCCCTTTTGATACGCCCTCGTCTGTCTATGCCCAAACCCCCAAGGGCCGACTGATGGCGAATATGACCAACTCCTTTTTTCTCTCTTCTTCTTTTTTGACCTGATGAGATCTTCCAATCAAATCAAAATCAGCAACAATTTTGGCCATCAAGTGGGAGGGATTATGACCAGAGACTTCATATCCCTGCTCCCGATCCACCTACCTTGATGGAGTGGGAGTTTTGGCGCGGATGACTTTGCTTTCTACGCTGCCTTTAGCATCTTCCGTGGCGTTTGGGGCTGAATTTTCTTTTGCTTCGGCTTGTGATAATATATACCCGGGTGTGATTTTGCTCACCAGACGACTCCATGATCTTCTTTGGAACCTTTATTTGGGCCTTTGTTTTGATACCTTCGTGTAGCTCTTATTTCCAGTGCACGACATATGAATCCTATGAATTTCAATCTCCATGGACTTTCTTCTAGTATCAGCTTCGAATCGCTGGGTTGTGGTAATCTAGGCACTTGGGTATCAATTTTCCTACATCTGGGCATCCATGTACGATGTGGATTTTGTTATTCAATGGGTATTGGTGATCATAAGAATTCATGTAAAAAATACACTATATGGCTATCAAGATATCAACGAACATCTGCCATGCCGCTACCTAGTCCTTGGAGATACTTATTGTATTAATAGAAAATTTCAACTCTGAGCGCCATGCCAGCCCTAACCTTCAATGTTTCAAAACGCCGTCTCCCATGCAGATGAATTTTTAATAATAAGATACCCTATCAGCGCCGGCGGTTTCGGCCTGTCTTCCGGGAGGTACCATTAGCACGAGGCTCTTTTTCCACGTCGGCCTCCGTTGCTTCGCGGCTTGCACCGGGTGTCCGTCGGCGTAAAATACCAGGACCGACGGCGACGATATCTTCTCCACTTTCGCTGTCCGACACGTCCAGAAGAACAGGGACACCGAAAGCTCCCGCATGATCTGCATCCGTCATGGCCTTGGTCGGGTCAGCAGTAACGGCATCGGGCTCTTCATCTTCCAGATCCAGTCGGCGCTGATGCACCTGCTCAGCCGGGTGGATGTCGAATTCATCTTCACGCTCCATGTATTCCACGTTCTCTTCCACTTCACCGAAATCCGGCGCTAAAGCAGACCATTTCTGAGGACTGATGATCGACCATGTGTAGATGCACCCGCTCTCCAGACCACAGGCTACCACCATTGGCCGTGTGGGGTGCCATTCTACCACGCCGAGTTCCTCTCGGGGACCCTCGAGAATCTTCACGATGGATCCGTAACGGCGTTCCCAAACGTATATATCTGCGCCCATGTAGGTTGTCGCGGTCACGAATTCGCCTGTCGATGAAAAGGTCACATGGTTCCAGCTTAGGCGATTAACCACATCCTGGAATTTGTGTTCAACGTTCAGCTTGATGTTGGATTCTTCGAGGTCGATACCGAGTTGGGAAAGGTCTGGCATTATGATGGTGCGAATGACGCGGTCCGAGCTGTTCACTAGCAGGTCTCGTCCATTACGTGCAAGACGGAGGAGGATCACAACTCCGTTGCAAAGCCGTGAGGAGTGGATTGTTCTGCAGGTTTCGGTTGTGATGATGTTGATCCATCCCTTCGAGGTACCGGATATGATGTGGTTTCCGAATGCCGAGAATATAGTAACGCAGGTGGAGTGTTTCGAATCTTGCGCAGCTTGCTTTGCTGCCGCTGCCGAGTCGACATCTTCGCTATCAGTGGGTTTGGGACGGAGAGGGGCGGAGGGGAGAATGCGCTTGATTGGGGTCCTTTGGGAAATATCGACAAGAACGGGTTGGTCTTCAAAAAGCGAAGCCACAAATAGAAGACTGTGTGGTGGTGAGAATTAAAAGTTAGCAATCTGCAAATACATGGAAAACAGTCAAAATGGAAAGATGGAATTTGTACTGGTTGAACGGGTGTAGCTCGGCAATGTAGACTGGAGCCTCGAATCGCACGGTCCTTATTCTTGAACCATCTTCCAAGTCCCACAAGATGCACTTCCAGTCCTGAGATGAGGTGAGGAGGTAGCGACCACATCGCGACCAGCTAGACAAACTATTAGCAAGCTGCGCATGAATAGGTATTGTTTGCGGGGTATGGTAAAGTACCTGAGAGATTGGATCTGGCGGGTGTGGCCTTGGAGCTTGCGAGCAACACCGTTTGTTTCAATATCGAAGATCACCACAGAGCCATCCACCTATTCGATGTATTCCCATTAGTAATCGAGTACTGAGGCCGATTTTCATGTAAGGTATGAGGTGTGAAGTGTGAGGTGTAAGGTGTAAGGTGTGAGGTGTACGAACTCGACCTGATGCCAGGTAGTCGCCGGTGTGGTTGAAACGAAGACAGGTTGCATGACCGCTGCCTGTTTGAGGTCAGTACCAAGGTATATAAGGGGGTAATCTGGCAATCGCGCACTGAGTTTCTCTGTCAGGGTATCTGGGTATTCCTGGGCCAGGACAAATGGATCAATGAGCGAAAGATTCATCGCGACGGAAACAGCGATGCTGTTTTCTCAGAGCACTGAGTTATTTCCCAGCCTAGGAACCCTGAAAACAGCGTACAGACTTTTTGAACGAGCATTCAACATTCAGCATAGACTGAGCACTGAGGTATGACAACGATATGTACATGGATGCGATAAGCTCGATTGGTATATTCAAATGTTTATTCTGCCGAGTTTTTAAGGGCGGTGTCAGGGGCGCATCTTGACATCTGGAAGTACAACAACGTAATTTAAGTTGACCTTGGAAATTCATTAAAAATGTTATTCCAGGCCTGGGGCTAAGTAGGAATGCATGTGGTCTTTTCGGAAGACATAGGCTAGTCTCCCCCACTATAAAATGATCAGTATGCAGTGTGGATGTACATATCTAAGTACATGCACATATGTATGGATTGATGTATGTCTAACAGGCTTGGAACATTTAAACATATATATGACAGTTCTGTGTTTGAAAGGTAGTATGTATCTCTAAACAAGCCAGGGTATTCAATTTGGTCAAATTCTCGTATCTATGGAATACCAGATACGATCTTTACTACTAGTATACAGTAGAATTTGTTCTTGGTGACAATGAATTTTTAGAATGTACTGCAAGTATATAAAGTGCATGTGAAGTCTCTGGACAGGGCCAGGCTCACCCATGGGGCCCACTGTAGTATGTAGTAGATAGTACAAATGCTTAATACAAGGTTAAAACAAGCTCAACAACGAACATTGCAAATCTAACGTAATACTCAACAGTATTTCCAAGAGATATTTACTCAATGAAAAAGCCTGGACTATGAATTCAATCCAAGAAGATTGAAGTAAAGTACAGGAAAATTAAAAGTGACTTGAGGGATGCGACAAAGTGAAGTTGCCTGAGCATGAAACCTCCATATGATTCTGCCCCGTTCCGTTCTGCCCCACCGCCTTCCCTTTTCACTCTCCATAAGACCAAGCACCGGTCGCGCTAGTTGAGTCCAGGGAAAACTCGAGCCCCATCAGCGGGTGAGGCAACCTTCACCCATCTCCCTTTCAACCTCCCCCGACACGCCCGTCATCACCTCCCCATCCAAGAATATCGCGCTGTCCATCGCGATATATCTTCAGGCGACTTCTAGATACGCGACCACCAGCGCCGTCCCTCTCCTTTCCCTCCTTTCTCGGGCTTCGTGACTCCGGGGACTCTAGGTCGCCGGCGCCCTCGTGGCAAGGGCTGCCAAAGGCCTCAGCCGGCCAGCTTTTTTTTCTCTCTGCAAACTCCCTTCCCCCCCCCAATCTCCCACCTTCATTTAATCCTCATTTACTGTGGATTTCACGTTCGAGCATCCGTCCAGTCGGTCTCTTCAACCTTTTCTTGCGCGTTGACGACCCGCAGATCTCTCTCTCGTTTCCTTCACCTCCGCATTCGATTCCATCGATTCCGATAATCGTTATTCATTAAAACACATTTCGCCATCGCCATCATGTCTAACGTCTTTTTCCCATTCTCCAAGGCGCCTTTGCGCACGGTGAAGGAGATTCAGTTTGGTCTCTTTTCGCCTGAGGATATCAAGCGGATGAGTGTCGTTCACGTCGAATACCCAGAGACAATGGTAATGGGCCCACATCTCTCATCAAAACATGACTACAAAAGTTTTATTTTGATTTAAAAAACCAAGGTTCTAACTGTTGAATTTCCCAATAGGATGAGCAACGGCAGCGCCCTCGGACTAAAGGTGTTAATGACCCACGCCTGGGTACGATTGATCGCCAGTACAACTGCGAGACTTGCGAGGAAGGCCCGAAAGAGTGTCCTGGACATTTCGGTCACATCGAGCTCGCATCACCTGTCTTTCATATCGGTAGGTCATGCAACTCTTTCGTCTTTACAAACGAAAAAACACGTGTTTTTTCGTCTTCCTCTTCTTTCTTTCTTTGCTGACAAGTTCTCTTTCTCTTTCCCTCGCAGGTTTCTTGACAAAAATTAAGAAGCTTTTGGAAACAGTCTGCCACAACTGTGGAAAAATCAAAGCTAATCAGGTTAGTCATCCCTTTTTTGGGATGGCAAATCTTAATATGGCCATCGTTTTTACTGACATCTGAGACCAGTCCGATTCCAAATTCTTAGAAGCTCTTCGCATGCGAGACCCCAAACGACGTTTCGACACCATCTGGCGCCTTTCAAAGGATGTGTTAATTTGTGAGGCTGATCCATCACCAGATGATGAAGAATACCAAAAGGAGGGCCAGAAGAAAAGCCTCCACGGTGGATGCGGTAACGCCCAGCCTACTGTTCGGAAAGAAGGAATTACCCTTGTTGGTACATGGAAACCTAGCAAGAGTATGATGGAGGACGAGATGGCACAGCCGGAGAAGAAGGTTATCACTCCAGGCATGGCTTTGAACATCTTCCGAAACATCTCCCACGAAGAGGTGCGCATTATGGGTCTCAGTAATGACTACGCACGTCCAGAGTGGATGATTCTTACCGTTCTTCCCGTCCCACCTCCCACTGTTCGTCCCAGTGTTATGATGGGAGCTACCAGTGGCTCTCGTGGCGAGGACGATTTGACTTATAAGCTGGCTGAAATCGTACGTGCGAACCAGAATGTCCAGCGCTGTGAACAGGAAGGGGCGCCAGAACACGTCATTCGTGAATTCGAGTCCCTACTGCAATACCACATCGCTACATATATGGACAACGACATTGCTGGTCAGCCCAAGGCCATGCAGAAAGGAAACCGACCTGTCAAGGCCCTGCGCAGTCGTCTCAAGGGTAAGGAAGGTCGTTTGCGTCAGAATTTGATGGGAAAGCGTGTCGACTTCTCGGCCCGTACCGTCATTACTGGTGATCCGAACTTGTCCCTCGAAGAAGTTGGTGTTCCAATTTCGACAGCTAAGATTTTAACCTACCCGGAGGTGGTAACTCCTTACAACATTGAGAAGTTGCAGGCGTTGGTTTCCAATGGACCTAATATTCACCCCGGTGCGCGTTATATTGTTCGAGACAATGGTGAGCGTATCGATCTTCGCCATGCCAAGCGTGCTGGTGCCCAACAACTGCTTTACGGCTGGAAGGTCGAACGCCACTTGGACAACGGTGATGTTATCTTGTTCAACCGTCAACCCTCCCTTCACAAGGAATCTATGATGGGTCACCGTGTTCGTGTCATGCCCTTCTCAACTTTCCGAATGAATTTGTCCGTCACATCTCCTTACAACGCCGATTTCGATGGTGACGAGATGAACTTGCACGTTCCCCAAAGCGAGGAGGCACGCGCTGAGCTTTCTGAGCTGGCCCTCGTCCCAAAGAACATTGTGTCCCCCCAGCGCAATGGACCTCTTATGGGTATTGTCCAGGACAGTCTTTGTGGTATCTACAAGCTTTGTCGTCGTGACATCTTCCTTTCCAAGGATCAAGTTATGAACGTCATGCTCTGGGTTCCTGAATGGGATGGTGTTATTCCTCCACCTGCAATCCTCAAGCCTCGTCCTCGCTGGACCGGAAAGCAGATGATCAGTATGGCTTTCCCTTCTGGTCTCAACCTTCTCCGTATCGACAAGGATAGCTCGCCACTCTCCGAGAAATTTAGTCCTCTTAATGATGGTGGTCTGCTGATCCATGGCGGACAGTTGCTGTACGGCATGCTTTCGAAGAAGACTGTTGGAGCCAGTGGTGGTGGTGTCATCCATACCATTTTCAATGAGTACGGATGTGACCAGGCCGTGCACTTCTTCAACGGTGCTCAGAGAATTGTCAATTACTGGCTCCTTCATCACGGTTTCAGTATCGGTATCGGTGATACGATCCCCGATCGCCGTACCATTGACAAGATTGAGGAGGCTGTCCGCGAGCGCAAGAATGAGGTCGAGCAGATTACTGCCAGTGCCACAGAGAACACTCTGGAGGCCTTGCCTGGTATGAACGTTCGTGAGACGTTCGAGAGTAAGGTTTCTCGTGCTCTTAACAACGCCCGTGATGAAGCTGGTGCTGCTACTGAGCAGAGTTTGAAGGACTTGAACAATGCTGTTCAGATGGCTCGTTCAGGTTCCAAGGGTTCCACCATCAACATTTCCCAGATGACTGCTGTTGTGGGACAACAATCTGTGGAAGGCAAACGTATTCCCTTTGGTTTCAAGTACCGTACCTTGCCTCACTTTACCAAGGATGATTACTCTCCCGAATCCCGTGGTTTCGTCGAGAACTCTTACCTGCGTGGTTTGACACCAACTGAGTTCTTCTTCCACGCCATGGCTGGTCGTGAAGGTTTGATTGATACTGCAGTCAAGACTGCCGAGACCGGTTACATTCAACGTAAGCTAGTCAAGGCCTTGGAAGAGGTTATGGTCAAGTATGACGGCACCGTCCGTAATTCCCTGGGTGATATCATCCAATTTATCTACGGAGAAGATGGTCTCGATGGCGCGCACATTGAAAACCAAAGGGTTGACATCATCCGATGCTCAGACGAAAAACTTCGTGATCGCTTCCGCGTCGATGTCATGGACCCTGAGCGTACTCTTGGCCCTGACGTTTTGGAGCAAGCTAACGAAATCGCGGGTGATATGGAGGTTCAGAAGTACTTTGATGAAGAATGGGAGGCAATCCTCAAGGATCGCGCTTTCCTTCGCACCGTTGCGAAGGAAGACGAAGAAATGATGCAGCTTCCTATAAACATCCAGAGAATTCTTGAAATGGCGAGAACTACCTTCCGCATCCGCGAGGGGACTATCAGCGATCTGCACCCTGCTGAGGTTATTCCTCAAGTCCAGGCCCTTTTGGATCGACTGTTGATTGTCCGTGGAGATGATCCCATCTCGCGCGAGGCTCAAGATAATGCGACATTGCTCTTTAAGGCTCAGTTGCGCAGTCGTCTGGCTTTCCGACGACTTGTTACCGACTACTCTCTCAACAAGCTGGCCTTCCAGCACGTTATCGGTGCCATTGAGATGCGTTTCGCTCGTGCCGGAGCTAACCCTGGTGAAATGGTCGGTGTTCTTGCAGCTCAGTCTATTGGTGAGCCTGCCACTCAGATGACATTGAACACCTTCCACTTTGCTGGTGTTTCATCCAAGAACGTCACTCTCGG
Source organism: Penicillium verhagenii (assembly GCF_028828195.1). Lineage (NCBI taxonomy): Eukaryota > Fungi > Ascomycota > Eurotiomycetes > Eurotiales > Aspergillaceae > Penicillium > Penicillium verhagenii. The sequence goes on along the minus strand of NW_026643168.1, from coordinate 213,916 downwards.
TGTGCCTCGTCTCAAGGAAATTCTGAACGTGGCTACCAACATCAAGACTCCTTCCATGACGGTGTACCAGGAATCTCACCAGACTTTGAACAAGGAAGGAGCTAAGCAGCTGCGAAGCGTTGTCGAGCACACCAGCTTGCGATCTGTCACGGAGGCAACCGAGATTTACTATGATCCGGAAATCCAATCTACTGTCATTGAGAACGATCGAGACATGGTCGAGTCATACTTCATCATCCCTGAGGATGTCGGCGAGGATCCTGCTCACCAGTCCAAGTGGCTTCTGCGTATCATTCTCAGTCGGCCTAAGCTTCTCGATAAAGGTCTTACTGTGCAAGAAGTTGCCTCCAAGATCAAGCAGGCGTACCCTCGGGATATTGCTGTTATCTTCAGTGATAACAACGCTGATGAGCAAGTCATTCGTATCCGTCAAATCCAGGATCACAAGGATGATGAAGATGACGATGTTGAGTACGATGTGACCTTGAAGAAGCTTGAGCAGCACCTTCTCGATACTTTGACCTTGCGTGGTGTTCCCGGCGTAGAACGTGCGTTCATCAATGAGAAGACCATTGTTCGAGTCCTCGAGGATGGTACTTTGTTCACAAGCAAGTCAGATCCCCTCTGCAAGGAGTGGGTTCTTGAGACCAGTGGCTCCGCTCTTGCACCTGTTCTTGCGATCCCCGGTGTTGATGCTACGCGTACCTACTCTAACCAGTTCATTGAGATTTTCGAAGTCTTCGGTATCGAGGCCGCTCGTACTGCTCTCCTTCGCGAATTGACTCAGGTGTTGGCTTTTGACGGTTCCTATGTCAATCATCGTCACTTGGCCCTCTTAGTTGATGTTATGACTGTCCGTGGTTATCTGACCCCCGTTACTCGTCACGGTATTAACCGTGCCGATAACGGTGCACTGATGCGCTGTTCCTTCGAAGAGACTGTCGAGATTCTTCTGGAGGCCGCTGCCTTCGGAGAGCTTGATGACTGCCGCGGTGTTTCAGAGAACCTGATTCTTGGACAGATGGCTCCCGCTGGAACGGGTGAGTTTGATGTTTACCTGGATCAGAACCTTCTGAATACGGTTGTATCCAACAATGCTCGCTTTGGACTTATGGGCGGTGTCGGTGCCAAGGATGCCATCATCCCCGATGGAGCTGCCACTCAGTACGACACTGGATCACCCATGGCCAGCTCTCCTTACTTAGCAGATGGCGATCCAGATGCGAGCTTCTCGCCTATTCGTCAACCTGGTGCCGAGACCCCCGGTGGCTTCAGCCAATACAAGCCCAACGATTATGGAATTGGTGGTTTCAGCCCTGGTGCACGCAGCCCCGGTGCCTACTCTCCCACTAGTCCCTTCAATACCAGTCCCACATCCCCCGGATACTCCCCGACATCGAGCTATTCTCCCACGTCGCCTGCCATGAGTATGTCGATGACTTCTCCTGGATTCTCACCCGCCACGAGTCCGTCTTTCGCCCCGACTTCTCCTGCTTACTCTCCGACGTCACCGGCTTATGGCCAGGCCTCTCCTACGTCGCCTTCATACTCGCCAACTTCGCCTGGATTTTCACCCACGTCTCCAAATTATAGCCCTACGTCTCCGAGTTTCAGTCCGGCCTCGCCAGCCTTTAGCCCGACCTCTCCTAGCTACAGCCCTACCAGCCCTGCGCTTGGTGGTGGTCGGCACCTATCACCCACATCTCCTACATCTCCCAAGTACACTCCCACATCTCCTGGCTGGTCTCCCACGAGTCCTCAGTCATATTCACCTACGTCTCCTAACTTTGGTGGATCGCCGACGTCGCCTACTTCTCCCGGCTATAGCCCTACTTCCCCAGCTTACAGCCCTACGTACGTTATTTCAACCCCCTTACCCACCCACCTCCCCTCAAATTCAAGGAAATTTTCTTGTTCTTGGCTAACATGTCACAACATCAGGTCTCCGCGCCAGTGAAGTTTGGACAGACACGGTTCGCCCAACCAGGCCTCGTGGTGTGCCATTGTATCAACAAACAATTCAAATAAATCACAAAAAGAAACATCTCGCATATGACATCATGGGGAAAGATAGTCATTTTGTTTTTCCAATTTTTCACGATCTTCAGTGGCTTTTTTTTACCCCCTTTTAACCTGTATCTGTTTTCTTAGCAACGTTCGAAGCCGTTTGGCTTTTACATCATTTTATTTTTTACATTTTTTCCCCCTCTTCCCCCTTTTACCCCCTTCTCAAGATGATCTAGTTCCAAGCTTCAGTGCGTTTTCGTCGAAATTGTGAATGACTTCTGCTCCACTTCAGTTCTCTGACGGAGTGACCCTGGATGGCTTCTGGAGGAAATGCTCAGACTGCTTGCTTTGAGCATCCCTATCAAGGGTACTCTACTTAGCTGGGTTCTCAAGGCTTTCGTCTGGTTTGCTCAGGGTCAGATGAATGCTTTTTTCTCTCTCTATTTCTCTTACTTGCATGAAGAGCGCACTCGGACTTGTGTATCTGATTTGAAATTTTTCTTGCCCCTGCTGTACACAGACCCCGGGGAGTTGAATAAAAAAAGAATTTAATGAGTTCTAAGGTTGTTTTTCAAATTCATTTAAATTCGTTATAATGTGATGAGTAGTAGAATCTAGCAGGGTATACACATACTAGTAGCAGATGGCACTTTACTAACTTGAAGGTACTAAATTGTACAGTTGGTTGCAGATAAGCGCTGATTCGCAATCGGTCAAACCAAGCTCCGTCAAAGCCAAGTGGCCCGTTGGAACTACATCACCGCTCTCTCCCCTCCCCCCAATTTAAAGAGTCGCAATGCGACTCTTCTTCATATTCTACATTTCCTTGCAATAATGAGGTCGCCTTTTCCTGGTTTACTGCCGACCCTGCGTAAGTTCCCTCTCTTTTTTTTCTCCTCCTAAAAGGTTCCCTTTTTACATTGCTGACCTCTCTCTTTCTATCGGCCTAATAGTGCTATTACACGCATGCGCAGCAGGGTCAACTCAAGCGCCTTTAGCGGATGTTTCATCGAGCACCATTACCAGTGATTCCGAACACCCGGAATTTCTATTTGCGTCCGCAGAGACAGAGCCTCGAGCCATCAGCCGTGAGCAGCACCCCGGATTATTGTCGCGTGAGGTGGTTGTAGATGAAGCTCACCCCATATGCTAATGTAAACCTCATTTCTTCTCACAGCAAGAGTTCAGGATGCCTGGGATACTCTTCGAAAGATCGAACCCGCTGTTTCTCAGACCGATAAGCCTAATGGTTTACTCGGCTACACCTTACACTACGGCCGCGAAGCCTTTCGGATACTGTTTATGAATGGTCCATCTGTCACTGGAAAGGCCGATCGGAAGATAAACCCGACCGTTGCACGAGCTGTGGAGGAACTGAAAGGAGCAGCCGATGAGGATGAGGACCCAGATGCCATCTTTCTTCTTGCGGAGATGAATTTTTATGGCAACTTCACTCATCCGCGCAACTTCAGCGAAGCTTTCCTGTGGTACAGTGACTTGGCATGGCTCGAAGGCAACAGCACGGCCCAGTCCATGCTTGGATTCATGTATGCGACAGGGATTGGTAATGCCGTTGAGCGCGATCAAGCAAAGGCGTTGATGTACCATGAGTTCGCCGCGGAGGGAGGAAATACACGGTCGGAGATGACGCTGGCGTATCGATACCACACCGGCATTGGAACCCCCAAAGATTGCGAGCACGCTGTTGCTTATTACAAGCGAGTCGCTGATAAGGCGATGGCCTACAAGAAGTCCGGTCCACCGGGCGGCCACGCCATGATCAGAGAGTCTTATCGTTGGGCAGATGAGGAGGGAGGCGTATATGGAGAGGGAGCTAGTGTGTCAAGTTCCGGCCTCAACGCCAAGGACCACAACAAAGCCACTCAAGAGTCTAGTGTGGATGATGTTATCGAGTTCTTAGATCTCATGTCCCGTAAGGGCCAACTGTCGGCGACCTTCTCCCTTGGAAAGATGTATTACGAGGGTGCTCGTGGCCTGCCTCGCAATTTCACCAAAGCCATGAGATATTTCAGAGTCATCACCGCAAAATACTGGAAAAAGGATTGGTCTATTGTGCAGAACCCTCCGGCTGGACTCGACAAGGTGGCCGCTAAAGCGGCAGGGCATATTGGTCTGATGTACCTTCGTGGAGAAGGTGTCAAGCAAGATTTTACCCATGCACTGGCCTGGTTTAAACGAGGCTTGGTGAATGGCGATGATCTCTGCGAGTATCAACTGGGATTGATGTATCTTCACGGTTATGGTGTCCCCCAAGATGCCTGGAAGGCTTCTGAATACTTCAAAGCGGCAGCGGAGCAGGACTACCCGGCTGCCGAAACGCAACTGGGTGCGTTGTTTCTAGACCAAGGCGACGTGAATACTGCGGCACGCTACTTTGACATCGCAGCCCGACATGGCTGGATGGAGGCCTATTACTACCTCGCCGAGATGGCCAACTTTGGCATTGGAAGACAGAGACACTGCGGCGTGGCTTCTGCATACTACAAGATGGTTGCTGAAAAGGCAGAAATCATGCACTCTGCTATTGCAGAATCCAACGCGGCCTACGAGTCTGGTGACAAGGAGACTGCTTTGGTTTCAACAATGATGGCCGCCGAGCAGGGATATGAGAATGCTCAAGCTAATGTGGCTTATCTCCTTGATGAACATCGGTCCTTGCTTCCTCTGGATACCATCCTACCTTGGATTCGCCAAACTCCGTCCTCTTTACTACGAAATACTGCACTCGCATTAATCTACTGGACCCGATCTGCCAAGCAAGCAAATATCGATTCTTTAATCAAAATGGGAGATTACTACCTTGCTGGCACTGGTGCTATCTCGGATGCCGAAAAAGCATCTACTTGCTATCACAATGCGGCAGATGCTCACCACAGTGCACAGGCGTATTGGAATCTGGGATGGATGCATGAAAACGGAGTGGCCGTGGCGCAAGATTTCCACATGGCCAAGCGGTACTATGATCTGGCCTTGGAGACCAACAAGGAAGCCTACCTGCCTGTAAAACTTAGTCTGCTGAAGCTGCGAGCTCGCGGTTATTGGAACCGCATTACCAACGGAGACATCAATCCCATTCGCGATGATGAAGGTGAGAGAGAGAGAGCACAAGCCTTCCCCTTTCCCTACTTTTTTATTTGTGATTTCCACTAACCTCATTATTAGAAGCCAAACCCCGTCGCACCTTTAAAGAATGGCTCTCCGCGTTCATTGAAAACGATGAAGCTGCCTATTATCAAGAGCTCTACGAGGCTCACGCCGAAGATGAAGACTTCATGGGAACTCGTGGTTTAGAATCCGACCATGATGACGGTTATTATGATGACCTTGAGTTTGACATTGATGAAAGCATACTTGAGGGTCTCCTCATCGTTGGGTTAGCGGCAACTTTGCTTGTCCTAGTTTATATTCGACAGCAGCAACAACGGAATAGGCAGAACCAGAATGCTGCGAACCAAGCGAATGGCAATGGCAATGTGAATGCAAATGTCAATGGCAATGCAGGAAATGACCGAGGTCTATTCCCGCGGCCTGAAGACCCTGAATTTAGGCAGTGGGTAGTTGGTGGTGTGGGCCATTGATTGTGTATACTCCGCATTTACTAGCGATAATTCAACTTCTTATCGATAAGCAACTTTATCTCTCTTTGTTTTTCTTTCTCTTTCGTTAATTTTTTTTTTGCTCTCGTAAATTATCCACAACTTTTTCAAGCTTTCAAACTATGACAGATGATCACAATCCCCGTAAGCGTCGTCGCCTTGACGCGACTGCCACACTTTCAAAGCCATTCAAATCACCACTTCGCAGACCTCCCACGGAATCATCCAATTTGACACCTTTGACGTCACACCCAGCCACTCAGCATGAAACTCAACCAGCCTCCCCAGACAACTCCAGTCAACTGTTGGACCAAGCTACACCTACGCCGAGGTTATCATCGGTGGCTCGCCGTAAAAACATACCGGGGTCTGGTCTGACTACACCCATACGATCTCCAGCCGACCCAGCGCTTTTAGACTTACAAAGGCAGCAACTCTCGCTTCAATCCCGGATTATCACCCTCAAGGCTGACCACGACACGATACGGCAAGCACTTCGAATTGAAGCTTCTGATAAAGATACCGAGCTGGAAGCATTGATAATCAAATGGCGTCGTGCCGGTCAGGACGCAGCGGAGGAAGTATTTGCTAATTCTCAAGAACGCGTGGTTCGAATGGGCGGAATGGCAGCTTGGATGGAGCGCAGCAAACGTGATGCCGTTCGATGGGATGAGGATGATTCACAGGTTCAACATGAGCCAGACCAGAGGAGTGAGCCGAGTGCAGAAGATGAAGAGACACGCGACGAGGTTAGCTTTGGTTGAAATAATCACTGTTGATCTATGGACATGAGCTGACTAGACACCAGCAGGAGTTTACAATGAGATTCATGCTCAAGACACTTCACATCGAGCCCAAAACGATCGGATATGATTGCATGACGGGAAAATGGACTCGGGACTTATAGGCATGAAAACACCCGAACACCAAGAACCATTTCTATTTCCTCCCATTCCCCCTCTACAACAGCCTGACATTTCACCAAAATTCTGCATAATTACGAACTACTAGTACTCTTTCTGAGTGCTCACCAAAGTTCCTTGTGATACCCCCTCTACGATTATTATATAGCTTTTATTTTTATTTTGATTAGAATCTTCACCATTGATATCAACAACATTTCATACGAGACTATTCCAATCAACTTATCATCCCTGACTAAAAAGAAAGATAAACCAAATTTGCAATTTATTGATGCGAGCCTATCATAAGTAACTGGAGATGCAATCCAAGTGGAGCCGGGAAACCTTCTTATCAATACATATCAGACCTTTTTAATGTTCTCCGCTTCTTCCCCCCCACTCTCCTTCTCCAACTCCCGCATGTCGCGTCCATTGAAACAAAGAGACACCGCTTGCGCTCGTTGTTTTCGTTTGAAACGGAAATGCGACCATGCAAAACCTACCTGTGGCGAATGTCGCCGTAAAGGCGCAGAGTGTTTACCGGCCCGATCTCGTCGATCCGGGGACAATATTACAGTCCCACTAACCTACTTGAAAGAGTTGGAGAGGACAGTGGCTGAACTGGAGAGTCGATCTCGTGGAAAGGATACAAAAGTCGAAATGCGGGACGTAGGTGTCCAGACAGACTCGGTTACAGTGGATGATGATATACCTGTCAACCTATGCACGCCATGGAACGATCAAGAGAAATCACTGGATTGGAAACCGGACTTGATGTCGGATGACAGTACGCTTGTATTATTTGCTCCAACACAGTATCAGGACCGGATATCCAGGCCTCCTTCTATTTCACAGCTTTCATTTACAGACACATTCTCCTTGAATGAAGAAACCCTGAATTTCCTACGCCTCGATAATAGCCCTGTGTACCCACTGATCGGTGACGATTCTCCGTGGCTAACCGAGCTTTATACGAACATCTATTTTTCAATATCCCACCGTGAATGGCCCTTTCTCAACGAGAACACCTGGAAGATATGGCAAAAGGATGATCATACGGATGGGCGAGAAGAATGGCGGACCTTTTTCCTGCGCATGGTCTATGCTATTGGTGCATCACTGTGTAGCATCATGCGTCGAGACCCGGCACATTCTGTACGATCCAAGGAACTTTACGCATCTGCGATGAATTATTATCCACATGTTGTGGGTCATCCATCAATGGTCTTACAAGTCCAAGCCTCACTCCTTCTGGTCGTTTACGCGTTGCATTCGTCATCATCGAATGAGATTGCTACCAGTGTGGCTTCAATTGTACCATTCTGTACGGCAGCAATGACGGAGATTCGTAAATACGCACGAGCCAGTCCCGATGGAGAGGTTACTGCCACTTCGGGGGAGGTTTTGACAGAGAACATGTTCATTGCTTGCTACATGTTAAATGTGATAATTGCATCCGGATGGGATAGACCAGTATCTGATGCATACAAGGCGGTCGAAGATGATGTGAGTGTTTGTTTTCTCTAATCATTTTGGTATCTAATTCTTTTACATGTTTCACCCACCCCTCCCTTATCGATTTCCAAAAACCGACCCACTGACACTTGATCTTATTAGATGCGTACCCTGGGAGATATAATTCAACCCCCTGTCAATACAAACCCTGCACTAAGTCATCTGTTCCGATTGCGAAAAATCCAAGCAAATATTAGAAGATCACTTGAAAGATCCCGGTGGCAATTCTCCGACCAAAAAGATGCTCTCAGCCATTCCCTCAAGTCTGCACTTGATATATGGAGGCAAGATATTCCTCGATATGGAACAGCAAATGTTTCATGTGGCTACTATCATCCAAGTTGGATGGCAAAGCTGTATGACTACAGCATCTTAATTTTGTTGGAGGACAAGCATAACTTCTTGGATCATGAAGGAACAGAAGAGATCTTTGCCGCCGTCGTGGAAGTGTGTATCAAGTACCGATATTTACAGGAAGAAGGACACGTGTTGTGCTTTACCTGGTCTGCTGTGAGTATCTCAAGTTCTTCCAAATGTCTTTTCTTGTTTTCCGTTGCCGGGTTCAATCTTTCTAATCTTCAAATATGTAGCTCGTGTACCAATTTAGGGCTGGTATCATGCTTCTATATCTGATTTGGGCGACGAGACCGATAGCGGACAGTTCGTACCTACAACAAAGCCGAACTTACAATTCCCCCGAGGCAATTGAGGCTTGCACAAAAAGCTTAACTTGCTTTACCGATCAATGGAGTGATGCTTTGCCATATTTAAAGGTATTTGAATTCTTGCAGCAGAGGATAATATGGAGCTCTGATACGGTTGCCCCGGTTGCCCCACGTGTGGAAATCTTGACTCTGGAGGAGACTGAGGCTCATCTCGAGAGCTTAAAGGAAAGCTATTTACACAAGGCCATCTTAGGTATGATCGAAGATATGATGTACGGAGGAGCAGTACGTTATGAAACTATTTCAGACGACTTTATGACGGGAGTATCGTGAGGTATTTTTCCTTGCAAAATTCTGGGTTGAATTCTGGATGTCAATAATGTACATAAAATATTTATGACAAGATAACGAGATATGTAGCTATAGTACTAGTCCTGCACATGTGGTTGGTTAATTCAAATGAAATGAAACATAGCCATCAATAACTTATATACGGTTAAGATTACCGTAGACAACTGGAAATTAAACTCGAAACTTATGTACCATAATTATTATGATGAAGATGACTCTTCATAAATTGGTTGGAAGCACAGCTCGAGGCTGGGTGTAGGAATGGCCATGTTCTATAATTTGATCATGATTCATATATGGACAATCAACAATCACATTATCTACAACTTTCCTTCAACAAGATATTTTGCTGCAGCCCTTTGTGTATGCTTATACGACCAAGCAGTGTCAGCCATATCTGCCCGGATTCCGTAATTCTCTTCGGCCTCCTCCAGGACTCCCATATCCAGGGTGGCTACTGCCATTCCTTCGGTTGAAGTCCCGAGACGGACCAGGGGACCAGCATACGGAATGGTGATTTGGGATAGGCCGCAATAGTTTCTTCCAGGCGGTCCGCCAGCATTGGCAAACACCACCGCACAAGTATTTTCGAAGGCGCGTGCTGTCAGAATACTATCCAAGAAGAGGGACGGGGCGGAAGGATTTTGACGACGGCCAGCCTCCGAAGCACCATTTGGTGTCCACATAGTGGGTATGATGATGATTTTGGCACCGTTAGACGTCAGCTCCCGCCATGCCTCAGGGAAAGCTAAGTCCCAGCAGACAAGCAGACCTACGGGACCTAGGGGGGTTTGTATGACACAATGGGGGCTATTGCCAGAAGATCGAAGATAGGCTCGTTCGGTTGGACCCCATAGATTCTTTTTTACATAAGAACCTAGGATCTCCCCCGTGTTGGAAATGAAAAAAGTTGCGTTTTCTAACACGGGTGTCGGGGGCTTCTGGTCGAACTTGTTGAACACCGTGGTATCGGCTGAAGATGGTGAAATAGGTCGAACGATAGACCCAGGAACGATGCAGATGTTACATTCTCTAGCAACAGTCTGATATCGATGCAGATAGACCTCCCAGCCCTCACATATGGAAGCAAAACGTGGGTCGGTCGGAATCCAATTTGTCAAATGGAATTCAGGCAGGACAGCCAACTGACAGCCTTGCGCCGCAGCCTCACGAATGAAGTTCACGGCGCGGACAAAGTTGTCCTCGGGCTTGAGGGGCTAAAAACATGTTGATGAGATCCATGCGATGATGATATGGCGGTTTCGTGTGTTTCGAATCTTTGAGAGCAAGGATATGATCTTACTTTGACATAGAGTTGTATAACGGCAATCTTGTAAAATGGCGGCATAGTGATAGATATAAGTCACAATACCGGGATAAAATGGATACTAGTAGAAATCAACTCGAAGTCGTGAAATGGAGGGGTGAAATAGGTCATAGCGGAGAGAGCCTACTAGTATGATTTGATGATTTGTTATTGGTGAATTTCTAGAGCCCGGATTTATTTCCAGCAACATGTGCCAGTGACAAAAGTCCCTTAATAGGATCTACTAGTTGTATAAAAGTCTACTAGTACATAATAGTAACATTGAATGTGACAAAGGCAACACTTTGCCTGATGAAACATTCGTAGTATTTATCAAAGCGCTTAATATTAAATCTATTAAATTCTCAAATTATCCTCAAACAGAAAGACTCTCCGATACCACTTGTTAGTATTTAAAGTCAAGTTCCCTTAAGAGGAAACACGCTCCTTGGTTCCGCGCTTCCTCGGAACAAGCGGCTACATAAAGTGAGTAATGATTCATGACGCTGTAGGGAAAAACCCAAAGGGAAAATCATAAGCATTCAAGCAAAAACATTATAAACAAAACTAAACGTCTTCCTGATGGGACATAACCTTCCCATCACGCCTCAGGTAGATTACTCAACATTATGGAGCATTCAACCTCCCCAAGTCCCCTCGACAGCTCTGCTTCTGAGGGTAGCAATAACTTGGCTACAGTTCCAACGGGTACGGATCGCCGATCATCACAGCTCCAGCCTATTCTTCCAGACACACTTAGTCGCCGACCCACCAATCTCAACAATGTCGAACTCGAACGAATTAACACGTACCGACTTCAGCACCGATCAACGGTAGGCTCCGGCGTGGGCATCACACCACGCGAGAAGTGGATACCAATGGGTGCAGGAAAAGACTACCCACCTAAGCTTCCCGACCCAGAACAATTCGTCGTTGAGTTCACCGACTCAAACGATTCATTGCACCCGCAAAACTGGTCACTTGGAAGGAAAATCACCATCTCTGTCATCTTGGCCTATACAACCTTTACCTCATCGTTTGCCAGTGCTATTTACTCCTCGGCTGCGACCGCGGTCTCCAAAAACTTCCACATCAGTACCGAAGTCGCCATTCTAGGCGTCACCCTTTACGTCCTAGGCTTCGCCAGCGGTCCAACAGTATGGGCTCCAGCCTCGGAGCTGATCGGAAGAAAATGGCCCATCATCGTGGGAATGTTTGGGTACTCGATTTTCACAATAGCAACGGCCACAAGTAAGGATGTGCAGACCCTTATGCTGACGCGTTTCTTTGCTGGGTTTTTTTCTGCGAGTCCCATTGCTATTGTGCCTGCTGTTTACGCGGACATTTGGAATAACAAGACTCGTGGCGTGGGTATTGCTATATTTGCAATGGCTGTGTTTGTGGGTCCGTTCGCTTCGCCCTTTGTTGGAGGATTTATTACTTCGTCTTATCTTGGTTGGAGATGGACTATGTACATTTCGAGTTTCATGGGATTCTTTGCAGTGGGCCTTTGCCTCGTTTTCTTGAAGGAGACGTATGCGCCTGCTGTGCTTGTGGAGAAGGCTATCACTTTGCGCAGACAGACTCATAACTGGGGCATTCGAGCTAGACAGGAACAGGTTGAATTGGATTGGGGAGAGCTCATTACGAATAACTTCAGTCGGCCGTTCCGCATGTTGTTTACTGAGCCAATCGTGTTTCTTGTAAGAGTCCCTTCGTCTGTTTCTTCCAAATCGACTGGACTGACGTTTTTTTTCTTTGCAGATCTCATTGTGGATGAGTTTTGTATACGGTTTGATGTATGCACTACTCGGTGCATACCCAGTGGTCTTCCAGGAGATCCATGGCATGAGCCTTGGAGTTGGCAGTCTTCCATTTATAGGCTTGATCATCGGCGAGTTCCTGGCCGGCACATACATTCTTTATGACCAGAGGGCGTACGCCAAGAAATTGGAAGACAATAATGACGTTCCGATTCCTGAATGGAGACTTCCCCCCTCTATTCTTGGCGGAATCTGCTTTACCGTCGGGTTGTTCTGGTTTGGCTGGACAGGGTGGACGAAATCCATTCATTGGATGGCCCCGACGGCCAGTGGAGTCGTTACTGGGTTTGGTATCTTTGTGATCTTCCTCCAGTGCTTCAACTATCTGATTGATTCTTACCTCACTTTGTATGTTCCCCTGGCTATCATTCCATGTTTTGATCTAATGTGTTTACCAGTGCTGCCTCGGTATTCGCTGCTAACACTATCATGCGATCCGCCGTTGGAGCCACATTCCCGCTGTTTGCGAAGCAGATGTTCAAGAACCTGGGTGTACAATGGGCTGGCACGCTTCTTGGATGTCTTGCACTTATCATGGTTCCTATACCTTTGGCATTCATGAAGTTTGGACCAACCTTGAGGAAGAAGTCCAAGTTTGCACCAACCGCTCAGCCACCGCAGGCGCCGATCGAGAAAGAGACAAGTGTTTAAACCTGGATCAAAAATACATGGATGCAAGTAGACAAAATTTGAAGTAAAACGCTAGAAATATCTGAATCAGAAATTGATGTTTACAACTTACAAGTGGGACCTACGGAAGCCTGGTTCGCATGTCGGATTTATGGTAATAATGCATGTGAGATCTACTGTACGCACGTGCGGAGTAATGCCAGTGCCTTTCATTGACTCCTGCTTCTTCCTCACCCTTGATGTTTGGAAACATTGAATTTTCCTTGTCCCTTCTCTCTTTGACCCTCCTTGAAGGTTCCCCAGTATTGATTCATGAGGTCCGCCTTGAGGAATACCAATAACGTCCCGCATCTCCAAACTAACATTTGAACATGTCACAGTCCCGCAATCCCGCAATCCCCACGCGGCCACGCCCCACACAACTCCCGACTCCCGATGCCACGCCCCTCTCCTCCCATACCCCAAGAGTTCCGATTCATGTCCGCAATCGGGTGTCCACAAGTATCGGGGCTATTTGAAGCTCCGATCCCCTTCGATTTTCCCCTTCCTTGACGATCTTATTCAATCAGCCTTTCATATTATTCAAAATGCCTGCCTGGACTCATCTCGTTCGTTTCGTTGCTGTCGAGGACAACCAGATTCATCTCGGCCAATTGGTCAATACGACCCGTGATGTTGGACGCGATAGTGTGGATGGCGTGAAGATTGCCGTTAAGCTCATCCAAGGTACTATCTTTGATGGTCGGGTTACGGAGGAGATCTTGCATGTGAAACAAGTATGTGCTGGATATCCATTGATGTTATGTTGAATGGAAGTCCAACCATTGATCTTCTGGCTGACAACGGAACAATTTCAGCTCCTTGCGCCCGTGACGGCTGAGCAATGTAGCTACATCCGGTGCCTGGGTCTTAACTACATGGACCACGCACAAGAAGCCAATCTTCCCATCCCCAAAGCACCGATTCTCTTCACCAAACCCCGTACTGCCCTCGCAGGCCCCTACCCTGCCGCCATCAATATCCCAAAGTGTGCCCAGGATGGCAGCAGTGACTACGAAGCCGAGCTGTGTTTGATCATTGGCAAGACTGGCAGAGACATTCCGGAAGAGGAAGCCTTGGATTACGTGTTGGGCTATACTGCATCCAATGATGTGTCCGCCCGCGTTCTGCAGATGACAACTCCACAATGGTCTTTCTCCAAAGGTCTGGATGGAAGCTGTCCCATTGGTAAGCACTGCATGGCTCCTTTCATGGTTCCAGTTACTGACATGGATCGCATCAACAGGACCCGTTCTCGTAGCCCCATCAGCGATCAAAGACCCTCAGGCCTTGTCAATTCAGGCCATCCACAATGGCACCATTGTCCAGGACGGGCATACCAAGGACATGATCTTCAACATCAAGAAGCAAATCTCATATCTCTCTAGTGGAACCACACTTGAAGCCGGCACCCTGTTCTTGACCGGAACTCCGGCTGGAATTGGATATTTCCGCGAGCCAAGAGTGGTCCTGAATGATGGCGATGAGATCTCCGTGAAAATTGATCAGATTGGCACTCTCATTAACAAAGTTCGCTATGATACTTGTTAGACTTTAGACAGTACTCTTTATTCGAGTCTTTGCATAGTTTATACAGGTTGACATGAATAAAGAAACCTTCTCATCAAACTTGTTGGTCTCTCGCCGGGGCTGTTCCTCCTACTTTCAAACCCATCGCTCCATAAATTGAGCCCCGAGGGCATTCATAGGAATATACCCAATGTATACATGTAGATCTCGCTGGGCCTTTTCTGGACTTGATCTCCGATGTCGGGACCTCGTGATGAGTTGAGAATTCTTTACTTGTGATAACACCTTGGAACGAAATCTTCAACCCTTTCCAACCTTCTTCAAAGCCTTCCAAGGGTCACTAAGTAGGTGCACAGGTCGAATACATGGATGAACCCTCAAATGGTGGAACATTAGTAAATTTAAATTGATACCTCCAGATGTCACGTACAAATGGTCTATCGCGTAGGCTAGGAGCCTTTGATGTCTAATGGTTTGTAGCCACAATTTTAGGAGCACCTAGGCAAGCAAAAAAAGATGCAAATATTGGGAACGAAATCTCAAATTCAGAAAATAAAAGAGGAAAATGCAAATTTATGAATGTGTGAATATGAAAGTGACATCCACGGATTCGAATCAATAACTCTTGTTAGGTCTGATGAGTATCGACAAAAGCCTTCTAAATACACAGTTGATCACTTCAAGAACCAAGATGGCACCTCGGGCCCCCAAACAGCCAAAGACTCATCACCCGCAGGACCATAGCCTATCGGTGTCTGATCATTCACCAAGTCTCCATCGGCGTAATGCTCAATCATGTTTCCTGTAGTGTCCCACCAATAGTCAAAAATCTGGCTACCCAGAATATGGCGACCCACGCCCCAAACAGATTTATAATCTTTCTTTGCAAGCCACTGATGGCCCAGCTTCTGGGTGTCAAAGTCGTGAACCTCAAATGAACAATGGTGCACATGGGTTGTAGGATTTGAACTCATGAAGAATGAATGGTGGTCAACATTCTCGTTACCTCGATCGATGTGGGCAAATAGGGCGACATTCTTTTTCTTCCCATCCACCTCGATATAGAGGAAGTCGGTTGGAACGATGTTGAAGTTTTTGGTGTAGAATTTAACCAAGGCTTCAAATTGAGTGGTACAGACGCCGTAGTGACCGAGCTGGAATAATCAGTTATTTTCAACTCTCAAATCCAGAGATGGAATATCAGCTCACCTTATGAACGGCTGCAGGACCAGGTTTGAATCGCTGAAATCTGCGGACTCTTGGTTTGTCGGTCTCAAAGTTGATTTCGAGCTTTTCAGGATATATACCGGGAACGGCAGATGCTTGTCCATAGAACAGATTCATTGCAAATCCTTCAGGATCAGTCAAGGTCACCATGTGACCTCCACCAGGGGCATTCGTCAACTCTTCAATCTCGCCCGCCGTTGGTAGCTGTGTGGCCCTAGAGAGAATGATCAGCGGCGGACTTTTCTCACTCAACTATCTTAATCACGTAACCTACTTCTCCAGATCCTGGTATGATTCTACCAGAAAGGCCCCACCGAGGAACTTCTTAGGTCCCTTCTTCGCATAGTAGACGTAAGGGTCTACTCCATATCCTCGGTACCAGATTTCATCATCGGTTCTCTTTGCAATGGTCATACCAAAATCTACAGAAATCGAGCATGTAAGTGGAAATGAATCAACTTGGCTTGCAGAACTAAAACATAAATAGCTTTACCTTCAAGGAAAATGGTGATTTCGTTCAGATCGGGGTGCTGGTAACGCATGTGTGCCAATTTGACTAGGCGAATCTGCAGACTGGATTCTATGCCGCATCTCTGACGCCATTTCTGTACACTTTCCGACTCGGGTCCGATTGCGATGATATCCTCGATAGAGGCGCCTTGGTTTGCTTGGATTGTCTGAATCAAAAGAGTCAACGATGCAGTTGACAAGAAAAGAAAGAGAAAACAAGTATAGCTAAACATACCATGTTGGTTCGTTCTGCTGTGATTTAGCCAGTGTTAAGAGTCAAATCCAGATTGATTTATGTTATTCCCTTATATTTTCCTACGCGTCGATATGAGTTACACTCTGAGGCCCGCAGCAGTGTTAAGCATTCGTCCCCACCAAAATTGAAGGTCCCGCTCACTCAGCCCCATATTTCTTCCCCACAACCCCCCCAACTTCACCACAGCGGGACCTACCCCAGTCTTCGGAAGACCATGGAGAGGCGGATGATGCGGAGATACGGATTAAAGGTTGCATGATTCGGCATGAGGAGACAGACGGAAATTCCCACCGACATAAGGAAACTGAAACCATGACTAATACAGGGGGACCAAGTGCCCTAGATCAACTCTTTTAATGCGACACCCACCCGTCAGAATTTATGTTGGTGCTATTTTTCAACTCTCTTTGTTCAATCATAAGATTCAAATCTCCCCAACGGTGTCATGACTGACATCAAGTACGAGACTACCGATGTCGTTATTGTTGGCTGTGGCCCAACTGGGGCCATGCTGTCTGCCTATCTTGGCCAAATGTCGCTCTCACACGTGGTGATTGAAAAAGAGCCTGAAATCACCACAGATCCTCGAGGTATCGCGTTAGATGAGGATGGGATTCGGATGTTGCAGGGAATTGGCATATATGATAAGATTTATTCGGAAATTGGGACATGTGAGAATTTTGCCCATGAAGAATTGCGTACTGTGTCCTATTACTAAATGAGATATCAGGCATGCGTAAATTCAAGTTTCTTGGGGGAACGGACAAAGTCCTTGACAAGAAAGCCTTTCTGGAGATGGATTACGGAACGGTTCGTATATCATTGAGCTTCTTTCATTTTTTTTCTTTTCACTGCTCACATTCTTATGTTTTTCTTTTAATACAGACTGAAGGCGGCACTGGCCACATAGGGTTCATCTGCCACAAACAACCAATCCTTGAGAAACATATTAGGTTTGCAATGACTTCATCAGGCTTCTGTCAGCTCAAGACTAGCTCCACCATTGTAGATATCCGCGAGGAAGGAGAATATGTATATTCCCGCTACCTCGATGCAGAAGGAAACACACGCAATCTGAAGTCTCGCTTCCTAGTTGGTGCCGATGGGAAGACTGGCTTTACCAGGAAGAACTTCCTCGAACCTTTGGGTGTTCACATGGAACAAGCACATCAGTAAGTCATGCAACATTTTAAGATCCCTAGTGTGTGGATATTGACCAATTCAAAGATCTTTTTATGATGAGACTTGGGTAGCATTAAATTGGGAAATTTCGCTACCAACAGAAAAAACTCACCCTGAGTTCCCGCTATGGAAACTGGGGTACACCCCTCAACAGGTCTACGACCTCTTCTTCCCAGAAAACTTCCGTTTTATCTGCAATCCAGACAGACCGGCTGTATGTGGTCGGTTTGGATTGCCGTCCGACAGGCTTTGGCGCTTTGAGTTTGTGGTTCGTGCTGGAGAAGATGGAGACCAAATGTCCAAAAAAGAGAACATCCAGAAAGTCGTTTTTCCATATATCACTCACAGTGGCAGTCGATATGGGTAAGCTACAAACCCTATTACCAGAAAGAGGAGAGGACAGAGAGCACAGATACTAACAGCTTACAGATTAACACAGGACGTGCAGTTCCCTGAAGAATGTATCCACGTTCTTCGATCAAGACCCTTCCGCTTTTCCGCACGGAGTTGCAATAAATGGTCACACGGTCGTGTTGTTCTGTGTGGCGATGCAGCACATGTCTTTCCACCGTGTCAGTTTCTCTCTTTGCTTTTCCCAGTGTTTCTTCACACAATGTTCTGTCTCCATTCTCAAAGTCTTTTTTAGTAGACAAAAACTCACAATATATTATAGTTGGGGGTCAGGGAATCGCATCAGGTTTCCGTGATGCCGTCTCCTTAGCCTGGCGTCTTGTCCTTCTCTGTCGACAAAAAAACACGAACAAGCCGAGCAATCACGAGGATGTCCTGTCGGGGTGGTACATTGAGAGGAAACAAGAACTCGAACGTTCTCTTGCCTCGACGATCGGCAATGGCGAGTTCGTGACGGAGAGTAATCCTATCAAAATATTCATTCGCGATTGGTCTCTCTTTTTCATGCACTTTGTTCCCAGTTGGAGACGTGACCTCAGACTTGGTCGCAGAAAAGAGGGTCTGGTTCAGTATCAATACTCACCTGGGTTACCTTTCAACCCTGACCATAATGGGGGTATTTGCCTCCCGCAGATCTACCTAACGCCGGTTTGCGCATCGAGTGAAGTATTCTTTTCGGATGATATTATCTTTGGAAAAGGAAAGAAAGGTATGTTGCAATTACTTGTTTATTTGCAGAGTACAGACGAACTTGCCATGGCTTCCAAAGCGATTTCTTCCATCCAGGGGTTCTCAAAGGAGGAAATCAATGCCTCTGAGGTGACTTATATCATTGAGACTGTTGGAATCGACACAAAGGCTACAACTGCCAATGGGGCTTCTTCAATTTATCGCCTGGCTACTGCCAGAGAATTTGCCGAATCTTCATTGTGTTTGGGGAGACCTGAGCCAGAGTATTACGATTCGCTCTGCCTGAGACGGGCGCTCAAAGCGAACAAATATGTTCTGGTTCGACCTGATCGGTTTATCTACGCCGCCTGTGACGAAATTACCCAGCTCGATACAATTGTTTACCAAGCTGTCGCATATATGCGTGGATAAACTGTCACCCAGGGGTTGAAATGTTTGTTGAAATTGATCTTTTTTTCTCAAAGCCTGGACGCGCAAGGTTGACAACCTTGCAAGCCCAATTCTTGATATGTAGCATACTAGTAGTATTGATGTATATTGATTGATTATTTGCCTCCTTGTCTTTTCTCTCCTCAATGTTCCAAGGTTTCAAAATTATATTGATTCATCTCCATTTTCTTTGACTTTCAAACAAGACTTATGCATGTGAACTTATTTTCAACTTGCACGGGAATTTTCCAGGGTTCCAAGGTAGGTCATTCATGATCATAGGACATCCATGCTAGTAACGGGAAATTGCTTCCCACGATCATCATCGTACATATCTCTCGTCATCTTTAACATCGGGAAGTAGAAAATTCAAAATCGACGACATCAACTGCGAAATCCCCCAATGACCAGCCCTGGACAATATATCCACTAAGCCAGAGAGTGTGCTTGACTCGGAAGCTAACGGTCGCTGGACTTTGAAGCCATTGGCCTCGAATAAAAGTTTTTGACAATTGATGCC
This sequence comes from Penicillium verhagenii, assembly GCF_028828195.1. Lineage (NCBI taxonomy): Eukaryota > Fungi > Ascomycota > Eurotiomycetes > Eurotiales > Aspergillaceae > Penicillium > Penicillium verhagenii. Next base: position 194,306 of record NW_026643168.1, on the reverse strand, counting down.
TATCTTCTGAAATGCAGGAAATTGAAAGGTTTGCCGTGACTCTTCAATTCCTTCTCCAAAACGAGTATAGCAAAACCAGATTAACGCTGCCCGGAATATGATTCGGGGGATGTGCATTGGGGGCTCTGTTCCGATATTCCCTTTCTCTAATTCACGAAGTATAAGCGCGGCGTGAAGAGCGCAACACTGTCCATCTGGGGATGTGGCCCATGAACGGACGTATTCCACGTGGCATTGCGCCTCGGCAAAGCCATCTTTGCCAATCACAAGTTCCAGTCGATTTATGTTGGCATATAAAGAGAAGAAGATTGAATGCCATAGCACAGAGAGACAGTACGAATCTGGCGTTTGTTCTCTGTCAAGGCCGATATGCAATTTGTGAAAATCTATTAGGACATTCTCGAAGGAAGCCCGTTGCATTTGATCATGCATATCTTTGGTTTCGATGGCTGATGCGGCAAGGCCTTCGAGCTCTAGATATGTATGAAACCCATGTTTCATTGGAATTGGAGCAGATAGATTGGCATGTGCGGATGATCTTCCTAAGGGCTGCTGAAGACTTTGATGGGTACGAGTGTTGGAGACGGGGAAATCACTCATGATTTGTTGGCTCCAATCTTCCACTGTTTTTGCATCCCAAATGTTGTCCTCGGATAGCGGTGGTAGCTTTCCTGGCGAATGTCGCAGGTATGGATCTGTGAGAAACAATTCCGAGATCTCGACATCATGAACCTGAATTCCCGCAAGTAGTCTAGTAACCGTGAAGTTGGGTTTCAGCAGTTGGACCCTACTAGTTATTCTACTGGCTATTTTACTTACCGATTCTTTTCTTCTGCCTGAATCCACTTCTTCCAGGTTTTCTCTGGACTGTCGAATAACTCACTTAAGCTTATACAGTCTGATGCTTTTTTTAATTTCAATGCAGTTGCTCTCCTAGCCCACTGAATAGGATAGATTGAATTAGTATGTTTCAATGGTGAAATATCTATAAAACCTACCACAACCAATGTTCCATGAAACGTCTCTGCAATCAGCAGATCTTTCTGTCTCTGCACCTGTCAGCTTTCTGTTCATAAAAAGAATGCTTTTTCACAAAATTTCTCACCCCCGATAGTAGTCCAAATGTCTGTCCTATGAGGGCTGCCTGAATCATCGCAATGGTCTCGGGCCCTTGCCTCGAGAAGTGCCGTTCCCACTGCAAAAGGTTAATCCTCTGAATAATCAACAAAGATTGACAAGTGTGACCGACTGATGATAATATTGCCTTGTTGAGGGTTTCAAAGATTTTGAGCCCTTGAGATGCGGCATGTGAGGATCCCACAAACAGACTTCCTATAGAGCAAATGGATAGCAAGAGAAGGGAGCTCTTAGAAGAGGGCCGGAAGGTTGGAGCATGGACAATAGGGAAAACGCGGTGGAACTTGGTGAAATACATTTGAACACAAAGGTTCTAAAATCTTTTTTAGCTGTGAATAAAGTTGATCAAGAGTAAACTTCCACATACCAAGAAGTCTGTCGATGGAAGCGGGAGAAATGGCACATGGGGTTGGAGCTTCACGGCTAAGCTCTCACGGTAGGCTTCATCCAATTGGATCGGCTCTATACCCGTTTCTGGTGTGACATGTCCTGTTCGCAATGTGCCCATGAAGGTGAACCAACTCTTTTGGACTAGATCTTCACTACATGAGAGAATCTCTTCCAAGGGTTGAGAAGCGCTGCGTAGGGGCTCATGATTCCACTGACTAGTGGTTCCTGGAGGAAGCCACTGAGCAGTCGACATCAGTATCTCTGAATTGAGAGCAGTGAGATCAAAATTATCATCTGCAAACCATGCTGGTATCTCGGTATTCAAGTTGCCAAAATCCCACGATCCATCTCGGCTGGAAATGTCCAATGATGGATCTGGCCCTGTTTGATTAGACTGGGAGCCCGGTGTTGGGAATCCAACAATTCCTCCCTGTGGATGTGTCTGAGCCAGACCCTCGGCATTCAAACTGAGTGAAGGTGGATTGTGTGTTGAGGTCGAGAACGAATATGATGCCGATCGCGAATCAGAAACAACCCCGGGGTAATTTGGCCCAATAGAAGGTAGTTGGTGTGGGGGTGTGGGGGGCTCATGCACGTCCATTGAATGGTTTTCGTTTGAGTTAGTAGACACATGGACTCGCTCATTATCATTGAGTGATTGACACATGGTTCCAGTGTGAAGGAGACCCGATGGCTGGTGACATCTTGAATGCCGCAGGAGAGAATCACTGGAGAATTGATCAGTAACAAAACTTCTCATATGGGTATCTGCAACGATAACATACTGACGACTGAATGCTTTCCTACAGATTGCACAGACAAATGGCTTCTCCCTGGTGTGAGTCCTAATATGCCGTGCCAGGTGTTCATCCTTTGTAAAACTCTTGGAACACCAAGAACATATTCGCTGGCGTCGTCTTCGGCCTTCAGTCATGATTCAATGTGGCGGGGAACTTGAGGATTTCCCGTGCTGCAGGTGAAATCCTGCTGCGTATTACTATTTTTGTTTCGGATAGTCCCACGACAAAGACACACTTCCCTAGAAAAAGTTCTTGCCTATCGGTGGCGTTTGATTTTTGACTCTCCGAGTCTCCGAGTTCCCCAAACCTCGTATCCGCCAAGTCCCGCAAATATTAACAAGGTCCCGCAATTTCGTGGGGCCAAACCCCGTCAAATCATCAACATCGTCAATCAAATGCTCTGGATTTCCTTTCGGTGATTTGCTGGAACATGTCGGTGGGACCATTAGATCTTCAGGGTTTGGAAGTCTGGGGACTCTGGGGGGACTCTGGGGTAAGTCGGGGTACCCATTTGATATCCGGGGTACCTATATGTATTCAAACTAATCCGCTACTTGGGGAATTCAGACTCTGTCTCAATAGTCTTGGGGCCGCCTAATGCTGATTCAACTTGATCGCACATTACTCTTTTCCAACCGACCTGTTATTTATCCGCGAAATGGCCACCGACGTCGAAGGCTCTCCTGTTGAGCATAACCATATGCCGTTGGGGTTCTTAGTAAACATGGATTCTGTCCCTGGAACGGATAGAATGAATGAGGGGAAAGGCCATCCTCTGTCAAATACGTTGAATCATGAGATTCAGTAAGTCAGCTTAATAAGATATATCTCAAGTTGGTACATGGATACTTATCGCGACAGACTCATCCCTCGCCCTTCAGACGATTCAAAAGACCCCTTGAACTGGTGCAAGTCATAAATGTGAGTCCAATTTCCAGAAAAAAAAAAAAAAAAACAGCCATGAAAAAGCTAACCACGAATTCTCTAAACAACTCAGATTTAGTCATCACTGTTCAATTCCTCTTCTTGTTCGTTTCTGTGGAATCAGCCCTCTCAATGGGACCCATGTTCCCCTTATTTGCTGCCGAATTTCACCTCGATGATACGGAACTGAGTCTGCTGACTGGCGCATGTGTCATGGCTTTGGGCTTTTCGAACTTCCTCATTGTTCCCTGCTCGAATATATTCGGTCGACGCTTGACAAGTCTTGTGTTCTGCTTGCTGGGGATGGCGTCTTGTATTTGGCAAGCTTTGGGTTCCTCATACAACAGCATTCTTGCTGCGCGTGTGGTTAATGGGATTGCCACAGCAACAAGTGAGACGCTGCTAATGCAGGTCATTGGTGACATGCTTTTTCTTCACGAAAAGGGCCTCTGGACAGGTGTTTACTTGCAAGTATTTGACCTACCGTCGTTATGAAATTATTCTAACGTCCTGTTAGTATGGGATATGCCCTGGGTACATTCATTGGGCCAATTATCTCCGGGAATATTGCGCAAAGGTATGATCTTCATCGCCACTTTGCCCGTCTGAAGTGTCAGGCTAACGTAAATAACAAAGATATGGCTGGCGTAGCTTTTTCTGGCTCTCTTTAGCACTTACATGCTTCAACTTCGTCACTATTCTGTTCTGCTTCCCCGAAACCCGTTTTCGCAGAGATCCAGCATCTCGACAACTGGAGCTTAGCACAAACGTATGCTCTGTTCAAAATATCAAGGAAAGCAGCCAAGAGGTTGAGTCCGAGCAACTTGAATACATCGAACGCGCCAACATTACTGGCACAGGTCGACCCTCAAAATCTCAATTCCGTCTCTGGCAAGCCCCAGAGGCCGAATGGAAAAGTTTTCTTCTAAGAGATATCATTCTACCATTCCGCCTGTTTCTCATTCCGATTATCCTGTGGGCAGCGTTGAATGTGGCTGGCCCGGCAAATATCCTTCTATTCTGGAACCTTACCGAATCTCCTGTCCTAAGTGCACCTCCATATAATTTCCCGCCATCTAGTGTGGGATACGCAAACTTCGCCTTCGTCGTCGGAGGTCTGATTGGTCTTGGTACTGCGGGACCGTTGTCGGATTGGATTGCCGTGCGGGCTACAGAGCGCAATAATGGCATCCGCGAAGCCGAAATGCGTTTGCCGGCCCTGATACCTTATTTCATTTTCACAGTAATCGGGATTGTGATCGGGGGCGTGGGCTACGATCGGCTCTGGAACTGGCCTGTGATTTTGATTGTGGGGTATGGATTCAGCGGTATCTGCGTGACTGGTGTTCCTACTATTGCAATTGCCTATGCTATTGACTGCTACAAGCCCATTTCGGGGGAGATTATGGTCGTTGCCACAGTCGTGAAGAACTCGTGTGGGTTCGCTATGAGTTATTGGGTTATGCCAATGGCTGCTCGACGAGGCTTTTTGGCGCCTGCAATGGTCCAGTTTGGGCTCACGGTTGGACCGATGGCCCTGGGTGTGCCAATTTATTTCTTTGGAAAGTACCTCCGTAGGCAGACAAGGCATTCAGTCATACATTCATATGCCGATTGATTCTCTGAATTATTTCCATGGAGCTTTTTTGTTTCCCTGGATCTTTTTGGTTCTCTACAACGGCAAATTTTATCAACATTGAACTTGAATATCAAACGTTTCCCATGAATACATGAATATTACCTTCAACATTATTATTTCAGAATGAATATATTGCACATCTGGGTGAAATAAGTTCACAATCAAAGGTGGTGGTCATTTCCTAGCAGCCACTGAACGTGACGATAGGATACTCGACCTTGATCTTGGGATTGCCGGTGACCCGCTTGGAAAGTTTCCGCAAACATCAAGCCACGTTCATAATGCTGAACTCCCATCAACCCTTGTGGACCATCGAAGCCGCCATATCCTTCTTGAGCATCAAATATCGCTGACCATTGCAGATCGGGCATTTCAATGTGAACTGGCGTGGTTGGGCGACTCTTAAAGCCCAGTTCTCCATGCCAGGTCATATTCTGAATTGCCAATAGGGTTCCGTTCGTGATGATTAAATAGTCCCAGTCCCCGTTGGCGATCAGAACCCGGCTAGTTGCCTCAATCAGACGAGGCAGCACAAGCTCGGTTGGATTTGGAGACTCGTCGTATTGCTGCTCGGGACCTGGGTCAGTGCCCACGAACACACTTTCAGTGCTGCAGAGCTCCCACTCAATACTCTCGGGGACATGCAGAGCCCGTTTGACATCCTTGCGATTGAAATAAGTTGTTTGCGATGGTTCATAAGCAAGATCTGTGGGAAAGCCCAGGACATCCCATAGTAGTGGGCACATTTGTCCTACCCTGTAGGGGCTCCAGCAAGGATTCGGGTTATATGCTTCATCGTAGATCATGTTGTATATGTCGCAGACAGAATAGTTCATGGACTTGGGGGGTTGTATTCCAGAGGCTGGGTAGGTAAGGTATGTGTCAAAGTAGTCCTTGTAACCACATTGTTCATAGGTGCTTTCTAGGTCGTTCATGAAGGATTGGTTGAAGTTGAACAGCTCAGCATGCTGCTGCACAAAGGGGTATGCTGGAAGCTCGGCTTGGATATAATCCCATTGACCGATACATGCATCATACATGAGTGCCCCTAGTCATATCAGTAGTCATTAGCGTGTGACCAAATATCAGGCCTGCATGAAGATGTAAATCAGGGGGGGGGGTTGATGGCTTACCGCTGATGTCAAAGTGTTCTGTATCATTCTGATCAAGCATGGCAGCTGATATATATGGCACATAACGGCCCGCATAACTCTCGCCACTCATGAAGATTCGGAAGTTTTTGATCCCATACAGCTCCTGGAAGCCTTTGAGGAAATACACGAATGAGTTGGCAATATCTTCTTCGGTGGTCGCTGTAGGTGTTCCAGTCGAGAACCCAGTCCCCACAGGTTGATCAACCCTGCTCAGCCCTCACGGTTAGTTTGTGATTCAAATCTCAAAGAGCACCTATATTCAGGTAGGGTAAAAGAGCACTTATGTCTCTATTAAACGACTTGCCATAACATGTTCGTCAAATTTACCCATGAATACTGGTTCACAACCGGCTCATAGGTACCAGGCAGCCAGGTAAAGCGTCCATTTTCCTGCAGAAATCCCTGCATTGAACTGCATCCAGGCCCACCACTTAGCCAGATGGTGAGATCATCGGTTGGCTCTCCGATCTTTGGCTGGAAGACGTAAAACAGAGAAGAGTTGTCACGGATGGGAATGAAGCCCGAATACATCTCCCCCAGGTCAAAATGAACATTGGGAAGGCTCTCTACCAGATGAGCTGTATGATCGACAATAATTTTAGCCCAGATTTGAATAGTTTGATGTCGTGCGCAGGTGGAGGGAATAAAAGAAAAGAGGGAAGTGGTCAAGCGCATCACATACGTTTAGTCTTGTTGGTCAGAAATCGATAGTCCGATGTGTGAAGATGCCCCGACGATGAATTGTTGCGGGTGTAATTAGGAGAGCGGCGGTGAATACCTCGATTCAATTGATTTGCTTCCCCGTAACTGACCAACAATGTGATCAGCAGGATTTGCTTCACCCATTGTATGAAGTATTGTGCAATCATCTGGACCGGCTTACCCTTTCTCTTTCCCAGTGAAGTGAAATTTGTGGGACTCTACTCGGTATTTGTATTCGATCTTGGCATGATTCCTATTGACTACTTGGTGGATTCCATCGCTTCAAATTTCAACTCTCAAGTCCCGAGGTCGGATAGTACCGTACTAGTATGTATACTAGTCCTGATCTTCAAGTGCGATCCATCGGTAAATCCCCCCCGATGAGCTGCCACCTTTCAAATGTTCCAACAAACCAGCCAACCTCATATCAAATCCAATTCCAGATGTCTGAAAGAGTCCGAAAGACAAGATACTTTATTCTCTGCTCTTTTTGTTCTTAGCGTCAATTTTGCTGGGGATTTTGTTTCTTTTCTTCTTCTCTTTTCGCACACCTATCTTGTGGCTGAGCTGACGATCCACTTTGTATCCGAGACATTTCCCGCTAGAATCTCCGCTACACACATTATTGAATTTCCCCCTGCATAAGTTAATGCAGAAAATTTGATTTTTCTAATCTGATCGAGATCGCAGTTTAAACATAAGCATGAACTTTGATGCCGTATATTGAGATCCATCCGAGCTATCGTGTGTTTTGAATATAATACGTGAAAACGACCAATCCCGCACGCGGTGGGAGTGCAAGTTGTACAGCGAAAATTAGCCCCCTAATTGCGCCATCGGGGCCCACAGATCAGATCAGATTGATAATCAACTTATATGTAAACAACAGCACTCAGTGCCGAGAGTGGTCCGAAGATTCCAAGGTTATTTGGTACCTCGCCTCCATTACTGAACGTTATGCACTTTGAACATTTGAACATTACATTTCCATGTTAGAACAATAATTTGCTCTCAAGGTCGGACTGGTAGTTGTGGAACGTTGATCTCGGTCTTAGATGACCCTCTATCGAGGCTGTATGTATGTATGCTACTATGTATATAGACATCACTTAATGGCAAATCTTGGTTTTCCTCACCCCTCTGCTTGATCATAAGAATTAGACTTATGCTTAGGCTCAAACTTGAAGTCCGGGTGCGCAGGACCGAGGAACATCTCGCTGCAACGTAATCAGTTAGTTAAAATTCATCCAAAGAGAAAGAAAAAGAGAAACAAAAGATAGAGAACAGACTTACGTGATCTTAATCCAGTCTTTGTAGTTGTCACTGCCCATCAGAGTCTCCATTTCATTTCGGCCACGCCAAGCAGGGGGTCTGTCGTTAATGCGAGCGGGGAGGTACTCCAACAGCCCGATGGGAACATAGCGATGGGCAAAGCTCAACCATTCCAACATGAATCGTCGAGTAGTACCAATACCATACTCATCAGATCCCCAAGCCTCCAGACCGTACTTTGCAAACTTTTCAATGTAGGAAAGACGCTCTGATGCAGATTTGTCAAGGTATTGACCTGTCTGGATTTCTTCGAACAGCCATGGCTTGATCAGAGCACCACGGCCCACCATGACTGAATCCACGCCAGAATTTTTTATGTGGTTTTCATAGTCTGTGTGTGAATAGCAGTCACCGTTGCCAAGGAAGTAAGTCTTTCCGGCGTTTGGCTGGAAACGAGCATCGGGTTCACGGATGGTGTCGGTGACAATGTCGGTCTTTTCATTCATGCGCTTGATCAGGGCTGCACAATCAGCGATGTAGCTCCAGTCTGCTTCCTTAGTATAGCGCTGCTGTCTGCTACGTCCATGAAGAGTGATGGCCGCAACACCTGGAGGACCCGCGTTAAGGATTCTAGATTCGTAGCCACCCATGATAAGACGCTCGGTGAGCTTCAACGCAGTAGGGTAATTATCTTTGACTCCCATACGAATCTTGACAGTGATAGGGATCTCCTGGGAAACCATGTTCATGCCGCGAAGAATTTTCTCCAACTTGGAGTGGTGCTCCAACAGAGCAGAACCAGCTCCATCACGGAATAGAAGGTCAATCGGGCAGCCACAGTTCAAGTCAATCACACGCAAGTGGGGGGTGAACTTCGAAAGAACCTCGGTAGCCTTCACGGCTTGCCAGGGCTTGTTCGCAGCAATCTGTGCGCCGAATTTGAAATCCTTCGAATTGTCGTATCCCTGGACCACACTGCTACCGTTCGTGATGGTTGGTGGGAGCATTTCCGATTCGTGGGCCTTCATCAAGGTCCACTCGGACTTTGCGCCTTGGATGAGCGGCATACTCATGGCCATTTCGGAATAAGTGAATTGGGCGCCTAGATCTGTGCAAAGTCGTCGGAAAGGCATGTTTCCTTGTGTCGTCAGAGGTGCCAGGGTGGGGGTTTCCGGTCCAAAATAGATGCGACGTTTCTCAGAAGGCAAGAAAGGAGGGTCTGTAAACTGCGCCCGTTGTTCCTCTTTCTCCTCTTTGGCCTTTTCCGCGTCGGTCACTTCAGCTCCGCCCTCGGCATTTTCATCTTCTTCGCCCGCCTTCTTCTTTCCACTGTGTAGATACTTCTCCAACTCCTCGCCCGACTTGTGAAGCCAGTCATTGACGGCATTTGCACGAATGGTCACTTCCTTTTTCCGCGCTAGAGCTATTTTATCCTCGTTGGCAATGATATTGACAAGTCCATCGTCCGTCGAGAATGGCACACGTGGCTTGGCTTTTGCCATGCGTTCCGCGTCTTCTAGCAAAATAAGCTCCTTCCGGCCATCCGTCGTTTCTCTCTCCTGCGAGTGCGATCCAACCAGACGACACTTCCATCCGGAGTAGCATTTGCCCAGGGCCTCATATACCGGGCAGATTCCATTGAAAGTCGTAAGATCTTCGCGCTTGTGTTCTTTCAGATACACCCGCAAGTCGTGCTCGAAGCGACATTTCTCATTAAATTGGCACTCCTCCGGGGAGAACTCCGCACTGAACATTCTCGAACCGCAAAGGCCTTTGGCGTCCTTTGAGCTGCCGAAGGTCCGGTTGGTATTTTGGCCAGTGTTCTTCTTCTTCTTTTTGTTCTTCTTGTTATCTCTGCCGTCATCTTCGCGTTCGGCGTGGGGGGCTGCTTCTGCAGCATCGTCGGGGCTAATCTCGGGTTCGGTGGGCCGGGGTTTGGGTTGAGATTGAATTCGGTATCTTCGCATAATATCATCAGGCTTGCGGTCATTTGGCTTTTTGGAAGTGAGATACATACTCTGCCTTGATAGGCGCAATTCCTCTATCGCGTGCATCGCCATTGTTCTTATTAGAACCTTCAAGACGAGCCTTCTTTGCGGGTGGCTCATCAGCGCTGGAACCGATGTCAAGGTCACGCGGAGGAACATGTGCCTCTGGAGCAGCATTGTTAGCCTCCGGGGCCGTCGGGGCCGTCAAATCCACGCCAGACATTATTAAGAGCCAGCAACGTTCAGGCTGGTATTTTTTTGCGTGGGTCCAGCCAGAATATTGGAGTTTGCAAAAAAAAAAAAGTTCTGCGGAGTACTCCGATCTACAATCAAAAATTCGCGAGCCGCGGAGTGGCGGGTAAGGTTTGCACTGTTTGCCAAAAAGCAACTCGATCTGGTTCAAATGTTGATTGGCCAACGTCAACTGGTTGTTCTTACGATTATGTAAACATTTGAATAGACCATTTGCTGCCTGAAATCTGAGGTCGCAATATCGCTCGACCAGCACTGTTGACCAACAACAAGACTTGAAGACTAGGTAAGTTCAAATGTTAGTGCAGGCAGTATATTCAAGCTCAGGCTTGCAGTGGCTACATATAAGTTTGAAACATAAGGAACGCAAGTTTAGTTGTAATTTTTACACAGAGGATCCATGGATGCAGGTGCGGGTGTGGAGTTGTGATATATGTACGACACTGGGGGGAAATGGGCACGTTATATATTGTCTATATGAACGACTTTCTCCACGTCGAATCTCTGTGATTGAGAAAAATAGTACCCACGCTGATTACTCAAGACCAATTTTTGAGTCGCCTTGTCGGTAAAATCAATATTGTAATGTGTATGACCGTATGCCCACAAGGACACTCGAGCATTCTTCCAGCACTCCTCCAAGGACAAATCCGTGGCAAATCCCGACGACAGTGGACTGTGGATATGTCGTGGGTCAGCAGCGCGTAAATCACCACCCAGAGGACTATGGTGGGTGAAAATAATGATCTTTCGATGGGGTTCTCGGTCTGCGATCAGTGCAACCTGGTCATTCAGCCACTTGAGGTCGGCCTCATGAGCAGCGGTGTGATCCTCGACAGTCCAGTCATTGATATAGTAAAAGTCGTTCAGGCCCATGCTCACACCGTCGCGGTGTTGTTCAGAGACTTTTGAGAAGAGCGTGCATCCCAGTATCGTCACGTTAGCTGCAAGGTCATATCGAGTTTGGTCTAAAAAGACAAAGGTGCCGGATGAATTATCTTGGGAATGGCGCTGGTTCAGAGAGGCCGAGAATTCCCAAATCTTTGCTTTTGTTTGCTTCCAAGTTGAATGATATGGTTCATGATTTCCCAACAGTAGAAACACAATTTTGAAATTCCGAAGCTGTTGTTCAACAAAAAGGAAGAAGCCCTCGTCGGTCACGGCACCTATGTCACCAAGAAGTGCCAAGAAGGGAGCCTGGGGTGGAATCTGGAAGATATCATAGGCAGCAGGTTTCTCCAGGTGGAGATCTGATACGATCTGCATGCTGGCCATTAGGAAAGAAAGAAGTTTTGAAATGAGAACCTTGAAAGGAGAACCAAACAATTTGGTGCCAAGGTCCAGTTGATGTACCTCTGTGGGGATGTGGCGCGGTGGTGCCCGTCATACAAGTAGTGAGTGTGTGGCGGTGCAATGACCCTCATCCACCTGTTATCTAAGCGCCCAGGAGGATTCATAAGAAGGACCCCTCCCTGGGCTTGGCTGGCGCCTACTCAACCTGGAACTTTCCTCATTTAAATCGATCAGGTCTATATCAAATTTTCCAAACTCCCCTGCATCTTGGTCTTTTACTTCAACCCGCAGTCTATTCAGTGACAAGTTACGACGTCATTCTCCTTATCCGCGTTATCGCGCCTTGAAATTGTGGGACTCACCCCCAACTTCCAAGAAGCATTCCTACAATTTACTTGGGAGTCGAAACGAAACTTCAGTCATCATGGCTGGCATTCACGATCCTCGATTACTATACAGCATCACGAATATCCGTGCCTTTCACCTCCAAGATGGAGAGGAACAGGAGTTGACACCATCCGGTCCGCAAACCCTCTCACTCCTTATGGTCCCCACCTCATCTTCACCATCCATGCCACCCTTCGCAACCGGTGCGGGCACCGAAACTCCCGAGGAGGATTTTTATCTTCACCTTTGTCTTCCTCCAGAATTGGACCTCACCTTACCGGCTACCACTCAAATTTATCATCAACTGCCCGATAGTTACTTGATCCCACGTTGGGATTTGGCCCCGGGTGCCTTCATACGAATCCAGTTCCCGGGGATCGGGTCCGGTCCAGACAAAGTGACCCAGGACGACATTGACACCTTCGAAACCATCCTTGCACAATGTACCGCATTTCTAGAGCGGGCTGCTGCTCCTCCCCAGAAATCGAGTGGGAAATCCCTCGGTCATACTGCTGCGTACAATCCCGCTGACTATGCGCCTGGTGAGGGGTATATCTCTTCCGAAGGTGCTGGTAATGGAACCTCGCATGGGAGAATTGTCCTCATAGACGAGGAGGATGGTAGTGTGGTCGGGGAGCTGGGCGACGCTTATGATGTGGTTGAAGATCCTGATGTGAAACCAGGATCCAAGAGTGAGTAGAAACCAAGCCCCTGCCCCCCGTTTTCCTGATTCAAACTAATGTCAATTCTTTAACAGGACCGGTCAACATTGAGCTTCCTAGTGAGGGTGAAGGCAACCGAGTCAGTATTAGCAATGTCTCAGAAGAGTACTTGGCCATGTCTCGACATCCTGCGTACAAGGACTCGACCATTGTGCAAACGTCAGCTACCGCATCTCGTCTGATTGTTGCGACCTCCACTTCCATTGCCAACGCTATCACCAGTGGTGCCGAAAGTTTTACCAAGAAAACCAAGCCCAATCAAAAGCCCTTGACTTTCTCGGATGCCACACATGCGCGTATTCGCAAGATTGGTAGCTTATCCAGCGGAGCCGCCGGGCTTTCCGCTCGCACCGTCGGACAAGTCGAGCGGGTGGCTCAGAATGTCGGCGCATCGCTGTCGCGCAAAGAAACCAACCCCAAGAGCTTTGACAAGAGTCGTCCGCCGCCAGACTACAAGCCCGGTGTGCTTAACAAGTCCATGATCGCCTTCTCCACGCTGGCCGATGGAATTCAAGAAGGTGCGCGGAGTATCCTTCTTACCGGCACCTCAGCAACCGGTGCGATGATTGGTCACAAGTACGGTGCGGAAGCTGGCGACGTAGCAAACAACCTGACCGGTGGCGTGAAGAATGTGGGCTTGGTTTACATTGATGCCACCGGGGTGAGTCGGCGGGCGCTCCTGAAATCAGTTGCCAAGGGCATGGTTGTGGGACGGATGCGCGACGGGAAGCAGGTGATGGTGGGTGGTGGTGATGGCGGCGAGCTTCCTCCCGCCCGTGTTGCCGAGACTGGCTCATCGACTAATCCAACGCCACCGCCCGCATATGGCGCCTCAGGGACCACGTCGCTCAGCGGCACGCCTATGAGTATGTCCGGGGGTAAGCGGTAAAAATGATTCGTTCCATGACTTCTGTAGTGGTTTCATTTTCACTTGTTTCTTATTGTGAGTTAGCGCTATTTTCCCGTTTTTTTTTTTTTTTTTTTTCTTTTTTTCTTCTCCTTCTTTCTTCCTTGTGGTGGTCTGGGGGCATATTTTGGAATCTTTCTAGTATCCTATGTTTATGGTTTCATCTCTCATCTTTTCACGATAGATGGGTGAATTCCCCGACGATGTAAATATTGTGATAGCGCTGGAATTACGATTTTTCCTTTTGAAAGACTCAGTCCGTAGTATCCATATACATAGTATACTAGTGTACATAGGTCTTTCCACGACATGATTGGACAAGGTTTCGACATCCATGAATGGTGGGCGATAGTATTTCCCAATGTCTTATGTTTGAAAAAAAAATTAAAAAATTTCCGGCAATCAATCATGCATATTAACCCGTGAAGTCGATGATCGCTCTTTTAGACCGCCGCTTGGCCGCAATTTTTTTTTAACGCTTCCTGGAAAAGGGAGGGGCTCGATTGGATGAGAGGCGCGGAGCAGCCCAATTGCCAACGCACCACTTGACAGTTGGCTTGACCGTTGGCCCCGCAGAGCCAATGAGGGATATTATGGGCTAGCGAGTTTGGGATTGACGACTCCACATCAAAGTGATATGCAGATATTGGTCCAGTACTTCTTTGATACTTTCCCTCGGCTACTTTGGATCTGTTTCTCTTCCCACGTTACCCGCAATACTTCCCCTCTTGACGGGTATAATACGCTACCGTGTGGATGCAGTGGAGTTAGGCAATATCGAACTAGCGCGCGGACCTCCCGAAATTCAGGTACAAGTCAATTGTAATCGGGAGAGTATTATTCAATACTAGTAATACCTGAGCTAGAACTACTTGGAATGAATCAATTACAACAAGATTTGAATTATGTAGCGTTTGGTTCGGACTCGATCCGCTACCCAAAAAGCCTCAAACATTGGAACCTTCAATGTTAAGCAATGAACCATGGTTGAGTAAGACTATATTCTTTGAGATAAAGAATTCCCGGAATTGGTTAAATCGATTTTCATTTGAATATTCAATGTTGCCCCTTTCATGGAAGTTTCGCCTCAAGGGATATACAATAAGCTACAGGTCTAGCAGTACTTGAGCGTATAGTCGGTACCTTCCATCAGACTACCGTAACATTTGAAAGTAAGCTTAGAAGCTGCCGAAGTCTAGATATACCCAAGATAGAGTGGACATGTGGAATATTGGACCGTCGAACATGATTCAACCCTGTGCAATTGAATCGTCAACAGCTACTCCGTACATACCCAAGTATACAAATGTCGATCATGATCTGGTGTTGTAAAGATCCAAACATTGAATGGATCGGAGCTGGGTTCTGGGGGTGTAATGACGATCGTCGTGAGCTAGTGAGCGAATCCACTTTTCTACCATTCGAAACAACCGGTTATATGGCCCCTTGAAACGGGAATTTTGCCAAAGCTTTGACCCTCTCTCAGCTTTCTGATTCCAGGGTTTTTCTGTTTTTTTTTTTTATATGTTTTTTTTTCTATTTCTTTTTACTCTCATTATGGGGCTTTTCCCGTTCTTCGTGGGTTGTTTTGATTGCCGGAGTAGCTCCGGCCCCAGCTCTCTCTCCTTTGTTCTAATCATAGGTTAATCAGCACGAAGTAAACAGTCTTCAAGAAATAGATGAATAAGTAAGGGGGCATGTATTCCTTCTTTTTTTATCTATCCTCCCCGTACATACAATCTGCATTTATATCAATTGTGGGGACCAGTTGATCATGACTGATCATGTTTTTTTTTTGTGCCTCACGGTAGAACCTTGGAATTATTGTAGGAAATGCCAGTCTCAGTATGATAATTGATCCAAACGTCAAGGTAGAAAAGCTATTCAAAGCTTTCAACCGTTGTGAATTTCTTCATTGTTATAAGCAACTTCTTTGTTAGGCAAAGTTGAACATTTAATCCCATCGTCATCCAAAAAGACGTGTCGCTCTTCATGACCCGCTTTTTCTGCTTTGGAAACCAAATCTCACTTCCCTCCTTTAACCTCCTCCGTTGTAGTCTTTTTCCTTTCCTGTTTCTTTTGTTCGCTCTTCTTTTCGGGGGTTGAATTCGTTCCTGTCTACCCTGTTTCTCTTCCAAGCTTCGTTATTCTCCATCCCCCTTTTCCTCCCCCTCGACTCTCAGGGTGAACCGGTGTTTCCCGCTACAATCTCCCCTCGCGCCCCCTGTCTACCCTGGATTCGATCATGTTCAGCATCCAACTTTGGTCTTGAGGTCTTGTCAAATTCAATCGCGCCTGAGACATTGACTTCCTTTGTTTCTACCCCCCCGGGCCTTTTTCTTTTGGAACAACGTGCGACCTGTTTCCCCCGTGGAATCGGAAAAGAGGGGACTTTTGAGACTGCTGCGCAGGTAATACCCTTCTCTTTCGTATTTTCTGTGCATTTTTACGCGTCTTCTTTCACCTGAACTCTATCGCATCGCATATGCAGCCTTGTATCTGGTGTTTGGTGCTATCGCTACTACTGCTTCTTGTTCCCTCGGGCGCGCGCGATTCAAGCCTGACATTCCTTCCTTCCCCCCGCCTCCCTTTCCCACCCCCCCATTCTTCTCATCGAATCTTCTGTCGAAGGTCCCTATTCCGAATAAAGTTGTACATTCTTCTTGATTGCCGATCGGAATTGCTTGTGGGGATATTTCCAGTTACTGACGCGCATGTCCTTAACAGTCACAGCTTGTAAGGCTGAAGGTCGACACTCAGCGAGTGCGACCGATCGCCCCCAATCACTCCCCAACATCTTCACACCAATCACCCTCGGGAGGGTGTGGTGCTTTGAGCGCAACCATTTCTACTCCATTGCCTTCATCTGCTCATAAAGCCGAAAGTTGCGACGTTTTCTTTTCTTTTCTTTTTTCTTGGTTTGCGCTTTCTGACTAGAAGGTACGTCGGATGCCTCGATGGGGAGACAGAAATTTGCTAATCAGCGCTTCAAAGCCATTATTCAGGCTGGTCCGAATCAACGTCTATCGGCTATGAGCACTTCCCACCAGCCGGCCCTGCCAATCTCTGCCCATGTGCCATCTGCAACCCACACACCTTCTCCCGTTCAAAAGAATGCGCGCCCGTATCCCGACATGTTAGGCAACCCTCCTGTTCCTCCGCCGAGGACCTCCTCCAACCGTCACAGCCCCAACGGATCAAGAGAGAAGGATAGCTCGCGGGGGAAAAGCCGATCCGATCGCAAGGAAAACCGTGACCGTGACCGCAACGGAAAAAGTCGATCTCGACGTGATCCCACCGAGCCGACACGAGAGACCGGGCGGTCCAGAGGAACTCCAGTCGCATCTCCCGCGGAATTGAGCATTGACGAGGGATCAAGTCTGGTGAAAGAGCCCAGTGCCGTCATCAACGCCGTCCTGGTGAGCGACCCCGCCGTGGATCACGAACGAGAACAGGTGCGACAAGCGGGCGCATCACCGGGGGCCTCCGCGGAGATGACCTTGCCTATCGGACACGATAGCACCGAGGACGGAGGCCGTGGACCTCGGAGTCGCCATGACTACGATAACGGCAATACCATCAAGCGGAAGGAAACCACTTTTGGCTCTTACATCCTGGGCCAAACCCTCGGCGAGGGAGAATTTGGCAAGGTCAAGTTGGGCTGGAAGAGGGATGGCAGCATTCAAGTTGCAATTAAGCTCATTCGTAGGGACACCTTGGGCGGTAACCCTACTCGTCTGCCAAAGATTTACCGGGAAATCTCGATTTTGCGTGAACTAGCTCATCCCAACATTGTTCGCCTCCACGAGATGGTGGAGACAGATCGACACATTGGAATCATCATGGAGTACGCATCAGGCGGAGAATTGTTCGATTATATTCTCAACCACCGTTACCTCAAAGACAACTCGGCCCGTCGGTTATTTGCACAGTTAGTGTCGGGTGTCGGTTATCTACACAAGAAGGGCATTGTGCACCGTGATCTCAAACTGGAGAACCTGCTGTTGGATCGGAATCGCAACATTATCATCACGGATTTTGGTTTTGCCAATACATTCAATCCGATTGACCAATTGGAGGAAGAGATTGAATATAATCTGACCAACAAGGAGTATGTCAAGCGAAAGCGTCTCGACAAATTGGGGCCTGATGGGCTGCGTCGTGGAGATCTTATGCAGACCAGCTGTGGAAGTCCTTGTTATGCCGCCCCGGAATTGGTGGTAAGTGATTCACTGTACACCGGACGGAAAGTCGATGTGTGGAGTTGTGGTGTGATTTTGGTATGTTTTCCTTCCCTCATGCGATCCCTTGATTTTGTTTGAATTGAACTGACCCTTCCCGTGTGCTGTTTATAGTATGCCATGTTGGCCGGTTACCTTCCATTCGATGACGACCCAGCAAATCCCGATGGTGATAACATCAACCTCCTTTACAAATACATTGTCACTACTCCTCTCACCTTTCCTGAATATGTGACCCCACACGCTCGTGATCTCTTACGGCGGATTTTGGTCCCTGACCCTCGCAAGCGTGCGGATCTGTTTGAAGTTGCTCGTCACAGCTGGCTTAGTGAGTACGCCCACATTGTCTCACATATCACTAGCAGCACTACCAATGTGGCAGACATCGCCAATACAACCGTCCCGACTGAATCACAAAACGAACCCCCACCTCTTGCCCGCAGTGCCTCTGTTCGTGAGCCTCCCAAGACAAGCCAGGGCAATGTTCCGGCCGTTGGAGGTCTAAACCACCACGCAGGTGATGTCTCCCAGGATTCCCCAAGTGAAAAATCCAAGACCTCTCGAGATGCAAAGCGAAGGACAGTGCAGGTTGAATATGTGGCTCCCCAGTCCCAAACTACTAGAGGGGGTGAATACCAAGCCGAGGCTTCCGGGTCACACAGCCGAGAGCCTGTTCAGTCCGAAATTGTATCTGCGGAGAGCTCAGTTAAGCCTGCGCCTACTAAGCCCGTCGGGAAGCCGCCAATCAACTATGATAAGCCCCTACCTACTCACTTCCCTCGATCCGCCTCCGATTACCCTGTGGCTACTGGAGCGCACATCTCTGCACCGCCACCGGCTCCGGCTGCGATCCCATCGTCTACCAGGCCTCAAACTGGTGGCTCAATGGCGTCGTTCAACACAGGCCGACTGCCTTCTCGTGGGCAACCGGTGGCCCCCATGGTCACTGCAACCAACACGGAAGGCCGTCTGGCGCAGCCAAAGAGCAGGCAGTTCGCATTCCCCCAGAACCCGGCGCAGTCCTCGAGCACATCGATTGGCCGTCCCAGCACCCAACAATTACCATCTGCATTCAATCCCACTCCAAGACAGGACCCACCGGCCAAAGGTCACAAGCGGTCTAATACCGTTTCAAGCATCGGCGAGAAGTTGTTTGGACGCTCAGCATCTCTTATGGGCGGTAACCGTAACTCTCAAACCACTGCTTCTCGGACGCGACCCAACAAACGGTACCCTCCTACCAGCATGAAAGAGCCGCTTCCTCGTGATGATTCTCGTGGGTCGATGGATTCTCGCCGATCCATGCAAAACTCACATACTCGCAAGGCGAGCGAAGCGGGAGAGGGTCGTCCTCGTCGCTTTTCTCTCCTCCCAGCTTCCTTCTCCTTCCGAACCTTCTCATCTGCTCGAGCCCAGAGCCCCGACGATACAGCTCAGACCTCATACCCAGTGGACAATCGCGGTCAACAACAGCAACGTCCAACCACCGGACCCACGCTCAGCCGCCCACGCGCAACCAGCTACGGAACGCAAGAGGCGATGGGTATAGTGAGTGAGGGACCTAGTGATGAAGTTCACAACGAGTCAAAGCCAAACGAGTCAGATCCTCTGAGTTACGAGGCTCAGATTGACCAGCAGTTCGCTGAGCTCGGCAATCGATTCGATCAAACTCAGGACTCTTTTGGCAATGTCTCTTCGGAGCACGTCTACGAAAATTCCGATGACCATTACTCTGGGAACAACTACACATATGGGTCCTCCAAACCCAACTACTATGATGAGTACAGCAGCAACACCAACAACACCTATGACAGCTTGCCACGGCAGTCAATGCAGGTTGGTAGGTCTGCACGAGGCCCGGGTGTTCTCCAGAAAAACAACCGCAAATTTGCCGATGCCTATGAGTATGAACGGGATCTTTCCCATCATTCTGGTAGCTCTGGTGCAGCTCGGAAGGTCATGGACTTCTTCCGCCGTCGAGCCAAGTCTCGTGCTGGTGAAGGTCAATAATCATGGTTCTTGTATCCGTTTAACTTTTGATTTTGATTTTGATTGTTTTTTTTTTCTTCTTTCCCTTTCTCTCCAAAAAAGAGCAGTGAGGTTGTTTGGGAAACCATGTGATACCCTGCTTTTGTTCCCCTTTATTGTATGTGCATGAAGCGAAAGTCTTCTTCATCCACCGGGTGTTTTTGATTGGTTGTCTAGCATGTTTCTTTTCCTTTGTCAGAATACATTTATTTTCCCCCATGTTTTTCCCTTAATGTCTTTTGTTTTCTCGATTTCTTTTCTTTTTCTTACTTCTCTTCGTGTGATTCACCTTTCCTTCTCCTGTCATTATTATCTCTGGCTGTAAAGTGGGACCTTACCAATATTTTTGTGTTCAGAGCATTATCTCTTTTTGGTTTTCTTAGCTTCCATCGCATCCCTGATCTGGTCAGATACTGTTTTGTGTCTGCCTTTTCTTCTATTCTAATCTTCTGTTTTCCACGGAGGGTCATCTTAGATGGTAATTGAACTGTGATAATAGTTTAATTTTTTTTTTCTACTTCTTCCCCCTTGAACCTTTGCTTAGCCAAGGTCACTACGTACTATCCTAGTATTTGACAGAATCATACATACTAGTAGCATTGTTCTCGGGTAGGAAGCTGTTCGATGCTCTAAGGTCTTACTCTCGTTTATAAAGTGGTAGGTATATGGTAGTAATATCTTCAACGAGGCTGGGGTCAGTAGGCAGGATGGAGTGACATGGTCAATGCATTGATAGATTCAATTCGATTCCCAATAGCTATGGGACACAATCCGATTTCCCTTAATCAGTATAGAGGCACAGGTCATAGTTCCCGTTGGAATTATTACCCCAATAGGTAGGGAAGGAGACCGAGTTTCCAGCCGCCCCGAACAATGCAAATGACATGATGAAAACGATGATCGAGGTACCACCATCCAACGCGGCCGATACCAGGTAGTTGTACTTGATGAAAATGTTGGGGTGGTAGCGTCTCAAGTACCACTGAGATCCAAAGCCGATGATAAAGAACGACATGATGGACGAGTTGATACCCACACAAAGGTACGAGCAATAGTAGATCATGACAGACGTGTTCACGTTATTCAGCCCAAGGGATGGGAACCGCTTGTGGAGGAAGTAGAAAGGCAGTGGCACAAAGAAGCCAACGATAATGATGATGCTGCACCACTGGTAGCGGGAGCCAATTGAGAACAGCTCGTGGGCTAGACCTCCCCATGCAACGGACTATAGGAACGCCGATTAGCCAAAAAATCTCGGTACTGTACTGACTTTCCGACATACCAAAGTGTTGTACTGCTGTGGCTGTTGACCAGACCAGATGTTGGTGCCCTCCACTGAGAGGAGAATCTCCCGTTGATTTGTAACAATGCTGTTCATCATGATATAGTTGAAAATGGCGCCAATGAAGGTACCAATCATTTGCATAGTGAAGGTGACTCGAGGTGCTAGATGGCCGTATTGAGCGAGCTTGAGATCTTGACACAGTAGAGAGCCTTGTGTTACAGAGTTATAGCCCTAGAAACAAGAGGAAGAAGTCGATGATTAGCTTAGAGGCACATGGAACACTCCTTGGCGCAATACTTACAAAAAGCGTGAAGTACATGTTCGCCACTGGATTTCCAGGTTGAATATATCCTCCAATCAATTGGACGATGGGTTGAATGATGAATGCAATGCCAGTTGTCGCTTGCATGGAGCCAAAAACCAGCAAAAACAACCATGCTACCAAGCATGAGACCAAGAAACCCCACCATGGTAGAGTGGAATCTCCTTTGTAGAGACAGATGAGAGCTACAACCACGGAGAGTATCAGAACACAAATATACCACCAGTCTGGAACCGGCTTATAGCTCAGCATCAGCTTGTAGTGCGGGTCATAATGCTCTTCCACGGGGTCAGGCTTCGCTTCTTCTCGCCAGAAGGTTAGATTCCAATTCTTAGGGTTGAGTCTTTGTGAGAGATTCTTCCAATGGAAGATCATCAGAACAGTTTTCATTTCGGTCCAGTTCCAGAGGAACATATGAACAATACCTGCGGATATGCACATATTGGAGGTCAAGATGTTGATAACGTAGGTGGCCGCAAACCATGGCAGCCCCACCGTAGCCAAGGCGTCTTGGTTGATGCGATTGTCGGAGCCAATGACCAAAGTTTGGTTCCATTGAAGCTGGTTTGCCATTGTGGAGTTTTCACTGAAAAGAACTTGGGATAAGAAGGGGAAATTCTGTGCATCCCATATGTTACCGTAGTAAACACCAGAAAACACTGCGATGCACAGAATCACGCCAACTCCTTGGCTAATTAGACTGTCAACGGGATAGAAAAGTGGAGAGTAACCTCCGGAAATGTAATCCCAATCAAGGCAGAGAGAAAACAGTCCCATTCCTTCGTTTCCACTCGCACCACCAAACACGTTAGTAAAGACAGCACTTTTCTGGTTGGCCAGACAAAAGATGCTCACTCCCGTAAGAATTGGCATGATCCACTCGGGAACAATCTCCCAGAGAAAGATGAGGGTAAATGCAATGCCGAAGACCTTGAGAGGTCCCCGAGTCACGGAGCGAGGGCGATACAAAGTTTCGAGCATGTTATTCACGGGGAGGTTCTGGGGCCACATCATGCTCTTGGGGTAGACCAATGTCTTGCGCATCAATCCACCAAATCCGTAACCCAGCATCTGGGAGGAGAATAATAGGAAAATCGACATTGCCCCGTTGAGTTTGGAATCGTAATAAAGTCGCTCCACGGCCAAAAGTTCGATACCGAGGGCGGCGGTACTGGCCGAGTTGGCCATGACGATAATCGCCAGATGCTCCTTGACGTTGAACGGATGAGGATTGAACCACTTCCCAATCAATCCTTTTCTTGGAATAATTATCGACAAACCTTCACCGAGGAGATATGCAAGGACGGCAACGAAGACGGTCGACACCACAACGGTTTGGGGTTTGAAATAGTAAATAGAAGAAATGGTGCCACCAAAAACCGCGAGACCGATACCTTCAAGTCAAACATCAATCAGTTAGAGCTCTGAGTAAATCAAGGAGGTTTGTAGGCGGGGAAGAGGGGGAAGATCGGAGGTGACTTGAGTGACTTACCCAAAAACCAGGTACGGAATGTGAAACAGTTCAACGTTGGATCATCTTTAACGTGAAGGGTGTGTGTTAAAATATCATCCTGGTTGGCTGGATGATGGATCTTCTCATCATCCTCCTCCTCTTCCCCATTGTCCACATCCACTGAAGAGTCGGCGGTAATATCCACGGGGATCTTTTTCTCTTCTACCGCAGGAGCGGCCGGGCTGTCATCTTGAGACGAGAGCTCATCTTGTAGACGATTAACCTTCAAATCTGTCATGACAAGAGTGTGAAGCCAAATAGGGATTTGGCCTTGAATTGAACCAGTTCGCCGTTCAAGGGAGCAATGGACTTATTAGTAGTTGTCACAACGGCGCTAGAAAAAGGAAAAGAAACCAAAGAAAACAGGCTAGGACCCCGGAAGGAAAGGTCCCAACGCCACTATGGATCATATTCCATGCGATTGAGAAAGGAATGGGCGAAAGTCCTTATCGGGCGGACGAATGGCAAATGCGCAGTTGTCATGAAATCTCCTGGAATCCCTGAGATAAAGCCGGAGACCACGGGGTACTCCGGATAATGTCCTCCATCCCTAAGATGGCACGAATTGCATTGTCTTGGCTGATCCACTAAAGCTTGTCTTTTCGTATGGCCCCGGGGACTATGCATGAGATGTCCGCCAATAAGCCTTCTTGCTGACTGGATAAGATGATCCAATGAGATGACAAGAGAGTATCTAATTCCTAATCTTATCCTGATTGGGGTCATTTGGAACACGGATGGCCGACGCGTCTCCGAGACTAGTCCGGTTTAGGGAGGTTAGCGCCGCCCACTAAGGCCAAGATGGCCAAGATGGCCCTCTGAGGGGGGGGGGGCACATGACCACTTTTTCAATCAGTGTTACAGACTGTTTTTTTTGCACTGGAATTTCAATGGTCGGCAATTTCTGATTTAATTCCCCAATCACTTGCCATGTTGGTCCTAGTTATGTTTTACTTTTACGCGAGGTTGGGAGGTCTGTGGGCAAATAAGCTGAAAAAAAAAATGTCCATGTCAGGAAGGTGTTGGCCACTTCCCCCACAGAAATCCGGTGATGTTCCAAGTGATCAGGATCTTGTAGGTGAACATTGAATGTGAGAATGCATGTAACCTTGAAATGAAAATCTTTTACTTTATTAGAAATTAATCTCGGAATGTACCTCGTAGATTGTAAGTACCATTCAAATGTTGATCGGGACCAGTTGACTACGCCAAAATGTCATCTACTAGTAAACAACATTTGCCTCTTTACTCCGTTGAGAGCCATCAACAATTCCAGACCCGCTTAAAAAAAACGCTTTAATTTTGGTTTAATTAGGGATAATATACGGAGTACGAGCGGAGTAGTTCGTATTAAGATCGAATGGATGTGGGATATGTCAGCCCCTTTCGATCTCATGCTTCCAAGGGTTTCAGGGGGGCTTCCCTCATGCACATGTGGCATTCTATTGCCCCGACTCAGAGCATTACTAGAATTCCGACCAATCGCCGAATAGGCGCTTTGACATCTCGATAATACCTTTCTCAACAGCAAAGTCCATCACAATCTGATTTCAAGCAACTATATGCAATGTTATATGTAAAACAAAGATATCAAGAAAATTTTGTAGCCTTCAGTGCACAACTAAGAAGCAACATATTGGCCCCCGCGCCTAAAAAGCAGCAACGATGCGGGGATCTGTGCGGAGGAAAAGGCGATCATCGCCTGGAATTGAAGTGTGTAACTTCCCGTAAAGACACTAATCGCTGCCTTTTGCACATTCTCCGGTAGACTCCCCATATCACCGGCTCTTTGAAGCACTTCATTCACCTGTTCAGGAGTTAATTTATCCGACAAGTGGCTTTCGAGTCTTCCATAGAGGATGTTGGACGCAATAGCCAGTCCTAGAGCTCCTCCCAAAAATCTAGCCTGGTTAAGGGCACCAGTTGCCGTTGCTATTTTATTGAATTCAAGGTCAGTCCAGTTGAAGTCTGGAGAGATTTTCAAAGGAAGAAACATTTTCAATTACCTAGATCTCTTGTTTCAACAACGAAAGGTACAGCCAAGGTCAGAATTCCAATTGTGATTCCCACACCGGCACCAGCAATGGCCTCATATCCGTACCCCTCTCTGGGGTATGTAGTTGTCTCAGGGAGTGTTGATAGAAGTGCCATTCCAACAGTGTGGAGAATTGATCCAAGAAGGGCAAAGTACACCACTGGTATCCGGAATTTGCGGCTCGCAAGACAAGCAAGCATCGTTGCGACCGTTGCCACAGCGGAGTATGGTATGATATGAACACCGGCTTCGAGTGGCGAAAGGTTGGAGACAACTTGAAATCTTTGAGCAAGATAGACAATAACTACATTCCAAGGACAGCCGCAGAGAAAGTTGGTCCTGTGAAATGCATAATGTCAAAAATTGTCAAAATGGGGAAACTCAAGTGCTTCAAGGGTCTCACAATAACATTCCCATCCATGCTTTATTATAAAGAAAACGCCTCGGGAACATTGGCTCAATCTCCGGCATATATTGTGGTATATACCATTCCCATAAAAAAAATGCGATCCACAGGGTACCCGAAAGAGCGAGAAGCCCAATGGCCGTCCTTGAAGACCAATCAAACTCTATGGTTGTCTCGTTCAGCACAGTGACCAATAGAAGAGAAGCACCGACAAGCAAAAAGCCGCCTAGAGCATCAAGCTTCTTGAATAATGTAAGGCTTGGTAGTAAACAAGACAATGGCTGCGGTGTGACAGTTCCAAACGAAGATGGGAGTCCAACCAACAACATCAATACTGCCAAAGCTCCAGGTGGAATACTATAGCATGCCATAACTGTTAACTCATTGTCTTTGGGTCATATAATTTGGTTGGTATATTTAACACTTACTGGATATAAAAGGTCCATCTCCAAGCCAAATTCTGAGCCAGTAATCCACCAAAGATGGGCCCAGTCAGAGATGCAAGTGCAATCACAGTGGCAACCATGGCACCGTACAATGGTCTCTCTGTCTTTGGGCTAACCTCTTTAAAGACAAATCTCAGTAAGCTTGTCCTTGAGATGAACTTGATAAAAGCTTGCCATTTTTGCTCACCATAAATGCATAAAATTACCATTGAGTATACCCCTGCTCCTCCAACACCTTGCAGAGATCGACATATAATCCTTTCAGGGCGTCAGAATGGGTCGCTGACAAGTTAGGTACCGTTTCTAACTCACAACTGATTCATATTTCGAGCCAAACCACACCCAAGCGAGAAGGCCAAAAATATGATATTTGCAGCAATTATAGTTCTCTTGCGGCCAGCTATATTGCTCAATTTTGTCCATTGAGACATGAATGCTATCGATAAATTCATCAGCTGGAATGATATTCTGTTGTGCCTTTTTATTTTAATTACCGGTATAAGTCGTCAGGAACGCGGTTACAATCCAACCAGTTTGCTGAAATCCGTTGAGATCGTTTGTAATGCTTATGAGTGCTGTGCTGACAATTGTCACCTCAAGATTGACCAAATATAGTCCAGTAAGCAGGCTAGACTTGGTTAGTAGATTTAGAGCAGCAGAGCCTTTCAAGCTTGGAAGGAGCAAAAATTCTATACATACCCGGTCATGGTGAGATACAGTCGCCATCCTTTGATATGATCGCTCTCATTATCTATAGAGATATCGGAGGAAATTGTGTCTGTAATGTCCCCATCCTGTATCTCAGACTTTTCATGGTCCATTGTGAGAAGTGATGGTTTTTTTTCTGACAAAACAGATATCCGTTCTGCTGGAAATTGGAGATTGAAAATTGCACCTACTTATAAGTAGTTTCAATTATAATTCATCACCACAGATGTGCATGGATGCCTCGATCGGAGGCCTCGAAAACGGTGACGCAAAAACACCATTATCCTACACAGTGTTACTGTGCCACAAGCTTGATCTCTAAAAATCTCATGCAAGGCACTGTTTTAGGAAAATTTGGGCTATCTTGAAGTAATTTTGATGAATAATCCCTGATATATGATCGCCTTTCTGAAGTTGTGTAACCACAGTTTGATATGCCGGCATTTCAGTGTGGATATTCGTGAATCGTACATCACTGCAGTATACGATCGTATGAACAGTAGCAGGATGCATGAGTTTCTCGATCTATAATTTTTGTCCAGGTGGACGAGAGTCATGATCCATGGAGACCATTGTCATTCCGATCTTGGTAAAACTTACACATGCATGCTTTAAAGGGGCGAGTCAAGACAACAAAATGTCCAAGCACACAACTAAATCCTTAGTACTTGCTATATAATTATTGCCACCTAGGCAATTGGCGAATATTTTTCCTCTCCAACAAGTCAACGACCGGTTCCAATGGTTTCATTTATTAGGACCCACTGGTGAGGCTTTAGTGTAACTAGTGAACAAGATCTTTCAAAATGTTCATTCAATGTTGACTAAACCGCGCTTTAAATCGAGAATTCATGACTCAGGTCCATATGAGTAAATGTACCTCCTTGCATAATATTTTGGCCACCAGCGTTTGCCACACCGAACTAGAAATCGATATATTCTTCCGTAAATAGATAAAGTAACATTAAGTATACTTACTTACCGTTCTTAGCTTGTCATGGGGCGATAAACGAAAGATTAAAGATAATCCTCGACAGTGGATCAATTTACAAGGAAAGAAAAGCGGTCGTTGTAGATGGAAGAAGATATCACGACCGGCTTCGTAGCTCCCACATGCAGTATATGTATATGTTTTGGAGTTCATGATACATAGCAAAGTGTTTTACAGAACGCCCCTCTCCAATGAATTTCAAAGTTTGAACCTGAATGTGTCGAATTCAAATATTTTCAAATGTTGCTGGCTTCAAATTGATGTTCCTACGCCGGAACCGTGATACACATGTGCAGAGTCAAAGTACCTTTCCAAGGTTCTTTTATATTTATGCTAACTAAATTCCTATTGCTGAAACATTTCTCACAGACACATTAAATCAATTGTTTGAAGTTATCCATCAATCTAAATAAAATAATCCTAATCGTAAAGCGTTATGCACTCAAGTTCTGTGGTAAAAGAGTACAACATAGAGTCATCGCTCCTCAACGCTTAGAAAAGAAGACTTTCTCGCTCATATGAAAAAAAGAGCACCCTTCATCCAGGGCATTAAGGCGCTCGGCGACGTGATAGCCCGCTGATCTTGTTCTTTCAATGCTCTCTCCAATCTTGGTCATACAATCGTCATGAAGCTTCTCGTCCTCCTTGGACATTTGTGAGAGTTCGCGATTAGCTGCAAGTTCCTGGCGAGGAAGAAGGCCACAATCAACTAGGAACTGGGCAGGAGGAACGGTCTTTCGACCCTTTTTAAAGACCATCTTCGCCATAGCAGTAGCAAAGACGACAGATCTGGAGTTCTCACCCTGATTGACGCATTGTGATTCTGCCAAATCTCCCAAATCCATTTCGGGATCACACTGTGAATTTCTGTGGTCACTCATATAGATAGGCTTGCAATTTCCTCTGTCCACAAAGTGCGAAATCAGATGCAACCATTTGTCATCCCATGACAGTATACGAGTGCATATTTCATACTTCTGTCGAGGACGAATGCCCCTGTGGAATGTAAAGTTTACCCCAGCAAGGGCCGGATAAAATAACCCAATTCCAGCATCGCGTGTTTGGGTATTGACGAAAGATAAGTCGCCCCACTTCTTTAAGCCAACCCGGAAAAGGGAGCACATGTGGTAGTTTCGGGCCACATCAAAGTCCGTAGCGTAGGTGGAATTGGTCTTGTGGCCCATGATATCTATCTCGCCAAGTGGTGTACTTGATGTCCATATAGTCGGCTGAAAGATAGTCGGGACGTTAAGTGTAGTGAGAGGAATAGGCTTGTTGTTCAATTTGCTTCGAAAGACATATGAGTAGAAACTTCTCGCCTGGACTTGATTTAGTAAAGCAACTTGATAATTTGTTAGATTGGGGGTTTTTACTTACATGCCAGGCCAGCGGAAAGACCTTTAAACTCAAGACAAAAAGAAGAATGTCAAGTAGAGTCTTGACAAATTGGAGAATTGATTCCAGTGCCTGAGTAAATAGTTTCTCAACAGAGCTAATGATTTTCATTGTCAAGAATAGGATGTCGGAACTTAAGATTTTTTTCCCCTTGGTCGTGGCTCGTAAAAAGTGAAGTTCATCTGGGCCTCATCCCTCGTATAAATAGAATGGCACGACGCCCTAGAGCTGGACAACATGTGTGAAAACTTTGAAAAAGAATTTGGCATCATACATATGAGCCAGGCATAATTATTGAACTATGTCATGATTCCAAGGCTATAGACTTGCATTCCGCGTTGGGAGGACTGGTAGACTCAGTGGCTGTCTGTGGTGCTACCCCATAAACACTGGAATTATCAACCAGGAGTCCAAACTCGACAATCAAATTTTCACAGATTCCCCTTTGAGAAATACACGTGTGCGATTGAACAGTCGTCCGTTGTGGTGGTGCATTTTCTGTAGAATACACTGCATCGGGTATGTATTGATTTTATACAGTGCTGTATCGGGACGGGTACATTTCAATTTTGGCATGCACTGTATCGAGTCGAGACTGAACGCCAGATTCAAAAAGAAGTCATATTCAAGAAAGGTAGGTATCGACATTGAATCAGAAGTATGGTTACACTACCCGTGCACCACCCCTAGATCGCCGTTCAAACATTGAAATGTTGCTTGCCAATCAATAGATTTGCGCCCCAGACCTCGGGAGCAACTGCGCGGCTATTCGCCACCTGCTCAGTTTGCTATATGCATGAACATGTAAGTGGCAGTAAAATGCAAACCTATGAGATTGGCTAGGGGATATGTTTGATGTCAATGTTTAGTGTCTTTAGAGGACCCCGCCCAGAATTCTTTTTTGAAAACTGTTTGGTCATGGTAGTGTTTCCAATTGCGCGATTTGGAGAAGTTCGGCTTAGAGTCCCAAACTCGCCTGCTATAAACTTATTCTGGAATAGATATTCAACAAAATGGGGTTGTGATCTAGGTGAAAAGGATTTCCAGTCCATTCCTGTTGTGTGTCAGACACTATTATAACTCTATCTTGGGGTAATCATTCATCCATACGGGGCTGTAGTGTAGGGGTTATCACATTCCTTGTATGTCTCTCTGCCCTTACTCAAAATACATTGATCAACCCACTAACTTTGACCCCTTAGTTGCATAGGAAAGGTCCGGCGTTCAATTCGCCGCTGCTCCATATCTTTTTATAATTTTTCTTTTTTTTAGGTAGTATATATTTTCAATTTTGCATCGATAAGGTCCGACGTTCAAATCGCCGCTGCTCCATATCTTTTTATAAATTCTTTTTTTAGGCAGTATATATTTCAAATTTTGCACAGGAAAGGTCCGGCGTTCAATTCACCCCTGCTCCATATCCTTTTGTAATTTTTACTTTTTTTTTTTTTTTTTTTTTTTTAGGGGGGGGGATACGTTTCAAAATTTGCATCATAAAGTCTGGTGTTTGATTTGCTGCTACTCTATTTCTTCTTATAATCCCTTCCAAACGTTTTTTTGGGTGGTATGTATTATGAATTCTATATAATAGTAGTCTAGCGTTTGAATTGCTGCTGCTCTACATCTTTTTGTGATTTTCTTTTCAGATCGCACTCCAATAATACATTCATGTTAATGAATAGTTTCGAATTTCGGAAATAAAATCCAAATACTTTCGATATGAACAGGCCATCTTAGAAGAAAAGATGTGTTAGTTATAGCGTAGGCGCTATTTCCACTCTGTTTATCGCATGGGGTCTCAAGTGGTTTTTTTACCGAGACCTGTCAGCTCAACATTCAGTCCTTGCTAGCAAATCTCTACCTAGCAAGGTAAGGATTAAATCTATGGACGTTGTCACGGGTCGTATATCCGAATTAGGCCTCTGATTTGCCGGAAACTTGTTGCTGATTCGGAATCATGGGCTAATGAATTAAAAACTTCTGCGTACAATTCATCCCATTCCCTTATTATGAGTCTTTGGTGTCGCCGTTTGATTGACCGCCCTTCGACATTTTTCTTCCAGCCTTCAAGGAGGCCATGTTGATTCCCGTTTGACCCTCTATAACACTCGCAATTTTATCCAATCGTACAGGTTTCGTTAGGAACAAGTTCATGCCCGAGCCTATTGCGTCACGTTGGAGCTCAGCCTGGGCAACACCAGTCAAGGCAATAATGGGCACACGAGCAGGCAATTTCAAAGACCTTTCAAATGCGCGAATTTGCCGTGAGGATTCGAGACCGTCCATGACCGGCATGGAGATATCTATAGTATGTCAGTCAATACCTGCTAAATCATGTCCTCCGTCTAATATGGGCAAGATTTACCCATCAATATGATGCGAATATTAGAATATGATTCCTTGAACCTGTCGAGTGCCTCTTGGCCGTTTTGCGCAATGATGTATTCAAGCCCTAACTTTTTCATGAAGGCAACCAGTAACGATATATTGATGTGATTGTCATCGACAAGGAGGACTGTGAAAAGGACCTGTGGCTGCAGCGTATGTGTGACCTGAGCGTTGCTGTCATGTGCAGGTGAACCGCCTACTTCCGGTGAGGGGGGGATGCCAGGGGATACAAGTGAAAAATAATCTTCATCTGCTAGTGGAGACATGACTTGCTTAGGTGGTTCCGTGTGGCCCTGGCCCTGGCTTTGGTTGATTGACTTTGATGCACTCGTACTCCAAAGACCCGAAGAGGTTTTAGGTCCTGTATTGAGAGTGGGAGAAATCTGCCTCTTGAGTTTATCAAGGGATGAAGCCATCGGGCTTCCTGGGACCTTGAGTCCAGAGATGCGGCGGTTCTGGCGTTTTAGGCAGACTTCGAGGGAATTTGCTAGCTTTCTGGGCCCACAAAGCTGAGAAATAAACTCTAGCACCTCTGCATCTCCTCGTTGTTGAGCTGCTAGAAATAGCGAGTGGGCAGACCTCGGAGACGAGCATATAATAATGACAGGAGAGGAGAATCGTGCTTCTGGAGCAGGTGCGATGGCTTTGATTTCCATATTGCCAATATCCAAGTAATCATGAAGCGCGATGTAGAAATCACAGTAAGGGAAATTTGAATCCGACGGGGTGACAAGGACAACATCCATCTAAAACCACTCGCGATATATTCTTTCCAAAGAAAAAGATGTTGAGGTATGTATGTCGGAAGTCCCGAAACCTAGTATTCTAATAGATTTCTGACGCACTAGCTCTATTGTAGGAGTAAGATCACTAGCGTGTGCTAGAATTCCTTCGAAAGGTGTCTTCTTAGGCGTATGATTGAGTGTGAGGGAAATTCGAATATGGGTGCGATTCCTTTCTGAGAGTGAACTTCAACATCTCTATGGATAGATTGAATCGTCTTTTGTGTGATGCTAGCACCGAGACTATTTCTAGGTAGTATGTTATTTTCCTGTGAAAAGGGAGTGAAGTAACTGTTCCGGAGAAACTCTGGATCTATGCCGCATCCTGTGTCTTGAACAGAAATTGTGATTCCAGAGCGCACAGGTACACTATTGTTGTCGGAAATGATGGGGTTTGCCTTGACCTGGACGGATATATAACCCTTATGGGTATACTTCAAGGCATTACCCATGATGTTTGTTAATATAATATGCAGTGCACTGGGATGTGTAATAAAGTTCCAACTTGATGCCTTATCGATGTTAAGAATGAGATTGATACACCGAGGTAATATTGTATTAGTACCAGAACCGCTCTGTAGGGGAAGATATAAAGTTTGGAAGAAGCAGAACCCTGTAAAAATAGCCTTAATAGTGTCTTCCACAGTGATATCTACTTGAATGCTAGATTCGGGATCAGACTGGCTGGTTGATAAATTCTGACGACCCAGAGAGGGCAATGATGCTATATCACGTTTCTGATTAAAATCATTGATACTAGAGAATTCGAGAAGCTGGTTTATAGATCTGAGTAAGGTATTTGTATAGGATGTTATAGTATGCACGAATCCCCGTTGTAAGGAATCTATTACTGTATCGCTTAAAAGCTCTACCGTGCTAAATATGCCGTGAAGAGGAGATCGGAGCTTATGGCTTAGGCCAGCTAGAAGGTTGGACTTGGCTTACTCTGTAAATAGGGTACTAATACAGTATACTTCTGTGATGAGGCTACTGCCGAATGTGGTGAAAAATGTTATTTCGTCGTCAAAAGTAAAGACTCGTTGAGGAGTTCTAGTCTATATAAATGACCCTACGAACCATTTTACCTTATAAGAATCCCAGACCGGCGAAAAGATAATACTTCGAGTATTAGGAGCTATTTGGAGAAGTGTTGAAGTATCTTGTTGTAATACTGACTTCTGAGTTCTTTTATACTTCTTACAAGAATTGAAGCTTTTGAACATAGAGTCACTAGTCTCGTTGGATGAGATAGATCCGTTGGCGTCAAAATTAAAGATTTTGCCCCCTGGATAACGGCGCAGTAGGCCAGCAAGAAAGGATTCGGACAAGGTGATATTCCTATCCCTAGTAGCTTCATTGTTGACGCTGGAGGTGTCCGAGGTGGCGAATCCTAGGATTTTACACAGATTCACTGTTGCTCTGCCAGTTTCTTTGGCTATTAAGTTAAGAGTTTCAGCCCTTGTGGTCCCCATCTTCGTTTTCAATTCACTCACCCTCACTCGAGGAACCTTCTAGACTGCTTTCGTAATCAGAGGTGGTGGTCGTTACAAGTGCCGCTTGAGTACTAAAATTGGCGTTAAAAAAGATGGCTCCCTCAACCTCTAGACTTTCGCAAACAATATTGGCCACACGCGATAAAGTTTCTTCTATTTGACTTCTAGCTACCTCTTTATTCATTTTAGGCTTTTTCGTTTCATGTTTTTCAGAGGGTATAGACCCAGATAGAGTATAAGACCTTAAATAGTTCTTCGTGAGCCGCGGTGTTCCGGTCGTTGATCTCGGTAGAGATTTCGGTCGCTCTTAAGAATCATTCGCTCTTAGTCCCGGCGAGGCATGGGATTGATCTAGGCGAAAAGGTAGATTGCTATAACGATCCCTTTGTGTTTTTACTGAGGCCATCTCTTCGGAATGCTGCTTGTCCTGTTGTTGGGTGTTGATATATCCTTCGACGCCATCCACTGGCGCGATATCCCGTCCATCGTTTTCAGCACCCACCTATAAGCTACACAAGCTGCCTTTCCCCTCCAAAAAGCTTCCCAGTCCAACAATCATACGCTCACTTCTTAGATGTTAGGTCTTTGACCGAGTTGTAACTAGATAGTCCATTACAGTCGCTGCCATATTTATCAGGAACTTCTGATAATCGTGACCAATGGAGTGTCGAGGTTTATCGTCGAGGATGATGTAGGCACCAATCACGATTCCCTTTGGGCTGACGATCGGAGCGGAAGCAATAAAGCGAAAATTGGGGTAGCCGGTGATATCTGGGTGATTTTCATAAAGCTCACTTTGTATCAGGTCGGGGATTATAATAACTGAATAGGGGAGGGTATTCGTGGATGACGATGTGATGCTCACAATCGCTGCGCAGAGGCTGCGTTCATAGGATATTATATAAGTCCCCACCCAAAGCTTATCTTGAATGTTGTGGTCGCTATCATCCCGCAAACTAAGGGTTCTGGTTGCTTTGGTTAGGATATGCTCCTCATAACGACCAAAAAGCGAGATTGTGGATCGTTGCACTTCGAGTCGCAATGCGCCCAACTGAGCAAAGGCGGAAAGAGACGAGTCAGGAGAAGAATAGGGCTTCAGCTCTATGGAGGAGGTATTGTGATTAAAATGTAGCAAATGGTGTATCGACGGTGGCAAGTACCTACAAAAGCGACTCTTATCTCAATCAACTAGATCGGCGGATGATATACTTGTAGCGGGGGCTGCTTTACTTATAGAATTCACGTTCCCTGGTTGAACCAAAGCTGACATGGCTTCCCCTGGCCTCCTACAGTGATACCGGACGCGATATCATGCGGAAGACCCAGTGTATTTCTTGGACGAGTGATGTATAGCGAAGACAAGAGGAACGCGATAAGGATTAGGTTACCTTCGGGCTATAGCATTCTATTCTCGGTAAAGTATTTGGCCCTACCCTTGTTATGTGATTTTATTCCT
The DNA here is from genome assembly GCF_028828195.1 of Penicillium verhagenii. Taxonomy (NCBI): domain Eukaryota; kingdom Fungi; phylum Ascomycota; class Eurotiomycetes; order Eurotiales; family Aspergillaceae; genus Penicillium; species Penicillium verhagenii. The sequence goes on along the minus strand of NW_026643168.1, from coordinate 159,250 downwards.
GGGATAACCTGTTTCAAAGTGAAGGAATTGTGGAGAGTAAAACGTGAAATGCGTTTCAAGCACGTCTGTAAGAGGCGATTGATTGGACCTAGGGTGTAGTTTCCGCATACACATACATAGTAACAAAAAATCAAGGAAGCAGGACAGAGCAGGCAGAAAGCCTCACCGCCCGCACCGCCGCTCTTGCACCTCCGAAACCGCAAGCCTCCCCTCCACCCCACCCGATCGACCCACCCCACAACATCCTATCCACGGGGAAGTCCTCATCTCCACCACCTAGTACTCTTCCAGCACGGCCAGAGCCCCGTCATTCTAGGGACAAGTGCTCAATGGCGTCACCCGCTTCCGCTGGCCCAAAGTGGCTATCACTACGAACCACACCCAAGTTTCGGTGGTCTGGCCTGCTGCTTTGTTTGTTAATCCTTCAAACGCCTAGAAAGCTTCCAATATGTATATGTCCAGGAGACACAGCTACAGAATCCAGGAACTGCCTACGGCAGGTCATCCACAAGGACTTGAAATAACATCCCGAAATCGCCGACACGCCTACAGTCACAATCAACGCACCCCCGGCGCTTAGACAATCAACCCCATACTTCCTTAAACAGCGAACTACCCAAGAAAATAACCACAAACGCTAGCACCCAGACAAAAACTCCCAGCCAACGCCAACGGCACCCACTGCAGTATAGGGATTTTTGAGCGCCAACCCTAACTCCCGCGCCTAAGCGACCACCACGACCGACCAAGAACCGCAACCAACTCCAACAGCTGTCTGTCCCCAGCACCATCAAACGATACCGCCCATCGCTTTCTCACCCCAAAATCAACAAACAACATTTACCCTCGTCCTCCAGCGACCTGTCACATCCAGACCGCAAAGATTCCCCTAGCACAAGAACCCTCTATTCCCCCCAAACTTAGTATTGAAGAGGCTAACCACCATTTTCTTAATAAATCGTCACCTTTCCAGCTCGAGAATTTAGGAGTGCTATATCTTCAATTTATCTTCGAGATGCAATGGTCTACAAGAATTTAGACCCTAAACAGGAGACTGGCCTTCTAATCATCGAAATACAAGGCTATAAAGGGTCATATATGGTGTCGAGGCCAGGCCAGCCTCTTAGCCACGCCTGAAAATTTAGGCCTTCGAAATTAAACAACATTTGAATCAATAGTGTTAAAAGAAATAATAATATTGGCAAGATAAACATTGAAGGATTTAAAATCTTATAGTATTCCTCTACCCTTGATATTCTGATACTTCAAATTGAGGTACCACCAGTAACATTTAAAAGAGAGACGTTGAGTTTAGTCACCAGAATTTGACTGGATAGCCTTACTGAGAATATTTCTGCCCGGGAACTTGGTGAGAATGGCATGTGTACTGTTGCCTACTCTTGAACGTTAGTCGCAGCTCACCTCAAGAGCACTCGAGAGGCTCTTGAATCCCTAAAGAAGAGCTTAACACTTGACAAATCGGAACCGATTCCGAGCTATGACCAGGTCTGCTACGGAGTGGGATTCAACAAATACTGGGATCTGGAAGAGAAATATTAATTCAATACCGACGGTCTGACTTGGGAGGGAAATGCTACGGCGAAGGCTAACCTCACAGGTGACAAGTCGGCCCGATTCGGGTCATACTTCTAGCTTGAATTGTCAAAGCATTCTAAAGGTGACCAAATAAAGCACTTGAGAGTTTTTATGGATGAAGAATCAATAACAACGAGGCGCTACTCGCTCTTCCCCACTACAATACCTATATCTCCGAGCTTACTTCAGGAGGTGTGGCCTTCGAAAGGCTATGTTCGACTACTCGAGATTTCTTAGGCTTGGTAAGAAAATGGAACATATGTTAGAACCACGTGACCATGTTTGTCAGTGCTTCCCTTTGTAGTTCCAGTTTGCAGGCTGCATCTCGCTTCTTCCTTCTCTCCTTCCTCGAACAATCAAATCATATCCATTCTTTCTTGTTCTTCCTTGTAGTGTTCTATGAGGTTATGAGCCCTCCTTTTCTTACTTATTGACGCTGTAAATCGATAAGATTAAGCAAATTTAAGCGAGATTCTCTTTTCCAGAACCCTGTTTTGATGCTTTTTAGCAGATTTAGGCTCCTCAACCCCAGACTTAAACTTAAGTCAACTTCATTAGACTCAAACTCGAGTCAATCCTAATACAACACAGCCTTTTAGTACTAAAAATCCCCCCCCAGTCTTTATTATAACGGCCTTTTCAGTCAATTATGATATTAAGAGTCTTATTAACAAACCATTCAGTAGCACTACTGATAATAACTAGAAGAATATTACAGTCAAGACTCAAACCAATCAAGGAATAGGCCTTATAATCACCAAACTCATAATTAATCCTTTAAAGAATCCTTTATAAAAAGTAAAAGATTATAACTCCTAGAAGTAAATTATACTTTCTAATCTTAAATACTATAAGATAGATAGCCTAATTAATAGTAATCTTCTAAGATTATATAAGAATACCACTATTATATCTACTTAGTTTAAAGTATTAAAGACTATTAGTAAGTAGCTTACTATTAATATAAGTATAGAGATTTATAATAAAGTTTAAGCCTATTCTACTAAATCTCTTATCTTTATAGATAAGATTTAGAAGGGAATATAAGAAGAAATATATAGCTTTAGTATATACTAAGAGATAATTTAATATAATACTTATACAAGTCTTAGAAGAGAAGACTTCCCTATAATAACTATATTTATTAATAAGTATTATATATAAAATATAAGGCTTAAAGAGTATAAGATAGGAGTTAAACTATATTATATAATAATAATTCTCTTATTTTAAGTCTAATAAGATAATATATAAGATCTTATTCTATATATAATAAAAGAGAAGAAGCTTATTACTAAGATATTTATATATAATAACTTTTATAAATATATAATAGATTTAAAGGATTAAGTCTCTATAAGAGAGGGTAGTAGTTAATCTTCTTCCTCTATTCCTATATATAATATAACTTTAACTTTAATATCTTTTAAAGACTTAAATAAGTAGCTAAGGGAAGAAAAGAATAAACCACTAAAAAGTATTTTAAATAATACTTATTATATAAAGCAGTATAAGAAAGGGTATAATAATAATAATAAATATACTTATTATAAGTATAACTATAATAATTATAATACTAATAAATACTAGGCCCTATATCCTAATCTTTATCTAGAAGATTAAAAGATATAGAATTATATCTAGATTTATAAAAAAAGAATTAATCTTAGCCCTACTTATTATAATATATTAAATATACCAAATACTATATCAAATACACCTTTAAATATAGCTTTAAATACACTAAATACTATATCTTCTTCTACTTCTATAACTACTACTATAGTAATAACTAATATATATAATTCAGCAGTTCCTAACTTTATTAGTATAGTATTTATTAATTATAATAATACTATAGAGTTAACTAAAACATATAATCAACAATATAATAAGTATAAAAAAGAGTATAAGTTTATAATTCCTCTTAATATATATAACAAATAGTAGCTTATAGATATAGGATATAATTATTATATAACACTCTAAGATCATAGTAAGTATTATTTATTAGGGCTCCTACTTACTAAGTAGACACTCAATCCTTAAGTCATCAATTCACAACTATACCATTACCAGTTAATATTAGGCCTTATATAGACTCAGGTCTATAGAATAGACTTAAAGGGGTTCTATATTTAAGAGGGTATTACCTAGTTAAGCTATACTTAGGTTCTAAGTTAAGAGACTAGAGACTAAGGATACCTCTTCTAGTTAGGGGTTTATCTTATATAAAACTAATAAATAAATAAACTATTAGGTTCTAAGTAATAATATATAATTAATTATAAAGAACTTCTTAAAACTAGATGATGGTAAATGGACGGCTAGAAATGGCCGTTTCTGAGGCTGCTTTCAGCCGCCTATCTGCTAACCGTTCTGCCACTTATGATGGGATTTATACCCATGTACTTTCTTCTAGAACCTTAGTGGTATCTTGGCGTACACCTATGATCCACTCTATACTTCCCCTTCCCCTTACTACCCCTATATTATAGAGTTCTGAGCCCTTAAAGGTACCGAAAATCAGGTTTTTGATAATTATAGTATTTAAAATAGTAGTGATTTTCCTCCCCTATCTACTTCTTTTTTCTTCTTAGTTAATCTTAGGATTATAGTACTAAGATTTAATTAATCTCTTACTTTAATAACCTTCTTTTTTACTAATACCTAGACTATATATTCATATCTTCTATTACTTTTACTACTTTTACTACTATAACCCTTAGTTTCTCTAATTATAACCTACTAATCTTATAAAATAAACTATAAGTTATTTAGTAATAGTAACTATTCTAATAGAGAAGGTATAGAAGATACTAGATCTAATATAGATTTAATAAAGCTTAAGGATAAAGTAGATTAAGTATATAATGCTGGTAATATAAGCTTACTCTTTATAAATAATAAGTAGATAGCAGAATCCTATATCTAGCAACTTTAAAACTTTAATAAGATAATATATATATAGGAAGACTAAAATAAGGGTACTACCACTCTCCTTAATTATATTAAAGAAAAATGGTTATAGTAAGTTTTATCTTTCATTTTCCCCTAATTAGTAGAGTATTATAGACTTATAAAAGTATTACTAAGATTCTATATTTTTATTAAGAAAGATCTTAATAAGGAATATTAATACTTATTAATTATAATTCTATATAGCTTTCTAGAGTAGGCTCTTAATCTATAATAAGGAAAAAATAGAAGAAGGCTTCTGGGAATCAAGTATAAAAGCTTTTTAGATACCTTTTAGAAAGTTTTTTAATTAATCTTTAAAAGATCTATATTAAAAAAGATCAGAAATTAGATAAACTATTAGATATATTAAGTATAAATACTTATTCCTACCTTTATTTACTTAATCTTACCCCTCTTTAAAGACTAATATACTTTTAAACTTAGGTTATTTAGTAACTAACTAAAAAGTATAAGTTATCTTTTAAAAGATAAGATAAGCCTCCTATAGATATAAAGGACTTAGTAAAAGTAGTAGAGATTACTATTAATATAATAAAAAAAAAGTTTGGATATAGCTGCTATTGTATTAAGCTTGGATTTTTCTTATAGCTTATAAGTCTTATGATAAATTATTCCTAAGCTATCCTTAATCTATAATATTATTATATCTAAATTAGTCTTTTTTATGATTTGTAGGGTGGTTTATATTAGATTATGATTAAGTTTATCTTTAAGTTTACTAAGGAATGGCTGGGTGCTAAAGAAGTGTTAGTCTACTCTGTTTTGTGTTGTAATCCTCCTCTAATATCTTTTTTAGTAATACTTATATTCTACCTAAAATCATCTTTAATCCTTTATTAGTGCTTAGTCTATATATCTTCTTGTTAGGTCTACTCTTTGTAGATTGTGTATTTAACTATGTTAAGGGTGAGGAAATTCTGGTTTCTATAAGCTAGCTTCCTTAGCTTTAAATTTATGATGAGTGTAATAAACTAAGATTATAGCTTAATTTAGTGATAGATGATGTACTAGTATTTTGGATATTAGAGTAGACTTTTTATAGAATTGGTATATTATCTAATAGGCCTCTCCCCTACTTAATTTTGGAGCTGTGGGTTAAGAAAATTGGTATGATTATAGGTATTAGGTAAGTTATATACCCTTATAGCTTATACTATAGGGTAGGCACTGTTTTGGATAATAGTGGTATATTGGACTGTTTAACCCTATAGGATCTATAGACTAATCTAGCTCTAGGTTCTGTTAGTAATTCCTTTTGTAACCTTATAATGTATTATGCTGATATATAGATATTTCTTAAATTCTATCTTAGTAGAAAGATCTCTAAGAACCTGCCTATTATAATTTATAGCCTTAATCTAGAAGAAGATATTATATATACTGCTTGTTAAATAAGCTAAATAATTAATCTGTACTGCCTGTAGGAGCTTATAACTAAGTAATCTTACTCTGTGAATTAATAGTAGGAAATTCTTGACTTAATATACTGATATAATAAAATTAGTTGATCTCTAGAGTATCCCCTATTAAAATATAGAGGTATACCTGTATATAATATATATAGAAAACTAAACTAGGAGTTGGTAGGAGTAAGGTAGTGTATGTAGAATATACTTCTTTTATAGATTTAAAATAAATATAATTAAGAATAGCCTATGTTAGAGATTAAGTAATAATTATCTGATATTAAGCTAGCTAAGTCTTCTAGTGAATAGCTAAAGTACTCTATGGATATCCCTATACTATAGTAATGATTAATTAAGAGTCTTTTGACTCTACTATACCTAATAATAGAGGAGGAGATAACTTAGAGAACTAAAGCTATTGATTTAGTAGCTACTTATTGTAAATTCTAAGAGGGTGATAGCTACTATTTACTATAGAATAAAAGATTAAAAGGATCTGGGGAAAATGTTAAGATCCTTAATAGTTATTAATAAGGAAGTGAAGTGATAGATAGTGTCTATATACTAGAAACTCTACTTAAACTTACTCTCTGATTTGCTATAAAGGATTATTGATTATTATTTTATTTTATTTACTTAGGTTAGTAAGACCTAGACCTTATAAAGTATATTTAAAGGTTTTCCTCCTATAGGGATATTACTAAATATATTAAAATAAAGTATCTTAAAAAGATTTTATTAAGTAAGATAATTATATATAATATTTATGATAAAAAGTTTATAGAAGTTATATATTTTTAATAATACACTAATAATTTATATTTAACTATAATAGGATCTCTATGGTGTGTAGCTTCTATCTAATGAATAGGTTTACTAAAAAATAAACTACTTTATTATATAGCTATAGTATATAAAGGAATATGAATAACTATATATATAGATATTTTTTGCTTAGAGATTTATTATAGTATTACTATTATTAGATTATAAGCTTAATTCTACTATAGATTTTTAATATAGCTTCTATTTTTTATATTAACTCTGAGTATAGGATATTTTATTAGTATAAGGTATAATAACTAGTCTATAAAGATTATTCTTATATATCCTATAAAGTAATCTAAGTTCCTTTACTAGATATAGTCTTACTAAGTAAAAATATATATTATACCTAGATATCTCCCCTATACTTTATTAAGCTATAAGTATCTTAACCTAGTTTATTAAGTAGGTAAGCTATAATATTAGAGTATTATTAATACTACTAATATACCTATCTATACCTTATCTCTTAGGCTTATACTTAGTAAAGTTTTTCTAGGGATTAGATTATAAGCTATAAATAAATAGATATTAATATTTTTAGGTATTTTTGAACTAGTGATAACCAACCTATATAATATAGGTAGTTTGTTATTATATATTAATATTCTAATCTCCTATATAACCTAGTATTAAAAATAGCTAATTAAAGATGGCTTATTAGAAGATCTAATAAAATACCTAGGGTCTATATAGATATGATTTATTAAGCCTATTATACCTTCTAGTATTAAAAGTGGTCTTAATAAGTATAGTACTATTATTATTTATTATAACTTGATTTTTCCGGTAAGTTACTTCTTACCATATAAAATATATAGTAATATAGATAGATCTCTAATACTCTAGTAATATAAGATAGTATAGGGAATTATATCACTTACCCCTTACCTAAACTAAAATACCTAAGAATATAAGAATACCTATCCTAGTAGGATTTATGCCTTAGATAAGTTAATATAGTAGATACTATCTAAATAAGATGGTAAGCTCTAAGGAATAGAAGATGATTAAGTATAAGAAACTAGATATATTTATGGTAATAGCTTGTTTTGTGTTATAGGCTATATTTTTTTACTAATACTACTTGCTCCTTATTATGGTTTTGGTTTAATACTAGTAGAACCTTTATTTTATCATAATTCTGGTAGAACTCTAGCTATATTTTTTTTTCTACTATAGCATCCTTTTTAGCCTATAATACTGGTAGAATAGTTATTATAGCTAATATATATATATAATAAGATAGAGTTATAGTATTAGAATATAATCCTATAATATATAGAACTACCCTATTTATACCTTTTTCTACTATTTAAATAATGTTATTTTAGTTTTTATTATTTCTAAAAGTGTTCCAAATCTTATGGTTTAGAGGTTAATAGCTTAAATTTGTAGTTGTTTATTATAATAGGGTTAGGAAAGATAAAATCTTTAGCAGAGGAAAGAAGTTCGACCCTTAGGGCCTATTTCTATGACTAGAGTACCTACCCTATATAGTTAACTATACCTGAGAAATCAAATTCCTCTAAAAGTAAGTTTTATATTATAACCTAATATTAGGATGGTATATATATTCCTAGCACTGATGATATTCAAGTATAATAAATATTATCTATTTATGTGTATATAGGATAATAAGCTTCTCTATTTTATAAGATAGTCAGCTATAATAATATGCTGAAATAATTTCACTAATTTCACTAATCTAAGTATAAAGCTTATACTTCTACTAGGATCCCCTCCTATCTCTAAGATAATTATATTATTCTTCTTAAAGAAGAGTAATGGTGAGGATAGTAAGGATGGTAAAGATGGTAAGGATGGTAAGGATGGTAAGGATAGTAAGAATAGGTGTTTACTTTTAATAATTACTTAAAATTTGATATTATAAGAGACTATAATATTATATTATAATAATAGAAATAATCTAGAATCTATACTTATAATTCTAATCTATAAAATCTAGGTCTCTTAAAAGTTTTTAGTATAGATTTTAGGTTATATAAAGCTTTAGAAAGATCTATTAATTTTATTTATCCCTTTAGCATTAATAACCTAGTACTTCTATTCTAGATTACTATCTTATTAGCTATTATAACCAACCCTAAGAATAGGCTTTTAATTTAGGAATCAGAGGATATAGATATCTATTTAGTCCCTTCCGAAAAATCCTTTATAGTACCCTTAGAGATAAGTAATAACTAAGATTTTATTATTTTAGATATAGAAAGATTATTATATACCTTATATAATTTATTAGATACTTTATATCTTTTTAATAGTTTCTTATAAGCTAATAAAGAATTTAGTATTTAGGTAAGTACATTATAATAGACTCTTAATTATATTATAATAAACTCTTAATCACATCACTAATCTAGTAGATATCTTATAATAGGATAGGAAAATTCTAATTAAAATAATCATATAATAAGTAGTTATCCAGAATAGCTAATTAGTTATTAAATATCTTATTCTATAGTACTTATAGGAAGATAATAAGATATAAGAGGCTTATGATATATTAGAACTAAAAGTAAATTATTAGTTATAAGGCTTATAAGTGAGTAAAACTAATATATAAAGTTAGATCTTATAAGTATTAATTTCTCTATTAGATATATTAAACTAGTTTATACTATATTTTAATCTTTAGTCTCTTTCTCTTAGTTTGTTAGGAATTAAATATTTATAGATTACTTTGGTAATAGCTTAGGGTATATCTTAATCTTATAATCTATTCCTGATTAAATCTAGCCTTATATTATCTTAAGTCTTATAATTTATAGTATATCTCTATTTCTCTAAAATTAATATACTTCCCTATAATCTTCTATTTATTAATAAAATATATACCTAACTAATAATCAAGTATAAAAAGCCTTATCTTTCTAAGGACTCCACATTTTATTAAGATATTATTAATACTAGGCCTTTTACTTTATAATCTTCTTATTATTCTCTATATCTACCACTATATTATTCAGACTTCTTACTATTTAAGCATACTTAGGTCTATTCAAACTACTATATAGCTTATACCAGAAAAAAAGCTCTTATTAACCTTAGAGAAAGATATAATTAATAAGAAGAAAAATTAAGTAGAGTCTCTAAGATTATAAGGTTTTAAAGAATACTTTATTAGCTAATCCTTTTATTATTATACTAGGTATGATATATATAGCTATAGGGATAGCTAATATTTTAGTATAGGATATAGTAGTAATAGTAGGTATATATAGAGTTAGTAGGTTAAATATAGGAATAATTAATAGTAAAGACAGAGTAGTAGTATTCTAATATAGCTCTATATTAACATCAGAATTTTTAGGTATAGTAATATTATTCTTAGTATATATAATAGAAGCCCTATTAATTATATTATTACTATATTAAAATATTCTAATAATAGATAATTTAGAAATTAACTTAATCAGAATATTAGGGTATTTTATAGGATACTAACTTAGACTTAACTATAGACCAGATAATTATAGTATAGCTCTAGAATTTATCAGATATATCTAAATCAGTAGAGAAGCTTAGAAATATATATAAGCTAATAGGTAAAATTAAATACTATATCCTAGATATATATTCTATAAGTAGCTAGACTTAATTAATCAAGAGTAGGTGGTTAGGTCTTATTAAGTTTTAGAATAGGACTTACTTTTTATATCTCTAGTCTTTTTATATCTCTAGTTATTTAGTTAGCTTCTAGACTGAAAAGGTCTTAAGTAATTCCTTAGTTAAAGATTTTTCTAACCTTTATAAAGTATTAGAATATTTAATAAATATAGGAGACTATATAATATCCTAACTATAGTTTTTAGTTCTCTAGGATTAATAGTCTTTTAGTACCAGATCCTAATTCTTATAGAAGCTATAATTTTTAGACCTTACCTATAGTCTTAAATTAAGGTTAAAGAATATTTAGTTATTTTTTAGATTTAGTAAGTAGTCCTTATTAGGCTAGCTAGCTTTAGTATAAGATATTTTCTTTTTACTATTTACTTTTTAAAGGCTTATAAAGGGCTAACTTATATTATTTATAACTTTATTAGTACTATATCTATATTATTTCTAAGATAAGGCTTATAATAAGATAAGAAACTAGCTAATACCTTTAATTATTTAGGTAACCCTTTAAATAATTAGATCTAGTATTAAGGAGTAATATAAAATAAGTATTTATAATAAAAAGTATAGTAAGAATATTATATTATATCTTATACTAAATTCTTTATATCTATATAGTCTACTATATCTTCCTACTTAGTAGTTTATTACTCTGATCTTTAAATAATAATATAAAAAGTATTTAGAGAATATCCCTACTTATTCCTTTTAATCTTCTTTATTAGCTATACTTAGGTTAATACTAGCCCCTTAACTTATTTTTTTAGTCTTAAAGAAGGTAAAATAAAAGTAAAGACTATATTATCTTATTTGATCTTCTTTAGAAGGTAAAACTTATAGAAATATAATAGTACTAGGGAAACAGTAAGAGTAGTTCTAGTAGTAATAATAGTAATAATAGTTATTATAGACTAATCTCCCCCTTAAGATATATATATATTAATAATTATAATTAATAGCCTAGTAGTAGTATTTAGTGAAATTGGCTTATTAATAAATTAATTTTAAATACCCTAATTATTATATAAGTAATATAGTAACTTATGTGAAAAGCCTATTAATTAACTATATATAATTACTTCTAAGCTTTATAAAATATAAAAGCTATATAAAAGCTATAAGACCTCTAATAAGAAGATAATAAGTAATAGAGAGTAATAGAGGATTCTAGATTATATATAATACTATTTAATTAGCTTTATTAGCTTATAAAGTACATTCTACCTAATTAGAGCTTTAAAAAGAGGTAAATATGCCCAGGATAACTAGATAGCTAGTAAGTAGAGCCTAGTTAGCTATACTAATAGTAATATTAAAGATAAAATCTATTTCCTCCTCTTCTCAAAATATTCTTATATAAGAGGTCTTATTAATATAGTAAGTAGGTAAATAATTACTTACCCTAGGTAACACACATTCCTTATTTAAGAGGCTATATACATATATAGGGTTCACCTATAGGACATAGACCCTTAGTTTCACAAATTTATATATAGCAGACTTCATTTCAAGACTTCTATATCACTAATAAGTTTTCAATCAAGAATAATAATATAATCTAGCATAGATTCCCCAAATTTATAGTAATAAAACTTTTAAATAGTATAATAATAATCTTATCAATAAATAGACTTAAAATACATAAGTTACTTTAGGTAATCTTATAATTCTACCTCTTATATAAGATTAATCATAGAAGATCAGATATTTTAGATTATCTTTTATAGAAAGTAATTATATATCTACTCTTAATAGCTACTCAGACTCCTTTTTAGTATTAGTTTAATCTATCATTTAATCATACAATCCAGTCTCATAAGTAGAAAAACTAAGGAGGTTTCCTTATAATTATTTTTTACTAGAGTTAACATAAATTTAACTAAGTAATATTCTACTACAAAGAGATACTTATACCTATTTAAAATCTTAAAAAGCCTCTTAATAGCTTAATAATTATATTTTACTATACTAAAGCTATAATATAATATCCTATTAGTATCTATAACTCTATAGGCTAGAATTATATTTATAAAGGCTTTAATATTTTTTATTACTACAGTCTTAGATATAGTATATAGATCATAGAGCAAACATATCAGAGTAGTAGAAATTTTCTGGTTTTATAGAATCATAATAGGCTAAAGACTTAATATGATTAGCCTAGATTATTCTAAAACTTCTTAACTTAATAATCTTTTATTCTTATAGACCTATAACCCTTTTCTGTTACCTCTTCTATATAATCTTAATTTATAATTCATCAGACCTATGAATAATAGACCCTATTCTTTATACTTTATATCTTTAATTATACTTTTATTATTATAATCTCAAAGCTTAATTTATCTTAGCTATACCTATTTATACTTTAGTAACCCTATTATAATAAATTTTCTTTAATAAGCAAAAACTACTAATAAGAGTAACAGATAGCAAGTACCTTAGGTCTATAAATACTAGTTTAATTAGTAATAAGGTAAATAACTATATAAGTTATTTTTTCTTACTTAGCCTTTTTAAAAGCCCTACCTACCTCCTTCTTATAGTAAGAATAAGAAATTACTAGTATATTCTAAGCATAATCTAATAAATATAATAGATTTAAAAGATAGATATTTATTATATCTTTTAGACTTTTTACTAATCTAAAAATTATAAAGGATATTTCCCAGGTAATCAAAACTTATAGTAGAGTATTCTAAATAACTAGGTCTATAGTATATTTATAGATTGACTCTGGCTTACTCTACTTTACTAGCCTATTAAAATTAATTATAACCAATAATAGGGCTAAGTAATAAGGAGTACTATAGTTGAGTATATAGTAGATTATGATTTTTACTACTATTACTAAGACTTTATATACTAATAAGTTTAAAAGAAATAGATAGTACTTTCTCCTCTTTCTTTTTTAGATAATCCTCTTTTTAATAGCTATTATATTTAATTCTACTAAAATTCCTATATTAATAATAATATAGTATAATAAGAAGAATTCTAGTGATTATTTTAATAAAACTATAAGTAATTATAAAAAGTGGATTAATGGTTCGGAGAGTGAAACCTGCTCCCTAGAACTAGTAAGCTCCTTAGTACCTTTGAAAATTCCTTATTAGAAGCTAGAAATCACTTGATTAGAGTATAATTATATATATTCTCTAGCTATAAAACTAGAGGGTAGATATAATAAGAAGGTTTAGTTTACTTTTATTAAAAGACTAAAGTTAATAGGATTATCTTATTCTAGGTAGAATAAATAAACTTGATCTATAAGTATCTAGTAAGTACTTTTTTTACTATTTATGTTATAAACCTATACTATCTATAAGTCTAGTAAGTCTAATAAATATAGTAGGGTGATTAAATAGGTATAGAAGTAAGACTATTAGTTGACTAAATGAAAAAGGTTAGTTTATGTAGCCCTTATTATTATCCTAAGGTCTTAAGGCTACTATAGTTAATAACTGTGATTAATATAAAATATAGATTGATGCTAAGGAAGTGAAAGAAAAGTGGTGGGTATATTGGTAGTAAATAGTTATATTATTGCTAGCCTAACTAAAGCCTGATTAGTTTTAAGGGTACTATAAGGGAAAGGGGGTATCTTCTATAAGAATAGCCTTATTTTAGCTCTTTTAGGGAAGAGGTAACTTAGGTATAATATAGAACTATAACTTTTATATTGTCTCTCTATTAGAAATTTTTAAATTGTTACTTATATATCTTTAATTATTACTAATCTAGTTCTGATCTATATAAAAACTTTTTACCTTACTATGTGTTAGTATAGGGTTTAATGATTATCCTACTACTATCCTTCTTTTTAGTATCTATCCTTTCTGTGTTAATATACTTAATATATTATTATTATATCCTGATTTTGGATATATACTTAGTATATTTGTACTTATATTAATAGATTATGGTTATCTTTATTATTATTAAGTAATATATTAGATTTTATAGTTAGGCTCTTAGTAATTACCTGATAATATATCCTAGATATACTTAGCTTTTAGTTATAATATAATAAGTTTATTCTAGTCCCTATAAAGTAGCCTAGTAATGTGGATGGCTTATTAAAGTAGTATAAGTATATACTAAGGTTAATGAAATAGTTATAAAAAGGGGTTAAGACTATTTTAGTAGATAAGGAGTCTACTATACTTATTTAGATATAAGTAGAGGGTAGTTAAGGATAATAAAATACCTAACTAGTACTAGTACTATTTTTATATTTACTGTATAATATAAATTTACCTAGTCCTATTAATAAGTATATTAACTTATCTTCTAGCACTAAGATATATTATAGTCTTAGCTACCTATAAATATTATAATTATTCTTACTAAATAGTATTAGTAGGATATTATATATACTATACTATAACTAATACTTAGAAGCAAAGTTTATAGCTAGTAGTTACTAATATAATATATTTCTATAATAGTATAGTTAGTTAAATATTATATAAATCTATATACTATTTTTTACTAGTCTAATTTATAGTCTTATAAATATATATAGAGTTATATCTAGATCTTTATATTTATTAATTAATAATATATCTTATCTATATTTTTATATATAATTTATCTAACCTTACTATCTTTATACTACTAGCTTTATCCTATTATAGCCCTATAATAGTTTAGGATAGGTAATAATCCTTAAAGTATAATATACCCTAAAAGTACCTCTATAGGTATATTATAGATATTAATAAGATATATAGAAGATATATACCCTTAATATTTACTATATAAGTAAGGGATCATAAGGTTATTAATCTCTTATTAGAGTATAATAGTCTTTATTTTCTTTATATAATACTTATAGTTAAATAGCTTTATTAATAGTTATTATATAGAGTAGTATATTAATTATATAGTAGCTACTCTGCTAAAGAGATTATACTCTATAGCTAAGCTTTAAGTATTTATTCTTGTGGTCTAAGGCTATAGTAGATTAGTAAGATTAAAGAGGTTATTCTATTCTCTTATATGCTGTAAATACTTCTAATACTGAGTTAATCTAATCTCTTGGTTCTCTTACTTTGGACTAAGTATATAGGATAGTGATGAAAATGCTCTGTTGACTTAAGTAGGGGTAAAAGTTAAATAATTTGGTAGTTTATGATTATTAAAGATTCTATTTGCTTAAGCTAATTAACTATGGTATAAGTAATATCTCTGCTAAAAGCTTTTGTGATAAATAACTATAAGATAGAAGCTATTAGGTAATACTAACTAGGGCCTATTAGGAACTGGAAGAATGTTCTTTGTTATATATATAATTTATTCTTAGCTATCTAGTATCTAATCTAATAAAGAACTTAAAGGATATATTAGAATAAGTATATATTATTAAGTTAGCTATTAGTATTAATATATATACCTAAAGATGAAGTTTAAGAGCTAACTTATAAGTCTGGTTAAGGCTCTTTATCTATCTTAGCCTAGAATAGATCACTTATAAAAAAGGAGTTACTATAGCTTATGGTCTAGGGGGTATTATATTTATGGTAGGTCTTATTGTTACGCAACGCTCTGTGGTCACAGTGAGTGTCGCCTAGTCAAGCTATACTTGGTTTCTGAGTCGAGAGACTAGAGACCAAGGATACCTCTTTCTAGTAGGGTTTGTCTTGTACGAAACTGATAGGTGAATGAACTGTTGGGTTCCAAGTAACAATGTATGGATTGATCGTGAAGAACTAAGTACATGTGGGTAATGACTGTCTTTATATACTAAGTCCTTCCTATCTGTTGCCTGGGTCCCATCCCATCGCTAGGATGAGATCCCATCCCACTGCTAGGGTGGGTTGGTGCCTGATCACTGAGGGTTACGCCTCACGTGATCATGTTGAATATACCATGTTGTTATGGCGGAGTAATAGCTAATGTGCCGAGGCGGCCCCAACTGGCTCCCTGCGCACCGGGTTCGTTTTGCTTGGGCGGTGACCGAATGTGGTGTAGTCGGAGGGAGTGGAGGTTCATCACATAGAGCAACCTAGGTACTGGACTTCCCATCCTGACTCGTTCTGCCGACTACTTACTCAGTCCTAGCTCAGTGAGCCTTAACTAATCATGTGTCCCGTAGCTTGTTTCATGCTTCCTGGGAACGGTTGGTTCCCATCTCTTTTCTGAGGTTTTGATCAAGTAGGTCCATAACATCACCCCCTCCTTTCTTAGTCTTTGTCCTCAAAGATTCCTTAATAACCGCTACCCCCCTCAGGTAAGTACGGTGCTCAAATATTTTTCTGATTTCTCTTCTCCCCATATTTTTCTGATCATATCTCCCTCCGGTGTTTCTAGTCGCAAACTTCATCAATTAATTGAATGTGAGGGTTTCGAATCCCTTATTCCTTGTCTTTGCTGCGTCGCTCAAGATAAATCTTGTATTCGATCCGATCACTCCCACCGCTGTGCAGCTTGTAACTGGGCTGGTGGTTCCGTAAAGTGCGAAATGCCTAAGGAGGCTTTTACCGATGCTGAGTGGCGATGATTGCTTAAATCCCAGTCTTCACTTAAAGATAAGGAGGAAGCTATCCTAGTCGCTCAGCAGGAAATGCTAGCCAAGCTAGCTCATTTGCGTAAACAAAAGAAGTTGTTGAAGAAACGTGTGGGTGATTTCATCGCGCGTGAATATCAAGATATCGCTAAGTTAGAAGAACTCGAGCGTCGTGAAAAGGATAAACTAGATCGGCTCAAGAAAGAGCGTGTTGATGCCGATCGTTCCGAAAATAAACATAAAGTTAAGACTACTCCGGCCGTTGGAGAGCATTCTGGTCTTGCTTGTGCTAAGGATGTTCAGCTTCTTGCGGCTACATCAGAGGATCCTACTCTGACGCAGATAATTACGTCTGCGGACTGGAGCAGCATCGATTTCGATTCTTTCTTTACTACCATCCCTCGGGGGTCCTCTTCGCCTTCTGGTAATATTGTTGAACCAGCCGGTGGCAGCCCCTCAAATTCTTAATTGGTTCCCATGTGTTTTCTTCGGTAGGGTACCCTTGCCATTTCACCAGGAGTTGTTACTAACTGTTTTTCCATCGGTCTGCCAGGATTTCTTCCACTTCGTATTCTTGTTCGCTGGCGTCCTCGATTTCAACATTGGTAGCGATTGGCGTGTTCTCTGGTGCTTTTTCTAGTAGCGAAATGTGAAAAACTGGGTGCATTCGTTTCATGCTTTCTGGCAACCGTAATCGGTAGTTAACTGGTCCCGTCCTTTCTTCGATCGTGAAAGGCCCCAATTTTCGGTGGTCGAGTTTCTCGCTAGGTCGTTTGGTTTTGATGTTTCTTTGTAGGAGGTATACTCTCTCCCCCTTTTCAAGCGTAGGCCCTTCTTTGTGGTTTTTGTCGTAGTGACTTTTCATCCGTAGATTGAAGAAGTCGAGGTCTCGTGCCATCTGACCGTGTAATTGCTTGATGTTTGTAGCCAGAATTCGTGATGATTCCGCCACAGCATGATCACCGATTGGTTCTCCGATAATTGCGGGATTATACCCATAATTCGCGAAGAATGGTGATTCCTTGGTTGTTGCGTGCATTGCGTTGTTGTACGCGAATTGTGCGATTGGCAACAATCCTGCCTAGTCATCTTGCTGGTAATTTACGTAGTGTCTCAGGTATTGTTCCAGTGTCTGGTTTGTCCGCTCGGTTTGGCCGTTGGTTTGCGGGTGGTAGGCGGTTGAGAGTCTGTGCTCTATTCCGATCTGGTCCGCAAATGAACGCCACATGTTTGACGTGAACAACTTATCTCGATCGGACGTGATCTTTCTTGGCGAGCCATAGTTTGCGAAGACATTCCTAATTAGGATGTTCGCCATTTGTTGCGCATCAATGGTTTCTGTTGTCGGGATTATATAGGCGTACTTGGTTAGCCTGTCGACAATAACCATAATCATATCGTGTCCGTCTGAAATTGGTAGTTTGGTGATGAAGTCCATCGTGATCTATTCCTATAGTTTCGTTGGTACTTCTAGGTTTTGCATTCCTCTGTAGGGTTGGTATCGTGAGGGCTTATCCCGTTGACAGGTGTCGCATTGCTGAATGTAGTTCCTGACTTTTCGGTGTACATTAGGTACATAAAAGTTCCTTGTGATTAGCTCAACTGTTTTTTCCACCCCTAGGTATCCTCTGCTTGGTGCGTCGTGATGCTACTAAATAATCTCTTCTTATATTCTCTATGGAACATATACTAATCCATAGATGAGTAGGATTCCTTCATCTAGGATTGCCTTTCTATTGTTCCCTTTGTTAACTATATCCTATAGATGCTAGTTATCTCCGGTAGCCTCTCGGATTCGTTCGAGCCACATAGTGTTTTCTAACTCACTTATCGCTGCGAGTATCTGATGATTGTAGACGAGATTTCCTTTTTTGTCTGCCTTCAGTATTGCTGGTACTATATCCTTGACTCCAATCTAGTAGTCAGGTCTCCTGCTCAATATATCCGCTTAGCTGTTCGTTCTTCCTTCACAATATTCGATCCTGTAATCGTATTGTGAAAGTATCTCGGCCTAGCGTACTTATCGTTATATGAGCGTTTTTGTTGTGGTGAAGAATGTCAGGTTCATGTGGTCCGATTTGACCAACACCTAATATTTTGCTCCTTCTAGATACGGTCTCCATACTTTGAATGCTGACACTATGGTTAGTAGTTCTTTATTATAAACATCATAATTGAGTTCTGCTGGTATCATCTTTCGTGACCAAAAGGTGATTGGTTTAGATCCTCTAATCCCGTTAGTAATGATTTCTTATATGAGTCGTGCCCCAATTACGTAGTCTAACGCATCTGTTTCGACTGTAATAGATAATTCCGGATCGAAGGCATGAATGATTAGTCTTGCTTAGAACAATTCTTTTAGTCCCTTAAATAATTTATCTGCTGCTTCGTCCCATTCCCAAACTTGATCTTTCTTTATTAACCGGTTAAGTCCTGCTGCAATCTTACCGAAGCCGTCTATGCTTCTTCGGTAATAGTTACACAGTCCCAAGAATTATTGTACTTCTTTAATAGTTTTGAGTTGAGGCCATTCCAAGATACTCCTGATCTTTTCCTCCTCCATACTGAAACTGTTATTGCTGATGATGTACCCAAGAAACCCGGTTTCTTACACATAGAATTCACACTTCTTGAGCTTAAGAGTCACTTTAGCTTCTCTGAGCTTTTCTAGTACTTTCCGTACATGTCCTGTATGTTCTTCTTCCGTTTTGGAGAAGACCAAGATATCATCCAAGTATACAACAACAAACGTGTCGAGGTATTCTTCCAAAACGCTGAAGATAAATCGTTAGAAGGATGCTGGTGCATTGGTCAATCCGAATGGCATAACCATGTATTCGTAATATCCGAACTTTGTTCTGAATGCCGTTTTCCACTCATCTCCATCTTTAATACGCAAGCGATTATACACATTAGTGATATCAAATTTAGTAAACCACTTTGCTCTATAAATTCGATCTTGAATCTCTTGGATTAATGGTAACGGGTGTCGGTCTTTGATAGTAATCTCGTTCAATTGCCTGTAATCCACGTAAAGGTGTAGTTCATTACCCTTCTTTGGTACAAACAGGATCGGGTATCCTGCTGGTGATGTGGAGTGCCGAATGTAACCTTTCGCGAGGTTCTCATCGATATATTCCCTTAGTACCTGAGACTCTTTCTCCGATAACTGGTAAATTGGTATGTGTTTTGGTTCCTTTCCCTTCTAAATCGGAATCTGATGGTTGTGTGGTCTATGCTTTGGTAGTTAGCCGATTGGTGGTGCTGTGAATATGTCTTGGAACTCCTAGTATTCTTGAGGCAGCTCCGGTGTTCCTTCCTTTGTCGTGTAAAGGGACTTCTCGTGGTGTACCATGACATATTCTTTGAGTTCATCATTGCTCATGTCTGGTCGTTGCTCTAACTCCCTGATGATGCTCGCGTTATTGGTCTTGTGGACCCTGCCCTTAGGTCGAAAGATCATATTAGGCTTCTTGTCCTGTGGTCTTTTATAGGCTCCTGCTCCCGATCCGGTGCCTTGATTTGGTAATGGTTGACCGCTCTATTGTCGGTTCGCCGTCTTGTATTCATAGTTGATAAAATCGATCTGTCGGGTGCCCTAATGGATTGCTAGGTTGTGGCATTCAAGCCACGGCATTCCTAGCACTATATTGTATCCTCCTAGATTGGTGATGTCGAACTCTATCGACTCTAGATGGTTTCCGATGATTATAGGTAATAGCCCAGATTCATGGGTCATTCCTAGTCCCAGGCTTTCTCCATTAAGCCCTATGATTGGTGTTGCTCTTGTTTTCTGGTGTAGCTGCACCTGTAGTCGATATGCGTAGCGTGGGTCTATGAAGTTTCTATATACTCCTAAATCAATCAGCACTTTAGCTAATTATAAGAGAATGTTTGCTTTGATTTTGAGATGTGCTCCCCACTTGGTTGCTGTAAGTTGCTGAAAAGCTAGTTTCCAGTTTGGTAGTTTCTTCCATTTCGGTACTGGCTTAGTGTAGGCTAATGCTGCCTGTTTCCAATTATGCTCTTCGCAATCCTTCTTGTAGCAATGGTTGGTTGTTGCATATCGATGTTATAGGTGTTTTTTAAACCCTATACAAGTGCATAGCTCGTCTCTGTATGGGCATGATCCTTCTGTGTTAACTAGTCTCGGCTGTTTCTGAAGCCGGCGCTCAAGCTTATCCTGTTTGACTTTTGCTTAGCTTAAGATCTCTCGTAGTTCCCAGTAGAGTTGTCTAACTCTCTCTTTGCTGTTCGTCGCGGTATTGTTGTTGATCTTAGGAGATTCTGTAGGCGTCTGTGCGGCCTTCTAAGCTTTGAAAGTGTTGCTTTGGGGTACTGTAGCTCCGTCTGTTGCTGTGGGTCCTGGTTGGTCCGTCTGTTGACTTGCGGCTGCCAGCGCCTGTGTATCTATAGATGTATGTCCTACGCGGCCTTAGGTCTCGGGTTGTGGTTCTTCCGCGGCCGTGTTTCCACACACATCATCAGTCCACTCGATTTCTACGAATTCGTCGCTATCGTATCTTTCCACTATTTCCTGCGTTGTGCGGAGTTATTAAGCCTTCCCTTTGTTTTTAAGGCCGGTGATGTTATAGGCTCCTCGGTCTTGGGTAGCTCTAATCTGTTGTGGGTGATTGCTCTTGCTTCGGCAATCCCGTGATATATGTCCTGGTTTCCTATATGAGAAATATAGGCGCTGTTCCTTCCGACGCTTCTGTTCTTCGTCGGGTAGTCTTGCTGTGTCGAGCTTTATAGGTTGTGGTCTGTAGGGGTTGCTGTATGACTCTCTAGGCTGCTATCAGCGGGCTCCTGACTGTGAATGGTACGGTCGGCTGGAATTGCTTTTCCACTGTTTGCTCTCTCGCTGTTGCTGTGCTCTCTCGTAGAGTCGGTTATCGAATTTGATTGCTACCTTGATGAGTTTGCTTAGTTCATCGGGTCTGTCAATTCGTATAAGTTCGTTTTTGACTTCTTCCTTTAATCCGCGCTTGAATAGCCAAATATAGGTGTTGTTATCTATGTCCAGGTGCGAGATGATTTATTGGAATTCTGCTACGTAGCTACTGGCCGAGCCGGTTTATTACAGTCGATTAAGCTTTCTTTCTGCTATATGTACCGCGTCGATATCTCCGAAGGTCTGTTCGAGTTTCTGCTTGAATTTGTTATAAGACCCGAAGATGTCCTTCGTCGTGTCGCTCCATTTTTTTATTGGTTTCTTGTTGAACTCCCGGATATAGGGTTTGAACTAGTTGAATGCCTGTCCCCTTAAGTAGGTGGATGCATAAATAACTTTGTCTGCTTCCTCGGAGTAGCGAATGATGCGAAGTTGCATTTCCATTTAAGTTAGGAAGCTTCGAAGCTAAGTTCGAGCTCCTTCAAAGAATACAGGCTTTAGTGGTTTGACTGGTGCTAAGCGGTTATTTAGGGTGACGAGCTGCTCCTGGAGCTGGCTCACTATTACTATAAGTTACTCATTAGTAGGCGTTGCTGTTGCAGGTGGTACAACAGACGCTATAGTCCACTATCCTCCTTAGTTATTGGCTACTTCGTTCGGCACCATACTAATTACTGATTTCATATATATTCCGCAAAGACAGGACGATTAATATATTACGCAACGCTCTGTGGTCACAGTAAGTATCACCTAGTTAAGCTATACTTGGTTTCTAAGTCGAGAGACTAAAGACCAAGGATACCTCTTTCTAGTAGGGTTTGTCTTATATAAAACTAATAGGTGAATGAACTGTTGGGTTCCAAGTAATAATATATAGATTGATCGTGAAGAACTAAGTACATGTGGGTAATGACTGTCTTTATATACTAAGTCCTTCCTATCTGTTGCCTAGGTCCCATCCCATCGCTAGGATAAGATCCCATCCCACTGCTAGGGTAGGTTGGTGCCTGATCACTAAGGGTTACGCCTCACGTGATCATGTTGAATATGCCATGTTGTTATGGCGGAGTAATAGCTAATGTGCCGAGGCGGCCCCAACTGGCTCCCTGCGCACCGGGTTCGTTTTGCTTGGGCGGTGACCGAATGTGGTGTAGTCGGAGGGAGTGGAGGTTCATCACGTAGAGCAACCTAGGTACTGGACTTCCCGTCCTGACTCGTTCTGCCGACTGCTTGCTCAGTCCTGGCTCAGTGAGCCTTGACTGGTCACGTGTCCCGTGGCTTGTTTCATGCTTCCTGGGAACGGTTGGTTCCCATCTCTTTTCTGAGGTTTTGATCAAGTGGGTCCGTAACACTTATATTATATAGAAAATAATTAATATATTCTGGAATCTTATACTAGTATCTGATTAGCTAGGTAATATAGAAACTAGCTCTTAGTACTTTAAGTTATATATAATAATATTTATAGCTTCTTTATATTAGGTAAGATCCCTTAATTCCTTAGTAGGTATTAAACTAATTAAGATTACTTAAGATAGGGGCCTAAATATGTCTATAGGATTGCTAAATTGGAATAGAAGGAGGGCCTACTACTTAGTGGGTTAGAATTGACTTGGTTGGTGGAGCTAGCCCTAAATACTAAAGCCTTATAAGGGTACTTATAGATCCTTAGTTTTATCTTGCTATAAGTGTTAATTGTAAAGGTAAAAGAATTATACTAAAAGATATTCTTATTATAGTGAATTAGTTGTTACCCTCCTGATTAAGAGCTTTAGTAATGTTAAAGATAAGGTTATTAACCTAAGTAAGATTAGTATCTATTATAAGAATTGGAAATGGGATGATTGGATTGGCTAGTACCTTAAAACCTTAATAGGTATGTGAATTGTGTTGGTTGGAACTAGCTGGTTAAGGAATAGGTCTATTCTATACTAGAGACTAGTTTGGTATCTTATTTCCTTAGCTATAATATTATAGAATTATAGAAGGTTATATATTATTAGTAATAGAGTATAGTACTAAGATATATAAGAGGAATTTAGTAGAGATGTGAAATCTATTATAATAGTCTGATTATAATAGGAATTATTACTAAGGTACTTATCTAGTCCTTCTATCTTTATTATAACCATTTCTACTCTTATTATTATCTCTATAATTATTAATTATAGTAGTCCCTCTAGGTTATCATAAATTTTAATTCTATAAGCTAGTTTAGCTAGAATAAAATATAATTCTAGATAGTATTTATAGTATAGGTAATTTAAGGATATATATATATTCAATCATCTAGTCTGATAGAATTAGTATATAGGCTAAACCTTGCTCTTAGTTAAGACTCTAGATATTTACTCTATAGTAGATTATAAAAGGACTATATTATAGTTCTTAATATATTACCTTTTTAGAGTAGTACTACTTTTCTTTAAATCTTAGCCCTGAGGTTAGTTATATATATCTTCCTTAATACTATTTATTAGGCTACCTAATCTAGGAGTATATAGTAGTCTGCTTATAAGAAGTTAGGTTCTTTATAATATCTTCTATTAGATTAGAGAGACTTTAGGAATTAATAAGTAGGATAGTGTTACGCAACACTCTGTGGTCACAGTGAGTATCGTTCGTTAGGGCTTCTACTTACCAAGTAGACACTCAATCCTTGAGTCGCCGATTCGCAACCGTACCGTTGCCAGCTGACGTTAGGCCTTATACGGGCTCGGGTCTATAGAATAGACTCAAAGGGGGCTATGTCCAAGAGGGTGTCGCCTAGTCAAGCTATACTTGGTTTCTGAGTCGAGAGACTAGAGACCAAGGATACCTCTTTCTAGTAGGGTTTGTCTTGTACGAAACTGATAGGTGAATGAACTGTTGGGTTCCAAGTAACAATGTATGGATTGATCGTGAAGAACTAAGTACATATGGGTAATGACTGTCTTTATATACTAAGTCCTTCCTATCTGTTGCCTGGGTCCCATCCCACCGCTAGGATAAGATCCCATCCCATTGCTAGGGTGGGTTGGTGCCTGATCACTGAGGGTTACGCCTTACGTGATCATGTTGAATATACCATATTGTTATGGCGGAGTAATAGCTAATGTACCAAGGCGGCCCCAACTAGCTCCCTGCGCACCGGGTTCGTTTTACTTAGGCGGTAACCGAATATGGTGTAGTCGGAGGGAGTGGAGGTTCATCATATAGAGCAACCTAGGTACTAGACTTCCCATCCTGACTCGTTCTGCCGACTACTTACTCAGTCCTGGCTCAGTAAGCCTTGACTGGTCATGTGTCCTGTGGCTTGTTTCATACTTCCTGGGAACAGTTGGTTCCCATCTCTTTTCTGAGGTTTTGATTAAGTGGGTCCGTAACATCACCCCCTCCTTCCTTGGTCTTTGTCCTTAAAGATTCCTTAATAACCGCTACCCCTCTTAGGTAAGTACAGTACTCAAATATTTTTCTGATTTTTCTTCTCCCCATATTTTTCTGATTATATCTCCCTCCGGTGTTTCTAGTCGCAAACTTCATCAATTAATCGAATATAAGGATTTCGAATCCCTCGTTCCTTGTCTTCGCTGTGTCGCTCAAAACAAATCTTATATTCAATCCGATCGCTCCCACTACTGTGTAGCCTATAACCAGGCTGGTGGTTCCGTAAAGTGCAAAATGCCCAAGGAGGCTTTTACTGATGCTGAGTGGCGACGATTACTTAAATCCTAGTCTTTACTTAAAGATAAGGAGGAAGCTATCCTAGTTACTTAGTAGGAAATGCTAGCTAAGCTAGCTTGTTTGTGTAAACAAAAGAAGTTATTAAAGGAATATACAGGTGATTTCATCGCGCGTAAATATCAAGATATTGCTGAGTTAGAAGAACTCGAGCATCGTAAAAAGGATGAACTGGATTGGCTCAAGAAAGAGTGTGTTAATACCGATCGTTCCGAAAATGAACGTAAAGTTAAGACTGCTCCGGCCATTGGAGAGTATTCTGGTCTTGCTTGTGCTGAGGATGTTTAGCTTCTTACGGCTATATTAGAGGATCCTACTCTGACGCAGATGATTACGTCTATAGACTGGAGTGGCGTCGATTTCGATTCTTTCTTTGCTGCTGTTCCTTAGGGGTCCTCTTTGCCTTTTAGTAATATTATTAAACCAGCTAGTGGTAGCCCCTCAAGTTCTTGATTGGTTCTTATATATTTTCTTCGGTAGGGTACCCTTGCTATTTCACTAGGAGTTATTACTAACTGTTTTTCTATTGGTCTGCTAGGATTTCTTCCACTTCATATTCCTGTTTGCTGGTGTCTTCGATTTTAACATTGGTAGCGATTAACATGTTCTCTAATACTTTTTCTAGTAGCGAAATGTGAAAAACTGGGTACATTTGTTTTATGCTTTCTGGCAACTGTACTTGGTAGTTAACTAGTCCCGTCCTTTCTTCGATTGTGAAAGGTCCCAATTTTCGGTGGTCGAGTTTCTCACTAGGTCGTTTAGTTTTAATATTTCTTTGTAGGAGGTATACTCTCTCCCCTTTTTTAAGCATAGGCCCTTCTTTATAGCTTTTGTTGTAGTGACTTTTCATCCGTAGATTGAAGAAGTTAATATCTTATACCATCTAACCATGTAATTACTTGATGTTTACAGCCAGAATTCATAATAATTCTACCACAACATAATTACTGATTGGTTCTCCGATAATTACAGGATTATACCCATAATTTGTGAAGAATAATAATTCCTTAGTTATTATATACATTACATTGTTATACACAAATTGTGTGATTAGCAATAATCCTGCCTAGTCATCTTACTGGTAATTTATATAGTACCTTAGGTATTATTCCAATATCTGGTTTGTTTGCTTGGTTTAGCTATTAGTTTATAGATAGTAGGCAATTAAGAGTCTATGCTCTATTCCAATCTAGTCCATAAATGAATGCTATATGTTTAACGTGAATAACTTATCTCGGTTGGATATGATCTTTCTTAGTGATCTATGGTTTACAAAGACATTCCTAATTAGGATGTTCGCTATTTGTTGCGTATTAATAGTTTCTGTTGTTGGAATTATGTAGGCATATTTGGTTAGCCTATTGATAATAACTATGATCATATTATATCCGTCTGAAATTGGTAGTTTAGTGATGAAGTCCATTGTGATCTATTCCTATGGTTTTGTTGGTACTTCCAGGTTTTGTATTCCTTTGTAGGGTTAGTATTGTAAGGGCTTATCCCATTAACAGGTGTTGTATTGCTGAATGTAGTTCCTGACTTTTCGGTATACATTAGGTATATAAAAGTTTCTTGTGATTAGCTTGATTGTTTTTTCTACCCCTAGGTATCCTCTGCTTAGTATGTTGTGATGCTGCTAAATAATCTCTTCTTATATTCTCTATAGAATATATACTAATCCATAGATGAGTAGGATTCCTTTATCTAGGATTGCCTTTCTATTATTCCCTTTGTTGATTATATCCTATAGACACTAGTTATCTCTGGTAACCTCTTAGATTCGTTTGAGCTATGTAGTATTTTCTAACTCACTCATCACTATAAATATCTAATGATTGTAGACAAGATTTCCTTTTTCATCTACCTTTAGTATTACTAGTATTGTGTCCTTAACTCTAATCTAGTAGTTAGGTCTCCTACTTAATGTATTTGCTTGGCTGTTTATTCTTCCTTTGTAATGTTTGATCCTGTAATCATATTATAAAAGTATCTTGGCCTAGTGTGCTTGTTGTTGTGTGAGCGTTTTTGTTGTGGTGAAGAATGTTAGGTTCATATGGTCTGATTTGACCAACACTTGGTGTTTTACTCCTTCTAGATATAATCTCTATACTTTGAATACTAACACTATAGCTAGTAGTTCTTTATTATGAACATTATAATTGAGTTCTACTGGTATCATCTTTTATGACCAAAAGGTGATTGGTTTAGATCCTCTAATCCTGTTGGTAATGATTTCTTGTGTGAGTTGTGCCCTAATTGTGTAGTCTGATGTATCTGTTTCGACTGTAATAGGTAATTCCGGATCGAAGGTATGAATGATTGGTCTTGCTTGGAATAATTCCTTTAGTCCCTTAAATGATTTGTCTGCTGCTTTATCCCATTCCTAAACTTGATCTTTCTTTGTTAACCGGTTAAGTCCTGTTGTAATCTTACCGAAGCCATCTATACTTCTTTAGTAATAGTTGTATAATCCTAAGAATTATTATACTTCTTTAATAGTTTTGAGTTAAGGCTATTCCAAGATACTCCTAATCTTTTCCTCCTCCATACTAAAACTGTTATTACTAATGATATACCCAAGAAACCCAGTTTCTTACATATGGAATTCACACTTCTTGAGCTTGAGAGTCACTTTAGCTTCTCTAAGCTTTTCTAGTACTTTTTATACATATCCTATATATTCTTCTTCCATTTTAGAGAAGACCAGGATATCATCCAAGTATACAACAACAAACATATTAAGGTATTCTTCCAAAACACTAAAGATAAATTATTAGAAGGATACTAGTGCATTAATCAATCCAAATAGCATAACCATATATTTATAATATCCGAACTTTATTCTGAATACCATTTTCCACTCATCTCCATCTTTGATATATAAGCAATTATACACATTAGTAATATCAAATTTAGTAAACCACTTTACTCCATGAATTCTATCTTGAATCTCTTGGATCAACAATAACAGGTATCAGTCTTTAATAGTAATCTCATTCAGTTATCTATAATCCACACAAAGGCACAGCTCATTACCCTTCTTTAATATGAACAGGATCAGATATCTTGTTGGTGATATAGAGTATCGAATATAACCCTTCACTAGGTTCTCGTTAATATATTCCCTTAGTACCTAAGATTCCTTCTTAGATAACTAATAAATTAGCATATATCTTAGTTCTTTTCCCTTCTAAATTAGAATCTAATAATCATATAGCCCATATTCTAGTAGCTGGCCAATTAGTAGTATCATAAACACATCCTAGAACTCCTAGTATTCCTAAGACAGTTCTAGTACTCCTTCCTCTATTACACAAAAGGATTTCTCATAGTGTACCATAACATATTCTTTAAGTTCATCATCACTCATATCAGGTCATTACTCTAACTCCCTAATAATACTCACATCATTAGTCTTATAGACCCCACCCTTAGGTCAAAAGATCACATCAGGCTTCTCATCCTATAGTCTTCCATAGGCTCCCACTCCCAATCCAGTACCTCAGTTTGTTAGTGGTCGATTGCTCCATTATCAGTTCACCATCTTACATTCACAGTTGACAAAATCGATCTATCAAGTACCCCAATAGATTACTAGATTATAGCATTCAAGCCACAGCATTCCTAGTACCACATTATATCCTCCTAGATTTATAATATCAAACTCTATCAACTCTAGATGGTTTCCAATGATCATAGGTAATAGCCCAGATTCATAGGTTATTCCTGGTCCTAGGCTTTCTCCATTAAGCCCTATAATTAGTATTACTCTTATTTTCTGGTATAGCTATACTTATAGTCAATATATATAGCATAGGTCCATAAAGTTTCCATATACTCCTGAATCAATCAGTACTTTAGCTAGTTATAAGAGAATATTTACTTCGATTTTGAGGTGTGCTCCCTACTTAGTTACTACAAGTTACTAAAAAGCTAGTTTCCAGTTTGGTAGTTTCTTCCATTTCGGTACTAGCTTAGCATAGGCTAATACTACCCATTTCTAATTATACTCTTTACAATCCTTCTCATAGCAATAATTAGTTATTATATATCAATATTATAGATATTTTTTAAACCCTATATAAACACATAGCTCATCTCTACATAGGTATAATCCTTCTGTATTAACTAGTCTTAGCTATTTCTAAAACCAGCACTCAAGCTCATCCTATTTAACTTTTACTTAGCTCAAGATCTCTTATAGTTCCTAGTAGAGTTATCTAACTCTCTCTTCACTATTTATTACAGTATTATTATTAATCTTAGGAGATTCTATAGATATCTATACAACCTTCTAAGCTTTAAAAGTATTATTTTAGGGTACTATAGCTCTATCTATTACTATAGATCCTAGTTAGTCTGTCTGTTAACTTATAGCTACTAGCACCTGTATATCCATAGATATATATCCTATATAGCCTTAGGTCTTGGGTTATAGTTCTTCTGTGGCTGTGTTTCCACACACATCATTAGTCTACTCAATTTCCGCAAATTTGTTGCTATTATATCTTTCTACTATTTCCTACATCATACAGAGTTATTAAGCCTTCCCTCTGTTTTTAAGGCTAATAATATTATAGGCTCCTCAGTCTTGGGTAGCTTTAATCTATTATGGGCAATTGCTCTTACTTTAGCAATCCCATGATATATATCCTAGTTTCCTATATAAGAAATATAGGCATTATTCCTTCCAACACTTCTATTCTTCATTAAGTAGTCTTACTACATTAAGCTCTATAGGTTATGGTCTGTAGGGGTCGCTATACAACTCTCTAGGCTACTATTAGCAGGCTCTTGACTGTGGATGGTACAGTTAGCTAGAATTACTTTTCCACTATTTACTCTCTCACTATTACTATACTCTCTTGTAGAGTTAGTTATCGAATTTGATTGCTACCTTAATAAGTTTACTTAGTTTATCAGGTCTATCAATTCACATAAGTTCATCTTTAACTTCTTCCTTTAATCTGCGCTTAAATAGCCAAATATAGGTATCATCATCTATATCCAGGTACAAGATAATTTATTAGAATTCTGCTATATAGCTACTAGCCAAGTTAGTTTATTATAATTAATTAAGCTTTCTTTCTGCTATATGTATTGTGTTGATGTCTCTGAAGGTCTGTTTGAGTTTCTGCTTAAATTTATTATAAGACCCGAAGATATCCTTTATCGTGTCACTCTATTTTTTTATTAGTTTCTTGTTAAACTCCCAGATGTAAGGTTTGAACTAGTTGAATGCTTGTCCCCTTAAGTAGGTGGATGTATAAATAACTTTATCTACTTCCTCGGAGTAGTAAATGATGTGAAGTTGTATTTCTATTTGAGTTAGGAAGCTTTGAAGCTGAGTTCGAGCTCCTTTAAAGAATGTAGGCTTTGGTGGTTTAACTACTAGTGCTAAGTAGTTATTTAGGGTGATGAGCTGCTCCTGGAGCTAGCTTACTATTGCTATAAGTTGCTTATTGGTAGGTGTTGCTGTTGTAGGTGGTGTAACAGATGCTGTAGTCTGCTATCCTCCTTGGTTGTTGGCTACTTTGTTTAGTGCTATGCTGATTACTAATTTTATATATATTCCGCAAAGACAGGATGATTAATGTGTTATATAATACTCTATGGTTATAGTAAGTATTGTTTGTTAGGGCTTCTACTTACTAAGTAGACACTTAATCCTTAAGTCACCGATTCGTAACTGTACTGTTACTAGCTGATGTTAGGCCTTATATGGGCTTAGGTCTATAGAATAGACTCAAAGGGGGCTGTGTCTAAGAGGGTGTCGCCTAGTTAAGCTATACTTGGTTTCTAAGTTGAGAGACTAGAGACTAAGGATACCTCTTTCTAGTAGGGTTTATCTTGTACGAAACTGATAGGTGAATGAACTGTTGGGTTCTAAGTAACAATGTATGGATTGATCGTGAAGAACTAAGTATATGTGGGTAATGACTGTCTTTATATACTAAGTCCTTCCTATCTGTTGCCTGGGTCCCATCCTACCGCTAGGATGAGATCCCATCCCATTGCTAGGGTGGGTTGGTGCCTGATCACTGAGGGTTACGCCTCATGTGATCATGTTGAATATGCCATGTTGTTATAGTGGAGTAATAGCTAATGTGCCGAGGCGGCCCCAACTGGCTCCCTGCGCACCGGGTTCATTTTGCTTGGGCGGTGACCGAATGTGGTGTAGTCGGAGGGAGTGGAGGTTCATCACGTAGAGCAACCTAGGTACTGGACTTCCCGTCCTGACTCGTTCTGCCGACTGCTTGCTCAGTCCTGGCTCAGTGAGCCTTGACTGGTCACGTGTCCCGTGGCTTGTTTCATGCTTCCTGGGAACGGTTGGTTCCCATCTCTTTTCTGAGGTTTTGATCAAGTGGGTCCGTAACAGATAGTAAGAATAGTATATATTATATTAAGGCTTATTTATCTTTTGGTAGAGAAAGTAATTGGATAGTTTTAGCTTATGTAGTTACTAAGGTGGACTATAGATAATCAGCCTTAATATAGAGTTAGTGTAAAAGGTAGGAGAGAGTAGTAGGTCTATAATTAGTATATATAAAATTTCTCCTTTACCTACCTTATTCTCCCTTAAGATAGAGTTTTCCTATATAGTTAATAACTAATTATTAATATTATAATAATACTAATCTAAATAAAAGTTACTTTACTTAAGATAAGGTAGTATTTCTATACTATTAAGTTTAGTATACCTTCCTTAATATATATATTATATACTTTAGTTTAACCACTATAGGTATAATAATTATATATTTATAGTTAATATATTAAGCCCTCTTTTAATGCTTTGTAGTAGCCTATCTGGCTTAACTTAATATATTATATAATCTAATTACTGTAGTATTTAAATTCTTAGATTTAATATTTATTTACTAGTTATGGTATAGTTACTAATATAACCTACTGTAGAAATAAATAGTTACCTTTTGTAGAACTAAGGGATAGTCCCTCTTAGTAAAATGAGGTTGGTTATAGATTATTTAGATGTGTGTCTTCTAGCTATAAATTCTTATAAGACTTTTTTAACACCTATCTAAATATTTTAACACCCCTTAAAAACTGGTGGTTATCCTAATTAATCTTTATAGATAGTCTCTACAGAGAGATATAACTAACTTAATATAAATGGTGCTATATTTCTAGTCTAGAAAAAATTAGGACTTTCCTCCTTATACTCCTATATATTATAGTCTCCATCTCTTATCTACAGGCTTAAGGGTCTCTATAGCCATAGCTCTATAGTATAAGCTCTACATTATTAAATATACTTTATAGGATAGGTCTATATTATTAACAATCCTTATAGAAGACTACTATATTAATAAGTTCTCTACAGGAGACTGCTATATAACCAAGTTCTCTATAGGAGACTACTATATTACTAAGTTCTCTACAGGAGACTGCTATATTACCAAGTTCTTTATAAGAGACTACTATATCACTAAGTTCTCCATAGGGGATAGCTACAATATCAAGGGACTCTACAGGGGATAGCTATAATATCAAGGGACTCTATAGGGGACAGCTACAATATTAAGGGACTCTATAGGGGATAGCTATAAAACTAAGGGACTCCACAGGGGATAGCTACAATATTAAGGGACTCTATAGGGGATAGCTATGAAACTAAGGGACTCTGTAGGGGATAGCTATGAAACCAAGGGACTCTGCAGGGAGATGCTATGAAACTAAGAAACTCTAGTAAAGTGTAGGTACCTCTTTATGGTACTAAGGATCAGTATTTAATTCTTGCTTTATAATTAAAGAAGCTAAGACCTATATACCTATTAATAGATATATTATATAGGCCTGGGCTAGAGTAAAAGCTAATAGTAGTACTATAAGAGTGTATTTTAGGCCCTATTTCTACTCTAAGATATTATAGAGTAAAAATAAATCCCTAAGTCTTACTACTATAAATTTTATTATAAATAGAAGTATTATTTCCAAAACCTAATTTTATAGGATATAAGTATACACTTACAGGCTTATCTGCCTAGATAAAGACCTTTATATAGGGGTAGCTCATTATAAGTAAATATATTATTTATATCTATTTCTTATAGGTTAGTAAATTAAGATACCTATTAATAATACTACCTTATATTAATATTTAGACTATTATTAGTAATAAGTAGTAATACTATATTAATAAATAGTTAACCTAGCTTTAATAAATAGTTAATAAGTATTAATAAGCCTTAATAAATAGTTAATAAGCCTTAATAAATAGTTAACCCAGCTTTAATAAATAGTTAATAAGTATTAATAAGCCTTAGTAAATAGTTAAAAAGCTTTAATAAATAGTTGATAAGTATTAATAAATAGTTAATAAGTATTAATAAATAGTTGGTAAGCCTTAGTAAATAGTTAACCTAGCTTTAATAAATAGTTAATAAGTATTGATAAGCCTTAGTAAATAATTAAAAAGCTTTAATAAATAGTTAATAAGTATTAATAAATAGTTGATAAGTATTGATAAACTAGTCTGTGGATGGTGATAGTGTTAATATATTAATAAGTAGACTATTATTAGTAAGTATGGATATATTAATAAATAGATAGAAGGTAAGTTACTAAATAGGTAGTGTGTTACTCCTTATATACTTTTTTGTCTAACTTAGGGGATAACCCTATCTATATAATTGATTTTCTTTTATAGGCTAATAACCTTTCTAAAGTTTATATTATAGGAAATACTATTATAATATATAGCTTATATTAATTAGGATTAAAGTTAAAGTATTATTATAAATTCTAAAGTATCTATATAAAGAATTAGTTTAGGGATTAGCTTAATCTTCTTGTTAAATATATAGCTATATATTTCCTTACTAATTAATAATATATTTATACCTCTAAACTATAAATACTTTAATATTAAATATATTTATGGTATTAATCTCTCTAGTAACTACTTAATATATATTATAATTAGTAAAGAATCTATATTATCTCCTCTTAGTATAAGTATAATATATTATTAAATAGCTCCTAATTTAAACTATTTAAAGGTTAACCATATACTATGTATAATAAGGTAATAAAGCTAATACTTAGTAACTCTACCTTTTATAAAGGTAAATACTAGGTTAAATTAAATACTATATATTAACTTTAGATAAATAACTTAGATAAATTAAACTTAATACTATATATATATATTATATATATCTATATTATAAGCTTCCCCCTATATATACTTAATATACTGATAAGGCTACTATAATACTAACTTCTAATAGTATAATATATTGTGTTTATCTTACTAACAGCAGTTATTAGTCTATAAGAATAAAGATATTTTATAATAGCCTAATAAGGGTAACTTCACCAGTAGTTAAAGATAGGTCTATATGATAGAGGCTAAATAAGCCCTAAATTTAATATCCATAGCTTTATCTACTATAATATATAGCTAGATCCTGATTTAAGTACTTACTCTTCTTAGTATTAAGTAAGATACCTAATAAAACTATAATAAAAGCCCAGCAATCATTCTTTATTACTTAAGAGCCAATAAGAAGTATAGATATTTTACCTAATTAGATAAGTCAAGGCCTTAGTAGTGATATATTATAGTATATTAGCTATAGGACCAATAATAACCACTACTACTTATTAGTAAAAAATCAGGTAGATAGGAGCACACCATATTATATCACATCATTAGCAATCAGGATAATAATATTCTCTAGATCAAAAAAAGATAAGCTTACTAAGCTTTAGAGAAGCAGATAAACCAAGCTTACTTAGGGTAATATATAATTAGTTAATATAGTATCTCACACATCTATAGGAATAGATATACTATAATATCTATAATATCATAAGATCTTAGTAGAGATAATATAGGCTAAAGAGATAGGGAGGTTTATAACTTATATTATATAATCATAGTATAGCACCAATTATATAACTAAATAATAAGTAACTAAGCTAGATATTAAGAACCATTATACCACAGCTCCTCTTTATTCTACTATTTTTAATAAAAGCATTAGCCTTATATAATTAGGGCTTCCTCTTCATGATTCCCATATCTACCTAGAGTGATTTTCTAGGTAAATTTAATATTACTAAGTATAGAATTCTCTAAATATTTCTACTTACCAATAAAATAGGTAAGGAATTTTAAAAGCTTAAATTAACTTATCTTTAGCTAAATCAGGGCCATAACCATATATTACATAACAAGATAGTAGTATATTTAAGGTACACTAATAGATCAGTAACAAGAATCTAGAGAGATCCATCCTACTTTAAATAGCCCTAGTAGGACCAAAATTTATTCAATACCAAGAGATACAGCACAATTTAGAGTTATACAGCATAAAGCACCTTCTATAAGACCTCCCGGACTTCAGAATAACCTATATAACCTAGCAGGGATACTTTTTGATTTTTTTAATACTAAAAAGCAGGGAACCTTCAACCAAATAGGATCCACCCACAGCAATATATTATAAATAGCTTTATACCAACAGTTAGATCAGCTCATAGACTACACTATATCACTTCTAGATACTAAGATTCATATTCTCCCTATTTAGGCATAATCACTCCACTTATAGGCTATGAAGTACTAATAGGCATAGTTTTATATACATTACTCAGCAGTTAAGTTAAGCCTAAAAGGCTTATAAAAGGGGTATATTCATCAAAGTTCTTATTAAATAAGGTTATTCCCTATATTAAGCTTTACCTAGAAGAGTAAAGGATTTTATCTTATAGATCACAAATTTAAGTCAAATCTAAGGACTATATCTACTAGTATAGATTTATATACCCTTATAAGGCCTAATAGAGATTATAGGTATTATTTAGTAGGTAGGTAAATAGTATTTTACAGAAGATTTACTAGGTAAGCTACTTATATAGTATAGTATCTCTAAAGACACCAAGATTAGGATTAATAGTAAGCCACCCTTAAGGCCTTCTTAAGACCTTATCTCTAGCCTATGAAAGTAAGGAAAGGTTAAGATTAAGTATAGCACACTTATTAGTAATACTTTAAAGTATAGCTTACACAATCCATCAACAGCAAAGGCAGTAAGGTCTAAGATATGTAGGAGGTTCCCACATCCTATAGTGTCAATCTATATAGATAGTAGCCTCTTAAGATACATAAATAAAACCAGTCAAAGAAGATCCTATATATGATTCTTTATATTCAATCTTACTCAATCCTTAGTCCACTCTAACAATATCCAGTATAATACTAGGACAATATAGACCCTACTTCAGTATAGATCTACCAGTCTCTAACTTTCTATCCAACAAATCCTCAGTCCAGTCACCGCTTCAAGAACACTACAGATCAATATCCCCTTAGCTGTAATAATAATAGTAATAAGGACTTCCAAGATTTTTTATCCTCACATTCTCCACAGAAAAAGGCCCAACCCTACCATTATAGGGTCCTTTAACATCTAATCTCACTTAACTAAGGGATTAGCCCTCACATCACACATTATATTATATATATCATACCAGTCAAGACATTAGTTATATAACTACCTTAACAATCCTAAAATAATCCAGAATAATAGCTAATATTTCTCCTCTAAGACCAACATTCAGTTAGCAATAAGTACTTCTAGCCAGACAGCAGGGTATTAGCCACCATAGATCACATCAACTTTCACTCATTATAATAGTACCAAGGTAAGAAATTTATCGACTTAGGGCAACAGCAACAAATTTATCCTACATACAAGATATAATCAAGGGTTTACCCCCTATCTCACAGCATTAATTTATCCTATTCTATACCATTTAGCAGAAGGTCCTTCAAGATATAGCAATATATATAGGAGGATATAAGGGTTCCCTTACAGTCTTCCCATACTCTACCCTATCCATCCTTTACCTTATACTAATAATATATAGCACTACTAAGATAGCACAGATTTTATCTAGGTAAGGATAAAACTAACTACACTTTCAACTAGAGCAAAAACATCAAGCAGACCTTATTCAAACAATATATACACAGTAGTATATTCATAGGAAGCTTAGATCTTTATCTAGATCCAGGAGGTAGTTCAACCAATTTAAACAGCAATCCAACCAATAGTACATACTATAAAGCTAGATTACATAAGATACCACTAGGCATTTAGTAGTTAGTTAGACACAAGTTCAGGGGACTTTATAAGCAGGGGACTTTATAAGATTTAAGACCCAATTTACAATTTATCATTAGAGACCCTAGACAAAATACCAAAACCATCTTATCCAAGGCATATAGCAGTTTCAAAATATTATAATATACTTATAGTTAATCATAGAAATCTTCCTTTACCGGAACAATCCCAAAAGTCTATATACCTTACCTCAAGTTTAAGATCACATCATACACTCAAAAGAGTTACAATCACATAAAGGACTCCATACCACAGTCACCCACATCAAACAAAGAAATAAAGCACAAGCCTCCAGTATAAGATACACAGCTTCAATAGCTCCTCTATCTTAGAACAAAGAAATAATCTTACACCTCAAGGCAAGACCAATAAGTAGATCAGAATACAAAATACAAGGATACCATTACCTAAGAAACAAAGGAATTAGGCAAAAGCAAGTCTCAAAAATAAATCAAACCCCAATAGGAGTTCAGCCTAGGAGATCCATATACATAGCCCAGAGATAGCTAACTACCTATTTACTAGTATATCTATCACTACACACTAGTACTACCACAGAAGTCAAATCTAATCACCCACACATAGCACATACATAGACCCTACACTTATCACTCTAGACTAACATAACCCTAAACAGCATCTTTATCAAGCCCAATTAGAATTAACCTATATTATACTATACTATTATAGGATTAGTTATAATATATAAGTATACCCCCTTATATTAGCCAGAACATACTAGTTTTAGTAGCTTTAGGGGCCCTAAACCACTTTATCATACTATCACCACCATTATATATTAAGTATTACCTTAAATATACTATCTCTAATTCTTAGCATATTTAAATATAGAGTAAGATAAAATATATATAGTATATAGAGAGTAATTCTTAATAGGTATCAGTTCTAGGAATATAATACCTAAAGAGTAGGATCATCAGTTCTTAAAATATACTAACTAGCTATAAAAGAGTAATTCTAATCAAATATAATAATATATATACTAAATAGCCTAGAATTCCTTAGTAGTTTATTTCCTACCAAATCTAGCTTCTCTATACTAATAAAAATCAAGTTAGTAATAGTTAATAACTTCTACTATTAAAATTATTATAATCTCCACCATTACTCTAGTAATCTAACTAAATAAATAATATTAGTAAGCATACCTTAACAATTTTAACCAGATAGAAGATATTATAAGCATTTTACCCTTATCTATATTAATAAAGAGGGAAACCTTTATTATAAGATATCCCCTTCCATCTTAATTAGTTAGCAGACTATTCTTTCCCCCTAAGTTACTATAGAGTTTCTAAAAGTAGTAGTAGAATCAAATAAAGGAATATCATCAATACCTACTAATAATCAGCCATCTCTCCAATTTTACTTAAGCCATACTACTCATAGCATAAGCTCTTAAGATATTAAAGGATATAAGAATATACCCAATTCTTCAGAATCTCCTATACCACCTATATCATAGCTAGCACCTACTTTACCTAGATTAGTAAGACTAGAGATAACTCTACCACATAGAGAAACACTACAGATTAAGGAACATAACTCAATTATCTAAATAACCATAAAATCTATCAGTAATAAGATCTTTCTTTATTAATACTATAAAAAGGTTTTCCAGAATCTATAGCAAATAAATTATCAGATTCTTACAAAAATCTATATAAGACTCATTAAGCCTTATAAACAAATTTAATATCCCTACAATAAACAAAAGATTATAATAAGCAGAATATAATAGTTCATCCCTAAAAAGACTAAACTACTATAGTAGCCACCTAGAGTAAGATACTAGAAGCCTGACCACCTCCTAAAAGCTAATAAGTAAGCAGGCTCTTCTTATAACTAAGTTAACTAACCTTTAATTAGAGTATATCAATCTTCTTATTTATATTCTTTATAAATTATATAATAATCATAGACTTACTTTACAGAAACTAAAAGACATAGACTAGCTAGTTTAATAATATATATCTCTAAGATAGTAATTATAATTACTAGATAAGCTATACTATATTAAAGAAGAGGAGGAAAAATATTTAGGAAGTATTACTAATAGGTCTTTATAATAACCTATAAGCCCTAGCCTAATAGATTATAGATAGGGATATAAGAATTATAGTTTTATAAGTAAATCTACCTAACCCCTTAAAAGTTATAAATAGATAAGGCTCTAAAGGTATAAAAAGCTCTCTAGTCTATAAAGAGCTAATATATAACCTAAGAGCCTAGGGGTTATTAATATTAATATACAATAAACCTACCTAAGGAGGGATTATACTAAAAATACTAATAAACCCATATACTATCATAAACACCCCTATCTAGTAAGATCTTCTTATAGATCCTAGCTTTAAACCTTCTTTATCCTTTATATTACCCTAAGATTTAAAACGATATTTTTTACTTATTAGGATAGATAGTCCTCCTATAGCTATACTTATTAATATAGGCTACTACCTATCTATATCTATTACCTATTAATCCTTATTACTATAGAATTCTGCGAATCTATTAGATTTTTAGTAATAGGGAGATTAGAGTAATATTATTATACTATAGAGCTAGTTAGAGATATGATTTATAGGGTTAAACTTATTAAATAGGAGAGATAGGAGGGACTATATTTAAATCATATATATAAGGACTATATATATATAATGATAGAAATATTCTATTAATACTTTATAATCTATATTAAATAATACCTATGATATTTTGACTAAATATATACTAGTATCCTTCATCAAAAATTCTTGTTTAGTAAATAACTCCTAGAAATATTTTAGCTTCAACTTTATATTATTTAACTATCTATAAGTCCTTATCTTAAATAGTAAATTTATCAGAAGAAAATAATTAGTATAATAAATCCTCTTAAAGATAAATTAGTAAACCTCTAAATATATACTCTAGATCTCTAATTAATTATTTTATTATAGATCAGGTTAAATATAGTTATCATTCAACCATAATAATCCTTTACAATAGTAGGTTAGTATCATAAGCAATTTAGAGTATAAAGAAAAGGTCGGGATAATAGATTATACATATAATCCACCAAGCCACCATAGAGGTCTAAGTTATAGGGATTATACTATACCTTTAGTAGGTACCAAGATATTATAATAACCCCAGTAATAATACTATAGACCAAATAACAAAGGATACAGCCTACTCTTAACAAAGAGGGTATTCATTTACAGTAACATTATTATTTAGTAGGAATAGGAGTAGAGATTAGCTAGTAAAGACAACTATCTATAGAAGATTAATAATACTCTACTATTAGTATATACCAGGAAGTTATATAGAAACCTAGCTAAGAGCTAGGTATATTTATTAACTTAGCTATATATAGGCTATAATTAGCTATTAGCATACTATAAGGGATTTAGTTATTATAATAACAATTAATCTATATATAGAGTATAAGAAACAGTCACCTATATCCTAATAGATTATCCAAGGCTAAAATACTTATAAAGGAAGCTAAAATAAGAAGTCAGAGACATGTTTAATAGTAAGTCAAGTCTGCTAGGAGGCTCTAAATAAGGTAAGAAAGGTAAACCAGACTCCATCTTAAGGGTAAAGATAGTCTAGGCTATATTAGACTTTACTAAGGTATTATAACAGTTTCATAATCATATACTATAGGGGTAGCTTAATAGTAGGAGTAGTAATTAGGCTATAATAGGCCTTAATAAGGCTCTAAGTTTATTATTAGGAAGTAGGATACTCTATATATATAGATAGGGATATATATATTTATTATAACCTATATATCACTTTTAAATTTATAAGGGGTTAGGATAAATAAAATTATTATTATCATCATTATTATCATTATCTACTATACTAAGACTTAACTACTCTATAAAGACTAGTAGTATACTAGCCCCCTCCCTAATCTTACTAATCTTAAACTTAATTTAATTACAAACCTTATCTTTAATCCTAGGGAGAGTAGTAATAAATCTATATATAAAGAAGTAAGATTAGATACAGAAGAATCTAAACTTTCTAACTCATTAAATAACTTAGTTAGCATAACTAAGGCTCTAGATGATCTTATTAATAAAACTATAACCCTAAGCTTTAAGAAAGAGCCTAAGCCTAGCATATAGATTTTTAAAAATATAAATAAAAGGAAGAGTAAAGAGAAAAAGAAGGTAGAAGATATTATATCTCTAGAATTCTAGTAATTTTAATAAATATAATAGGAATCAAAAAAAGAATTTATTTAATTAAAGTTTATATAAAGCCTTAGCATAATTTTAAGATTCTCCAACTTCTATATATAGTCTATTATATAGCTAGATAGTATATCTAGTATCTATACCATCTTTAAAATCACTATATCCTAGAGTATAGCTCCTATATCCACTCAGCTATATATTCTTAGGACCTAACTTCTATAGTATCCTACTAAAAGTATAATAACCCTAGAGTTAATTATTAAATACTATAATATAGAGCCATTCTATCTATAATAACTTTATTATATAATATTTATCTAAAAGATAGTAGGCCTTCTCTACTAAGAACTTTAGGGATAAGCTAGAAATCCTAGTTAATAATATCTTCTTTCTCAGATTATAGATAATTAGATTAGGGGATTACCTCCTTCTTTATTAGAGCTTCTAAAATAATCTTAATATTATATATAGCAAAAATATTTCTAGGAGAAATAACTATAAGAGGTTTTATTAGTAGGGCTATATTTTTACTTTAACTAATAGACTTACCTAGTAGCTTACTTTATTCCATTTCTAGTATAACTAGTAATTCTTAACTAGGTATAAGACTTCTGTGGGTTAGGAAAAAAAGAATATAGGAGAGCTTCCTTAAGATTATTAAGGATATATAGTAGAGTTAAAAGTAGAGATAAAGTCTAAATAATCTTCCTAGATACCTAAACAACAAAACATAGCTAAGGTTTCATAATTAACTAATTATCAACCCCAATAGTTTATCATTCAATCTAGCACACCTCTAAGTTTCTACATCAAATTTAGGCTACTAGGCTTTTAAACCTTAACTATATATTTATTAAGTAAATAGTTTCATCAACTTTAATTAATATTTAACTAATCAGATAGAGTATTAAAAATAGTTATATAGGGATAAGACTAATATATAAAGTATCATAAGTCATTATATATTTAACATACTACCTTACCTTATACTATATTCCTTAGGTTATATCTTATTTAAATATATCTTATACTAAATAATACTTCTACTTCCTTAATTAAATATACTTATATAGTAGATCAAACATACTAGAATATAGCCTATATTCTACCACTAAAGTAGGGTTCATCCTTAATTATTAATCAAGTTTAGGTTTATACTAGGATACTCCAGTAATATTCTAATCCCTAAAATATACCTATTAGAGATAATAAAAAAGATAGCAATCTATTACTAATAATTATAGGTATTAATATTAACCAGGTTTCTTTATTAGAGTAGTAAAGATATAATAAATAGATAATTTAAATAAATAGCTACTTAGAGTAATATTATCTTAATAAGGCTTTTTTAATTAGCCTAGACTAACCTCTAACAAAATAGTACCTTTACTATAGGAGAGATACCTATATGGTATATAGACCAAAACAGAGGTATAATATATATAAACTAAGAGTTAATAAATATCTACTACTAGTTAAGCCTAGGACTAGGCCTATTTTAGTAACTCTATATTTTTTCCTAATTAAAAGAATTACTAGCTATACCAGAAGGGATATATATAGTAAAGTTCTAGTAGGGACTAGTAACCTACTCTTATCTAGTACTAGATAAAATCTAACTAATTTACTCTTTCAGCTACTATAGCCAATTTTACCATTTATTATTTAATATATTATATAATTATATTATAAGCTAAGTACTAAGCCCTTTAATCTATTATATCTATTTAATCTAATATAATACTATATAGAAGTATTTAAAGATAATAATTATAACTGATTTCTCCTAACCTAGAAGGTCTAGGTAGTTATTTAATACCCTAAATAACTAGGTAAAAACCTCCCTAGTTTAAAGCCTTAGCCCCTTACTAGGTCTTATAGTAACTATTAGTATTCTTGCTAGATCTTCTATAGATTGGTTATATATATACTATAATT
Source organism: Penicillium verhagenii (assembly GCF_028828195.1). NCBI lineage: Eukaryota > Fungi > Ascomycota > Eurotiomycetes > Eurotiales > Aspergillaceae > Penicillium > Penicillium verhagenii. Next base: position 115,358 of record NW_026643168.1, on the reverse strand, counting down.
CTTTATTGTGTAAATATTTATAAGAGATTAGTTATTTTAGCTCCTAAATATATATTAGTCCTTATTATAATACTTTTGGTCTTTAATGATTAATTAATGTACTAGCCCTATAGGTAAATATTAGACCTAGGAGTCTGGTATAAAAGTCTTAACTATTATAATCTATAACTACTTATGATCTATAGAAAAGGTAGGCCTACTCTATGAGATAGCCATATTTAAATAAACTAATGAAAATGGACTAAGTATTAGTATATATAAAAATATATATTAGTAATAAGAAAATAAATAACCTAGTACTATTATTATTGCTTAATTAAGTCTATCTAGGAATTTCGAGATTTAGTATAATATAATTACCTTTTATTACTCTGATACTATAAATTAGTTTTTTGCTAGGACTCTTTAAGGTTTAAATAATAAAATTCCCTTTACTTAACTGATTATTATTATATACTCTATACCAGTATCCTACTAGGTCTTAGGTAAATATAGTATTACTATTTTAAAGGGTTTTGGTGTAATCTTTTATAATCTTCTTATTACCCTTATTAACTTCTTATTACCCTTATAATATAGGAGATAAGTTAGTGGTTATTTATAAATAGTAGAAAACTTGTGTATTATTTTGCTCCTATTTAACTTAATTAAAGTAACCTATTAGGAATTAGGACTAAGGCTCCTAGGGCCTTATAGTAGAGATTATATTATATAGTATTATTAGTTAGATCTATAAAAAGTGTATGATTGGAGGAGGATTAGATAATATCTGATATAAAAAATAGAATAAATAAATAGATAAAGAATAGATTTTATATTTAAAGAGATAGAATAAAGGATAAACTTATAAAAAAAGAGGAATCTAGGATTTGAGATTAATAAGAATTAAATTATTAATAAAGAGTATATCTTTAGCTAGAATCTTAAAGAATAGTATTAAGAGGAGCTAGACTAAATTTAGTAAAATCAGTCATTAAACTATGCTTACCTACCTAAGTATAAATACTATAATTCTTTTATTATAATACTATATAGGATATAAAATGATTGCTATATATCTTTAAGTCTATATCTTTAACTTTGGATTAGTTATTATACTTTACTAAAGGTCTAGCCTTTTAGTCTAGTATTCCTATAATAAGTCTGTTTATTTTTGGTTCTCTAAGCCTTATTTATAATAATCTTTAAGAGATGACTTAAATAAGTATATGTTAGGTTAAAGATTAGAGATTAGTAGATCTATACTAAAAAAAGGACTATCTTATCCTAGTATTATCCTAAGTATTATTAAAGTGGCTAAGGATTAAGTAAGTTTAAATATAAAGAACTGTATATATAATCTTCTTTGACTAGTTTTATTAATATATCTTAAAAGCTATTATTATATATGCTATAGATTGTGGGATATAGGATAAGGTATAAATACTTTAATATATCTTGGATGATCTTACTACCTTTATTATTATAAAGGGTGGTTAAGGTTATACCTTATCAACCATTCCTAGTTTTAGTAGGCTAGAGATATACTTATAAGGATAGTATATTACTAATCCTAATCTTAACACCTTTATAATACTATATATTTTTATCAATATTAGGGGGAGCTAATACTATTTGACTTTTTATTCATAATAAATAGGTCACCTAGCAAATCTTCCCCTAAACACTATTTACCTACTAACCAAACAATACCTACAATCTCTATCTAACCTTATAAGGATATAGAAATCTATACTAGTAGATACAATCTTAGATTTAACTTAAATTTATAATCTATAAGATAAAGTCCTTTATTCCTCTAAGAGAAGCTTAACATAAGGAATAACCTTATTTAATAAGAACTTTAATAAACATACCCCTTTTATAGGCCTTATCGACTTAACTAGTAAGTAAAATATTAGATTATATTTACTAATATTCTATAACCTATAAATAAAGCAATTATACTAAATATATTATATAAAGCCCAATATCTAGGAAGCTATATAATATAATCTATAAGCTTAGTAACTCTAGTCTAGTTATCAGTATAAAACCATTTATATATATAATATATTATCATAGGTAGATCTAACTTAGCTAAAGTTCCCTACTTTTCAGTATCAAAAAAATCAAAAAGCATCCCTACTTAATCATATAGATCATTCTAAAATCTAGGAGATCTTATAGAAGGTACTCCATACTAGACTACTCCAGATTATACCATATCTCTTAGTATTAAACAAATTTCAGTCCTACCAAGGCTATTCAAAATAGGATAGATCTCTCTAGATTCTTATTACTAATCTATTAATATACCTTAAATATACTACTATCTTATCATATAATATATGGTTACAGCCCTAATTTAGCTAAAGACTAATCAATTTAAGCTTCCAAAAATTCCTACCCAGTTTATTAATAGAATAAAAATTTAGAGATTTCTATACTTAGCAATATCAAATTCACCTAGAAAATCACTCTAGATAGATATAGGAACTATAAAGAGGAAGCCCTAACTATATAAGACTAATACTTCTACTAAAAATAGTAGAATAAAAAGGAGCTCTAATATAATAGTTCCTAACATCTAGCTTAGTTACTTATCATTTAGTCATATAATTAGTATTATATTATAATACTTTAATATAAGTTACAAATCCCCTAGCTCTCTAGCTTATATTATCTTTACTAATATCCTATAATAACTATATTATTATATATCTAATACTATAGCTTTATATAATATATTAACCAATTTTATATTATCTTAAGTAAGCTCATTTATCCACATCTCCAAAATCTAGTAAGCTTCTCTTTATTTAATCTAGAGAAACCATTCTATACTAATAACATAATATAATATAATAAGCTCCTATCTATCCACTTTTAACCAATAAATAGTAATAGCCATCCTAGTCTTATAACTAATATACCATAATATATCATCACTAAGACTTTAATTTATATAAGGTAAATATCTACACTTCCTATTAGCTCTTAAGGATAGAGAATAACTACTAAGCTTCCCCCATAGTCTTATCAGGCACCTTACTTAGTACTAAACAGAGTAAGTACTCTAATCAAGACTTAGCTATATATTATACTAGATAATACTTAGATATTAGATATATAGCTTATTCAGCCCTATTATATAGGTCTACTATTACCTACTAGTAAAGTTATTCTTACTAGGCTATTCTAGGATACCTTTATTCCTATAAATAATAATTACTATTAGAAGGTAGTAATATAGTAGTATTATTAGGGTTTTAGGTATATATAAGAGGGCTTAATATAGATATATAGATTATATATATATAGTATTAAGTTTATTTATCTAAATTAACCAATTAAGGATTATATATAGTATTTAATTTAATCTTAAACTAATCTTCTTAAAAGATAGAGTTACTAAGTTTTAACTTTATTACCTTATTATATATAATATATAATTAACTAATTTTTACCTATACTATTTAATAATTTATTATACTTATACTAAGAGAAGATAGTATAAACTTCTTACTAATTATAATACTCTATGATTATTATAAAGATTAATACTATAACTATAAGTTTAATATCAAAATAATCATAGTTTAATAGTATAAATATATTATTTATTTATATAGAGATATATAACTATAAATATATATAATAAGATAATTCCTAAAATAATTCTTTATATAGATACTTTAAAATAATAATATATTAGCTTAGCTCTAGATTTTACTAACTATATATCATAATAGTATTATCCATTAATAAGGACTTAATAATAGCTATTAATCTAAGAAATAGATTATTTAGGTAGGGTCTTCCCTAAATCAGATAAAATATACACAAAGGGTAACATACCACCTAAGCAACTAACTCTATTTATCAACACATCCTCAATCCACATTAACAGTCTACTTATTAACACATTAATATAGTTACTACCTATAGATTATTTCCAGAGCTAGTTATTATTTTTTAAAGCTAGCTATTTTTAGAAAGCTAGTTAACTATTTATTAGAGCAAGCTTAACTATTTAGAAAATCAGCTAACTATATAAGAATACTAGTTAACTATTTATTAGAATAGGCTTACCTATTTAGAAAATAGGCTTACCTATTTAAAAAGCCACTTACTTATTTAGAAAGCCAGTCAATTATTTAAGAATACCAATCAACTATTTACACACACTTAATCAACTATTAATAAAAACAGCCTCAACTATTTCCCAGAGCAGGCTCCAATATTCACCAACACTAGGTCAAGAGTTTATAAATAGTTATTCAACTATTTATCAAAGCAGACTCAACTATTTACAAATAATTATTTAACTAATTATAGATACTTAATCAACTATTAATAAAAAAAGGCTTAACTATTTACACACACTCATTCAACTATTTATAAAAATATACTCCATTATTTATCAAAGTAGGCTCCAATATTCACCAACACTAGGTTAATTATTTACCAAAACTAGTAACTATTTACTAAAATAGGCTAATTACCACCATAGACTATTAATCACCACATCTACCCCATCACCACCAACACCAACCTTAATAGTCATCTCAGTTTTCCTAACCTATAAGACAAAGATAAATAATACTTTCTTACCCAAGTCTAATAGTTATTAGCTAAGCCGACCTACCTATATATATATATATATCCTATAAAATTAGTTTCAGACTATAATACTACTATATATAATAAAATCGGTAATAATAAGATTCAGGATTTATTTATACTCTATAAGATCTTAGAGTAAAAATAGGGCCTATATACTCTTATAGCCTTACTATAGTCTTCTTATCTATAGCTATAACTTATCTTAGTAAATTATTAATAGAGGTATAGATCTTAGCTTCTTTAATTATAGAGTAAGTATTAGATATTAGTCCTTAGTATTATATAGAGGTACTTATATTTTGCTAGAGTTCCTTAGTTTTACAACTTTCTCCTATAAAGCACCTTCTTATACTTATAAGGCTTATAGTAGTAAGGATATACTTTTATTAATATAGAGTTTAGACTATAAAGTACCTTTTTATACTTATAGGACTTATAGTAGTAAGGGAGCACTCTTATTAATATAGAGTTTATACTATAGAGCTATAGCTATAGAGACCCTTAAGCCTATAAGGCTACTACAAAAGGTAGGAGTGAGTGGTAGGTCTATAATCTATATTTACAAAATCTATCCTCCGCTAACCATTATAGTTATTACTTAAGTTAAGATTTTCTATTAATTACCAAGTATTAATATTATAAAAAGGTTAATCTTAACAAAAGTTACTTTACTCAAGATAAGGAATTATCTTTATATAATATTAATTTTAGTACCCCTTCCTTAACATATACATCACTTAGTCTAGTAAGTTTAACCACTATTATAGGCATATAATAATTATATTTTAATAGCTAATATATTAAGACCTCTTTCACCCTATTTAGTAAACCATCTAGCTTAACTTAATATATTATATGATTTAATTACTATAGCATTTAAATCTATAGATTTAGTTTCTTACCAGTCTTTACACAGAATCACCAAATATAACCTACTATAAAAAATAGAGTCTAGATAATCACCTTTTATAGAACTAAGAGATAGTGCCTCTTAGTAAAATAAGGCTAGCCATAGGTCAATCAGAGGTATATCTTCTAGCTAGAAACTTCTTAAAAATACTATTTTAATATATATTTAAACACTTTAACACCCCTTAAAAATAAGTAACCTTCCTATTAATCTATACAGATAGCCTATATAAAGAGATATAGCTGACTTAACATAAAAGATACTAGATTTCTAGCCTAGAAAAAATTAGGACTTCCCTCCTTATACTCCTATATATCATAGTTTCCATCTATTTACCTATATTAAGGCTAAGTATCTTATATAAATAATCCTTTACTACCTCAGTAATATATATATAATCATAAGTATCATTCTAATTATTCCCTCTACTAATTAATAATAAAGCTTCTATAGTTAAGAGTAGTATATATTACCCTATTATCCTTAGAATCTAAGGATCCTAGAAGTCTATCAAGACTAATATAAGATAATATTATAGAGGAGGAGTCCTCTTATAAAATAATTAGTCTATCTCTTAGAGATAGGATATTCTAATAAGTAGTATTAAGGAAGATACTCTATATAACTTAATCTTAAGACTAATATATAAAGAGAAGCTTTTACTACCCTAGAATACTAATATTCCTATAAACTACAATATAGCCCCTTTATAATATATTATAGAGTAAGTATTAAGAGTTATAACTAGGAAGGTAATTTAGTCTACCTACTATCTTTATTAAAATAGATAATCAAATAAAGTCAAAGCATATCCTTCCTAAGTTACCTATACTACTAATACTATATAGAATTATATAGGAATCTCTAGGTAACTAAGTAAACCAGAATAAAAATATTTATAGTAGCTTCGAGGTAATTCATAACTAACTAATAGCTATAGAGTTAGCTATAAAAGTGAAGAGGGCTATAGCAGAGAGTAAAAGGATTAGGTAAGTATTTTACTTATTACTCCGGCTTAAATATAATCCTTAGACTAATAATTTAAACCATTGTTAACTTTCTTCCACTAAGTATTATAATACTATACTCTATCACTAATTATATATAGACTTCTATTAACTTATAATATTATGGTTAAGAAGCTTAAGACACTAAATTAGTCTCTAATATACTATAATATATCTATATAAATATATATATAGAGTTAGATCATAAAGTAAATAGTAAAGAGTAGATCCTAACTAAGGAATAAGAGTAGGGGGATTAACTAGAGCTATATAGATATAGTATAGAAGAGTATGGTTAAGGGGTTATGAATTAACTTAATAGATAATTTTAGAATTATATATCCACTAAGAAGTTCTATAACCTAAGAGAGATAGTATTTCTTATATTAGAGAATTATCTTAGTGATTAATTAGTTAGCTAGTTTCCTTATAGGTCTTAAGAGTAGTATAGATAGGAGGTGATAGCTTTATCTTTGGACTAAAAAGGGATTTCTTTAGGTTAGTATTATTATAAAGAATAGCTTTAGATTGGAGTGGCTTATTTAGTAATCTTAGCTTAAAGTAAGAAAAAAGTACTAAGAGTACTTTAAATAAATTAATATAGAAGTATAAAATAAAGTAACTTATCTCCTTAGTTTTTCTACCTAATTACTACTTAGTCCTGGTGATAATATTTATATTTTTAGTAAAGCTACTAGCTTAAGGGTAAAACCTTACCTAAATTATTCTTAAAATTCTACTATTATTTCTCCTTTTATATTATTATCTATATTAAGTATAGCTCTGGTTTTTGGAGAGGAATTTTTACTTCTTAAAAGACTTATCTATATAGTTAAGAAGTCTTATGATAATTATTATATAGATTTATTGCTTAAGTAGCCTCTTACTTACCTGCTTTTTTAGCCTATATCCTAGTTCTTCCTATATAAGATCTTTCTGTTTGAGGAAATTATAAATTATAAAGTATTACTAGTACTATAATTTTTGATTATACTAATATTCTCTTTAAGATGATTATTAGCTTAGGAGTAGATATCTAAGTATTATTAAGTAATCTCCTATTTATTATATAGCCTAGATAGGTCTTAAGCTTCTTTATTAGATAAGGTGGCTATCTTTAATTTCACTAGTAGCTAGTCTATGATATCTTATATATACTTTTCTAACTTGGTAGTAGTTATAGTTAAACTTTATTTATATTCTTATAGGCCCTGGTTTGTAAGTATTTTAGGAGAGGTATCTATCCTAATTAGTCTAGGAGATATATCTATCTTATCAGATATTAGCTAAATCTAATTAATATAGCTTAATAACTATGTATAAATCTGGAGGTATTTCTTAGTACTTAGGTACTCCTTCCTAAGTAACTGGAACTTGGCTAAATCTGGTCTAGGCTAAGATATATTATTAATGATTAGGTACTTTAACTTCCTATTAATACTTTTAAGTTAGGCTTTAAGGTCCTTCTTGGTATCTTAGATGAGATTCTTATAATCCCTAATACTTTTAGTAGTAATTATAGATTAATATCTAGTAAATGATTAGGATTAAATTTAAGGTAAGGATGATAGTATAGTAAAATATACTTTTATATTTTAGGTGACTTATAAAGTTATATTAGTTAAGATAATATTAATTATGGTTTTGTATCTGGATAGTAAATCATAGAAATTATTAATATTGTTACTTATATATATTAACCTAGCCTAGTCCCGGAAGCTTATCTAATTATTATTTAATTATGATATATATTAGAGTATCTTCTGTTAGAACTCTGTATAGGTATTACTATATTATAATAGTAGTAAGTCTAGTACTGAGAGATTAATGTTAGAGGTTGATTTTACTAGATTGATAAGTGGTGTTAATATAGTACCTAAAGCTTCTAGCTTGCTAAGAAGGTTATAAATATATTTTGGATGGGAGCAGAAACTGTTTATAGTCTTGTAAAGTAAAATACTATATTGAAAAGTGAATATTACTAAGGTAACTAATCTGGAGGCTAGCCCTACTGGTTTAGCTATGATTATCTCTGTAAGATAAGAAAACTAATATTAAGTTAGGAAGTTACTAAAGTCTTTGCTAGACCTTTATATCTAAGGGTAAGAATGAGATACCTAATAAGGGCTAGATTGTAGGTGTTAGGTTTATTATATAAATTATTTAATAGGGTAGCTAACTAAACTGTGGAATAGTGGGGAAGATGGTGTAAATGAGCTTCTAATCAGGAAAATATATTTTCTAAGATATCTCTATATTCTATATACTTATATTGGGTAGGACTAATTTTAGATAGGCTACTAAAAGTTTATTATTTATATATATATCTAAGGTGCTTTCCTGTCGAAAAAGTGATAATTTATGTAATTAGTATGTAGTAATTATTAAAAAAGTGAAGCTTATGGTGTGTAAGTTTTAACTTTTTTGGCTTTGTTATATCTGCTTAGCTAAGGTGTGATATGTGGTAGAGGTGATATAAATAATGGTATATTAATTTACTTGGGATTTGGTTATTAAATCTCGGCTGATACCTTATGCTAATGATTAGTTTATAATATATACCTACTGGGTAATTAATGTTGATGGTTATGGTATAAGGTAAGGAGTATCTTTTGGTGGCTAGTAACTGAGTAAGGTCTAATTAATAGTGTATTCCTACTAATGCCTTTGTAGTAAGGTCTAGGAGCCTTAGATTATATAAGGGTTATAATCTGAAACTGGTTATGTTTAAGCTAGTATATAGTACTCTAGTCCTTATAATCACTTCTTTTGGGGGTGTATGGATTTAAAATGAGCTATTAAGCTTCTAGAGATTCCTACTTTATAATAATGAGTATTACCTAGATTTTTTGCTAAATATTGTGTGACTTATTTAATGAGTAGGGTTAGTGTGAGTAAGTATAACTAGAACTTTTTGCTGATTACTCTAGTTGGACTTGTTTGTAGGATTTAATATCCTATTTATACCCTCCTCTTGCTGGGGGTGGTGTAGGGTGGTGATAGGAGTATGACTGGATAGATATCTTAGAAACTATTTTTGATGTTTGAAACTTCTTTTAGGAAATGGGTGGGTGTTGCCTAGTGAGTAAGTATTATTTTACTGTTGTGTGATCTGGGTGAGAAGGGTAAGTGTAGGGTAAGAATTGGAAAGAGTCTTATAGGGAGGTATTATTATTGTAGAGTATATCTTATTAGGTATTACTGGTATGTTATTGGGTATGAGTGTGGGCTGTTGAAATATTACTATTCTTTAGGCTTTTTCTAAGCTTATCTTCTAAGTCTGGGGTGCTACTTATCTTATGGCTTTTTCCTTGCTTTGGATCTCTGATTTGGTGTATATTAGCTAGCTTGGACTAGTGGTGCTATTACTTTAGTGCTAAATATTATAAAACTAATAATACCGACTTATTAATTATGTATATTACTGGAATACCTGGAAATATGTCTTAGAATATATAGCTTGGGAGATATCTAGATATATTTGAGGATAGACTTTGATAAATAGGCCTTAGAACTTAAGTCTTGATAGTGGGGCTAAAATATAATTATATGTTGATTGGTTAAGGTAATTTAAGAACCCTTGTTAAAGAGGGTAATATTATTTACCTATTAATTGTAGTATAATATTATATATCTAACTTTACTATATGCTATCCTAAAGTGGAAAAGATTAATATACCTATAAATTAATAACTTATCTTTATACCCTATCCCTATAAATTACTAGATTAAGTAAGTATCCTCTTCTCCTCTTAACTTAAAGAATACTAATATTATAATAGTTTGCTATAGCTAAAGTAGTTAGTATTATATCTATTATTACTATATTTATAACCTTAGCCCTTAAGGATTCTTTAGTCCTTTACTAGATAATTTAGAGCTTATAATTATGGGAGAAGGTGATCTATAAGCTTTATTAGGAATTGGAAGCTTTTTAAGGGGTACTCTAGACCCTATAGGAGTTAACTAGTAATCTTAATGTTGATTTAGTATTACTAGAATAACTATTAATAAGGTATAAAAATACTTATAAGGATTTTAATACTTTAATTAAGAGATATATATCTTGTTTAATAGATGAGTAGGGTAGTAAAAGGGATTGGCTTAAACTAAGGTATATGGGTAAGGATATTTTAGGGTTTAAGAATATATTAGTAGGGTATAAGTTAATAATTTCTATTATACTTACTTATATAAACTTATAAGTTCCTATTCTTTATTTCCTAACTAGTTTAATATTTTATTCTAAGATATATAATAAAGACTATAAAGGTAGTTATTAAGGAATTTAAAGATCTTATAGAGAATACTAAATATAATCTAGAAAGTTACCTAGATGGTATTTAAAAGTAGCTATAGATAGTATATATATAAGGCTATATGGTTACTAGGGTTAAAGTATTAGAGCTTTAAATAATAGAGGATAAAAAGAAAAGTATAAAAAAGAGCTTAGATATTTATAAGTAATTTCTATTATTTATAGATTAGTTATAACCTAGTCTACTTAGTAATATAAGAGATATCTTAAGGCCTATTTTAAGACCTATAGAATCCTTATCTCTATTTATAGCCCTTGATCTATTATGGTTAATAAATATAGAGGGACTCAGTTCTATATATAAGGAAGTCATAAGCTAGAAATTATAGCTACTTTAGTATCTATATAGGCTTAATTAGAATATTCTAGTATAATATTATTTTCTTATATATTTAAATAATAAGTAAGTATTAGATAAGTAAAATATTAGGAAGAAATTAAGTAGTATAGAAGTACTTTTAGAGTTTTATAAGTAAACTAAGAAAGAGGTAAATCATTTATAGATATATCTTTTTAAGAATATTATTATAGGTAATAATAGCTACCAAACTATTATCATAACCCTTAATAATCTTATATCTACTAAGTAGGTTAAAATTAGGAATAACTCTAACTAAGTACTTAGTAATATATTTAATAAGAGTATTTAGTATTTTTTTTATTAGGATACTAACTTAAATAATTAAGATAGCTTAGTAAGAATATAACTAGAAATATTTAAGAAATAAATTATAAATACCTATCTTCTAGCCTAGTAAGGATCATTTTTGATTTATATAATAGGGATATAAGTTAATCATAATTACTTACTATATAGCTTATTATTACTACTTAGGGCCTTCTTTAAGATTTATAGTATATTCTGTTAGTTTTACTAAATATAATTAAGCTATTATTCTTAAGCCTATTTATTACTATATACTATAAAATAGATAAGGTGATTAAAGTAGTATAAAAGTAAATAAGTAGTTATAGAATTATTTAATAAGATTAAATATCTTAGCTAGATATTTTATATCCTTAATAAGAGTAGTAATCTGGTAGTAAAAACCCCTAGAAATACCTTAATCCTTAGTAGAAAATGGTTAAAGGATATTTACTACCCTCTTATAAGTATCTAATATATAGAATTTTAGTATATAAAGGTATATTATAAAATATATAACTTCTTTTGGCTAATTTATTACTATACTATCTTTACTTGAATGTCTTACTAAGGTATTAGTATCCTAAAAGGCTATAAGAACTAATTAATAATAGAAAGTATAGTATTAATAAAATCTAGCTAAAAATATATAGCTTCCAGAAGTACTATAGCTACTATAAAATAACTTTATGATGGCCTAATTAGTAAGAGTTTAGGCTAGTAAAGAAGCTACTATATAAATAAGAGAGTAATACTTAGTATATATATATAGTATAATAGGGATTTAGCCCTAGAATTTAAGTATTAATAGGTTTTAGTCTAATAGAGGTAAGGATTAATAATCTTAGGTTACTTATTTTGCTTATACTATGGTTTCTAGCTGCTATAATAAATTTCTTTCTTAAGTAATATAAGTTTATAAATATAATAATGGTGATTGTGGTAACTAGGTTATTAAGATACTTTTACCTCTAGAAATACTTAACTTAACCCTTAGAGATATATAGCTACTTCTAGGCTATATGGGTAGGAGAGTTTCTAGGAGCTATATATACTTTAATCATAAATAGTTTTATAAATAAATTCCTTGAAACATATGGCTTATCTGAGGATAGGAATATTCTATAATTTATATTAATAGGCTAGATAATAGCTATAGGTTAGTTAAAATATAAGAATAAACTAAAGTCTAGTATAGATAATAGGGCTGATATATAGAACCTATAACTAGATATCTAATAATAAGCTATCTACTAGTAAGCCCCTTACTACTTATTTATATTATTTAATCTTAGAGAATAGGTTAAGTTAAGGCTATAGTATCCAAAACCTAGAGTAATAATATATTATCTCCTAGGGTACTAGGAATTGAATTTTATAAGGACTATAAGATTATTATTAAAGTTGGACTAAATTATTAAGTAATCTATAGCTTAATACTAAAAAATCTAGTTAAGTAAGTAGAATTATAAAGATAATAAATACCTAGTAAAAGAATTTAGGGATATTAGCTAAGTATATATTATTTATTATAACCTAGAAATTTGGATAGAATAATACTTATTAGCTACTACTTATTTTATAATATAACTATAATAGTATTCTATATTATTATAAGGGTTAGTAATGCTAATTTATTATTACCTATAAAAAGTAGTGCTAGAGGTAGGTAAACTGAAAAGATAAAGATCTAGGAGTTGGCTAACTAGATCTTTCTATACCTTCTTAGTAGTGATTTAAGTAGTAGGGTTTGTAGGTATGAAGATATTACTATTTTAGGTTTACTTCTGATTCTTAGAGAGTAAGCTAGAGCTATTAGTAGCTATTATAGTCTATAGTTCTTTCCCTAATATACTAGTAATAGTTTCTTAGGTATTTATGGGAAAGGGCTTAGGCCCTCTTGTTAGTAGGTCTGATATTGCTTTAGGAATAGTTCTTATTTATTATATAATGTTAAAGTTTATATTGCTATATTATTATTACTAACTTTTCCTATAGGGTAATATAAATAAATAAATAATTTATTAATACCTAGTGGCTAAGCTAAAAGGGTAACTATTACTAATCTACTATATATATCTATTTATATATGCTATATCTCCTGAATGGGGTAATATAGGGTAGATTAAAATTAGTTTTATTATTTTATTCTTAGTAATTCTTTCTTAAACTTTATCCTGAAATATACTAGTCTATATTAGGCTTAGGCTATTTTAGAGTATTAAAATGTATTATTATTTAATATTATATGATTAGGTACTATATAATATATTAGAAATAATAATATAATTAATACCTCTATCTTAATACCCCTTATAAGTTACTATTTTAATATTAATAGGATTTATTCTTATGTAAGGTAGATAAATATGTAATATTAGTTAATGTAAATAAAATTCCCTAATAGAGAAGATTATATCTATTATATTTTTTATAAATTGAGGAGCCTAAACTAAAATGATTAATCTTTACTTACTAGTATTACTTGATAGATTACCTAATAGTGGGGTACTTTAATAACTTGGTTATATATTTATAACTAACCTTTAAGAATTACTTGGTTATAATAATAGTATATATAATATTATATAATAGTTTAAATTCTAGCTTATAAGTTGGATAGAACCTTGGTTATATTACTAATTAGTTCTATGAGTGGGGTAGTGTATGAGTCTAAAAGAGTGTATCTAACTAGTATGGTTGCTTAAGTATAATTAGAAATATTAACTTAAGTCTATTTATGGGATCTGTGGATGACTGATCCTTACTATAATAAAGATTATATTTAGAAAACTAATAGAGGGCTACTTAAAGATTTATACTATTAGGTTCTTAATAATGAGGAGTTTTAATGATGGTGAGATAACTAGAATAACTATCTCCTCTAGATTAGAGGTGATCTTGGTAAAGGTAAGATAATACTACTATGTGGTATTATTAATAAATTAAGCTAATTATTTGGGGATACTATGAATATCTTATTCTTTTTTTACTAAGCTACTAATGTGTGAATTAATAATGCTATAACTATTCTCTATAGCTTAATATATTTACTTATTAAGAAGTAGCTATCTCTTCTCTCTTATATATAGAGATAGTATAATAAAGTGGGAAAGTTATTATTTGATAATATAAATATATAGAATACCCTCTTAGGGATCTTTATTAATATTATAAAGGACCTGATCTTATAGAGTATCTATTTGATTATTAATGTCTTAGATGAATATATAATAGGCCTACTTTTCTTTCTTAACTTGATTACTTAGATATTATCTACTTATCCTTAGATAAAATAGATTGTCTTAAGCTATAACTGGCTTAATATTAAGGAGTATCTTGATACTACCTAGATTGCTCTGATCTTATTAGAGTGGAATGAGGTATATGTATCTAAAGCTGTGAGTAAATTTATTTAATATAAGGTTAATTATCTAATAAGAATTAATAAATATAGTAATAAAACTTGTGATATGATCTACTATTATTTATTATTAAATTCATAAGGTATTTTTCTGTGGGTAGCCTTAGTCTACTAAAATTTAGATAGAATATTATAGAGGTATGCTCTTAAGAAGTTAGAGGTATTTTCTTCTAGACTAAATACTCTATATGCTTATATAATTAATTAGATTAGAAAGTTAGAAGATACTAAGCTCTATAAATAAATATTAGCTATTATATCTATAGTGTATTAGCTAATCTTATTTTATAAACTAGCCTCTCTTGTTAAACTATCTGATAGTCTCTCTAATAACTTTGAAGGCCTATTAGAGATTATTATAATCTATGGTTTATTTTTAATTATATGTGATGATACTATTATTTTTATCTATTAATCTATAAAGGAATTACTATACTAAGAGATATAAAATGGTATTTTTCTTAGAGGTATAGAAGCTGAATATTGTGGAATCTTTTCTTATTCTTTTTAAGTTATATTTAAGATATTTTGGTATAATATCTTTTATATAAAATTTCTTAGATTCTTAATTAAGAAAGTTATACTACCTAGTCTAAATCTATTAGTAACTATAAAATATGGGTATATCTATTGGGTTGATTATCTTCTTTATAGTAGATGCTATAAAATATAAGAACTTAATATTGATGAGTAAGGGTATATATTTAAATTCTTATAAAAGAAATATCTTTATTAGCTTAAAGCTCTAAGTATTCTAGGAGATCTATTATAAGGTATAGTAGTTATGCTAAAGCTTAATATCTTATTTTAGGTAAGTGGTTATTTATATACTAAAGACTTTCTTACCCCTAAGATAATAATTATTATAATAGGAGAAAGGGTAATTAGTAGATATTTTATATCTAGTTTAAGATATATCCTATTTTATTTGGTACTATAGGCTTATAATTAAAAATAGCCCCCTCTAAGTATATAGTTTATCTTTAATATTTAGTCTTATGTTAAGCCTTATGAGATTAGGTTATTAGTAGGAGAAACTGGATTGGTTTTTGAAGGAGCTGGTGGTAGACTAAGATTGGAGTATATATCTTTAAACCCTTAAGGGGTATACTAATTAGATTACCTTAATTACCTAGTTATAAGATAGAAGCTAATTAGTATTAGTGTTTAGGGATGAGATTGTTAAGATCTAGGATTTAGCTATTAGCTAGTGTGCTTTAACCCTTAAGGAGTATATTAGCTAGGTTACCTTAATTACTTAGTTATAAGATAGAAGCTGATTTATATTAGTATCTAAGGATATAACTATTAGGATCTAGGATCTAGTTATTAGCTAGTGTGTGTTAACCCTTAAGAGGTATAGTAATTTAGTTATCTTAATTACTTAGTTATAAGATAGAAACTGACTTATATTAGTATCTAAGGATAGTACTATTAGGATCTGGGATCTGGCTACTAACTATAGTAAATTAATACTATATACTAGCCCTCTCTACTTCCTTTAATTTAATAAAGTTAATTTTAATCATCTATATATATTATATGGTATAATTAATCTAGGATCTATTAGTCCCATCATATCCATTCCTTACTATTTAACCTTACTAGAATAATAGTTTAAATAATAACTATTCTTGGATAACCTATAATAGTATCAACCTTCTTTAGTTACCTAATAAATACTAATCATCTAGATCCTATCTTTTTACCATATCTATAATAAATTTAGTAATTACTTATTTATTAGGTCTTATTAAATTTTATATAATCACAGAATAGAGTCCTATTCCTAGTCTTTGATTTTAATATTACTTTAGATCCCTATAACTTTCCTAAATATATTTTATATTAAATAGCCTATATACCTATATCTAGTATTACCTTTAATAGAAAGAAGTTATAGGATTATAGAATCCTAAACCTATCCTACCAGTATTATCTAATAGTATATACTAATATAATAAAATACTAGGGTAACTATAGTATATAGAGTAAAACTTATAGGAATCTTATTATTTAGCCTAAATACTTCCTACTTAGAAAATTAGAGTAGCTTATTAATTTCTAGTTTAGTAAAGAATAAGAGCTTAGGGCTATTATAGTAGTAATAGTCCTGTGAAGGGCTAAATTAATATTCTAATAATAGTATCAGTTTATAATATCCTAGGGTAGGGGTATATTATAAATCCTAGTCTAATTAATAGGGATCTTAAGCTTAGAATTTATCACCAATAGGGTAAAAGTGGTTAGTCATTACCCTTAATTTCCTAGTTAAATTTCAGTTTAGTATATTATAATCATTAAGGATTTAATATAGGATTAGACCTAAGGAGGAATCTAACAATTTTTATAGCAGATAAGTTAGTACTAAAAATTCTTTTATCCTAATAATATTATATCTATATAACTCTTTACTACTCTACTATTTTATTAAAATAAATTTAGTTAAAGAAAGGGAATATAAAAGGTTTATAATCAGAAAGCTAATTAAATCTCTTCTAAAATAATCTATTTAGCTTTTTTACAAGTAAGTAGTTCTAGAGGGATATTACCATATAATAATAATATAATAGCTATTTTATACTATTCTTTATTATTATATTAAGATACCACCAAGAATATAGTAAGGGGTAGAGTAACTATAATAGGTATAGTATAATATAAAATAAAGTTTAATAAATAAAGAAGAGAGTAAAGAGGTAAAACTAATTTTAAGGATATTACAATTCCTCTAGATCCTTACTACTCAAGATAATAAACTATTAGGTTAGGCTAAAGAACAAGCCAGAACTATAATAAAAGAAGATACTCTCATACAAAAACACACCCTAAGGATAAAGTTAATAATACTAAATATTATATAGTCCTAAGTAATCCCTAGTAGTAAGCTACTAAAGAATAAGAAAAGATATATAAAATAAATAAATACCACACTACTAGATAAATATACCTAGTAGTTATATAATTACCTAATATAGAAAGAAGTAAGTATACTAACCTAGCTCTAAACTAGTATAGCTAGGCTTAATAAGTATCTTAATTAAATTAATATAGTAGAGATAGATTAATATAATTACAGATAAGTAAAAGAGATTATAGAGTACTTCCTCTTCCATTATCAGAAATAGACTATATATTAGATAGAAATGTTATAATATATATAGACTTACTAAGGAAATATATCCTTCTTCCTAGGTAGAAAGTAGCCTTCTAATAATCAGAAATAGATACTAAACCTAGAGGTAATATAGGCCTCTATATATTTCACTATAGCAATAAGCCAACTTAAGACTACTTAAATATATTAACCAACAAAACTCCTATCTCTTTCTTCTAACCCTACTCACCCACTACCTTATACTATAAATAATAGATATACTTTAATTACTAAAAATAGGATATTAAATACTTAAAGAAGTACCTTTAAGCTAGTCTACTAACCATTCTACTAATCTATAAGAAACTTACCATAATACTACTTTCTAGAAATATTATATATTAAAAGATCTTATATATAGGCTTTTAGGAGATATAATATATATAGATAAATATATATAATAGATTAGTAATAGTTATCCTTTTAGCTTAGCTACTAAGTATTAATAAATTATTTATTTATTTATTTATAAATATTAATACAAGATAGAATAGATAGAGCTAACCTAAATATAAAAAGCCCTAGGGATATAAATATTTCATAAGTATATTTAGGAGCTTTCTAAAATACTTAGTCTCTCTAATATAAAGAATTAAGCTATTCAAATCCCTAATAAACCTAAGCTACTACAAATTCTTATATTTTATATCTATATTAGCATAAAGAGGTAACTAGAGGTATATTAGAGATTATAATAGAACCTCACTAATATAAGTAATTTTAAAAATAGGATAAATTAAGGAGGGTAGTCCACAGAGGCTTATAACCACTTAATACTAGATAAAGAAAGTTTAATAGTATATGGTTACCCCTATCTCTAGTAGCTATTAAAAGGATTAGTTAGGTAGATTAGCAAATACTATAGAGAGTCATTATAAATCACTTATCTCTAAACTAACCTATTAATACCTATATAAAGTTTCATTAAGCTTAGATTCATATAAAGAAAAAAATACCTAGATATATAGATTAGATAATATTTATAGAGATTAGCTAAGATAACTTATATAACTAAAATATAAAGATTACTTAATAGAAAGATCTAATAATGGTAGTTCTATATAATCATAAGTTTTTATAGTTATCTTAGCTTTAATACTTAATATAGTAGTGAATTATAATAGGTAAGTAGGGAAAAAGATAATAAATTTATAGTTTTAAGTAATAAAATAGAAGTAATAAGAAATAATAAGGCCTAGTATATAAAATAAGATAGAGAATTAGTAAATATAAAATTAGTCCTAAAATCCTAAAGACTTATCCTATCTATAGTTTATTAGGTATAAGGATTATCTTAAATAATCCTAGGAGCTCTAATAATCTTAGAATACTTATTTAAGATCCTAGGATTATAAATATATTTTTAGGGATCTATATATAGTATCCTTAGGCTAAGTACTATGTTTTTATATATAGGCTTCTAGTCTATATAACTCCTGATTATAGAGGCTGATTCTGAAACCCTTAAAAGAGATAAATTATAAGATAATAGAAATTAGATATTTTCTTATAGCTTTACCCTTTTCTAGGATAAATATTATAAGCTAAGAATAGTATAAAGATATAAAGGTCTTATAATAGTCTTATTTTAGGTAATTTACTATCTACCATTTATTATCCTTTATCTAGGAACTTTTACTTATATAGATCCTATCCTTTAAGGACTATTAAGAAGTTTTAATATAATAGATCATACTCTATTTAATTATTTACCTTTAGTCACTAATATCTAACCTAATCTATAGAAATAGCTCTCCACACTCATTTCTTAAGAATGTTTTTATAAAGAAATATATAAGGATTTCTTAATATATTAGAGTATATAAATATATAGATAGATTAATTAGATAGCCTAGGCTAAATAATACTATAATATACTATTAAGATATATGATTATAAGAAAGTAGAGTTTTTTATTAATTATGGTGTAGACCCTTCTATTATAGACTTAGATAATATAATACCTCTTCATTTTGCTTTAATATAAGGTAAATCTATTAATAAAATTATAGTAAGAATACTACTATATACCTAGCTAATACTATTAATATCCAAAATCCTTTAGGATGGCTAGAGTATAGATTAATTATTTCTAGACTACTCTAATAGTCTTAATAATGCTAATATGATGAGGTTCCTTTTAGAGCTAGGTATAGATGTTAATATACTTAATTTGGAATATAAAACACTATTAATAAGGGTAGTATAGTTTAGTTATCTTAAAGTTATTAAAATCTTACTTAAGTAGAAATATATTAATCTCTATATAAGATATCAGTATAGATATATAGTATTATATATTACTACTATTAATAGCTAGCTTAGAGCCCTTAATCTACTTCTAAATAGTAAATAGCTTAATATAAATTACCCAGACTACTATAGTAACTCTACCTTCTGGCTATTTATAGAGCTTGGGTATAATAATATTAGTAAATATTTTCTCTATAATAATAGATTAGATATAAATATTAAGGGTGGTTATTCTAGACTAGAATAGTAGACTATAGCTCTTTATAATACTTATTTTTACAGAAATATCTAAATTATTTCTTATATACTTATAATAATATATATACTAAGTATAGATCTAAATATCTAAGGAGATAAGTGATATAGTCCTCTTAGAACTACTATATATTATAGTATCTATAAGTTAGTGAAAATGCTACTTAGTACTAATAGGATTTAGATTAATATAAATAAGAAGAAAGAAGATAATCTCCTATAGCTTATACTCCGGATATATAGATAGTTAGTAGTAGATCTATTTCTAGATAATAACTAGCTAGATATTAATTATTAGAATAACCAACTAGGGGATATATATCTTATTGCTATAGCTTATAATAGTAATACTTCCTTAGTAAAGAAGCTGCTTAGTATTAAGGGTGTATGGCTTAATTTAAGAAATAAGAAGAATAAAAGTATACTAGGGGTTACTTATTAACTAGATCACTGTTGTATTATCTAGATTTTAGTTAATATAAGAGTAGTAAATCAATAACTTGAGTAAGTAGTATATTGATGGTAGATTAGGTATAGCCCCTATAACCAAGTACCTTTTAAATAATTTATTAGACTACTACCATATATTATATATATCTTTTCTGCCTATCCTAGTTTCTACTATAAGATATATTTGGTATATGTAGATAAGCTAAGATCTTATAATATTAAAGATAAAAAGATATACTAGCTATACTAGATCTATTCCTTACTATATATATTACTACTATAGATATCATCTTAGAGAAATCATATAATATTAAATAAAATTTTATAATAATCTTAATACTTATTATAATATAAGGCTAGTATAGATTAGGAACTAAGCTAAGTTAATATAATTAGATCTAAAGTATCTTTATGAAGAGTTAGGTTGATCGGAAATTAATATAATCTTCTCCTTATATACCTAGCCTTATATCTCTCTCTGAATAAATAATAGTAAATCTCCTCTTTTAATACCTCTAAACTATAATAGAGATTATAAAGAAGGGATTTTTAGTATTATATAATAATCATAGACTAGAATATAGAAGCTATAATATAAAAGCTAGCCCTTAACCTATAAAATATAAAGAACTTATTTTACTTAATCTAAGAGGGCTCTTAGTAATTAGTAAGATATATAATAGAGAAAGTGTTGCTCCTCTAGAAGTTGGCTTTTTTGTTACCTATGCTAATCCTAATTAGAGTAGTATATATGATCCCTCCTAAGTATTATAATTATGGATTATATGTTAAGCTTAGTTACTGAATTAGTTAGTATAGTCTTTATCTGTGTGTTAGAAAAGATATTAGAGAATGGATAGATAAATAGATATTAGATAAGGAGCTTATTAATTAATAGACTACTATCCTGATTATGTATTCTAATACTAAGATCTCTTACTTACTATAAAATGTTGTTTGAGTAACTAATAAGGATCCTTTTCTACTTATCTCTTGGTTAATATTATTTACTTTGTAGAGAAGTAAAGGGTTTTATAGATTGTGTTCTTCTAAATTATAAATAATTTTTATAAATATAATTATTATATGGTTAATCTCTAGTTTAAATAGATATGTATCTTAATAAGAAGTGGTCTTACTTATTATATAGCTGAGCTCCTAATATCTAATGTTTTCAAAATTGAGCCTATATAGATATGTGTAAACCCTAGTCTATGGGGGGACCTATGGGCCTAATATATGGGTCTAAACTATATAAATATATATATGTGACTCAAGAATATTAATATTTTTTATTAATTATAGTATTAAAAGAATTAGTATATTTAAATTAGTTAATTTTATAGGATTACAAAGATATATATATATATTAGGTTAGTAAGAGTAGTAATATAGTATTATGGTAGAAAATATATATTTTTAACAAGCACCAACTTTAGTGATATACACCAGATATTTCCTACTTAGGACAGGATCTAACCTTATTAGATAATAATATAAAAGGACTCTAGCCTAATTCAGCAATATTTAAGAAGGGATTAATAGGGTTTAACCCCCTAATTAGGCCACTTCTGCATAATTAGTTACCTGATTTCTACAGATCAGGAATTAGTAAAAGTATATAATATAGAGTGCTTCTTAGCTATAAAATACTTAGAATAGCTTATTGGACTAATCCATAGAATAGATTCTAGCTCAAAAAAGTTTGACTAACTTCCCTAGTAAAAATTACTTACTACTAACCCTAGAGAGCATTTAAAAGTTAGCTAAGTCCCTTTAATAACCATTTATAACAATCCTATTAGCATTAATTTAAAAATCATAATATCCTCATATAGTATTTTAAGCTAATTAGGATAAGAAGAAGAGTATCTTCTATAATAGTTAGATAAAAATCATACATTACCATAAAAAGACCTTCCAGACATATACAGAGAAAAATTCAGTATAGACCATAGTATTAAATCCTTATAAGGTAAAAAATACCATATTCTACAAAAGAATAATTATATAACTACCTAATCTCTAAAAAGTCAAGATCACTATAAATAATAAGAGCCTACCTACTACTTAGTTAAATAAATAATTATATACTTAGATACCCTAACTAACACAACAACCTAGAGTAATATTAATCTATAGTTCTAGATAATTCTTATATCTAAGTCTAATCCTACTAATAGTAATAAATTAATACTAATAAGAGTCTTAATTTTAGGTATAGATCCTCTTAAGCTAGATCTATATATATACTAAGTCTTCTTTTAGATTACTTAATACTAATACTTAAAAAATACTATCCTAAAAAATCATAATTATTATTATAGATCTAGGAGTATATATATCATATATATATTACTAAGAGAATAGATCTCTAAGATATAATATATAAATATAATATAAAATATTATAGGAGAGGATCCTAATATATAAATAGATATAGAGCTAATATAAATAAATATTTAATTCCTAGATATAATTAGATAAGATATATAATCTTAAGAGGAATACTAATTACTCTTATCTTTTAAGATCTTAAATAGTATATAAGAAATTAGATATAATAAAATAATTTTAAATATACTATTATTTTTAGTTTATCTTATTTAAAACTAAGACTATCTTTACTTCTTAGTAAAAGATAGGTCTAAATAATTTCCCTACTTACTTAGTTAAGCTATACTTAAAAAAGATAGTATTATCATTCTATACCTATAAATAATTAAGATAGTCTTTAAGTTAGTATTACCTTAATTTTAAGATAATTATATACTCTAACCTTAATTTTATATTAAGTTAAGACTATTTTCCAGATAGTACCTTAGATAGTATATATAATAATTATACTTAGGTTAAAAATCTAAATAAAAACTTTATTCTATTAAAATATTCTATTTCTCTCTATAAAATAATATTATAGCTTTATAGATCTTAGAAGTATCTCCTCTAAATAACCTAGGTCTTTTACTATAAAATATCTAATTAAATCTCTAATAACCTTAAGAATCTTACCTAGTATAAGACTTCCTAATAAATATATAAATAGCTAAAATATCTTACTACTACTAAATTATTAATCTCCTCTATAGATTATATATATAAAATTCATAGTCTCTATTATATATCTTTCTATACTCCTCTTTATACTTTACCTATTTATCTTTAGTAATATCTTAGAGATCATAGATATAGATAATCTATACTATATCTACTTAAATAGTATATAAGATTATATAAGATCCTTAGAGGCTATTATAGAATTAAATAGTACTTCTTACTCTAATAAATATAACTATATATAGATTATCTATAATATAATTCTACTAATACTTACCAGATCTTAGTATAATAAGATATAATAAGTATACTAAGATAGATTTAGTTAATATAACTATCTATAGCCCCTATTAATAAGCTAGTTAAGAGCTTATTTAGATTATAGTAAATAAGAGTAGTCTTCTTAAGTTTTAAAATATAGGAGAAGATATAATAAACTATATTATTAGTAAAGAGTTTATAGTAAGAACTTCCTACTCTATCCTTAGTAATAGTTTAATAAAATTAATTATAAAAATACCTATATTAATCTTATCTACTAAGATTATAGAATCTAATACTATTATATTCTTAAGTATAAAACTAATATTACCTAAGCCTATCCTAATAAACTACTAATCAAATAGGACAGGAGTTAGTGATATTTACCTTTAACTAATTTAGTTTAATCTCTACTATATCTATTATATTTAGGTTATTCTAATATTTCCTTCTAGCTCCTAGGCTAGGCTTATATTATAGCCTAGAAGAATTAATTTAAGTATACTCCTCTTACTTTAATTTGATATTTTCCTATAATTTTAGTTAATAGAAAGTAGTATTAAGGTAGAAAATTTAAGCTGATTTTTTACTAAAGTAATAGTTAATTTTATAGTTATATTAAGAGATCCACGAAATGCCTAACTTCTTGCTATCTTATAATCCCTTAGGTGATTAATATACTATACTATAGAGTATTAGAAGAGATTAGAAAATAATCTATATACTTAGCTATAAATCTTAGTAAAGCTAAAGGAAATAAGTATTAATAAATATGATATATAATATATTAGTCTATATCTATTACTCTATATAATAGTATTAATAGCCCTAAGTATAAAGACTGACTCTATGTATATAAGGTTAGTATATAATTAAAGACTAAGATATTTTTACTTAAGTATAATATTAAGAGTCTCTAGATTCTATATACAGTCTGTGATGCGTCCGGGTAGTATAACTGGTTAATGCAATCCTTAAAGCCCTGTCCACTCAGCTATATATTAGGGTAAGACTCCTGGAGTATTCTGCTGAAAGCGTGATAGCCCTGGTATTGGCTATAAAATAGCAAGATATAGGTTTTGCGACAAGAGCCATTTTGTCTGCGACGTTGTCGTGAATCGTTCATCCAAAAGGTGGCGGGCCTTCTCCACTGAGAACTTTAGGGGTGAGCCAGAAATCCCAGTCAACGACGTCTTCTTTCTCGGATTGCAGACAATCGGAGTGGTGGATCGCCTCCTTCACTGGAGCTTCTTGGGTGACGTTGAAGTTATGTGCAGCAAACGCATTTCTGGGAGAAAAGACTCTAAGAGGTTTTGTCAGCACGGCGGCCACTGTCCTACCTGTCATGAGCGGCTTGAACTTGGTCACAATGCGGTTGATTTGCTCAAGAGCCGAAGTTGCCTGGGTCTGTAATGCGCCATCAAGATTTTTCTCACGAGCCAACAACATAACTCCGCTGCCCAGAGGTCGTGTGACGTCGTTGAATATATCGAAAAGACCTTGACAAACGTACACCTCCCCTATCAGCTGCCGCATGTCCCGTTTCGCGAATTTCAAGGTATTGTATAATAGACGAAGGCTTTTCAGGCTGGATTCGGCTTATGTCCGGGGTCGTGTGCGGTACCGCTGGGACAGCCACCCCCGCTCAGTGGTGCAACTCATGAGTGGAACATATTTGACCTTGAGATCAACAGTCCTACTTGGCCTGAAATGACGAAAGAGATTGAACCCCCAGCGACAACAATCATGCCGGGTGCTTGTAATATTCTGCTGGAACGGGGAACTTCCACACGGGCTCTTTCAGAGTCAGTGTTCTCGACAGGTTCCCCCAAATTAATTCCATGCCCTTCAGGGCCAGACCAACCACACTCTTCTTGATATGCAGGGAAACGATTTATCGGGTAAGTTGGCGCAACTTACAGCTTATAGGGGTGAAAGTCGGCCATCATACCCGCACTGTCTGACTCATCTCTTTCCAGACGCTCCTCCAGATAACAAAGAAGTGGAGACATCTCCACTCTCGTGCGTGCCCTGTGGGACCGCGCCCGTGTTTGCGCCCGAAGAAGCAACCGGTGCCTTGAGCGACCTATCCGTGGCGAGTAATTCCCAACAAGAATCAGCCAAGCGGAAATTATCCATCACGGGTCCCTTCCACAGTCCGCATCCTGGCGACCCAGAAGATAAAACAGAGCCAACTCAGACATCTGACCCGAGCGAAGATCGATGTTCTAGTGCAGACAATGCCCCGGGACATAGTAGAGATTCAAGCATTGCTGAAGACCATCCAACCCCATCCGGGCCCTTCGTTTCCCCGAATATTCGCTCTGCGTCAAAATTTGCTCATGTTCGAACGAGTTTGAGATCCGAGATCCCGGTGCGCCACCCATCCATAGCTGTGGTTGTACCACCACCGTCCTGGAACCCCTTGCTTCCAGAACAAGCACCAGAGCCGCTGCGGCAGTATGCAAAAGGCGACTCCGCTCAGGTCGAGGCACCGGCCATCACCAAGATGATGTCACCACTTTACAGCCGTCTCAAAGAAGAAAGAAACGAAGAACTTCAATCAGACCATTTCGCGATCCTTCGAACCCATCCACATCCGCTTCATCTCAATGTTCCAATGATTTTCAGGGCGTACGCGGAAGTGCTCTCCTCACTATCGAATCAAATTCTGGCCCGAACCCGGCGTATTTCTTTACTTTCGTCCCCGAACCTAGCCCGATGATCTCTCTGGCCCACACGGCGGCTACCCCAGGGAAACAAGTACCGTACACATCAGACGAGAATGCGCTACTCGTGCGGCTGAAGGAAAGAGAGGCAATGCCATGGTCCCAGATTGCGAGTCACTTCCCAGGCCGAAATATATCATCTCTTCAAGTCCACTATTCAACCAATTACGTTACAAGCCCAGTCTTCGGTCTGGTAGGCCGAAGAGATGCAAATAAATAGAGGGTTATCCTGTAGGTATGTTTCTTGGTTCGTCCCTATCGACCTTATGCTGTATGCACCATCCTCGTAGCCATCCATGCCAATCCAAACATCAAGCGGAGCTTTGTGTCTTTGTATCTCTACTAGGCTTAAATTATATACTGGGCGAATTAGGCTACTGTCTTGGAGTGGCTGCCGATTCGGTCGGCATTTTTAAAGAACTGTACATCGATGATTAAGGCTCATCTTAGCTCCTTACTTCAAAGGATATTATCACGCCTAAGAACTTCATGGACAATTCCCAAAGATTTAATTTCCTTGTAAGATTCAACAGAGAAAAAACCTTTGACTTCATCTGCCTGGGATGAGTTATTTCTTTTTTAGTATATGGGACATTGGGAAAAGCCTTCATTGTCCAGATAAGGCGTTGCAAATTTTCAATCCCTAAGGAGCCAATGAGAGGCTTTCAGTCGTCAGAATTTAGAATAATAACAAGCTCTAGTGACGACATCCCGTACAATGTGATGGTAAGACTAACGACAAATCCGAGGCGGCCCCAATCGAACACATGACGCTAGAATGGTGAGCCAGTGGAGAGGACAGCAGCCAGGACAATCGAAAAGAGCAACCTTAATGTAGGCGAGGAAGCAGATTTCGCTAATGACCGTAGCGTTACTTTAGAGCAGTCGTTCGACTTTCTCTATTCGCATGTCACTATACCCAAACACCCAAATGGGTACCCTGATTTTGATTTTAAAACCTAGTCCCAACCCACAGGTAGAACTATGCTACCTATTATTCGCTCTTGGCGCATAATGGGTAATGGGTGTTGGGTAACCTGCGGGTCCTGCCGAGGCCTAATAATAATGCACGAGGTGGGCGAAAACGGGCCGCCCGGGCCGCCCTACGCGGGCACATGGGTGTGCTAGTGCTTACCTGCCCGCCCAACGAACTGAGACGGGTGGGCTACAGGCGGACTCCTTAGGCACATGGGCGGGCTGTGCCAAGGTCTTCCCTCTGGATCGATAAGTTGGCCGCTTACCCACCCGTGGGGCTGGTCGGGTGGAGTTGACTTATGGGTGAACGCCAGGTCTAGTCCTGCGGAAGTCTAACTAGTATACTGAAAACTGGCGTCACGATATAGAACTTTCAGCTGAATTCCGGTCTCGTCACATAATAAGAAGTGATGGGGGCCCCTAATATACTTCAGGCAGTCTTTTTCAAGACAAGAATAAGGCTACCTCTAATACGATAAAAGTAAGAGTAGCCAACGAGAGCGACCCTATTAGCTGGCTACCTGTTGACACTAATGCATAACCAACGTTCAACGAGTTATTCTGAAAGCCAACAGTACGTAGCCAGATCGGGGTAGCAGTGTCGTTCTCAAGAACATCGGAGTGGTAGCTATCGATGGCACCCAAAAATGTCAACTCAAATTTACCCACTAAAATTGAATCTCCTGAATTCCGTAGCCCCTCTTGCTCATAATATCGTTCGCCTGAAAAATAGCCCTCGAAAGAAATATTTGCGCTCTGATGGTCGAACTGTAAACTGATAGTCGGATATGGGTACCTAACGCCGTTAAAAGGCGAGTTCCAAGCAATCGGCTGGAGACGCCATGGGACTTCCCCAGTCCTATTGCACGATGTCATATTGAGAGGAAATTCCCCAATGAACTCATCGTCGATCACTGTACCTGATAGATTGAATGGTGGCTCTTGGGTTTTTTCAAGTGACCAGTCAAAGTCATTTAGCAGCTTAGGTGATTCGGACATGGTGAAGGTGCTTTTGTAGAGAGGACTAGGTAATATTAGTATGTGAGCCTATGATACGTTGGCTTAACTCACGTTGAAGACCATAGGTACCACTGTAAGGACTTGAATTCGCTTATATCCTGAATCCACCCGATTGGAGGCACGTTAGAGAAGTTAAATCCAGGAGGCCAGAGTGTAATCATAGCATTCACGGGGTCATTCGCCGTGTTGTATTTGCTTGGCTCTGTAAGGCCGAGAACAGTTGGATACTCTTTTATGATGATCTCGTTGCGAAAGACCGGACACAAAGAGCTGTTGGAAGCTGCGAGTCCAGTGTATGGCAAGAACTCAACGCGCGTTGTGCCATTGTAGTACCTGATCAATCTGTTAGCATTGATTCCTAGGAAGACACCAATTACTTACGACCCAACCCAATTATAAAGAGCACTCATCGTCACATTGTACGGTCTGAAGTTGTATGAAGGATCATAATTTGAATCTTCTGTTGCAGCAACCAAAACAGCCGATGATAGAGTCAGAAAAATGACACAGGTTGTTCGAAGAAGACGCATTTTGCGTCGAGATGATATGGGGGAGAGGGAACAAAAAACAGCTAGCAGGGAGGCCGCTGGAAGTTATGGGTCCCCACTAAAGCGACTAAAACCCTCTGGGAGCGCCTCAAAGGTCGCTTAAAACAATATGGTGAAAGTGGGAAATAGCGCCGAGTATTTAGAGCCTTTCATTGGTTATAGGGTAGAGTAATTTGGTGGCGCTGTTTGAGCCTCGCGGTCTATCAGCCAAGCCAAATTTGCCCTTTTCAGCTTAGCCTTCCTGGGTTCAGTCTGGGGCACCAGTGCTGGAACTCTGAACCCCGACGGAACACTCCGGAGGGGTGGAACGCCTCAAATCAAGTTCAGGTACAGTTTTTTGACTCGACATTTCGCTTCGTAAACTCTCCATGCTTGGCTACTCACAAAATCCTCTCTCCACTTTCTGAAATTTATGGGCAAGCCCAGCCCAGATTTGTTCTTATGCATACGCAGATCGCGTGTATCACCTCGTCTCCGGTTTAAACCCATAAATAGCTTGAGCTGTTTAGTACATCAGGCCTCACTGGGCCTATAAGATTGGTTTCTCTATCGCAACAACACGCGTTGTTGATAGTTCTTGGCCCCTACTTTGTTCCTAGTAAAGTAAGGAGACTCCTAAGCTGAGATGTTACTTAACGTCACTGCAGCAATAGACGGGTCGGGGAGGACCGATTAGAGGTACCCCATAAGAGACGGACCCCGAGATAATGGCTCATGGTTGACCGACCGCAAATTTGAAACGATCTCCCTGGGATGTAAGCAATGTACACGTAATTTTCTCATTGGAAAGGATACACTGCATATAAAAATGGACCTTTATTTTTTTACTTGATTTTTTCAGGCCACCTAAAAACAGGTTCTAATTCAATTTGAATACGAGACATTTTTATTCCGATTTTGACACAGGGAAGGGTAGAATTCCACACTGGGTACAAGTGGGACAAACGCCAAATCATACTGCAGATCTCAATTGTAGATGCCGGCCTCGATATCTGCAAGAAGAGTTGGCTCAGAGGGTGACCATCCCAACTGCTCTCTGGTCTTCTTGCTGGAAGCTGGATTGTCGGCACTGACAGGATAAACCAGAAAACCAGCAAAATGCTTCGAAGCGGTCTCAAAATCCTGAGAAACAGTCGGAAGACGCATGGATTTTCCGATAGCCTCCGCAATATCCTTCATCGGGATACATTCTTCAGAAACAGCATGATAACTAGTCGCTGCAGCACCCTTCTCGAGAGCTAAACGGAACAGGCGGGCCGCATCGCGGCGATGAACAGCAGGCCATCGGTTAAGGCCGTTGCCGACATAAACCGATTGACCGTTGGCACGCGCTAACTCAGCCATTTGCCAGATAAATCCTTTGTCTCCATCGCCGTGAGTAGTGACCGACAGACGAACGCAAGATACACGCACACCTTTGGACGAAAGATCGAGTGCCTGTTGCTCTGTGGCAGTGCGGGCGCTGAATATTGTGTTTGTCTCCGCGGGGCTATCCTCTGTTCCCACCTCTCCTTTTACCAAGGCCATGGTCCCTGAGGTGAAAATCAAAGGCTTATTGGATCCTGTAAGAGCGTCTATCATAGCGAAAAGAGCCGTACGCTCAGCCTGGGCGTTCTCGGCAAATTTGGTGAAATCAGGATCAAAAGCAAGATGAATGACACCATCGGCCTTCGACGCTGCTCTCTTCATCGAATCTATGTCTCCAAGAGAGCCACGAACTACCTCGACACCTTTCTTTTGTAAAGATGAAGCCGACGCCTCTGAGCGAGCAAGTCCGGTGACGGTGTGGCCGGCATCGAGGAGCTCTTGAACAACAGCTTGGCCGACAAAGCCGGTGGCACCAGTAACGAAAACGTGCATATTGAGGTTGTTGATATTGGTATTAATTGGTAATGGCTACCAATTGAAAAGTTCGTCAAAGTGGTCAGCTGTCAATAGTGGGTTGATTTGTTTCTCAGCTGGGAAATGGGGAACTTGAAGTACTTATAGTTCTGCTGGAGTGATTACAGACTGTATTTTGGACGGAGATATGGAATTTATTTCCATATTGCTAAGTTTATAAGCCGGGAAAAACGCTGGAGCTACTGGGGAATACGACTGCGGGTTAGCGCGTTTCTATTCTCCACCAATTATGCAATGCTACACTTTACTTGGCGAATAAAACCCACAATCGCGGTCCCACTCAGATGGAGCCGAACCTGGATCCCTTCTTCATTCTCCTTTGCACACTAAATATCTCTACAGATTGAAAGATGCCATAAAAATCAATCGGATTTCGTAAACCAGTCCTGACGGCGTTAGTCGCACAAAAAATCGCGTCGGGCTTGCAGAAACTGTAAGCTCCGGAGGATTAATATGAGTCTCCCCTCACCCGACACGCTCAGGCTTAATTAGTAACATTCACTATAGTGCGACGAAATACTACCGCAGTGTCACAAATGCCTATAAGTCACCAACTATAAGATGACCTATAACTCAGATCTGCAGCCAATTAGAACTGATGACACCCCCTTTACTCACTTCCGTTTTGATTCATAGCTTATTCGAACGATTATAAAGCACTTCTACCGACATGGCTACGAGCATGCCATCCGATCTGACCCTTCGGCTACGTGGGATCTGCTCTTGAAGCACCTTCTCCAACCAAACCCTCAGGACTGAAGGCAAACAGGCACTTGGAGTCAGGGTCACGTTCTTTATTGTGTCTGCCCACTTGAACCGGTTTTTAACCTTTACCCTTTACTTTCCACTCGATTTTATAACGGATAAAGATCGGTGGAAACTCATCATCTGGTCTACTTACTTCCCACTCACCGAGTTGATCAAGATTTGGTGTTTCTTGGGGGGATGCAGGTTGAGGTTACTGGGCCGCCCTGGGGGTAGCAAACCGGTGAAGGGCTGAACTCAAAATGCGAGTGAAGTGTGCCGTTGTACTGTATATCATGCCGAAGTGTTTTGGCCATCACATTGAGAGATCGCGAGAAAATCATGTGGTGTTTAGCTCCTATACCTCTAGGAAGTATCTCATTTAGAGCTTCCCGGAGTAGGAACTCCTTTGCGGATTGATGGACGAATGTAATAGTATCTTCTCGTAATGTCAAAAATGAGCCACAAACTGCGATAATCTCCGAGAGGGAATCCTGGTCACCATATTCGTTATCCGGCACTTCAACGAATGATGTTAGTTCGCTAAGCGTGATAGGTCGAAAGACTGTTGATATAATAGCTAGAATCTGCTTAAAAACCTCGGCATCTTCCGACCGGCGAATCTGATCAATCATTCGGCCTTACAAAGCATTCAGCCCAGGAGGGAATGCTTCTGACTTATTGATAGCGTGCCTTGGTGACGTTCTATCAAGGTTTTGGCAGACCAAGGCTACCCACAGAAGCGTGCCTTGCGAGTTTAGCAATAAGTGACGGCGAATCCTATCACGGGTGCTGTCTGTATATTTTTTGACTTTCGCCAATTCGTTGACCTTGTGTTGAATGAACTTGTTCACAGCTCCGGACACAGATGCCTTATTCAGCTCTTACGAGATAGGAGTTACATGGGCCGCAATATCAAGACGCTCAATAATTTCAAGCCAGTGACGGCTAGAGACGATCCCATTTCATCTGGAGGTGAACCGATGACTCCTACACAACCAAGTCCAGAAGGGGGCGAAGACCGTTTATACACTCATCCAATACATCAAAGATGATATAGGCTCCATTTAAAGACGAGTCCTTTAGGATATCCTTAAAGATAGTCGAGAGTGCATCCCACGCATTTATATCTTCAAAGAGGGCTTTCCCGGCCTAGTCATACCGAGCCCGCACATAGAAGAGAAGGGATGGATTCTTTTGGACAAGTAAATATATCAAACCACGTAAGACGGAAGTAGCGCTGTTAAATCGCACGTCGGTGGCTTGGCAAAAAAAGAATGAGACATTCGCAGTGTTTCCATGTAATTGTGTCATTTCTTCGATGATACCACACAGGAGCATTGTGTTGCCGGTGCCGGGATCGTCTCTGATCCAGAGGAGACGATTGTTTTGGTTGTTTTGCCATTGTCTGAATTCCGCATTGTCTAAGATCCAGCGATATGAGTCTTTGAGCAGCCCTCCGTTCGTATTCTTGATGCGGCTTTTATCGTCGTATGGATTGGTCGTACGCAAATCCCTAAGGCATGCTTGATTCAAAGACGATTCTAGTTGAACTGGAAGCAGTTAAGTATTAGCCACGTCCCGTTGGAGTCGTCATTTGGTTCCTTACTCACCGAAGTTTGCAGCGATAGGAGCATAGTTTTGTGCAACTTGAATTTCAGAGTTTATCCCATTGTAGGATGTGGAAGCCGCCATGATTCTGGGCAGGTGGTTTGAGCAGGGCGGGAAGTTCATGATCAGATGTCCCATATACCCCGCTATCAAGTGATCCATAAAGAACCGAAAGTCTTGATTACGTAACCCATATTCTCAGAGAGGTAGGATTTCTTTTCGCTTGCCCTCACTATGAGTGAATGGGCAAAGAAGCTCTATCCTATATTTACTGAGCTCCCGTATTAAGGATCGCTCTGATCCGAGTGATGAACCTTGGGGTTGACTGTTCACTATATTTTAACGATTGTATCTTGGTTCTGGAAAGTTGCAGCCTCATTATTACAATACATTTCAAGAACCTGCGATAGACTAGATCAAATGAAGACTAGCATATTTTCAGAATAGAGTTCTAGAAAGAAGAGAAGAGAAGAGAGTTAAAAAGT
Organism: Penicillium verhagenii; assembly: GCF_028828195.1. Taxonomy (NCBI): domain Eukaryota; kingdom Fungi; phylum Ascomycota; class Eurotiomycetes; order Eurotiales; family Aspergillaceae; genus Penicillium; species Penicillium verhagenii. The sequence continues at coordinate 80,998 of NW_026643168.1, read as the reverse complement.
GAAACTGATTTCGAGCTCGCCTGTAAAGCGTATGCCGAAAAGAACTCAGGCAATCATGGCTGCAAAGCTAGCTTGGACGCCAGGTAGTGGACTGAAAACCTCGGTAGACCTCTGGCTGTGGACCAAGGTCCACATTGGCCAAGGCACCTGCCCTAAGGCTTGGTGCCTAACGCTTCAGCCATCCCACCACAGCTTTCATTCATTAGACCCATGCCACTAGAGTCCAGGCCGCTATGGACCTCAATCATCGGACTACCCTCACATGTGGCTTGGCAACAAGCAGCGTGGGTTTGATACCAAATTTCGGCCGTCTAGACTTGAAATTCTCATCCTCCAGGCTGTACGAGCATTCATTTTGGGGCCAAAGTAAGTTGCTATACAATATCATCGCAGCGATCCCGCTTAAACTGTCAAGACTATTCTGGCGGGACCGGGGAGTCTAGCCACTGCTCTGTGCGATCAGCACTATTCCGGAATGACATTCCAAGGCCAGAGAACTTTAACATGACGAGCTGGGTGAAACGCCGGCGATGAGAAATACCTTTATATTTGTAAAAATCAATTCTGCATGGCCTCCAGAGTGCAGAGTGCAGCTCATCCAAAAGAGGCAATTCCCGTAGTGTCTCTTTGTCGATCCCAGGAGCTGAACGTTCTCGCATTCGAATGAAAACGTAATTTACGTGACAAGTCCAAACGCCCCGCCGGTACGCATTTGATTCACGGGGCCATGGCAAGATAATGTGGGCCTACCGCGTACCGGCTACTTAAGGTCACGTGTAATCCCTCTCAAATATGGTTCACCCCGCCTCATGCTGTCTGCAAAGAAAACGAACCCATTTTGCTGCCCGTCAACATCACACAACCTTCCCATAGCTGGTTGAGCCTCCTGCCAAAACTATCAGAAATCGAGTGGAATCTATTTTGACTGCTGTAAATTCAAGAACTTCGGAAATGCCGCTATCAGGAGACACACACATCCACGATCATCTTTTGTACCTCTCTCAGCCCGGTCAAATTTTCAAGATTTACAATTTCCTCGATACATGTACACCGGACTGTCTCGGTTGAATACCTAGTCGGATCATCTCCGATGTTTGTCTTGAACAAAATCAGGCCCAAGAGCTTTTGATGGAAATAGCGCTGGATAAGAATCTACAATCTAGATTTGGGCTGCCCTGGATGAAGACTCCGAAATTTTCATAGTGGCCGAGAAGAACCACTATTACAAGATTGAGCTTGAAGTGGAACAGCTTCCACATGATTTGCGGTGGGAGTATAAGGATCTCGAAGTGATTCTTATTGACAGCCTAGACGAAAAGTACCGAGAGCAAGGTGGATGGGTGAATCGACCTCCCGTCAGAGGCGCACGACCGTTGATCTTAATTCCATGTCTTGGAGAGAGTTTCGACGATGCGATATTCCTGAATTATGATCCGCCAACACGGAATCGGAATTAAATTCAACATAGTCAAACGGAATATCTATGTGTGTGTGTGTGGTTTTGAGTCTTTTACTATGTACATTAATCTGGTCCTACGAAAAAGCTCAACTCTTAGTTTTTTTGTGTAAATATCTCGTTTTGATATTGCTTTGCAGAAACGAACAATATTCCAGTTGCTAAGCCTCTTTAGACTCCCAAAAAATGGGGTTGCTGTTCTAGGAGTATATCCTAAAGCTCGTATGAGGCCTAAGGCTATTTCGAGGCTCCTGAACACGACTATAGTATTGGGAGAGCTCTTTCTTGGGGTATGAGCAGTCCGGGATTACTACAAAATATGATTACAAAGGTTATGGGATATTAGTATTGTCAAATATTTTATAATATCACGCAGGCATGCAGGGATAATTAGTACCCGAGCAGATTCAACACCAACGTCAGCACAATCCTATTTTGTCAGAGCCTCAAATAAAAGTCGTTTATCTAGTGTGCAACAGGCAGTGAAGAACATACCTCACTCTTACTGTCCTGTACCGATACAACCTATTTCTTCCAACTCGTGGAGATTTGTGGAATGCTTGGTAGAGAAATATTCAGGCCAGACGGGTTTCCTCCTTTGTTTGCCTTGTTTGTAAGATCGACATTCTAGAAACTGCTAAAGCCATACAAGCTTATTACAGAATCTATTTTCAGGCTGTTTTTTACATTTGTATTGAAATTGCGACGAGGCAAAAGAAACAAAGCTGTAGCTGTCCATTCAACGAGGAGAATTGTACTAGGGAAGGAAAGAGAAAGAAATGAAGAAGGGAAAGTGAGAGGGAACTTGTTGTGGTTCCCATTTCCCCTCTAGTCCCGATTAGGCCTAGTGCCCAGCCCCCAGGTATCTGTGGGCTGCTCCCACAGATAGCGACCTGGGTTCGATCCCTTGTCCGACCGTTCTCTACGCTGTCGTCCCCTGTCACCTCGTGACAGAAATACTGCCAACACATGGGGTCAGGGATAGAGTAACCGTAATAGGTTTAGTATGTTGTCAAAAGGGCTTCGAGATAGATTCTCTGTGTGTAAGTGGTGAAACTGTTTTCGATCCATAGTGTAGCCTTTGACGAAGATCCCCAGGGCGGATGTACTGCTGCACCTGCAACTGCTATTCCTTTGGATACTAAAGGTGGATATGCGTGACGTGGGAAGAGTTTGACTTTGGTCATCTGCGAATCATGGGTGGTCCGGATTTGATGTATCTGAAACACAAGCACAGACCGCTGGCCTGGTGTCCTCCACCATTTCTGTTCAGCCATCGCTCGGGATGCGAGGCATGTTCAGAACGCCTACACGAGGGATGTCGCCGATATCGGTGGAATTGGTGGCAATCTTGCCCCCGGTCCAGTCAGACTCGAGGTAACCCTGGATTATGCCGAATGAGACGTGTGTTGTGTTTGCCATGCTCTATAGGAACGTACAGCTTTTTCTTATGGGACGTGTGGTTATGTGAAGTTCACAATCATGATCACACTTTGTTCTTTCGACCGACTTGAATGGGGTATCCACGAAGTACTGTATCCGGTTATTATAATTGCTTGTTATTTTACCTCCTATGCTGCCGTCTTGGATTGGTCAATCAGAATGTCTTGTTCACTGAATGATTCCCTACACGTACACAATAAGGTATACTAGATGCGTCGGGATCTGTAACCACTTCGGTCTTTGAAACAAACTCTGACATTTTCTATGACCATCGGATCTTGGCATGGACTAGGCACCTGGGTGTTAGTTAGACCGTGCGCTCAGGGACGATGTTTCTTTAGCCAGGCTAAAAAGCCCATCGTCATAAATGACATGCAGTACAGAGTACAGTACGAGTAGTAGTAGTATTCATTCACGCTGACCCCTCGCAAAGCGATATGCAGTACTTATCTTCGCTGAAAGACGTTGCGAAGATAGAAAGTGATGGAACATTCATAGGTTTGATTGGAGACAATTTGGCCTAATTACTGACGATGGTGGATAGTCACGGCAACCCGCTCAGGTAAGCTAAGCTAAAGCTTATTTTCAGCACTCTGGTACCCCAAGTCCCCTCCGGACGATGTGAAATCTCGCGTAATGTTGCGTGATATTCAAGGGTACCGCTAGACAACGAGTGGCAACGACCCCCTCCTCCCGCTGGATCAGCGCTAGATGGTCTCACCACCTCCAGCGCAGCCAATGTGGACGAGGTTTCCATGTTCAAGAACTTCGTGTTATTTAGTAACCAGTGACCTTGCAAACGGCCCAGTGGAAGCATCAAAGGATCGGAATGCATTGTTGCGCGAAGATTATAGAGCAGCGCGAATTCCGCTTTCAACTTAATACTATATATCATGGTTTGTAACCCGACTTGAAAGAACTGCAGCTTGTACTCAGTAAGGAGAAGCAGAATATTTAGGACAAAGACGAGACCGCTGACGCAAAGCAGATGGGTGGTGACATAGCGGCTTCCACGACCGCGAATCCTGGCGATAAACGTGAGATTTTGCATCACCTCATAGAGGTAGATGCCACAAATGACGCTTTCTTGTGCACAAAAGCCGACCAATTGAATTCTGTTGTAAATTGCAGCAGGTCGAGTAAAGAGTGCGTCACCGCCAAGACGACCGAAGAAGAGAACAGTCATTGGGACATATAGGATGAAAGCATTCACGACGATCATCCAGAGCACCCATCGCACCTTGCAGGTATCAAGAATAACGAGGCGCAGGCGCGAGTAGAGTACGACAGCCTGGCCAGTCACCATAGCGTACCACCCAACGATGAGAAAAACGGACGTCGGCAGTGTGGATGTTTGAAATGCGCAGCAAATGATGGCAGAAAGAGTATGCACAAGGGTGCCCGACGACGCGACCTGCATGCTCCAGAAGTAAAGAGCGCGATGGTTTTTGATGATGTCGAAGGTGATAAATACTGTTTCCAAGGCATTGTATGCGGCTGTTGAAAATATGGATATTACCAAGATGGTTGAGATATTTTGTTTGAGGGCGACTCCTACCTCCGAAGAGAGTTTGACCAAGAAAGTATCCATTGGTATGTCTGTCTTCGCCGAAGTAGAATATCATGAAGTTCTAAAACAGACTTGTGATAAAATTCATAAGGTCATCGTGAGGCCAGGATGGGAGAGTATTTATATGGCGTCCTCGCTGAGTAGCCGGCCGGCTTCATATGAAATGGCCCCGGGATGAACCTTATAGGGCCAGGATCAAGAACAAGGGTTCCAGGATACGACTCAAGAGCCCCAGGAGCATATGGCTCCCAGGTTCGCTGGTTGCATTCCTAGTTTCGGTTCAGTTATTCACGGAATCACTGAGTGAGATCCCAGGACCAGTGTCCCGTAACCCGTTCGGGCCAAGAGCTTTCACGGGTTCAAAGTTTCATGATCGCAAGAAACCTCACCTAGTTCCCGGATAGCACAGTGCTAATCCTGGGATCCTGAGCGAGCTTTCCAGGAGCGCTACAGATCCCAGGACGGGTCAAGATCCTAAAACCGACCGTGACGTAAATTGGATAGCTCTTCAGAGGTCTGGGGCTAGATTTGTGAGTCTTCCAACGGACATGCCACATGGCCGCAATAATCACCGGCATGGACGTGCGCCCCCATCTCTTAGCTTACGCCTTGTATGGAAAGTCATTTGTAGCGCGAGCGATGGTCTATACAGAGACTGGGCTCTTGGTTCAGGATAGCACTCATACATCCGCGGCGGGCAATAATGAGGGAATATACCGCAGTGAGCAGCATTTCGGTCGAGCTTTTGAGGTAATGGCACGTAATTAGGGGCTCTTGTGAGTGCCGGCATTGGCTCGCAACCGGGAAGGGGGTAAAATGCTATTTGGGTGGGTCGAGCACAGTGGGCATAGAGGTGATAGAGTTGGAACAATCGAAACCATGTAACAGGGGGCTTTCGTGGACCAGCAAGGATAAGGTGCGCTCTCATGCTCTGTATGTGTTGCAAGTGTCTCACGTAGAGGCTCGAGTCGCCGCACGTCCTGGGCTGAGATCTCCGTGTCGAATTAGCAACGCGCCTACGTGATTGCGATGGTCTGCCAGACTTGGGATCATGTAAGCTAAGCTTAGTCACAGTAGATGAGTCAGCACCCACACAAAGCGCATGCTAGTAGATAGTGTTGATATTCCTCTGAACTAGGACATGGACGGCAAAAGCATCTAATATTTTGGGCCTTTTTCTACTTTTTTGACGGTTGAGCGTTGTGTCAACAGCCACACTTTTCATCACCGAGACACTCCGCCGTTGGCTGTCACCACCATGATTTTTATTGGTCCGCACTGAGTAAAGATCTAAGTCCCAAGCCGACTCGCTCGTCTCGTGTTGGATGTTGGATCTGCACCAACGCGCCCTTAATTGCGCGAGCCAATGTCGAGCGCCTCGTACCTAGCTCGGATGTGCTGTAGACCTCAATGAAGGGCAGCCATACGATACCACCATTTCAATGCTGTGTCTTTGCCCTTCTTACTCTATTCGTTTCTTTCATCATGGGCCGTTTTCAGATAGCAGGGTCTTTTTCGATCTAGACCCACGACTGAATATGTTACCGCTGTACTGTAGAAATATACTTGGGGGCAACTTGATGAGCCGCAACCTTTACTGGGCTACTGGAGGAGAGGAATGCCGCCAACCCCTACCATTTGTAAATTAAATGCGGATATCTCGGTTATTAGCTTTTTTCACGACTGATCGTTCGAAATATCGATAGAGCCATATTTCTATCATTGAGTCAGACCCAGGCATTTTGTGTGGGAGATTGGTCTGATACTTTCTTTTTCTTCTTTCACGGAATTGATATCACGAAATATAGAGGGAAAGATGTTAGTCGGTCATCAGAGCCACTCATGGAGACTCTCCTGTTCCTCCTATCTTGAACTATGAAGATTTTTCCAGATTGATGAGGACCCAACTCATCCGGTTCAAATCCCCCAGATCCCTTTTAACGCCACATGGGATGATGATAAAAGCAGGCGTCTTGCTGATACTCTTGCCAAAAGGCGGAATGAAACGCCAAAAATTGGCGTTTTAGTTGGACTTTCAAGATCACAGACGGGTTAGAGACTAAGGGCAGGTGCCAAGCAAAACCGAAGGGTGTGGAATGTTTGTCGGGATATAGTTGAGGCAAATCTCAACTTCTCGGGAAACGTTTGAATCCTGATGGGAATGGGTTCCAAGAAGCGGCACATCTTATCCTGATGGGGCTCTCAGCACATAGGTTTTGTCTTGGTAGTATGGAAATCTTCCTTGGTATACGTCATTGTGCATACAAAAGATGAATTGATCGCTGGCTACTTCTTTTCTAGGAGCAACAATGAGTTTCGATCTTACAATCCCATTCATAACGAGTTGCTAACCAAGAAAGATTTGCGACGATAAAAATGTTTGCATATTGGAACCAAATGTAATAAATATGTCCCCGCCGCTTCTCCCCGAGCTTGCTAGACTGTTCCTAATCTTTGGAAGGGTTGGGCATTCCCGAGGTGTGAGGCCACCTGCGGAATAGGTCGGAAAGGTGGTCAATGGGCGCCGCCAAAAGGCCAACAGCCGTCTCGTATGGCGGTTTGTTCGGAGCGCTGGGGTGAGAGCGAGATGGAACGATCATCTTAGTTTTTCCAAACGAAATAGAGTACTCCTCGCTTTCCTCTTGCGATAGGACTTCTTCCGGTTTAGGCAGGTCGTCCGCCAGTTCTTCCGTGATATGCCGCGACAGATCTTGCATCAGAGCCTTGAGGGTAGGCAGGAACTGAGAATCTGAAGAGTTCAAATTTTGAAACTTCTTCAGTTGCTCTTTGACCTGCAATAATGTTATGAAATTGTTCAAATTCATGGGAAAGCCCACGTACTGATTGGTGCTCTTGGCGATCTTTTTTGGCAAGTTCAACGCCGCCGGATACATACTTGTCAAATGCTGGGTAAACAACAAGCTCCTCAGCAATGGAGTGGCGAGCTAGTTCCCAGGTGAAGATGTTCTGCCATCTCGTCTTCTCCGTCTCCTTTGAGGCATTGATAATATTCTCGTAAGATGACTGTATTTCCCGATGATCCTTTTTGATCAAGTCGCTGATACGTGGTGCCATATCAATAGATGAAGTCGTAAATGTGCGTCTTCTAGTCAATATTATTAGAGGGTTGATATTAATTATTCTGAGCCCACGTAATGAAAAGCCCGTGTTAGTAGACCCGAAAACCTTGTTCCAACATAATACAGCAAGACCCCACCCTATTAATGAAGAATCCTGATCTAAAATCGTTAGTCAAGCTTGCCAGAAGACTACGTCAGTGATGGTGTTTGTGTCACAAATATAGGAATAGATGCCATCTTCCAAGATCTAGAGGCGTCAAGTCAGGAAATGCACTGTAGCCCTCATCACGAATCCACCAATCAAAGACAGCATACATGTAAGCGTGATGGTGGCAAGTCACAAAAATTGAAGTGTTCCTAGTCAAACTCTCAAACAACTAAATATGACGGACTAAACGAGTAGTAGCTATTGCTGAAGCACTTAGGAATCAGCCAGAGTAACCCTGGTATCTAGTCCCCCCAACAGAAACAGGCTGACCCCAATCTGGCGAGCGTGAGGTGGATCAGGCTTTTCCCCCAGCTGAATGCCGTCACTAACTAAAGCGATCTATTAAGCCGATGGTGCGAGCGAGTAACATGAAATCAATTATGAGCTCGTGATAAGCAACAGAAGCGTCATAACAACAAACCATGATTTGACTTGCCGGTCCTCGGCCGTGCTAGAAACAATTCATAGGAAGAACATTTGCTTTTTGAAAGACCAGCCCTGTTGGGTAACAAGCTACAGAGTCTATAGCAAGGTGAGTATGTAAAGATCGCATGGTAAAGCCTGAGTTTCACTCGCATGTTGTCATGTCCTTTGTCAAGTTAACAGCAGTACTTTCCATGGATCCCTTCATCGATCCTTTTGGTGGTCTTTCTATCGGTCTTTGCGTTAATCGTTCTGTTGGTCTTTCTGCACTGGCCTTCGATATAAAAGCCCTCTTGCTAGCGAGTAAGCTAGTATAAAGAAGAACTAGTGCGACTGTCATCAGCCCGCGAAATAAAGACGAGTGATCAATACTCACTTGAAGGGAATATGACCCATAAAGCGTTGCAGAGGAAAAAATATCCCCAGAATCTCAGAGATTCCGGTCTGGGGTTTGCAATATCAAGTACATAATGATCGAAAAGACTGGTTGCATAATATAGGATAACACCATAAAGTTGACCAAGCGAAACAATTAGTTGCACTGCATGTCGCAAGGGGTGATCTCGAATTATCAGAAAGACCATAACAAACGACAAAGGTCCCCAGATAAAGGCCGTAACGGTTTCCATGCACAGCACGAAGGCACTTTGCGTTTGATAAGGAGAGTCCGACAGTGAGTACTCTTTCCACAGTTGTCCGAAAATATCCGTCATAGAAGGCATGCGCCTGAAGTTGTATGCAAAATAACCCTCGAAGAAAAGGTGAACGCAGCCGCTTGTAACGTATTAGCATCGGTTTCAATCGCCAGGGATTATTATGGTATTTCACATAAAGCAAACCTAACGATGGTCCATAAATCACCGAATGATGTCTTAGGACAAAGTTTAATCATCGAAATATATGCAGACATAGCAACTGCTATACATCCTGCAGAGAAAATTGATAATAGGGTGAGGGTGTTGCTCGCGTTAACAAGATACCCTTCGATATCTTATCGGACAGGGTAGTAGGTTTGTTCCATCAGGAGCAGTTGAGATTACTGCATATGGAAGAGTCTGGGAGTTGTTGTTGAAGCTGCAATAGTTGTAGGAGCCGACAGTAAACAGGCGAACTGGGGTGGTTAGCGGCCCGACGGCTGGTTGGCTGTTCAGATATAGTGACGACACTAAGTGCTTCGGTCTAGACTTCCACAAGCAGGAAATTTTACGAAATTTTATGCATGATGTGATGGAAACTCCCTCATCCATAGTTTGGATCAGCTGGTTTGGCTGACGACAGTGATCAGCAGAGTGCTCGCAGATCTGGTGTCAGGAAGTGAGTCCCCCAAAAATCCGACCAATGAACAGGACAGAATTAGGTTGCCTCGTTTACTTGGAGGGCCGCTGATCTTGAGTGTTCGTTTAACGATGAATCATGTTGATCCAACTCGTTCTCCGGTAAGCCGCTCACGACCCAGGTCTCCACTGCAGGATGTGAATCTCCATTCTGAGCGCCCCTTGCACGACAAACATGAGATGAAACCCCACTTAAAAACGTGTCGGGTGGCCCTTGCTGACGGGGTTCCTACACAACGATGACACAACGATGAAGTTCGACAATCTGACCGAATATCAACTTCAGTCATCTGCGAGATATGTGGTTAATGATGTAATTAAAACAGAAAAAAACGACCAGCAGCTCCAGCTACTGTAGTCAACAAGAATATAACAGGTTGAAAGAAATGATAGCTTGGTAACAAAGCATGAGATACCTTACAAGGTACATGTAATCAGTAGCCAGATACACGACTCCCACAAGAGAACGACTATATGCATAGGGACAATGATTCATTATCGTATATTCGGTACACTGCAGATATTCCTCTTCCAAGGAAGGAGATCCACTCGGGCCTTCCAAGGCCTATTGCTATCACGAAACAGGTGACTACCATAAACACATGACTGATAGGTATGGCAAGGACATTGTCAAACAGGGAGCAAAGAACGGTTTCCATGATGGCATGTGGCTTCAAGTACCTGTAAAACAAAGAAAACTCAAATTTCAAGTAGTTCGCTGATGAACGAAAACGTGCATGTCATAAATTGTCACCTTTCGGGCAATTATACGAGCTCATTAGGTAAGAGGTTCCAGACCCAGTCCTACCTACACGTGCCTTGGTGCGTGGCACGTCCACTGTATCATCATATACTCCTAGTCTCTCCTACAACCAGAAGTGGCGGCATATCGATTCTCGAGCTGGATACCATTAAACCTACAAAGTAAAAAGCAAGGTAGGAAAGCAATAGGAAACCAATATCTCGCTCTGCAAAGTCCATCGAATTTGGTAAGAGCGAAAGCACAGAGCCAATCTGACAGCATGGTGTGCGCGTTTATTGACGCTCATTGGCCACTTGGGCGGCCAGTTGGCGCCTGTCAAGCGAGTGAGGAGTGGATTCGAGGCCAGTCAGGGATATGCCGCCATTTCTCCTTTGTACCACAGGTGAATCACATATTCTCCCATCTTTGACTACCAGCCGCAACTAAGCGATTGAACAACTCATCTCGCTCCGGCATCACTGTCATTCTCCAGGATCTTTCTTCCTTATCCTCAATCTCTAAGCTTGCTAGCAACTTCTGGTCCGACGATAGCGCCACCACTGCCTCAACTGCCGAGCTGGCAAAAGCTGTTGCCCTCTTCATTCGCTTTATATCCTCCACGGCAATTTCAAATACTGGTTTCAGATTTGTAGAGCTCATCAATCTTGGGTCATCCCGCGTAAACAACACGCTCGGTTTAGGAGACTCTGTGATGACTGCCCAGCCATGTTTGCCCTCGAACCGACACTGATATTCGCTCGGCCCGGTATAGATGATGCTGTTCGTCTGATGTAACACACCTAAGTGGTCTTTGGCTTTCTGCGAACCAGTTGCGGCCCGAACGTGATCAATAGCAAGTTTCGCCTCGACGAAGAACTTGGCATTGCCTTTGAAAAAACGAACGAAGTTGGAAAGATGTCTGTGTTTTGGCTTTTCCTTATTCCCTTCGCCGTGGGCTTTCCCAACCGAGGGCATGGTCGCATCAAGGACATCGGGGCGGGTAGCACCGACAGGTATGTTCTCAGCGTCAATCAGGTTTTGATGATCCGGGTCGTCGGGATTGGAGGTGAGTACAGGAGGAAGAGGAGTTTTGTGTGCTTCGCCGATGCGGAGAAGAGTTATTGCTATCTGGGTGTTTGTAGGGACACCTCGAAGTATATTGCTAAACGTAGTCAGCATTGGAGAACTAGAATAAATTAGTATACTAACTTCTTCGGCTGTGCAAGCTCCATATAGTCCGGCACATGTCGTTTGAGCCATGCTGTTGCACGCGCAAGCATTGGATCGCCAAATATGGCGATCCCAGCGATAAACCCAACACCCTTGTAAATAATATAGTATTCGACGGAAAGCGAGACGAGAAACAAAGAGGCAAGAACGACCACAATTCTGAGGAAAGCAAAACGAGAAAATGGCGGTCTTGGCGAGATTGCGCTGGACTTTGGTCAGCAATAATGCTTTAAGGCAAGTAAAGGTGACTTACTTCGCAAATCTCTCCCAATCATCAGCTAGCTCTCCTATCACGTGGGGTGCAATGTCAAGAACTTTGGCAATGCTTTCTGGATTGAGTCCCGCCCATATGATCTCTTCCATTGGCTGTTGAGTTTGATCTGTACACTCAGTAATATGCCCTGGTGCGGAACCGACAGATTGCACGGCTCCAAGGGCTTTGCTCATAGGCTTGGGGATCTTTCCTTCTAGTGGATCCCCATCGCCGTCCTGTTGTGGATTGTTGTGCATACCAACAGCTCTTTGAATGTTATGTCGGACGTTCTCGACGAAATTTGATGCTTCTTCTTCAGTAGCTTCATGTGGTTGCTTTTCCGGAGCACCAGTAAGTGTATCTATGGTCCCTAGCATACCCGCTTGCGGCTTCTGAATCCCGCCCGTCCTGATGTTCACCAGAGCACGCGGTGCGGGCGGAAAGAGTACTTGGCGAGCTTGGACCGACGACACGATGAGAATCAAAGTTCCAAATACAAGCGGCATCAACAGATCAAAAAGCCACGCAGCGAAGTATATCTTATCATAGGTCAGTACAATTTTTGCGTCGAACGAATAACTCAACGGTGGGCTCGTGATCAACGTACCCCACAGAATATCGATGTACGGCAAGTCTCCTTCCAGGATCGGAGTCGCGAGATTTGTTTGGCAAGGCTTGCAATGCCGAGAACCACGGACAGATAAACTCGTTGTAGTTGTAAAGCCACTTTATCCCCGGCGTGATCTTGGGACCATGCATCGTTGAGGTCAAGACCACTTGCAGTGTCTATAGGCACTGCTTTGACATCGAAAACGTCCTAATCAATCGCAAATTAGCCATTTAGAGTTTTATCGTGACAAAGAAGCCCCACCTTGTTGAAGCGTCTGATGAAGGCAAAAAGCTCTCCGTTCGTGTAACCACCAATCAATGGATCAGGTATCTCTATTTTCGCTTTATGCCAGCCAATGTCTCTCGTGACTTCACCGTTGCTGCCATTAGAATACTCTGTCTGTATAGCGCCTTGAGCCTTTTGTACTTCATACGCGAGCTTGTGGCTGTCTGGATTGAGATGCTTCCTCAAGAACTCCATCGGGCCTTCGATCGGTACATTGGCCTGGTCTTGCAAGGTGGCCAGCATCGTCAAAGACGCATGAGTATGATCGTTATTACCTGTCAATGTCTCAATGAGGCTCTGCGTTTCATCAGACTGGGCCACTTGGTGGGCACTGCAACCACCACGGGCATGTTCATTAACATGTAATGGATGTATGATAGTCAGTGCAGCCTCGTCATGGACCAGATCTTCCGATATGGCTTCAAAGTTATTGCGCCTCCCATTCATTGCAAGCAGGTCATCTTGGCCGTTTGCAACTCCACCTAGCGCATGGTATTCCCCGTTTAGGGTTTGTTTCACAGTTGGAAGAGTGCTGTCATCAACTTCATCCCCTAAAGGTATGTAATCGTGGTCGTGATCGTGTGTTGCGTTTCGAGACATGGGTTTTGAGTCGTGGGTAATGATATTATCAATCTGAGTGTGTGTCCTATAAGAATGTGATGACGCCTGTTCATCCCCGCTCGGGTCTCGTTGATTTTGAAGATCCGTGTCTGGTTTGACCTGGGTGTGTGTTTGCTGGTCTGAGCCAAGGTTGTGTTCTTTGAGGGCTCTTTCAGTGTGCTTGCTCGCTGGAAAGATGTTCCCCGGGTAGTTGACATAGGTGGTATTCTTGAACATTTTGATGTATCTTAGCGACCGCAAATTTTGAATGGGAAAGGTGCGACTAGGCGGCTCAGCTTGCAAATACTCTGAATTCAGACTCTTGGCCAGCTCCCCGTGATTGGTACAAAGATTGCACATTTACAGTAGTATAACATGCTTCATTGTTTAACAAGCAGCAAATGTTTTTGATTTCTCCATTCTTATTTTGTGATATAACTTTACAAGGGGTCTGCAGATGATCTTGTGGCGATTACGTCATTCGCCTCATTTACCGCAAGTCAAATACACGGTTGCAATGCAGAATGATGGTACCGTGACCTCTGTCTTCTGATAATACTTGATTCCCGTCCAACTTCTTTGCTGACTGTATCAATGACTATCTTTGTTACCTGCTTGCAAATTACTTTTGCTGCATTCTTTCTGCAATCTCTGCGCCTATTGAACCTGAAAAAACCGAAAGCCGAAGCTCCAATTTCTGACTATTATCCCATCCGAATCTCGCCTCAAAAATAGGCTTCTTCCCTTGAGCAGCTCAAGGCTACTGGCTCCATCGTAGTCTGCGACTCTAGTAAGTGTTTGATCCAAGAATGTCATTTCCGAGGACAGTTCAATGACAAAAATATATAAGGTGACTTTGCTAGTATGTGCACTTGCCGATGGATGAGTCTTTCCATCTCCAGTTCATTCAATCTAACTCATACTTCATTTTAGCTATCGACAAATATGAACCACAGGACAATACAACAAATCCCTCCCTCATCCTTGCTGCATCGAAAAAAGCCGAATATGCTAAACTTGTTAACGCTGCCATCGAGTATGGTAAGAAGCAGGGGAACTCTATCGACGTGCAAGTCGACTCAACTCTAGATCGTCTCCTTGTTGAGTTTGGGAAGGAGATTCTCAATATCATACCCGGTAAAATCTCCACTGAGGTTGACGCGCGCTTCTCCTTTGACACTGAAGCTTTCGTCAATAAAGCGCTGCATATTATCAAGGTATGTCGCTCTCAATGAAGACATTACTAAATCTGACAGTAGAGAATTCATCTAACACTTCCTATAGCTTTTTCAAGAGATTGGTATTCCCAAAGAACGCGTCCTGGTCAAAGTAGCCTCCACCTGGGAAGGCATTCAAGCCGTTCGCATTCTACAATCCAAGCATGGAATCAATTGTAATTTAACTCTCATGTTTTCGCTCGTGCAGGCTATGGCCGCTGCCGAGGCGGGTGCCTTCCTAGTTTCTCCCTTTGTCGGCCGAATTCTGGACTGGTTCAAGGCCACCCAAAAGCATGACTACACCGCGGAAGATGACCCCGGTGTGAAGTCTGTGCAGAGCATCTACAATTACTACAAAAGGCACGGCTACAGGACGATTGTCATGGGGGCCTCCTTTCGAAATACTGGCGAAATCATCGAGCTAGCCGGCTGAGACTATCTGACCATTTCGCCTAGCCTCTTAGAAGAGCTTTATAACTCCTTCGACTCTGTACCGAAAAGGCTAGACCAAACTTCCGCGACCGGCCTCGATATTACAAAGCGCAGCTACCTCAATCATGAGGCCCTCTTTCGTTTTGATCTGAACGAGGATGTGATGGCTGTCGAAAAGTTGCACGAGAGTATTTCCAAATTTGCAGTAGATGCCGACGCTTTGAAGGATTTGCTGAAGCAGAAACTCCAAGCGTAGAGCGAGCGCTGATTGCGCCACGGATTGAAAGTTTCTTGTTCTCAACTTCTTAAATTCTAATGCCCCTCATTCAATCAGAAATTACGAGGGGGGCTGGTAGTGGCGGTCCTCTGGTGAAGTTGGCCTCACTACTATGATATAATTTCAGTCCTTATATCTTGATATTATGCTGTTTTTTCGAGTGTTGGAGTGGTTGATAAGCAAGTCAATAGCGACATCTTTGCTGTCATCATCTCTGTAGCTTCTCCCTTGACTGGTGCTGACTCTCAGAGATCCTCACTGCTTTCCTTTGATCAAACAGATGACTCTGTAAGCTACTCATGGTGGAAGCCTGGAAAGCTGTATAGCGTATTCTCAAGATGGCTTTTCCTGGTTGGGCTACCACTTTGCAGTCTCTCAGAGCGCTAGAATCTCAAGAGAGGTAGTAGTTCCGTATGCCCAGGTTTAGCCATACCATTTCAAGTGACACATTTCGTCGTAAGTCAACGATCTGAATGACTAGGAAATGAATACCCTGCATATCACGATGCTGACTAGCTTCAAATGGATCAAAGAGAACGCTGAAATGTTCGATTCAATAGTCACGTATATCGAAGCCTTCAATATCTTATGGGTCTTACCCAAGTAATGTTTTCTCAGGGCGCCCGGTACTCCATTGGCTATGCCTGTACTAGGCTGTATTGTAACGACGACGTTCCGGCACAGACCACAATCACTAGGCAATTTTCGGATGAGTAATCTGATCCTTAATGCGCGATCTCAGAGAGCGCAGATTCGATTCTCGCAGTATGCGTTCTTGAACGCTCCAGAGTAACTCCAAACGAACTCCAGACGGTCTATGATTGACCATCCAGCCAGGAAACAGGGCTTTAGCGTCGTCCCCTGCCACGTATTTATGCTTTACGGTTGAAGATTAGATCATAGAAAGGAGCAGTGCTGAAAGATTTCCCGTCATAGAATCTACTATTGTAAACGACCACTGTCTAAGTCGAGGAACGGCAAACTGAACGCTCTTCGAAACCTCAAGACACGTTACCAAACAAGTGATTGCACATTGCAATCGCCCAATATTTCTAAACAGCTGATTGCCCCAAGAGGAAGAAATAGCATTTATGGAAAAGGATCCACCATGGACAGAAGTATATTTTCCCATGTACCCGGTCGCCCGGCTTTTCTCATTTCGATTGAAATCTTCGTTCACGACTTCGATGTGGTCCAGGGGCGTGCGACGACAAGGGACTGGAATGTCTGCTTCGATGTTTGTTATCGTTTGGGAATATTTCGCTCTGCGATGAGATGCGTTAGCTCTGAAAGAATTCATTGTGAACGTCGGAGCATACCATCAACACCTTTGTAACCCGATCCCTGAGAGGACTTGCGCATTCTTGGGAGATATCTTAAAGCAGTTTCCGATAGCCTGTGACTTGCTGCCTGTGACTTGCTCTCGCATCAGTCGATTTTCTTTTTGCAATCGAATCGTTAGTCCTTCCGGATAAGAACAATTGGACGGGCCATGCCCACGACATTCAAAACAAACAGGCGTCCCTCCGTCGCATTTGATTCTGCGTGTGCGGCAATATGTGCAAGCCCGCTTGGTACGGCGTGAGGCATTTGGCGGTCTTTCAGGCTGCAAACGTGGAATAGCAACTTTTTCGGTAATTTTCGTAAATACCGATCTTACTCAGGTCGATTGCCTTGTCTTGGGCATCGCTAAAGCTCCTGACCAGGAGGGCAACGGCCAACTGACCACAGGAAGAATGTCTTCTAGACTGTCCCTGTGCCTAACGCTCGTGGCAGGGCAAAACCGAGGATCCGCGAGTACCCTTGCGAGACTTTGGCTGACTGGGCTGGCTCGGCCAAACAAGTCAATTCTGATCCACCAGGCAGCGGGCCCACCTTCTATTCCAATTTAGCGAACCTGTAGCCAGGAATTGCTGGAAAATTATTCCAACATCTGTTGAAACGCTTCAACTCCCTCGAAGAACGGTGGCCGTCCCTGTTAATCTGCGCAGACGGTCTCTACGAAGAGACGTAGCCGAATTGACATAAAAGGCTCCAGATTTATCACCCAGAAAAAATCTGGACTTCCCTCCTCACACTCCCATGTGTCATGGTGCACCTCTCTTGCCTGCAGGGTTGAGGGTCTGTATGGCCACCGCTCCGCAGTACAAGCTCTGCGTTATCAAATATGCTTCGCAGGGGGTCGCTGCGTTACCAAGTGAACTGCGCAGTTGGACGCCGTGATGACAATTGAGATGCGCAGGAGACCACTGCGTTAAAAGTTCTCTGCAGTAGACTGCTGCATCACCAAGTTCTCCGCAGCATAGCACCTGCGTTACCAAAGATCTTCGAAGGAGGGCACTGCCGAGAGCAAGTCACCCCGCAGTGGAGTGCTGCGTACACAAACTCACCCCTCCCTGCCATGAGCCCAGCGAGCCTACAAGTTCGCGCTCCCTTGCAGACCTGAGCCCTGCAAAGTGTATAATTTCCGTGCTTCCATGCAGCCATGAGCCCTGCGTTATCGATATGTGCTCTATTGGACAAACTGTTTGGCTACCAGAGTCCTGTCTTAATTCTATAGCCCGTACAGGCGGTTTTTCGTGGTGCTAGGGACTAGTATTCAATTGGTAGCGCAGAGAGCGACTTAGAAAGGATGACTAACGACCTCCAAATTGCCCTTCCTCAGCCGGCACCACAGAAGCACATTGAGAGCAAACTGAGGTGAGTAGTCATGAATGAATTAACCAAAAGCCAGAAATCAAACGGCATAAGCGGAAGAAAGAGCCTAGGCTGAGCTGAAGGCGTTGAGTACTGTTGGGAATGTGGTATTGATTGAAGATAAATATCACTGGCTCTCGCTCCAGTCGTTTAGCAGTCCATCGAGTCGGGCTGGGGTAGCGTGGGGTTCATGCTCGAGGAGACAACAGTGCTAGCTTCCATGGCCTTGGTAGATGAGATCAACGTAGGCTTTTCTGTGGCGGTTCCAATCGAACTACCACTGAGTGCAGCGCAGAAAGACCCCACCTCGAACTCTTTGCCGATTGTACAGGTTGCCGTGTCCCCTCCGATGTTTTGAAATTTGAGAAGACCGCCTATATTTTTTTCAGGTACGTTGGACCTACTCTCCATCACGAACACGTTCTCGCTTTTCGCCGCTCTGTTTACCACTTCACTCGCCATGTATATCTCATATTTTATGATGGCGATGAGGATTAAGCTACCTTCACACCATACAATCCGTCGTCTACACACCAGTGAATCTTTGTTGCAATACAAAGGATAATTGATATTTGTCTTTGTACTAGATGAATAACTGGGGCTACATGTACAACGAGAAGATCAAGTTGATTGAATATCAAGTTGGTCCAAGGTATAGACACTTCGGGATTAATTCGATGTTACGGTTTCTTGGCTGGCCAGAAGGCGCGCACGGACAAACTACCACGTGCCATTTAAGCTTTATCGTGACGGGACATTGCGTTTTGACCCACCTACTAGACTAAAGAATGAAAGAATCGAAAGCAGGATTTGGTATTCTGAGCGATCGACCACGCAGAGGATTTCAATGTTGACAAAAATTTTCGGCGTTGTATTCAGGGCTCTTGGCAGATTATTCCAAGTCGTATGAACCGTGGCAACCCTTAAAGATTGACGTTACTCAAATTGTGAGTGGTAGACCATCTGGCATCTCAGTAGCCAAGGCTTGCCATGATTGGATGAAGCACCCGAGTAGCGTGGAATATATGTCTTCCATGTGGGGGGCGGTAATGATGACCCACCGGGAAGCCAGCAGCAATGGAGCTAGATCACTGCTTCGCTTGGCGGTGAACAATACTGCCTTGAATTGATTCATTCATCTTAATTTTGGGAAGGTGTACTTCTTTCAAGGCAGGCAATAAATTCATTTTCCAATTTCAACGTGGTCATGCTACGGCTCTAGTGCGAAAACGACGATGCGACCATGAGGTAGTTAAATGCGCCATAATTTCTGACATCAAATATGAAACGATTATTTCCTGCGGTGTAGATGCCGAAACTCTTGATGACCAGGTGGCCATTTAGTGTACCCCTTCCTTCTTTGAGTGCGACTCAATCAAGAAAATGCACCGGCGTGGCTAAAATTGGAATCTATGTTCTGTTTGCCATTGCCACTCTCCTTGGTACAGTGAATGGCTTGGATTTTAATCTTTCCATCGCCCAAGAACAGGATCGGCAAGCGTCAGCGAATCGCCAGGGTAACGCGACGAGGAGTTATTGGTTTTGATTGCCATTTGCCGTGGCTTCCATCAGGGTCCCTCCATTGCAAGAGGTTGCAGCGCTACTATCATACGCTGACGGCACGCCGGGGTATCATAGGCAGAGGCGGATCGCGCAAAGTACGCCAAGGAACACGTGTACTTACCTCATGACTGTAATTGGGTAGGGGGACACCGAAGGCTCTTGCTAGGCCAAAATCGGCGAGCTTAAGGTTACCATCACGGTCAATGAGCAAGTTCTGGGGCTTCAGATCACGATGCAAAATGCGACGATTATGGCAATAGCGGAGACCTTCAACTAGCTGGGCCATAAACTTCTTAATCATGGCATCGCCCAGTCCCAAGATTGCCATCGACGTAGACTCACCGGGAAGAGGCCTACCACAACCACCGTCGCTGACTGGTAGAGATTCCATATATTTCTTCAGATCGAGATCGAGGAACTCCATGACGAGGTAGAGACTTCGGTCATCGGCTTGGACGATATTGAGCAATTGGACAATGTTGGGGTCCTTCATTTCCTTGAGCAGCGAATCTCGCGGATAGTGGTGCTAGGAAAGCCCTCATCTCCATCATTCAGTCTGATCTTTTTCATTGCGACGACACGGCATGGATGGTTCAACTCGCGGGCCTTGTAAACGACACCGTACGTGCCTAGAGACAAAAAGACGCGTGAGCTGAGTTCCGGGAGGAGCGTATCAACAATTTCAAAAACCGCATCAAAAGCCCTTACCTTCGCCAACTTTCTCGATTTTCTGCTAGTTCTCCATGGATCCTCCACATTTGACACTATTCTGGACTCGATCATATCAAGGAAACGAGAGCCAAGAGAGTTAGCGATGCTGGTGGGAGGAACAAGGGAGGAGACAGCGGAAACTAGAGGAACTCACGTGTAATGAAATGCAAGCATTGGTTTGCAAGACCACCCAGTAGGTCAAGTAAGGTCTCGACACCAAGTGAGTCTCTTCAAGTCTATGTTCCCAGCCGAGCGCAAGATCGTGCCACGAAGGAAGGGAAATACTTACCCACCCTACCCTACCGCCTTCGTGGAATGACTTGAAAAGGTGTATTCCTGCCACCAAGTATTTCTTTGTCTGACAATCTGTCCTTAAAAAGAAATGACAATGGGGGCAGGCCTTTCAATGGAAATTATTGTCCGAAAAGCGTTGATTGGAGGAAAGAGACCCATCACTTTTGCGACCATCTGATCAACAAACCACGGAGTCAAACAAAAGGCTCAGGGTCGAGGTTGCAGAAACCCGGCGAAAATGGACAAGAGTTCAAGGAGACTACCATGAACTGGAACCCTCAGTCACTCACAGCCACTATACCGTATACGAAGAAATGAGCCCCTTGCTCTGACTCTGGAGTCATATACCTTACTGCTGTAATTCAAGGAAGATTGATTGTATTTTATTCAGAGGAAAGCATGAGACTATATATACAACGAGAAGATCAAGTTGATTGGAAATCAACTTGGATCTTGGTATACATACTTCAGGATTAATTCCGACGGTTCGGCTTGGTTCCTGATCTCCACCAGCCTTATATCACAACACTGACAAGTTCCTTCCCGTTTTTGAAAATGACCAGAGAACACGTTTCAACCTCATCTTTCTCCCAGACATCAGGTTGTTTTTCGATATTGACATGAAAGGCACTTAGAGAGTTGTCACATCTTATGTATGTGTTTTGGTCGGGTGGTCCCAAAATGTTGTTACGAGCCTGTTTTTTGAACGAAGAAGTTGAAGAATGTAAATTTGGGCCATCATGTAATCTCTTGAAAGTTTCCCGACACGTTCTTTTACTAATCGTTCTCTATTTTCCAGGATGCATGGGGTATTGCAACGTTCTTGGGCTCAGCTGGTACATAACGGTAGCCATCTTGCATTACATTTTCGGAGCCAACTGGATAACTGCTGGGGTAGATATAGGCGTGTAAAAAACTACTCCACATCACGGTTCACGATGACGGCCTGATGACAGTTTAGTTAGCTTACATAACCGACGTTGACGTTATATTCCTCTAAGATATACCAAGACGCAAGTTCTAGACACTCTTGATTTCTTGCGTCATAGGCGCGCGTTTATCAGAGCAAGATTGTGATATTGTCACCGACCGCTTTCATATTTTGGAAAAACATGCGTGCAAACTAACTACTTTGGCTCTTAAGCTCTGTCCAGTATTCCAACCAGCAGAGTCCTGCATGACTGAGGTGTCGATATTACGATGTCAGGCATGCCACCTTCGTTCTGCCGCTGAGATCGAGTTTTGAGTTCAATCTCTCTGTCGGCTGTCATAGTCCCTCGCTCATTCGCTGTAATACGATGTAATTCCAGCGTAAACCTGACCTTAAATGACTACAAAACAGTCACGAGGACTAAAGCAGTTGAAATATAAAGCAGCGGGTTACAGGCCAAAATCTGCTTACTTAATCACTCTATATTCTCAAGTCTGAGATCAACCGCTATCATGAGTGATATCACTGATGAAATAGCCAGAGAGGGCCATGATCCCAATAACAATGCTAAGGTAGATGAAGAAGGCTTCCACCCCTTTTCCTCCCCTCCTCCGAAAGGTTCGAAGAGCTACTTACACCAGCCTGACTGACATTTAAACCCCCGATACAGTATCACGAGCCCGACGACAAAGTCGAGAGCAATATAGAAAACCCCGACTCCTTGGAAGCTACGTCAACAGACGACCCGGAGGGTGGCCAGAAAGAGTCAACATTAGAGAAGGTAAAGGAGGCATTCCACAGATCACTCGGGTGTCTAATCTGATAAATCTGCAGTTAGCAACTGGACTGTAGAGGTATCTTCGGCACCATCCCTTTCCATCGAATGTGCCTCTTGTGGCCCGGAGTCTACTAACGAGTTGGCTTCCTTCTTAGTCAATGACAGTCGGATCATGGAATGGTCCTGACAAAGATGTATCTGCAGCTTCCCTTTTAGGGTCCTGTGGCTGCAACCGCTCTGACGGAGAGTCCGTCTGCCCACGACGGTTCGTGTCGTCCCTTTTGGTCAATTCAACTTCAGTGTGATGGCTGGACAAACGGTCCTTAGGTCATCATGGGGGAGGCAGGCTTCGCTTGATAGCCTGTCGGCTCGTAGTGCTGCTGATCCCCTTCTTGCTTGTGTCGCTGACTGGTATGGAAGTCGGTTAGGGCCGGAACCACTGCTGAACGGAAGTCTCGTGGAGCAGTGGGACTGCGGTTCGCAGGATCACACGATGTGTGTCCAATTTGGATAGAAAAATGGAAGCTTCTAGGGGGCCATGGTGCGATAAGCAGAAGTTTGGATAGCGGGTTAGGCTATAAAGAAACCGTAGTGTAAATTCATATTCACCTCGTATAGGTTATAACAGCATTACGTCATTCAATTTAAATTACTCTTGAAATATCCCCTTGTGCCCAGCATGACGTACGTCGGAGAAGAATGAGTCAAAATGAGGAGGGTTGTTCGTGGGAATGTGAGGTTAAGGAAAGGGCGTTCCTTGGCTCGCAAACTAGTTTTGAAATCCTGATTGTTACGGACGGACATCAACAACTCAAAAAAACTGGTTAGCTTACCTAAAGTTACTGGACCACAGTTTTGCCACCCTCAAGCTGGTACTTTTAATAGCAAACAAATCTTCATGATACATGCAATTTTGGGTACCATTTCCCCATCTATCACAATGCAGAGCCTACACCAAGTCAGTCTTAAGCAACGAGGCGTTCGAAGAGGCCTTTCGATTAATCTCTACCGCCAATACGATATTTTATTTCCTGGAACAAGGGGAATTTCATTTCAAGACAAACACAGGGGTCTAGCGACAAGGACAAAAAGCTATGAAAATAATGTTACAAACCCACCGAAAGTCGATACAAAAAAGGAAGATTCAAATATTACAAACGGTAATTATTTAAACACTCTTTCCTTACCGCCCTGCGAATCATTTAGTTCTACTGCATAACTGATTATTAACAAAGATCTATAAATTATTCAGAACCTTTAAAATCAACTTCTGCATCCAGAACAGAAGGACATTACGAAAACCACAGTCTCAAAACGCACCGTGAAGGACCTAATACTGAAAGTGGTGAATTGGATTCTAAATCTGAATCGAAAGAAGTGAAGGACCATAACAAAGAAATGGCCAACCGTTACGATAAGCGTTGAACGCGTTTAATTTCCCGCCGGGAGTTTCATTGCTGCCTTGAGCTTCGCATCGCACCTGAATGTCCATTAAAGATCCCACGAATAGCCTCGGCCATACCCTTGTTCGCTGTTGCGGGTGTCAACTGTGGTACTGACTGGTCGCGGGTGACTATTATCGGGCCGCGCAGCCCGAGGGTGCTGCTCCTTTGAAGAGGTGACGGGGAGAATGAAGGAGGATGGCCGAGATAAAGAACGGTGGTGGGGTCCAGTTGATGGATGATGTGGTTAATAGCGATGAGCAGTGCTGATGAGGGTTCAGAGGATGGAAACTGAGAATGAGGCTGCTATTGAAAATGAATATGAGAAGCTGGAGGAGTATGAGTCACTTTTCTGTATAATTCTATGATCTTGAAAGATGACATTGTCTGGCTTAACCAAGTCCTTAAGTAGGAGACGAGGATCTTAAAAGTCAGTTAGGGATAGCCTACGGAGCTGGAATGATATGTTCCGACTTAATTGACTGCAGCCACAATGCCATCCAGGGGTGGTGGCTTACCGACATGTGTCCCACGGAGGCCCCTGTATCAGGACCAGCGTTGAAGCGATATCTTTGAGCTCACACAAGTGGGGGAGACTGTATCTTTGGTGGGCAGGCGATGATCTTTAGTATACGTGGATGGCAAAAAGAGCTCGTCTGTTTCCTGCACGACATCATTTGATATTTATCGGCGTTGGCTGTGATTGCTGTGAATGACCGTTTGGCTGGGGTTGATTCTGGCGGACGACTTGTGGGCCTGACCGCAGAAATATGAGGTCGGGTGGAAAGTACTCTTCGATCCAACAGCCCGCAATTTTAGTAAGGACTAGGAACGGCCATTAGTAAGAAGACAAATCGTTGCTGTAAATGAGAAATGCGTCTGATGGAAATAACCGGTAATATCGATAGTGACTAAACTAACCAGCATA
Source organism: Penicillium verhagenii (assembly GCF_028828195.1). Classification (NCBI taxonomy): domain Eukaryota; kingdom Fungi; phylum Ascomycota; class Eurotiomycetes; order Eurotiales; family Aspergillaceae; genus Penicillium; species Penicillium verhagenii. The sequence continues at coordinate 56,494 of NW_026643168.1, read as the reverse complement.
AATCCGTTGAGATACCATCTGTCGGTATCACCAGCTAGGTACCGTTTACACAGTTAAGTGAACAGTGTTCATGCCCCGAAAGCAAAAGTTGGTTGATTCATGTCTTTCTCTAGATTCAGAATTACCACTGAGTCCCATACACCGGAGCGGCAGTTTAGCGCAAGGGTACGTACACCAATCACACAGATGGGATCTATCAGTCGCCAGCGGTAAGTTACCGCTAGCTTATTCTTACTGAAGCATATATCCCGACACCATCACTTGAGCAATCCATAGTCAAATGATTCCCTATCGAGCGCCCCCACTCCAACAGCTTGCAGGAAGAATCCACACCATTTCACCTCTCCTCCCAACACCCCCTATAGAAGGCTATTAAATACATAATGGCCTTCACACAGGAAGGTCTAAACCTTCCGTGAAGAGCCAGATCTCCCAAAACCCATAGATTTTGAGATTGTTGGAGAGGATGCATTTGGGATATCTTGTAGACCCTCACAACTCTCTTCGAGCTCCGTTGATAAGCCAATAATAATACCAACACCATAAAGACGCCCTGTGAAAAAGAAACAGTGTTCCTGGGCGCCCAGATGTAATGGCTCCAGGCAAAGAGAAGATCGATCGTCATGTTCGACGATAAAAAAGAGTTGAAGGAACAGCGAAACCAGCCGCTGTTAACTTTCAAAGGCCCAAAGTGCTTGGGCTGTGGGGCCTTTTAGATGGTTAATCAGACTGCATACGGATGGCTGATTTTATTTGTCCTTCATGCTTGCACTCCATGGTAGTCTGGTGAGAGTGTGGTCACTCAAGTTCCCGGGCTCATGTTGCTGATGCCGCTATTCTACAGTTTACGTCCTCTGCAAGATTGGCGGTAGCCTAGATGGGACTATAAACTGTCGAGCTTGACAATCCGCCCATTGTTTCAGCCGCGTCAGACATTCTTTTCCTCTGACTGTGGTGGAGCGAGAGAGTATTTCAACTTTCAGCGGTCGCGAGGGTAGGTATGGGTGTAACGCAAAAATTCTTTGAAGTTCGTAAGTCGGTTACGTTGCCTATCCTGTCTCTCTTCGTCTTGCGCCTCTCTCTCTCGGTCTTCTGCCTGCATCTGACTCGCTTCTGCCTGCCTCTGACTCGCTTCTGCCTGCCTCTGACTCGCTTCTGCCTGCATCTGACTCGCTTCTGCCTGCCTCTGACTCTCCTTTTCCTGCAGGAATAGCCACTTGTAGTCTGAGGGACAATTTTTGACCATCGAGTTGTTGGAAGAGGAAAACATGGGGCTTGCAGCGGCTGGTGTCATGACTCATCGAAGATAAATCGGTAGTTGCAAGGTGGGCGGAACGATCGTCCAATTTGGCATAGTGTGGTTTTTGGTGGGCGAAATCACAGTCATCGATCACAATGACGACATAACCAAGGTATTCATCGCCACCTTGCCAAGCTAAGAGACGACAACTGATATCTCAAGAGTGTTTTAGCTAGGCCTCCCCTCCAGTCTGATGCTTACCAGTGCATGCATGCGCGCGAAGCAAACTGGCTGTCCTGCGCCTAGAACAACTCTTATTTGCAGATAATCACCGTATCTCCGAGGATGAAAGAGGATTGGCACATGGGTTGGCTTTGGCTGGTCTGGAACTCATGGCCATATCTCCTAATTGACAGACGAATCCGCCAGCCGCTTGGTTATTTCTTCAGCAAGGGAAGTCCACCTGTTGCTCAATTCTTCCTGATTCTTCCTGCAAGGACCGATTGTTCCCACAACCATCCCCTGCCCCAGGACCCATAGTAATTTTCCCTGATACAGTCTCGAAGATCCTATCTTTCGCCTAGCACTCACTATAGTAGACAAAAAGATGGCCGTCAACAAACGGGTATCGCCTCTATAGCCTCCCCAGCTGGGGCGATCATTGCTACTCCAAGATGGAGGATTCTCCTGGAATGGGACTAAGAAAGTCTTAGTCTGGGCAAAGAGACGTTTTCTTGGAATGGCATCGTCATGTGGAATGCTGATTACTCTGGATTTTGTTTCCGTCGAACAAAATTGCGGAAGGGTCACTCAAGTTGTAATTGAGATCCAAGGCTCGGGCTCGCGTCAGTTGCCGACGTGCCAAGACGCCTTCTTTATCGACGATTGTCGGAACACGGGTCTGCATGTTACGCTTAGTCAGATCACGTTAGTAAGAGCACGCATAAGATAACGTAATCCACAAGCGAGTGGCGCACCCCATCAAAAAGCGCGTCCCACGCGCGACCCTACTACCTTCAATCACCATGCCACCAATTCGCACTCAATCCTCTCGCAATTCAACTGAGCAAGAGGATAGAATACTACTAGCAATCCGGGCTATCAAAAATAAAGAGATCATCCCTATTCGCAAGGCAGCACGCGAATACGAAGTCCCCGATACTACCCTCCGTCGCCGGATCAATGGAGATATATCTCGAAGTGAAACCCGCGCAAATTCGCATAAATTGACCCAAATTGAAGAATATATTGGCTTAAAAATTTATTCTTCCTATGGATGCTCGTGGAGCAGCCTCTAGACCTTTTACTGTCCGAGAAATGGCGAATATTCTTCTCGCAACCCGCGGATCAACCCTGATTTAAACAGTCGGTGAAACGCTGAACTATCTACTCGCTTCTCAAGACGTTATAGTTATGAACACGCGAAAATGAAGATCCGAAAATTATTCAAGAGTGGTGTAATCTTGTTCAAAAAACGATTTTTGAAAATGGTATCGATCCAGAGGATAGCTATAACTTTGACGAGACTGGTTTTGCGATGGGTTTAATTGCAACCGCAAAAGTTGTTACCAGATCAGAATACTACGGTCGGAGATCACTTTTACAACCTGGAAATCGCGAGAGGGTAACTGCTATTGAGTGTACAGGCGCGTCGGGGTGGCCCCTTCCTCCAGTGATTATTTTTGAAAGGCAAGGTCTTTATAAACGGATGGGCTAGTAGTCTACTAAGAGACTGGCGTTTTGAAGTTAAGCTGGCTTGAAAAAACCTTTATTCCTGTGACGTCTTCAGTTGCCGGTAGTGTCACATCCCTGCGGAATGGTTGGTTATCAACAGTCCGTTGATAATTGCGAGTGAGTTCTTAACAGTGGCTTCGTGGCTTTTGTAGAGTGGCTCCGTTCCTAGGCTGCGACTGCGGGGGCCGGAGTGCGATCATGAATGCAAAAAGCAAACATTTTATCTCCTAAGCCATGGTCACCCTATTTAATTACGAACTGCGCGTTCTCAGCGCCTAGTCTTAGCCGTTGCCCTTCGCATCTTATCTAGGCTGCGGCAAACCCATGGGTAGCGCGGAAAACCAAAACCGCAAACCGCAATGCAGGTGGTCGTGGTTTTCACTTTGGGACACCGCGGCTTTTGCGGTTATCCATGGATATGTAAAAATTGTAAACATGCTTATGCTCGTGCCTTTCCTTTCCTGCATAAATAGTGCATTTTCATGGTATCTTTGGACTGTCTAGTATCTAATGAATTGCCCATTTCTCTCAAACGGAAGCCTTCAGAATGCATTTTTAGACTTACTTTCGATTTATTTTCTAAATCTCTAGCATTAAAGCTTATCAATCTCAAATCCCTTGAGTAGCCGGGGCTTTTTTCGCAGCCTTCCTGACCGCGTCTGTGTCTTCTCCTCAATTGGCATCTCCGGAAGTGGGAGACCATTATCAGCATCATCTAGAGCCTCGGATGTCTTCTTTCGCCGCCGCTTCTGTTCTGCCTGCCCATCTTGAGCTACAGGCAGCGTGACAGATGACCTTTCTTCTGTCTCATTGTTAGAACCTTTCTTCTGTATCATTGTTAGATTCGTCCGTATCATCCTCAAGTGTATCCTCAGCTTCGCAACCCTCTTCATTGCCACTGATCGGTTCGAGTTCATTCAGCAATGGAACAGGCTTCTTTGTTTGTAATACCCTCATCCCCTTAGTCCGCAAACACACACTGGGTCCAAACTTTTCGAACGTGAAGCATTGATATGGACAATCAGGTGGAATAACTTCAACGGGTTCCCGCGCTAGCTCGACCGCATAGTAACCTTGTCAAGATCTGTCAACCTGGTTCCATCACAATTTTACTACTGCCTTGGTGGCAATGTATTTAAAACGCATCCCCTATGCAACTATATGGAGATGAATTTCTCGTTTACAGTCGTAGTAGTAGTAGATTTCATTTACACCGACCTCTCGCCGAGTTGGGTTCTAAACCACCAACCGCTTGTCTGGGTACGAATGCGTATTTTTAGTCTTGTGGTTCAACACAGAGATGGGTCGGGGTTAATGATTTCACGCACCCACCCACACACAGCTGTACTCGGATTTGAACCCGCGATGCGGCAAAACCCACAGTAACCGCTAGGCGACCGAATACTGTCATAAGAATCAATTTTTGCTTTTATACTAAGGAATATGTATGAAAGTCCGCGAAAAGTTTTTAGTGTCATTTTCACCACTTTAAATTTCTACAATTTTGAACTTGAGGTTAAGTATTCATTAGATTGGGGGTTCAATAAAATAACCACATCTCACAAACACCTGCGCAGTCACCTTGGTCTGTGCTTTGATGGACGTCAATTGTCATCTGCTGTCCCTCTGTCATTTGCTGCACAAACTCATCGTCGACCATGATCTTGAGTCCTTTCTGATCAATATGAAATAAATTCACACTATCCATCGCTTTGATCTGATATTTATCAAAGATCTTCCTCGCAAGCTCTTGGATTTTGCGCTCCGACAGATAAATCGCACGATAATATTCATGGAGTTCATTCTCCAAACGGCGAACATGAAAGCATGCAACTAAGCTTATTAGCATGCGCTCGAAACAATATCAAATATTGGAATGCATACCTGAATTAAGATGCCGACTTGCGGGTACTTGATCAGTCAAATCAACGCGATTTACCTTGATAGGTTCCACAGGTAGCCTACCAGCTGCCGGCGGAGTAGCCGTAGTATCCTTATTTGAAAGACTAAATCTTCTCGGTGACACTCTTTCCGAATATTCGCTCCAGGTAGATGCACCCGCAGCAATCTCGACAGGTGCCTTGATATACCCATCATCCAACCGAACCGGATATAGATCAGGATCGTCCTCCTTATCACCCCGGAGAGATAGCAAAGTCGTCGATCGACCAGACAGCGCCATTTTCTCAAACCCGACTAGTTTCGACCGTAGACCAGTTTGGCTCAAATGGTGGGATTTATCGTCCGGTGGAGACTTCTTCAAACCCTTCGCGGAAGATATGCTCTTACCACGCTTGCGTTTCCTGGACCCCCATCCCAGTTCTGCGTGAGAAATTCGTTGTCTCAGTTTCTCAATCGCCTTTTCCAAGTTGGTGTGATCATTAGACAGTTTCCGTTCCGCGCCGTGATCTCGAAAGACTTGGATTTTGCAGAAACACACTTCTGACTCCAGGGTTGTGAGCGATGGTGTCATATGGTCAACTGTCACTTGTTCTGTCTTAGCACAAAGCCGAACGGGGACTCCTCGAACACCCCTTGAGCGTATAAAGTCCGTAGATAGAAAATTGAAACAGATAGGTATATGGCATGAGCTGAAGCGGGCGGTGGAATCTATTGACCAGGTCATAGAGAAGCCATCGAATCCTCTAAGCTCAATTTGAAACTGGGAACTGTCTCCTCCGGCGTACTCGACAGCAAATAGTGTTTCTTCTTGTTGCTGTTCTGGATATACACCTCGTCCTTCTTTCCATAGCTGCCAACAGGCTGCTGGGTTTGACCTTGCCTGCTCTTGGTCGAATGTGGCTCGAATGAATGTCCGGTATGTGGTCACCTTTTCAGTTGTTGCGGGTGGGGCCGTATCCATTACCGTGAGGTAATAGATTTGGGCCTTGTTGAGGTAACTCAACAGTGGATCTCCGCTTTCATCGATCATTGCAGTTGGAGCTTGGAGGATGGTACGGAAACGAAACCTGACGAAAGTTCAGTTTGGTATAAAGTGAACTCAGGTAAATATACCGACTCACCTCTCGGTTTCGACAGAGGTATCATCCTTTCCCTCTGTATTGGTATCTGCAAAGGTAACACCAGACCAATAATCGTCGGATGGCTCATACTTCGTCTCGTAGGTCAAGCCAGGGTGGTATAGCGAGCTAGAGGCGCCTGTCCCTGTATCGGGGATGATTTTCGTATTTGAGCGTGGCTGGTAATGATGTTGCGGTATGTAGGGTGCTTGGCAACAAAGATCGTTTTGCTGAAAGTTGTAAAGAAAGTCTGATAAGGAATATCCGCCTTCTGCCTCGGCAGGTTGCTTTGGTGAAAGTTTGATATCTTCCTGGTGTTGTGGACTTTCCTTGCCATCTGACGGACCAGCAGAAAGGCCTGGGTTTAACCAAGTAAATCGTGCAGATGTTGACATTGGGGTCCCGGCCGCATGGGGTATTTTAAAATTCTTGGTAGCAGTTGAATTATCCTGGTCGTAGATTGTCGAGTGGGGTCCTTGGATGTCCGTCTGGGTTCAGAAAAAAGGAGAAAAGGTAAGAGGAGATCCATTTGATTCCTTAGTATATCTATTCGGTATAGGATGACACATACCTGCTGTCAAGCATTATGGTAATTCAGATGTAGGTGAAGAATGCGAGGTATTCAAGGACAAAATATAAATACGACCTGTTACCTATGATTCGGACTCCGGGTCGGCTGTCGCGTCTAACAAATGTATGAATATTTCCTCAAAAGATATTATAAAAGGCATTGAACGCGGATATTTAAGACAGTAAACTTTATTCAACTGCCGTGGTACCTCCGATAAATTCCATGTAAGGATCATTGAACTATTACATGGAGAGCTAATCAACCAATAACCAGTGCCACCGCGAGTCAGTGGCACGATATCGTAATTTATTATTTTAATTCTTGCGAGAGCGGGGCCCTTAACAATCTGGGGCGTTAAAGACGTGATGAACTGCACGATGGAAACAGTAAGTGGGACCCTTCAGTTCCGAAGATGTGATTGGTCGGTCATTTATGCCGGAGCGGTACGACTGGGCCAGACCATTTGTGTTCGAAAATCGGATTTTTTACCCGGATTTTGCCTGAATCGATTCATTTGCTCTCATGCCCCAGATATCTAAGGAAGCATGGTTGTAGCCTGTCAATCAGAATCCCCACAGATAACAACCGCCTCTGCGGGAGCTTTCATACCCAGTCATGAAAAAAAAAGGCCATAGCATCCCCGGAATCACCCGCCCATTTTCGTCCTTTAAAATCCTTCAACTCCCGCTTTACTCCTACAGTGGCGAAAAGCAGTTCGACTATCGGCGCGTGTCGCACAATATGCTGCCATTGAGAGAGGTGTCCGTCCAGTAGAGTCCACGGAGACTGACCTTGTTCGTACCAAGGAGTCTCTGGACGATTTCCGTGTATCCGCTTGATGCTGCGCACGCACCATAGGGGCGTCAATCAATGCTCACAGCGACAGTCAGGATTGACACTCGCATCTTTTAAGTAACACATTGAACACCCCTTTGTCACCCTCTGCCGCTGTCATCAACAACGCTGTCCATCCCCAGTATTAGTCTTACCACTTCTTCTTGTCCATATTCCGCGGCCCATGACAAAGCCGTCCGTCTAGTCGTATCGCAAGTATCAGGGTTGACAGCTCCAGTGGCAAGCAGCAATTTGGACGACCGCCTCGTGTTTGTTCTGGGCTGCTAGCAATAGCGGCGTTTCTCCCCGTCGATCCTGCGAATCAGGTTCGGCATTTGTTGAATTGAGCAGTCGGTCTACGTCAACGTGCCTTCACGTGCGCGAGTCACGGTCGCGCCCGGGCCTAACTACGATCCACTGTAGACATCTTCATTGAAGGTGGCCATACCCTGTTGGCTACAGATATTGTGGATTTTGAAAACTGCGACCTTGCTGTGCTCATTCTTCAATGCCCAGTCTTTCTGCAGGATACTACGCTCCATACGCCATGGAAAGAATGAGCTCCACAATATCAATGCTGATGAGTGTAGAGAAAAAGGAGATGGGCAATCGGATTTCCCGCCTAGCAAGTTCACAATCTGGCTGTGATCTCTCACTTCGTACTGCATTTATTGAATCTTCGAAAACAGAGGAGAGTTGAAGCCAGGCGATGAGAATGGTATCTTGCAGATGGATATTTACTGTTGAAATCAGAGAAAAGAACTTTCATTCGCATTTGCTATTTTCGTGACTCCAGTTCCTCAATGATTTTTCAGTCTTGGCTTAGAACAAGTGTCCGGCTTGAAGTTGCTGGTGATGTTTCAGGCTTAAATCCAAGGGACATACTGGACGAAAATGAAAGAAAAAAGATAGCCGTGGGAATCAGAGGTGGTCGGCAATCGAGTAAGCAGCATCAATTCAGGTCAAGGGCTAAGCAGGTTCGATCTGTCATATAGCGTCGTGCAATGGAAATGGCTCACCTTGAAGCTGAACAAAGGGGGACCTAATCTTCATGGCTTTAAACAATGAAGGGGTTTTCTATCGTCTATGAAATGATCATTGGAGTGCTTCGACCTGGAACGTGTGCTCTGTGGGTGAAAGAGACCTCCAACTTCAACTTGCGTACAGTAACAGTCGGGTGGAATCTGACCTTTATTGCTTTGACGTTTGCTCCTCGTTTCAGTGACATTTTCACAGCGGGTAATGAGCCGTACTCAGCAGCCCAGGAGAGGGGTGTCCCTCCGTACATATCACGAGAATCAAGCTCTGGCCGACGTTCTAGGAGATAGAGAAGGAGGTTTGTACAGTCTCACATGGCAGCGTAATGAAGGAGAGACCTCTTGAAGGGATCCAGTTGTTTGAAGCTTCCCTGTGATTGAAGCGACAAATTGGTTTTTGCGACAAATGCGACAAGGTTGGCATTAAGAGATATCTCCCTGGTGTTTTTCAGACATTCAAACCCAGCGCCAACATCTGAACAGCTAGGGAAATTTGCCGTAGTCATTTTAGGCAATTGGTCTTGAAAGAATCTAAATCAAGAAGATCTAAAGACAGTTCAAACGGAGCTTGGTCGAAAATCAATAAAAATCCCGCAAAGAGGCTCAAAGTGGTGAGCTTAAACAAACAGGAACAAATATTCGGACGCCTCAAACGCGAGGTTTTCTCATTATTGAGTAGTCATATAACTATAGTATAGAGCAGAGGCCTGGGGATAGAGGTTTTATAGACCTCTTGGCTCGTCATACCACTTGTGTACTGGGCTAGTAGCCGAAAATGAAGAACACTGGTGTTTATCCTGATTGAGGTCTGTTGAAAAACATCTCTTTGTTTTGACGACACTATCTGTGGGGTTGATTGTCGCTCCTGGGAGTTGTGATGCGCTTGCTAACTTTAAAGAATATCTTTAACAATATGTAGAGCAAATAATACTCCCCCTAGTCCATTTTGAGGCTTTTAAGGGCCAGGCGCACATCTATTGTTAGCTAACTGATTTCCTCCTGTTGATCAAGGAATGATCTGCCACTCAGGATAGAATGGTGCTGCAAATGAACCAGCCTTACCCATGGTGCATAAACCGAGACGAATATTATGATCGGTGTGAAGTACACAGTACACCGATCCTTCTTCTCCGACATAGGACTGTAGGATACCATTCATGAAACAGAACTGGAAGTATCGATTCGGGCTGTCTTATTCGTCCTGGGCTTGGCCCTGTGCTTGTAGCGTATTGCTGGATGCGTCATCTTTGTTGTGATATGGGGCTGGTGCAGATCAGGAACCAAGCCGAACCATCGGAATTAACTCCGATGTATGTATACGAAGAACCAAGTTGATTGGAAATCAACTTGATCTTCTCCTTGTATATACAGCCTCACCTTTCCCTCTGAATAACAAGACAACCAATACCTCTGAGCAACAACAGTTCGGGCGGGTCGAGCGCAGTGGCCCATGGAGGCAACACAGTCAATTTGATCGGAGACCCTGGGAGATTTTTGTATCCAAGCCAACAAGGATGCGGTGCGATATCGTGCTCGTATGTGTTGCGAGTGTCGCGCATAGATGCTCACGAACGTCCGCACGTATATGCGTGTCGCTTCGGCTACGCACTCAGCCACGATGGACGTGATTTGGGTGGTCCCTCTGCAGACCATTAGATGAAGGTGCTTTCTTTTCGGCTTTGATCAACGAGACTGGCAGTTGCATTGGTTCTGAATTTGCAGTACTGTAATTTTCTGTTCTACGCCTTGCGGAGGGAGAGTGGTGGGCAAGTCTTGCAAATAGTCCTAGCGTTGTTATCCAGAAAGAAAGGATCACACAATCAACGATTATTTCGAAATCTCAGTCAAGGGTATATGAGTTTTTCCAAGGTGAATTAAGTGATCTCTACAGTAGTGGTAAAGAACAGATCTAGTTTCGCCGCCATGTCTCTCTCTGCTAGTGTTTGTGAGGTCTCCGACTTATCTACATACACCAAATATATATCTACGGCATCGTCGCATCGAGTCTCGTTTCTGGCCATACAACCCCATCGTGTTCGATAGACGACGGTTTCTGGCGAATGAGCAAATCAAGGACGCAACTTTCAATTTCCACAATTCTACAGCAAATGTGGCATGGCTGCACTCAATGAAAATTTTTTCAGTGGGCTGTGCTAGGACCCTGCGCGACCGTACTCAACAAGTGAGGCGCGTTGACGCAGATTTACTCCGAACACAACACGCTCAGTTTCAAAGCTACAGCCAGTGCTGAGAATGAAACGATGGTGATAACGGAACACGTCGTCGCAGTGAACCGGTGATCCGCTGCAAATCGTTTTTCAAGTGTTGAAATCGTGGTCGTTGATACAAGGTTGAAGCTTGATCAACGCTGCTTCAACAAATTTTAGCACAAAGAACTGATGCCACGGCATGGCTCCTGAAAGTACTTGTCACCAAATCACCGGCCTGCAGTTGATTATTGCCCAGACCACCACCTCGGTAAAGGAAGGTTCAATAGACCTCACTTTGCACAGGCATCATCAACACTCCTCAAAGTTGGCGACAGACAGACAAGGCCACGCCGCGGCAATATGAGGCAGGCGGCACGAAGACGAGCCGAAACCCTATGAATACGGCCTCCCCCAGTCCTCCGTAACATCTACCTTGCCGCATTGGATGGATTTTTCTTGAGCCAATGCATTAGATTCTGGTCTGCAGCAGTCTGATGATAAGTTCCTCACCTTTGCTTTCTCCTATCTCTTTCTGTTACTAACAAGAACAGTGCACACCCCGGTCATCCAAGTCAGCCAGCTCGCTTACGCAGTTAATGGTTCGCTTCATTCTCAACTCGTGTTTGTGCCCGCCATCCAGGTCACAAGTCCAGACTACACCAAAATATCTCGTACGTATGCAAGTACCCGTGAGCCTCACCGAGCTGAGCTGATAATGTCACTTCTTACTAGCTCTTTGACCATGAAAACACAAGCGAGGCTTCCTGTGTAGGTAAGTCCCTTTTCAGCCCAATACAATCGGAGACTGTGCTAAAACACCGAATTTTACGACCAGCCCGGTCTATTAAGATTGAGCCGATCAGGTTGGCGCTAAGAAGGATTTACATTCAGCTGCCAGCCACAACCGACAGCCAAATCACCTGTTAGCCCCAGAACGCGTGAGCCGGCTGTTTATGTGAGTCGGGAGCCTCTTGTCTGATCCACTTGCTGAATTATGCCCGACAGATAGTGCCTCCAGCGAGACCATCAGCGAGTCCTCAAGCATCCCAATCCGGTTCCATTTACTCCGCCATATTCTGGATTCCGCTTTCAAATCTACGCACCCGTCGCCATTGTCTCGAATCATTCAAGAATTCGAGGAGAGTCCCAGAGCAAGGCTACATGTGGACGCCGCCGCGACTACAGCTGGCAAGTTCGTGTGGCTGGATATTCGTTGGGAATGAGGTACGTCTGCTCGGTGATTTTGCCCCAAGACCATTTTCATCGATCGTCAACCATGATCTAAGCTGAAGGGCAGACGAACCCGAAGCAATATTCATGATATTGCAAGAAGGAGGGTGCGTTGGGTCAAAAGTTGGAGGTCGGGCCAACCCTCGCCAAGACGATACCTTTGTATTATCTCAGCAGTATACCGTGCGTCGTTAGTGCGAGGCGAAGAGTGGACAAGGTAGAGAATGGGAAGACCATGAGTGGACTCTCATACAACCAAGTGCATGCTGACCTATATTGAAGGGCCGTTTGCTAAGTGGTACAGGGCGTAGCAACTCTGCGAGACGTGGCGTAAAGCCTTGAACGTATCTTGCACGCGTCTCGCAGCCTCCCAGCCTTTGCCGCGAAGCGATGGATCTCTTGCCTTGGGCACCATTCCGATGTCATTAGTGGAATTCGGCGTGACCCATGGTTGCCGAAATCATACCGCCCTCTCTCGCTAGAAGCAGTCGTCGCCAACCGAATCTCAGCCCTAGTCGAGAAACACCAGCTACTACCGAATCATTTGGAGGTCGTCGGAGGCGGTCATGCGTTCAACATCCTGATTGAATAGATACACGATAAGTGGCGCGAGGGCACCCTCAGTCTGGTAAGCTTTGATGTCAAGGGCCCCTATAACGGTGGGATCGGACCATCCTTTTGTGGAGGTTGGAAGATCGAAGAATCCCGAAGGTCCTAATCCCCATGGGTGGACCGTTTCTGCTCCTCGCAACGGGCGTTCATCATTGTGAACATGTACCAGGTTGAGGAGACGGCTATTGAGCACGCAGGCCTGCCACAACGCTCGCGGATCTCCTATTCTCTTCCTCTTTCTGAACGCGAATCTGATGAATGTCTCTATCACCAGAAGAAAGGGAGCCATCGCTTCCGTCGACGATTACACACAATGAACGGTGGACTTATTCGCTGAGAATTATGCGGCTGTCTTGTAACAGAGGATCATACCATGAGCATTATGTGGGCGTCGCAGTCTGGTACGGCTGTCGAGGCAGGAAATATTGTTCATCCACCTCACGCGGAAGAAGCGACAGAGTCAGCTTCCTGCTGTCCCGTTACACGTGAAGGAAGCGACGGTCGCCCCAGCTCAAGTCAAAGTCCTCTGCGACATGATCGACCAAGACCAGGAAACGCCACACGAAGGCTCGCAAGATATATCCCATTATTCCAAAAGTCCTCCAGAGCAACACGCATGTTTGCTAAGTGCTTTGAGAAAGCTCTGTCCTTTTCACCGAGCACCATCTGTGATGACCTCTTCACCCGCCAATGGATTCGATAAGCTTTTAAGTTGCAGTTCGGTATTCCTGAGAATCCACGAGAAGTATTAACCCATACGGCATAAAATTGGTGGCATAAAATTTTCGAGATATCTGTGCGTGACGCCCCCCCGCACCCACCCCACCTTACCGGGTGGGGTGCGTCTTGTGGTCTGTATACTTCTTTTCTTCCTTGGTTTAATATCTCCCAAAAAATAGTAAAATATTCAGCAAGGGCTTAATTCACGAAGTTGCATAATGTTATTGAGTCGGATGTATAGTCAATATAAGTCCCTGTGTTCCTGGCTGATTAACACTTGTCGGTTTGAACCTTGCTTACCACTCCCATCAAGAATGAAATAGTCCATCGAGGGAAATCAAAGAAGCAGTTTTCTTTTCATAATTCGTAGTTGGTCAAAAGAATGCTCATAAGTCTTAAGGATACTTCGGTGCTCTCTTGAAATATCGGTGGGGAATGAGGTCTCTCGATCTGTTTGGTACCAATCCGTTGTATTTAAAGAGCATTCTTTTGGGAAGATCCATTCGATCAAAGTATCGGATGAGCCTTGACAGCAAGAGATGTTTTATTTATAAGAAGCTTCGGGCACCGACGTAGATAGAGATGGTGCATCGAGAGATAACGGCATACATCAGAGCTGCCGGTCGCAGTTCAAGCATATCTCATGCTCCCGGGGCATTTCTATATCCGGGAGAAGATATAAACGGAACTAAATGACGGAATTCAGCACAATTGAAGATTTTTCACCAGAGGACCTGCTGAACACGAGATTTTATCACCTGCCTTGATAATATTGCATCATGCATAGTACCTGGAGGGATTCAAATAATGATTACAATTTTATGTCTCTTATGGTTCAGAAAGACTATAAATCTATGGATGTGGTCTAGACGGACGATGCTTGCTCTCCAAGTACTACGGATGGCGCAGAAAATCCCATTGGCCGGATATCAATGCCATGAAACTACTACCAGACTGACAATATGAGAAGTCCACATGAGCTATCTACAGAAGGTGGTTGAAAATGCCTTATTGGCGTGGAAATACTAGTGGCGGGTTGGTAGAACGTGGCAACGAATACTGCAGAGAGTTATCAAAAGTCATGTGAGTGGTTGGCTAAACGAGCCGTGCATTCAGTTCTTGGGACTAAATTATATTGGTTCTTGGTCCCCAGATCCACTTCTCGGTCTTCTGCAAATAGAATACATCGTACCTTCTCCATAAAGAGAAAGAGTGTACGTGTACGTCACCTGATGTGAGCTAGATTCGATTTCAAACCCCGCTATATTGCTGTTTGGGTATCCTGTGGGTTACCGACGATCGGCGAGAACCCATGGGCAAATAGATTACTGAATAACACAAGTACTACAGCATGATTCATATGGTCTGATACTTAGTACTGCATATATCACTAATATTTAACTTCCTTGGTGGGTTTTGCATGGGGGTCGAAACTCGGCCAGCAGGTTTCACGAAGTACCAGTTCGACTTCCCCGGGTGAACCGCCCTTATATTACCGAAGGATCATGAATATTTGAGCGCAATTCCATGGCCAACATTTGGTATACTTTTGTTATTCCTGCCAAATGCTAAAAGGGTAACAGCCCAGTCTAGACTATGTATTGTTTGTCCATTCACATGTTTCCTAGGCAAGTTTACCACTTATCACCTGATTGCAAAACTTATTAAAATAACCCGACAAGCAGCTCGAAAGAATTCTACAGCTATAATTTCAAGAATCAAATTCTCAAGACCCAAACCACTCCAATCAAGGGTATGAACACTGGTCAAGCCGAACTGTACAACAAATGCGAGAAGAAGCTCGAGATGATTTCTTCTAATCGAGACTGCGACCTTCGCATCTTAGTTGGCCATTCCACCATGCTACAGAGACTGATACCAGACTTTGTCCTCGAAAGGGAAACTCCTCAGGTCCTTTTCCCAGATTGTGAAGCCGAGTCGGATATTATCGCCTGTCCAGAACACACTGAAGATCTCTCTCCATTGTTATATGATATCTCGGTCACTGAAATGGAACTCCCACCGGACGAAGGAGATGAAACTTATCAAGGCGATCGAAATTTTATTGAAAGCCCACACATTGTCGTGGCCCCTCTTTCGCCTGTTTCGTCTGGTTTACGAATGATAACCACATATGTAGGGCGTTGAAATTAAGACAAATCCTCATTCTAAGTACCCATCTATTTTTTCTGGTGACACCATAGCACACGCTTCTTATTTACCTTCCTCCTATCATGTATTGACAACAGTGATTCAGTGTGGTGAAATCGATTGTACTAAATCCAGGATGACAGCATCATAGCCCACCTATTGTGCGCCATTTTCCATACTGTCTCTTCGATCTACCAAATATTTCAATTTCAAATTCCGGTTCTCTCTTGGCATGATCATGAAATAAGTTTAGCTTCATCTATTACTTATTATATCCTCGGATGCTCAGATCAGACTGACTTATTAATCTTAAATCCACTTACTCCAAGCTCAAACCATATGGCCGACTGGTTCTTTCGGGGCATCAGCGATGAAAGTGATGACGTCAAGCTGCCTAGGAAGGAGCGGCAATCGATTCAAGTCCTCCGTATATCTGCCACCTAAATGAAAATAACTTATTTGCACATTTGGGGTGTTGGATTCCCATATTGATTTGTGATATTTTTGATGTGATTATAATGCCAGAATAGAATTCATAACTTTTCCTGCACATCTCCGTCTTCGCCACCGAGCGCAGCGCACCATCGCGAGGTTAAACACTCTACCACGTGATCACCCCATTTGGAGCGCATTATCACGGGCTCAGAATCGTAGGAACAATGTAGGATCGTACCCACGCTTCCCTCTGTCGGAAGGGTAAAAAACATAGACGTTGACAGGCTCAACGAACTGGAAACGATCGACTCACGCCCACTGCCGCCGTGGCGAACGGACGCCTTCACGGAGATCGAGCTTGAACGCGACCGAGAAAAATCAGCGAGAGAAAGGGCGGATTGTGTAAGGGATACGTCAGAAATTGTCGTCTACTCGGACGCCTCCGGGCGCAAGGATCATCTAGGGGCTGCCATCGTCGCACTCAACGGCCATGAAGAGGTGATAGAATCTCAAAAGGTCCAGGTGGGGCCGATGGAATGTTGATCGGTCCACGTAGCAGAGCTCATTGGCATCTTCTATGCGGTCAATATGGTGTTTAAGCTGGCCCACCAACGCACCAACGTCGTAGATGGAGCGCACATAACGGCAAGAATCTTGTGTGATAGCAGATCAGCTTTACAAGCAATCCAGAAAACTAGAAATAGATCGGGGCACGAATTGTTCATGCAATTCTTCGAACAGCCACCGAGGTTCAAGCAAAGAATATCACACTTCGCCTCCAGTGGATCCCAGGACATTATGAGAATGTCGGGAATGATGCTGCGGATCGTCGCGCGAAGGAAGCCGCGCAGCCGGGCAAAACTCATTCCTTCCGACCGCTTCTATCGAGGGAGAACGCATTCGTCCGCAGCAGAATATACGACCAATGGGGACAAGAGTGGAAGACAAGTACCAAAGGCGCCCACCTGCGGAAAATTGACGGCGATCTACCGGCGCGGTACACGAGAAAGCTCTACGGGAATTTACCCAGGAACCGCGCGTATCTGCTGGCACAGCTACGCACGGGCCACACCTGGCTATCTAGCTACCGGAAGAAGATTGGATAAAGCGATGATGATCGGTGCGAGTGCGGGGCGCAGGAGACAGTTACCCACGTATTATTGGAGTGCCCGAAACCCCGAGAGCTGAGGGCGGAATTGAGAGGGAAGGTTGGAAACGCGCTGAACAGCGTGTCGAGTCTGCTGGGAAGCTCCAACGAAGGTGAGAAAGGTAAACCAGACACCGTCTCAAGGGCGAAGACGGTCCAGGCCGTATTGGACTTTGCCGAGGTGTCTCAGCGGTTTCGCAGCTGTGCGCCATGAGGGCAGCCTAACAATGAAAGCGGCAATGGGCCACGATAGGCCGTGACGAGGCTCTAAGTTCCTGTCAGGAAGTGGATCACTCTACATGTATATAATTAAAGATATATAGTTGTTGTATCCTGCATATCGTTCGCGAGGGGACAGGGTAAATGAAGTCTGCTACTACTACTACTACTACTACTACTACTACTACTACCACTGTATGGTGTTTTGGTTGATTTAAATAATATTGAATTTATTTGATGGGGGGGTACCCAGAGAGCGTGTGTTGAGTGGTTTCAATCCCAATTTCATCGCCAAATTGATCGTACAACAGAATCGAAGATCCTTTCATCAACATATGCACACCTTGATATGGGTCCTGCAGGGTCTAATAAGCGTGTCTTATCTCCTCAGTGGCCTATATTAGATCAGAGACTTGCTGAGTGGGTAGGAAGGCATATCGGTGTTGGATATCCGATCACTGGCCCTTTAATTCAATACAAAGCTGCTGAATATTGGAAGACAATACCCGAATATCGCGATCTTCCAACACCCCTTTTCTCTGGTGGCTGGGTTACTCGGTTCAAACAACGCCACTCCCTCCGATATTTTACCTTCCACGGCGAAGGTGCTTCAGTCCCCTCCTCGATACACGATGATATTATACCTCTCCGAATTCTCTGCGACCAATATAAACATGAGGATATCTATAATATGGAAGAATCTGGACTATATTGGCGACGGATGCCAAATAGAGGTCTCTCAAATAGAAAGACAAATAGAAAGATAGCCGAGCAAAAGCGAGATAAAACCCGGATTTCCATTGTTGTTGCGATAAATGCGACCGGTACAGACCGTTTACCTTTATGGTTAATTGGGAATGCACAATTCCCTCGCGCTCTCCGGGGTGTTATTTTCCCAGCTTTAGGCTGTGTTTGGCGCTCGAATAAGAAGGCCTGGATGCGTCACGGCATTATGGAAGAATGGTTACGATCCCTTTACGGCACATTTCTAAAGGATAGACGAGTGTTACTGTTACTGGACAATTGTTCAGCGCATACGGTCGGCTTTGGCAAATGCACCAACACCGCCCCATATTCGGGTTCTATTATTCCCAGCGAACGCAACTTCGGTTTATCAGCCCTTGGACCAAGGAATCATCCAGAATCTTAAACACCATTACCGGAAGAAATGGATACGCTGGAGATTACGATCCTTGATCGTGGGCTCGATCCATGTGAGAAGATGAGCCTTGGATATACACTTCATTGGATTACTTCAGTATGGAGATATGAAGGATCAGACAGAACTATCCAGAATTGCTTTTTCAAAAGAGCGATGTGCCCGTAGGCTGCCTGGATTGGGCGGCCTGAGGATGCCGGGCAGCGCCATGTAAGCACCAACGTACGATAATTATTGTATGGTTTTTCTTCTCTCTGCGCTTTCTTTACCTTTTGTCGAAGGCGGAAGATTTCGGATGCAAGAGCCGATTGCTCCAGTGCCACAATCCATGCTTAGGCTCCGTACACATTGTCTGGTTGAATTTGGCCAAGGATAATTGTGGATCTATAATCCCTCAGATTGATTAGGTATTACAAAGCTACACGACTGCTTGATGATTGGACTGGCCCAGTTTGTCTGTGACAGGAAGAGACATAACTTACTGCGTACCTAAATTAACGGAACAAGATAGTTCGGCGGAGGATTTGGAATGACGAAGGTGTAGCATGGGTTACAGGTCAGATGTGATTGGTTAGAAAATCCATACATCAATCGGAAGTCTTCCGTATCTAGTATCTGGCCCCACTATTAACGAACTGGTGACGCTGCTCTTGCTGGGCAACTACATTGAGGTCACATTGACCATTTTCCTGATTTTGAAGTCTTTGAGTCGGCAAGTCTCATCAAGATGGAATCCAGAGAATACATGAAGGAGCAGAAAAAAGGTGCCAAGTTATATAAGTTGTAACTTTGAAGAGGTTCCGTAAGAGCATAGTGCGTAGCGATTAGAAAAACTAAAACAACTATACGAAGAATTAGCCTCCGTTTCCGCCGGGGGAATACGAAGACAAAAGCACGAAAGTTAGGTGATATTATCTGTTACTGACAGCTCATGACAGAAGTTCCAGGTAAAAAAACCCTGACTCGAGCCATCGAATCATCTGGACCTATTACTATCCCAGAGGTTGATAAGGCCAGCATGGACCCCTGCCTGTCCCACCCCGTCGGATCTGTTAGCAATTCCTTTGGACAAGGCACAACTAACCTGTTGTGGATCAACGGCCATGATACAGGGTCAAAGAGCAATGCAGTATCGATGCCGTCAATAACAAAAGTACGCTGTTGCATCTTTCATCTCGAGCTTTCCTACCGACCTATTCACCTATAATTTTAGTACTTGCGATCATGTGAGCAGTTTAATCCCACTTTTTATGCTTGGAACTAACTAATACGCCACAATCGAAACTCATGTGGCACATTTGAAACCATCACCGGACCCAGAGCTGAGTGACCGTGTTTTGTGTCAAGATTTACGAGATATGCGCAAGTACGTTCTACACAGCTCCGCCGAATGATTCCACTAAAAAGGTACGACCGAGACCATGACCAAGGAACGAGAAGTCTGAAAGCTAGGACGCAATTATAGTCTTAGTACCTCGTGAAGTCATCCACTGTTCTCGCAACTATTTTAGTCGTTGAATTAACGGCATATCCCATAGAAAAGGAAGCCACATCCCTAGCTTATCAATAATTCTTCACTCCTAATTGCAGGATTTCTCTCCGTAACCTAATTATTGGAAAACTATATCAAATTTCATTCCATCATTAAACTAAGAGTTTATCCTCAAGCACGCCTTCAAGCACCGTAAACTAAAGGGGGAAAAGAAGGAATCAATTTGCAGGAAACTCATCATTACTCACTCCTTTGTATTTGACTCGATATACAAATTTTTCGCATTCCCACTTGGTCCGAAATATCAGCATCCTGGGGTGATTTCTTATCGATGAATACACCAAACGAATTCTCCTATTGGGATGACTTCTCAGACGCATCCCCAACTCCCTCTCTATACAGTGGAGATGAACTTGATCCCTCTGAAACCATTAAATACTCCTCATGCACTGTAAAACAACCCGCTTCCAAAGAATTCGATGGTTCTATCTTTCATTCATCTGAGAAGAAGTACCGGAGCGATATGTGCACTGCCTTGAAAAGCTACGAAGGAAGCTTTGACCAAGTACGACTTATGAAACGGGCCTTGTATCGGGATGGCACCTAGCTGGACGGAGGGACCCTACTTCCCTTGACTCGAGAGCCCAACTGGAGAAATGAAACCAGCTGTCTCTTTCATTTTTATGAATGCAAGGCTTCCTACGTTACGACGAATGATACCTAATGGAGCTATGTGGGAAAAAAATCATGCTATAGTTATGAATATTATGGATAAAATGGTTGGATTTACAGTACATAAGAAGTAGTGATGTTGTAATAACGAAACTGGCCAACTCATTACGAAATCTTGAAATTTCAATCTTTTTCCTCCTTTCAATTATATTTCAAGGGGCTGCTGTTTGATGAGTCACCACTAGCGGTGAAACCTTTCGGCCAATAGGAGCCCGCGATAGACGGCTCTGCCGTCTCATCTCTATGTCTAGAATATTTGCTGTAACTCCTAGCAACAGCTGCACAAGTATATATCCATAATATCTGCGGGATGCTCTCACCCTTTCGTAATTACATGTTCTCGGAAATGGCCGGCAACTCTTCTGACAAGGTCTCTTACACCGAGTTAGAACTTCAAAGGTGCTTTGAAATCATACAGGGGAATAAAAAGGTAGGGACTGACTCGTTAAATCCAATCTGTACTCCTCTAACTATGGCTAGGTACCCCAAGCAAAATGCCTTGGACGCTTTAAAATTCGTGCCAAAAACACGACTCGTCAGAGTGAGCACGTCAATAAATGCATCAAAGCACAGGCTCTGATGGATCCTGAGACCGCCACGGGGAAGAAACAGAAACTGCTAAGTTTTTCTACTTCTCAGCCATCCCGGGGTATTGATCAGCCGATAGCCCAGGTCTGCTTTACTGGAGCTAGGCCATTTAATCTCTTTGATCAGCAAGAGATGTGTGACCTCATCTATGCGTTAAGTCCAACGTATCAAATCCCTTCTCGACACCGAATCGCCGATGATCTGCTGGATGAAGCATACTATGGACTACAGCAGGAGGTGCTTAAGGAGCTGCGAAGAACCCAGTTTCTGAATATGACGGTGGATGAGACCACTAACATCCGATCTCAGCGGGTGATTGTGATAACTATAACAACACCAACGAAGTCGTGGTTTATTCATCTTAATGACATGGAAGACAAGACTCTTAATGCTCCTGCTATTAGTAGTTGGATCTTAAACAGGCTCCAAGGCATCCTACTACCGCTAGACAAAGTCGTTGACTGGAAGAGGATCAATTCTATTTCGACAGACACATATCATGTCATGAAATCAGTCTGGGAGAAACTAGAGGCAACCCCAGAACTCAGACACTACTTTATGATTCCCTGTGACTCTCACAGCCTACAGCTAATTATGAAGGATATCGTTGATCCTAAGTCCTCAAAGGTTCCACAGGCGAAAGAGGTTTTTAGGTCTGCCCTTGAAGTTGTTGTCTTCTTCCACCACTCACCACTTGAGTACGCAAGGATGCAAGCAAAGCAGATTGAGAAGTGGGGCCATAGAAAGGCACTTATTGCGTTGGTCATTACACAATGGGGAACGCAATATAATATGCTGTCATCACTTCATGATTACCAAGAACCCATCTGCGAGTGGACTCTCGCAACTCCTGCTGCTCTGACTACGAGGGGGAGGGAGATCGTTCGGACTGATAACTCCCATTCTTTCCGGTGGCAACTAAGGGAGTTGATCAAGATACTTAAGCCTCTGCATATAGCTCAGAAGGAATCGGAAGCTCAGAACTCGTCAATCATGGAGGCAACAAAATGGTGATTATATCTCCATGAAAGTCTGCGAGCGCTGGCTTCCCAAACATCCCTCAAGGATGACTTTTTATCATATCTAGATGGCATCTGCTGGCAAAGTCGTATAACGCGTCAGCTAGAGCCTATTCACTGGGTACCTTATCATCTTGACCCTGCTAGAGTCCCTGGAAAAGTTGACGAGACCTCTCGATATTACATTGAAGGTGTTCTACGGCCTCTTCAAAGCGAAGATCAAAGCTCGTCTGCTTGGCACGAATTTCTGTCGTTTCGGCAGAAGACAGATGCATTTTATAATGCTTCTTGCTGGAGGGCTAACTGTCCATCTCTCTTTTGGCTTGAAGCCGTAAGTCGAAGCTTTCAATTATAGAGAAAAACTACGTATCATTAGATCTGTTTATAGGCGGACTTTGCTCCTATTCTTGCTACTTTTGCCCGTCGTCTTTGCAATACTGTCGCGAATTCCGCAGCAGCGGAGAGAGCCTTTTCACAGATGAACCTTCAGCACACAAAAGTCCGGAACCGGCTCGAGCCTCACCGCGTTGAGAAGTTGCTCTATATCCAGATCAATAAACAACAATTCCGGACAGAACAGCCCCCTGAAATCACCCAAGAGTTCCTTCTTGAGGAAGATGACAACGAAATAGAGAGGGTTTTGCAGCGTAAGCAGGTGCGGGACCATCTATCAGAGGGTTCCGTGACTTCGGATACTTCATCGAATCCCGTATCTAGTCCTACGCCAAGTCCTACGCCTGGTGTAGGGTCGAGCCTCGTGTCAACTTTAGACATAAATCCCGATTTGAATCCCGAGCCAGAACCTGAATCAAATTTGGAACAAGGTCCAGAACCAATTTCTGCACCGAATTCTGCACCGACTTCTGCGCTAGTTTCCGCGTTGAATTCGAGGCTTAACTGTTTGCTTAAGCCAAATTCGGAGCCTCTCCCGAGTCCAACGACATCTACGCCAAATTCAGCTCATCCCATACGCCCGAGCTCAGTCAAAACCAGTACCGATAAAACGTTTGAGGTTAGCAACACTAAAGGGAAGAAGCGTTTATCTGAATGGCCTCAAGGAGTTACAGAGCATTGCGAGCAGCCAGCTCAACGGCGGGGTGTAAATAAAGGCTAATGTCGATTTCACGCCCTCCGCATTTAGGGTTATGATTGGTAGCAAATAAAATAAACCCTACCGTTTACGGAATAGCTCGATTTCAAGATTTCAAGGCCCATTTCAAATTTCATTTCAAGAGGCCAAATTACAGAAATTTCGAAATATTGAAATTACATTTTGCCTTCCCTATGGTTCCCGACCAGTGCAAACAATCCAAACTAGTTGAATAGCATCGGTATAAATGACCGGAGATAGATATATACACTTTTTCTTTGCTACTCCCCCAAGGATAAACTTTGTCCAATCTGGAAATTTGGTGTAATTTAGCCATCACAGCTCTAAATATAAATCGTAGACTCAATAGCCTGTAGAAATTAATTAAGTCTTAGAGGTGTACTACAGAGAGTATAAAGAATATCTGGCCATAGGTAGACTTTAGGCGAAGCTATTATTGTCGAGATAGTAAGTTGTAATATATTGCATTTACTATTGGTGTTTTGGGGGTGGCCGCTCGCATGTGGATTACGTTAGTGGAGTGATGTTTTGGTTCTTGAAAAAAAAAAAAAAAAAATCACCATCGGGGTGGTTGCATGGAAGTTTATGTCGACCTGACTATTCAACGTATTGACTAGTGCTCGACATGTGCAATTGAATCTGTGTTGATCGTGAGTGTGAGGGTCGGTGTGAGACCCTCTGGGGTAATGCTCTGATGTGTTACGACACCGTACAATACTACGGGAGAAATGGGCGCACGACAGCCAGTTTTGTGGGATCCAATCCTAAACTCAATTTATCATATGGGGTACGCTACCAATTTCCTCCCATCGCCAGCAAAAACTTACTATAAAAGAAAATTAGTAGATCTTGGTCGGACTAACTAAAGTTATGGACAATAAGCATATCTGGTCGTACTTCTCTAGACTAATACACAATATACATAATTTACACGATATAAAACTGTCCGATACTACTGTAATACGACTGTATCTTTTCATGATTCCATTTTGCAATAGTTACTTGTGGCACCTCCCGTTCAAACCGCACCTCTTTGCGGTTCCATTACGAGGTCAGCCACGAGTCCTGAATCATGTTGGCGTTGCACCACCCCTATATTCGGTGGGATGTTGGTCAACTAGCAAATCGTCATTGACTTCGGTGTTGTCAGATGCAGGTACGGTGTATTATCAAGGTGAAAATAACTTTCTTTTCTTTTCATTTAATGCAGGTTCGCTCACTTTATCCCACCCTGATTTTGCAGATCTTTGAAAACTACTATAATCCTATACTCCTGAATTGTACTCTTCTATCCCTCTGCCGGACCATCGGACCGTTCATACACAGGGAGTCGAAATCCCTATTCATATTGTAGAACAAACACTATATAGCAAGGGCACAGAGCATGGATTTAAAGACTGGGGGGAAGAGCATCTCCGCTTATGGAGAGGCTCGCGCGACGTTGGAGGGCAAGCCTCTGGACGCCGAGGAAGTCCGCAAGATGAACGCCTACTTTCGGGCTAGCATGTACCTTTGCTTGGGCATGCTCTACCTCCGCGAAAATCCACTTCTTAGAGAGCCTCTCAAACCGGAACATATCAAGGCTCGACTGTTGGGCCATTGGGGATCTGACGCTGGCCAATCCTTCACCTGGATTCACATGAACCGCCTTATCAAGAAGTACGATCTTGATGTGCTTTTTGTTTCTGGTCCTGGGCATGGTGCCCCTGGAATTATATCGCAGTCCTACCTTGAGGGCGTTTACTCAGAAGTCTACCCTGATAAAGCTAAGGATACTGAAGGGATGAAGAAATTCTTTAAGCAGTTCTCGTTCCCTGGTGGCATTGGTAGCCACGCTACTCCTGAAACTCCCGGCAGTATCCACGAAGGTGGTGAACTGGGATATTCGATCTCTCATGACTTTGGATCCGTCTTTGACAATCCCAATCTCATCACTTTGATTATGGTTGGAGATGGTGAGTCGGAGACAGGCCCACTGGTGACTAGCTGGCACAGTACCAAGTTCCTGAACCCAATAACCGACGGTGCGGTTCTCCCTATCCTCCATCTCAATGGATATAAGATCAACAACCCGACCGTTTTGGCATGAGTCAGTCACAAAGAGCTGTCATCCTTGTTCGATGGATATGGGTGGAAGCTGTACTTCGTTGAGGGAAGTGATTATGATAGTATGTATTAAGCTATGGCTATAACACTCAAGTAATGTGTCTTGGAGATTAAGAAGTACCAGAAGTAAGCCAGAGAGATAAAAACCCCCTTTAGACTACAATGGCTGATGATCATTCTTCGGACTCCCAAGGGATGGTCAGCTCTATATGAGGTAGATGGCTACCTGCTTAAAGGATTCTGGTATGTGCATCAGATTCTAATTACTGACGTCCGCACTAATCCTCCTTATATGAAATTATTGGAGAATTGGATGAATGGCTATAAACCAGAGGAGGTCTTTGACGAAAATGGTAAGTTGATACCGGAACTTAAGGAACTAGCCCCCACAGGTAACTCACGAATAAGTGCCAATCTAGTTGGCAATGGAGGTCTTTTACGCCGACTGCTTAATATACCAGACTTCCGAGAGTATTGATTTAAAAATATTACCCTTGGCTCAACCATCAAAGGAGGAATGGTTAATATGGTGAAATTCCTTTGTGATCTTGTTGCCCTGAATATGAGTAACTTCCGGCTCTTCGGTCCTGACGAGACCGAGTCCAACAAGCTTTCTGAGGTATATAAGGCGGGCAAGAAGGTCTGGATGGCAGATTATTTCGAAGAAGATAAAGATGGGGGGAATTTGGCCCCTAATAGCTGTGTAATAGAAATTCTCGGTGAACATACTTATAAGGGGTGACTTGAAGGCTATATTCTCTCTGGACGGTACGGATTGCTGAACATTTACAAGCCGTTCATCCACGTCATCAACTCGATGGTCAACTAGTATTGTAAGTGGATTGAGAAATGCCTCGATGTGGAATGGCGAGCTTATGTAGTATCTCTTAATATCCTCCTTACTGCCACAGTTTGGAGACAAGATTACAATAGCTTCACTCACCAAGATCCCGGATTTCTCGATGTAATCACCAACAAGAGCCCAGAGGTAGTCCGTATTTACCTCCCACCCAATAGAAATACTCTTCTCTCCGTCATGGATCACTATTTCCGCAGCATCAACTATGTAAATGTCATCATTACCGACAAGCAGGATCACATTTAGTTCCTAAACATAGATGAAGCCATTCAGCACTGCACCAAGGGTCTCGGAATCTGGGACTAGGCAAGCAATGACCAAGGCGTTGAGCCTGATATTGTGATCGCATCTTGCGGAGACGTCTCAACACACAAGGCCCTCGCCGCCACCGCACTTCTACGGGAGCATCTCCCGCAGTTGAAGGTACATTTTGTCAACGTGGTGGACCTCTTTAGATTGATCTCAGCCATCCACCATGCACACGGCATGTCGGACAAGAAGTGGAAGGCCATCTTCACCACCGATAATTCTATCGTCTTCAACTTCCACTCCTACCCATGGCTTATCCATCGACTCACGTACAAACGGCCCGGTCAGCATAACTTGCATGTGCGAGGATACCGGGAGAAGGGTAATATCGATACTCCATTTGAGCTGGCCATGCGCAACCAGACCGATAGATATAGCCTCGCTATCGATGCGATCGATTTAGTTAAATCTCTCCGCAACACTGCAGCAGGCTTTAGAGACAAGCTGCTCAATGAGCAGGTTGCGGCTAAGGCAGAGGCTTACAATAATGGTGTCGACCCTGGGCACATTCGGAATTGGACTTGGCCTTGGCCGAGAAAGTAGATGATCGAAGTGATGCAAAAAGGATACCAGATTTGAGACATTCTCTTCTACTGTAATCCAGAAACTTTTCCCCTTTCCCTCGCAGGAAACAGGAAAATTCGAAAGCACAAATAATGGCCCTTGAGCGTTTCTCTACATTGCAACACCCCTCTGCTTCCATCTTCTCCCCAGAACGGACCTTACCCACTGGCACTTCAAATATATGTTCTTACATTTTCCGAATATTATCCATATGATCCTTGACGAATGGCTATGGTTACTCAACATGACGTAGTAAGATACGTTACTGGATATTTTCAGATAGTTCGTATTTTATGCGGCTATCTTCTGATTGGGAATAGACCGGTACGAGGCGGTCTAGAGCGTAGTTTTCGCTTTGGAAAATGACCATCCAACCATGAAATTGTGTTATCAGATGATGACGATTATATTATGTGGCTGAAGTTACGATCATCAGAAAAACAGATATTTGCAAGTGTGCGACAACTTGAATATGAATATCTTCGTCTCACTACCGAAAACGCGCTGAAAGTACTTTTCTCGAAGATGCTCACAACAATGTCGGATAATTCTAGATTTTTTTACATGCCAGCGAGCGCCCTGGCATCACGAAGAATCATTGAGCAATCTTCCTACACAACTACGCCAGATCACTCCCCCGGCGACGTGACCCCCAATGAGGCGAAGCAGTGTATACAAAGCCTCCTGACACAGAGAGAATTAAATGCATTGATTCAATGCTTCAAATGGAGCAAGTCTTTGACACTGGAACGCCTGAATCTACTCACAAGAAAGCCTCGAAAGGTCATAAAAGAAGGAAAAGGACAAAGAAGAAGCCTATTGACCGAGACAGTACGGAAAGGCCAAAGATGGTCGACGAGGAGTTTCCCGTCTCTCAGTTAAGCATGATGCTTCAATTTGCTAAACATTATGAACCCTAACAAGACATGACAGACCGGACTCTCCGAGGCTATAAGCTAATTTTATTTCGCAGCCAGCTTTGTTCAGCTTTCTATTTTAATTTCAACATCGTATTTTGTCTGTTCGGGGACAAGTGATGGTATATTCTGTGTAAATTGACGTTATATGAAGCCGGTTGAGACGGGATATCATCAATCTGACCTCCTGTATCGATTTCTTACGTGCACCTTTTGACAAATTGGCACTTGTATGAACTCCGTCATCTATTCGGGTATGGAAATCCAAAATCGGTAGGGTCAACGAGAAAGCAGCTACAGCTTGTCTGGAAAATCTTCTGCATGGCTAGTAGAGCTAGCGCATCTGTTCTGGCCGCAAATGTCGCAGCACGCCTAATGCGATACTCACCTTGATCACGCGATTGCGAGACGTGTTCTGTCCATAATAAATCAATTTCCATTCCTCGGTCAATGCCCCTCGAAAGGCTACTAAGAAAACCTTAGTCACATTATTCGAAAGACAATCTCAAATTGCCACTTTAAGATCCTCCTACGCCTTAATAATACTACTTCTTCTCTTGTTATCGCTGTTTATTGCTAACCACCGACATAGGAAGTAGACACAAAAAATCAAGATCAATCAGAACATAGCAAGTGGATTTGTCGCATTCGCAGGCCTGGCCTGGGAGACATCCCAATGCTCAACGATGCATGTCCCATTCATTCGATAAACATCAGCAAGTGCAATCGGCTCTGGCTGATCTTCAACTCTCAAGTAGACCAGGCCAACATCGTCGCCAAAGCTCGAAAATCGAATTGTGTAGTTCGCATAAGGAATGATTCCGTCTAGTCTTGCAATAATAGCGTCGCGGCCTGGCGTATCGGCAGGGTCATGTTCGATGATGTCGGAATCGGTATAAGTTTCGAAGGCTTTAGACACGTTTCTTTCGCCGTACAATGTTTCAATGAAATCCGCAAAGATCTCACTCTGGAGACTCGTGCTCGCTTGATAGCCTGGGTAGTATGCCCTCTTTGAGCGAAACGAGAGGTTCTTGCTATCTTTGGTGGTGAGTGTTCAGCAGACAAAGTCGTCGGACATTTGAGACGCTAAGGCTAATGGCAGCAGGAGGTAGAGTGCGAAATAAATCCAATGCATATTGCCATTCAAAAGGGGAGGGGTTTCAAATGAAGTATCAAAGGGGGAGAAGGGTATGTTGCAGTGTAAGTATGTAGAAATTAAGTGCCTTTTGTACACTTTCCAAACATGTGTTTATTCTTCGTCAAGCGATATATTTTGTCAAAGATACCTACCTACAAGCTATTTTTTCCAATGGGTATCCGATTCTGAGCAAGGGTTGACTGACTATTAAATTGTCTTGCGAGGTTGTTACAGGGAGCCAGAATGTGCGGGTGTTTTAGCCGGCCATCTGTATAACGTGGTGGCGTCAGCATACTACAATGTAATATTTTAGTGGTACCAAGAGATGCCAATGGTTTTCACGGTCTTCTATTTGTATACTGGGCTTACCAGATTATGCAAATATACGGTTAGTGCTAAGTGTGGCATATTTACAGTAGTGTCAACATTCCGTGTGAAAACCTGAAGTAGCCACCCAAGAAGGGAAAAGAGGGAATGTTTGGTCGTCGTCCTACATGAGTAGGAGGCGCTCTAACATTTCCGAATTGGAGAAGTTTGTTGCGAATGTTGATGATTGATGGCTCACTACATTCAGCTGCTCCAGGCATCTGCGATGTAGTCAGGGATTTGCTAAGTTCCATATCACGGATCATCTCGAGCTTTGGTGGAGGGAGCCTAGGCGCCATTTTGCGGAATGAGGTGTGTTGTTGTTCAAAGGAAGATTGATTGTTTTATTCGAAGGGAAACATCAGGCTATATATACAACGAGAAGATGAAGTTGATTTCCAATCAACTTGGTTCTTCGTATACATACTTCGGGATTAATTTCGATGGTTCGGCTTGGTTCCTGACTGCACCAGCCTCATATCAAAAAAGACGACCACCTGCATTGCGGTTTGCGGTTTTGGTTTTCCGCGCTACCCATGGGTTTGCCGCAGCCTAGATAAGATGCGAAGAGCAACGGCTAAGATTAGGCGCTGAGAACGCGCAGTTCGTAATTAAACAGGGTGACCATGGCTTAGGAGATAGAATGTTTGCTTTTTGCACTCAGTCGCAGCCTAGAAACGGAGCCACTCTACAAAAGCCACGAAGCCACTGTTAAGAACTCACTCGCAATTATCAACGGACTGTTGATAACCAACCATTCCGCAGGGATGTGACACTACCGGCAACTAGTGTTCTGATGCTCCGTGCAGCTTTGATGAAAGGAGCTTTGACGGTGCCAGATAAATGCAGGGACTGCGCCAAAGCTGAGCTCTGAGGCCGAGTGCATTGCCTGTTGTAGTTCAAAGGAAGATTCATTATATTATTTATTCAGAGGGAAAAATGAGGCTAGATATACAACGAGAAGATCAAGTTGATTTCCAATCAACTTGGTTCTTCGTATACATACTTCGGGATTAATTCCGAAGGTTCGGCTTGGTTCCTGATCTGCACCAGCCTCATATCACAACATTGCCAAATAGAAAATCCACCTGCGTGGTAAATCCGCTTCTCTTGACAAGATTTCCATACGGTGGGTGCTACACCTACATAGAATTTACCGCGCTATCACTTTTTTTGGCTCTTTCAGGCTCCGAAAGGCCTAGCACAAAAAGCAAAAGATGAATTTTCATATCACGGATCCCCCGGTGCCGACATCGCTACTTAAAAAACATGCTAAAAAGAGAAATTTCCACGTGATATATTCAAAGAAGTCGAGAGCCCGACTCAACATCCAGTCGAACGCTCAGCTGCGTTGAGACAGAATATCTTCACAGATAGACCAGGCTCGCCGCGAGGAGATATCTGTCGTAGACATCTCTTCCAGCCACCGTAGAGCCTTTTTGATTTTCCCATCTACGTCGAAGGAAGCAATCATTGCCAGTCGGTCTTTATTGAATAGTGCG
Organism: Penicillium verhagenii; assembly: GCF_028828195.1. NCBI lineage: Eukaryota > Fungi > Ascomycota > Eurotiomycetes > Eurotiales > Aspergillaceae > Penicillium > Penicillium verhagenii. Next base: position 25,472 of record NW_026643168.1, on the reverse strand, counting down.
ATCAGGAGAACACTGGTCGACTGCATGACATAGTGGAGAATGCACCACCATGGCGTTTCTTTGTATAGCCAGGCTATGTCAACCTTGTCCGGCAAAATATCGATCATTTTTACCGCCGCTTCAATGCAGATGACCGCCATGGCTTCGCAGACGCACCCAGGCGACGAGATCTGAGTGATACGCCGAAGACAAGGCTGTGAAATGATAAGCTTGGTGCTATAGAACTGGAAAGCCAAGCCAGCGCGTGGAAATATTAGTGGTACGTCTTTGCCCATCTCCGTAAAACGAGAGTTGGCTGGAAGGCGGGAGCGCCACTCTTCAGCATTGTTGTTGAATGAAGAAATCGCCATTTCGATCTCAAGCCATGATCGTCGCGCGGCCCTCGGGGCGTATAGAGTATTCACAGCTTCTTGTATGGCAAATGTCAAGTGCACAGTGTATATAAAACATGGCGAAATGTTGTGCATCGAAGTGCGAGATAACTCAGTGGCTTTCTCACTTTGGTTTCCCTTGCTCGGTTCTTGCTGCACTGGATCTATGTGATCCATTGTGTTCTTGCTGGGCTGCACCACAGGCTTGTTCTCGGAACACTCTCCCTCGTAATTCACGGGAAGCGGCGCTGTGCAATAGGTCTCTCCAATACAAGGAGGGTGGCCAGTCATAATGCACAAGACCGTGTCCAACGTAAACAGTCCCCACCACACCTGATATCGAGTCTCAGAGGCCTCAATCGTGTCGCTCTCGCTACGGTTCAGCCCCATCGCTATAGCCGATCTGATCGCGACCGCAATAAATCTGGAGGATCTCAAGGAAGGCAAGAAAACCAGTCAATATAACATATCAGCAACGAAAAGTATTTGCATACGACCTACCGGTTGACCTGGCCAACTGAAAGGAGGTAAAAGGCCGTCAAAGCCTCAACCTGCACCTGTTGTAGAGTTTTGTTGCTCAAAAATGCATCCGGATTTAAGCTCAGCAACCATGAGCGTGAAAAGTAGACCGTATGTCCATCATGCTCCCCCGGAGACTGTTTCCCCAAAAGTAGCGAATGCCTCGCTGAAATGGCCATTATGAGGTTGAATATTGCTAACCATTGTTTCGCAGGAGGGGTATCCGGGTTCGAATAGAAGGACTTGTACTGGCGTATAAATTTCGTCCTCTCGATGACTGGAAATGCGGGATGCACGGTCTGGAAGTAGTCGTCGACGAGTTGATCGGCGATATCACGGGGCGGGGGCTGTCCTGATAGATCCAAATTCTCAATGAGTGGAATGTCAGACTCATCTTGGAAGTAGTTCATGGAAGAAATGGAATGGTGGTCAGCGTGTTCTCCGACAGGAATTGCTTTACCCTGGCCGAGGGCTTGCTTGAGTCTGTATAGCCACGCTCTCTCCGAATGCTCGCCCACAAAGCCCATCGCCTGTAATCTTTCATCGCAGTCAAAGTCTTCTCCGGTGTAGTCTATGACTCCCGATGGGGTTGCATTCTCGGCGTCTGCGTGAGAGCCGAAGGAATCTGACACGTTCATTGGGCCTGGGAATATTAAAACGACGGTTTAACACACGAAAGAAGTGTGCCAATAATGACTTGTTTGAGTGGTAAGCTTTGAAATTCACTTTGGAGACAATTCTCTATGAATGTAGAGAGTAGGTCCAGTGGGGGTAATATTCTAGAGGGAGACAGAATCAACAGAGGCGAGACGTAGCCGACGTATTCTGCTATCTCACACCGCCTTCCATTCGCTGTAGGTACGTCATAATTGTGAATGGCTGGATGGGCTACCATTCCTAGATTTTCACGGTTTCCCGAAAGGGCTCGCCAGACTTATCACAAGTCATCTGTCAATTACCATAGATTGTGATCATTTGGCGTAAATCTGCCTGTTCGACGCGCCCTCTTCCACAATCCCCACGCCTGGGGGTATTGATATGCGGAAGATCGCATATCTGTAGCTATCCAGCGTATACAACCCGACAAGAAAAAAGAAGCAACATCAAACAATTTTCGCTTAGCTTCGACATTGCATACCCTCATCTCCAGCACTGAGTTATCCGTGGCGCGTGTAAAATTGATACATGCAAGCCACACAAACAGGCTTTGGGAGGTACAAGAAGAGGCACTTATAAATCAGATCAAGGATTTTGATAGTATTGGACTTTCGCCTACCATAGCACTTATGAACAAGCAAATCGCATGGTTCAAGAGAATCACAACATTCGAATCGCGGGTGACGCGGGTGTGGGGCTGCGAGATAAGATGCCTCCAGGCAAAGAGAAGATCAATCGTCATGTTCGACGCTTCAATCAAGCTGCGTTGGTCAGGGCCGGCAAGTTTAATGAAGTCCATGCTGCTGTTTAGGCTCATGATAAGCCGGATAAGCATGAGGCGACGGATAGCCAAATATGGGTATACTGTGTACCATGATGCGAACACTGATGGAAAGGAGAGAAAAAAGTTGAAGAAATAGCGAAACCAGTCGCTGTAACCTTCATAAGACCCACAGTACTTGGGCCGTAGGGACCTTTTGAATGCTTAGTCAGACTGCATACTGATGTCTATTTTTATATAGTGTATATCTAGTCATTTATTTGCGCAGCCTCATGAAGAAAGTGGGCCACCCTGTGAGGCCTAAATAGGGCTTCGTGCATGAGAAGGCAGACAAAGCGAGAGGCGCATTTAGCGTCGTCCTCGTCATCCAGGCCCTCGTAGGCTTTACCTGAGCGTTAAAGTCGAAGTCGGGGTTACCATCGCAGGAAAATGCCCTTAAGAGGTCGTTCGTCGGTATTGAGCGATCTGGTACGGTTTTATAACAGTCCTAGGCCGAGACGCGTACGACTCCGATGAACAGCTCACGGAGAACGATCGAGGCCTGAAGAAAGACGGGACATGTATATTGACCCACAAAAATGGAAAGTGAGCAACCCTAACCTAGGGAACAAGACTGGTCTTCGCTTTCCACGTAATAATGTCGAATTGCGAGCTAAACTAAGGTTGTTCGTTGAGGTTAAGCCTTGCAGCAAATTAAAGCGATAACTGGCCATTGCCACGTGGAAAGCAGTTTGCAAAACACCGATGGCACCGATATGCTTCTCGAGATCTCAGGAAGCGGGTTCAAGCACCGGCTCAGGGTACATAGGTGGAGGCTTGGGATAGATGTCATATCTAGAGCCCAAGGTCAGTTTCTAATCCAAGCTTAGACGCGTGACGCGAGAGCAGATCCATGTAAATTAGCAACGCTCGCTGCGAGCAGGGATCCTTGGCGGACATTTCATTCAGCCAGCGGGTGGCCTTCTTCACCTTCTCTGCAATATTGATCTCCTCTGCTATGTCGGTGTGGAGTTGGGTGGATAGCGCAATTAGAAGAATCGTGCTGGATTGCATGATATGATGAAGGATACACCACCAAGGTGAGACTTTGTACAACCAGGCTGTGTCTACCTCATCAGGGAGAAGATCAAGAATCTGCCCGGCTACGTGGACACACATAGCCGCCATGTTATCGCACACGGCTCCAGGCGACCCCACACCGGATAGGTTAGCAAGGCGGCGAAGGCAATGTTGGGAGATGATCAATTTGGTGGTGTAAAACCGGAAGGCCAGGCTGGCACGCTCCTGAGCGAAAGACTGTGACGCATCGAGTTCGACGAAATGGAACTCTACTGGAAGGCGAGAGAGCCATCTGTCTGCATTACTGTTCAGGGTAAATATTTGAAACTCTATTTCTCGCCATGATCGTCGCGGCGCTCGAGGCGCGTATAGCGTGTCCACTGCCTTGCGGGTGAGAAACGCCAAATCGATGGTGTATAAAAAGTATAGCGAAACGTTGGGGGTAAGTGTCTGAGGAATTTGCTCGACCTGCTTTCCTTTGCTCTCGGGTTGTCTGGAATAGATGCGATCATCGGTCGTAACCGCGGGCTCGGTAGAGAGGAGGGAAGTCATGAAGGCATCCCGGGCTTGTTGATCAGAGATAAGTCGCATGATACGCTCATCGCTGAACTCCTCCTCTGTATACGGCAATGGGAGGGGTGTAGAGCAAAATGTATCGCTGGTGCTGGGCGGTCGGCCGGTCATAACGCATAGCACGGTATCCAACATAAAAAGCGCCCACCACACCCGATATCTTATCTCCTTCGAAAGGTGACCAATTGTGCTACTCTCGTTGCGGAGGTTGAGCCCCATGGTAACGGCGGATCGAATCGCGACACCAAGAATTATCCATGACCTAGACAAGGCCAAATATTAGTCATTAGACCCCATGGTATAAAATCCACGTAAATAAGCATACCGGTTGACTTGGCCGACAGAGAGAAGATAGAAAGCAGCCAAACCTTCAACCTGAACTTGCTGCAAGTTCGGATGTGAAAGTAACGCCACGTTGTCAATTCCGAGTCGCCATGCACGCGTAAAATATACCAAGTAGCTCTCCGCCTCCGAGTGGATCGGCAGGCCCATTAACAAATAATGTCTCGCTGTAATAGCAAATATCAAATTCAATACCGCCAGCCATCGTTTTCCAGGGCGTACTTTGGGGTCCGTGTAGAGGGAGTTGAACTGTCCGATAAATGTCGTCATGCCAATGATCGGGAAGGTAGGGTGCACCGAACGAAAGTAACTGTCGACGAGGTGACTAGCGACGTGTTGAGGAGGGCGTGCCGAAAGATCCACGTCGCCGAGTACCGATATTTTGCAGTCGTCTTGGAAGTAGTTTACCGACGAGATAGAAGGGGGATCGGATTTGTTACCAGGTGTTTTCTTGGCTTGGTCTAGGTCGCGTTTGACTCGGTACAACCACGCCATCTCCGAGTGCTCGCCAACAAAACCCATGGCCTGGAGTTTCTCATCGCGATTAAAGTCTTCGTCGGTGTAGTCGATGGCCCTGAAGGCGAACGCTGTGTCCTCAGGGGCGGCGCGGAGTATAGAGGAATCTGAAAGCTGGACAGGATGAGACGGATGAGAAAGTTAAAGGAGAACAAGGATGAGTGAAACGCACCTCCTTAAGGGTTTGGTCAACATGGAGGGCCGACGGCACGTCTAGCCTGGGATAGAGGTCTTTTAAGAGGGCTTTGTAGGTTTCCACCTGGGCGGTTAGCTCGATAAGCTGCCTAGAGGGTTGTTAGAGGTGAGCCGGTGGCTGCTCCATCAGAATTCACCGACTTGGCCATCCTTTCCCGCTTCCGGTCCCCGTACGAACACCGGATGTCAGCATCCGTACAACGATGACAGTCAGGACGGTGTCCGCTACATTTAGCTTTTTGCTCACGGCAGTTTTCACAGGCCTGACTAACTCGAGTGCTGCTGGTCCAGGTATTGGGGTTGACAATTCGTGGAATCGCGACCTTAGTATTCGGCCGGTCGCTGGTGACCAATTCTTCTCGCGGAGGGAAGGGATCAGCAGGAAAGTCGAATGCTGAAGACTGCGTGGAAGAGGCGGTAATCCAGTCGTAGCTGGAGTTTGCTAGTTCGTTTTCCGGATAGTCCGAAGAGTATTCAGGATTCATCGTGCAAGGTCTGAAGGGTAAAAATACACGAAGAACGCAAGCCAATAAATTCGGGAAATTTGCCGTAAAATGTACACCCCGTATCAGAATACCAATACCAATAAAACCCAACATAAAGGTCTTTTGGGCGGTATGGGTTGTGGGTTCTTAGGTTGAGAATGGTACACTGTGGTATGCTGGATGCGATAGCCGCGCTGGTTTGCCACTTCCCGACAGTTGTTTCCCAGCCAAACCAAACAAATGGATAGTTTTCGTATTGAAGCATCTCAGTCGGTAACTTTTCTCATAGCCATCAGATGATCGAGATCGCTGAGACTGGCGATATATTGCCTCTGTTTCGCACATACTGCAGCATGGACCCGTGCAGATATAGGCATCGCTTGTATAATTGGTAGCGGCCTATTTCACTATAACCAATGGAGATACTGAGTTCGAATTTAGTATTATCTGTGGTGTCGTCACTGGTATCCAGGTTTCCGACTGAGGTACCTCGGCTGGGAGTCAGCAAGGAGCTGATAGTGGTGTGCAGGATCTTTGGTGGCGTTGTACGCCGTACATCATCGAGTGATTTTGCTATTAGTACACGGCGAACGCAGCAGCCATATAAAGCTTGTATTTGGCCTGGCATCCTTGCGATGAGTGATTTATTGTTGGTTGTGGCTCGAGCTCACGGATGTGAGAGCCGACATAGTTGCTCCTTGTGATGACCCAGTTTCATCCGTTGGTCAAACCAGAAATGGTACTGGAAAGATTGTCGCTAAAGCCCCATTCTCTTAAGAGGACAGCATTTCTGGAATGATTAAATATGTCGCAGGTGGCTCAGCAGCCTTGGTGTTCGCTGATGTCGGCATGTGGGAAGCACTCCATGCTATTCCCGTAACGCTGTTTTTCTTGGCCCGCTCTCACCCCATCACACAGTCCCTTGTTCATCATCGAGATGAAGCAACACAGTCTATTCTGCATTGCAGAACTAACTTCAGGGTCCAAAGACAAAAGGTATGTGAGGCAATATAGCCATAGAGTGGCGAATCTACCCTGTTCTCAGATGAAGGCGATTGGTCTTTCTCTGGGATTACAAGCCGGGGGTCATTATTTTCGAGGTGCGAAGACGAGTCTGGGTTTTTGGTTCAAAGCAAAAGCATTTCGATACTGACACAATGACACATGACGCCTAGGTGACTTACCTAGGTGACTTTGAATCGAAATCAGTGATATTAGTGGGCTGTTTCAGTAGGAGCACAACACGGGTTTCACGGCCACCATTTCGCGTATTGCGCCCAGAATATAGTGAGTCAACCCATATTCCACTATACTATGGTTTCCACTGAGGCTGTAATGTTTGGAATTGCAGGATGCCTCTCTTGGCTCTTCTCAAAACGCCCTCGATGTCCTTCTCACCTGCGACACGCACGACGACCCCGATCACACGACCCAGGCCCAGGCCCAGACACCACGAGCTCGATCGATCTGCTGTCTCTGAATTGTGATTTGGGAAATCGCTCCGTTTATTTCATGTGCAACTGTTTTCTTGAGCAAGTATCGCCGTCGGTCGGTTGAGTAGACGGCCTCGAGGCCTGCGAGCTCGCACGTCATTCATTGGCTCAAGGATACAACACGATGCAGACCAACCCAAATGCATATACAAAGAGTCTTCCTAGTTCGTTTGCATGGCTTGATCGTGAATTCTCAGGCCGCTGGCCGCAAGCTCATGGCTTTGCAAGTGCTCAAGAACAACCCCTGTGTGCACATGGCCACTTCGGCTGACTCAGGTGAGCATGAAAACTTCGGTTGAGCACCATTGAATACAAACAGAAAATTGACGATTCGCATGCAGCTTGGGTTGATTGGTTCATCAGGGCCAGCCAATACCTCACTCGTGCAAATGCTTAGATACTCACGTCAGGCCCTTGGGGTCACGCACAACACCAGCCCGATCGAATACCTACCGGCGACACGATTTGAATCGAGCCCTTGCGCGCAAACATACATGCGGAGTCATCTCATCAGGCATATATCGACTGAATTTGTCGACAGAAGATAGCCGTTGCATTTGCCAAGCCCCCAGACCTAAAACCCCGATACTGTAAATCCAGCACACAACAACCAACGATGGCCGATACCGCTGCATACTGTCCAACTCGATTATACAAAGCTGTATATATGTCGGAGTCAAGAAAGTACCGCAGGACGACCAGTTGAATGGGATGGTTCTGGCTGGTGATGATAGAAGCTTTTGGGAGCACCAAGGGTCCGCTTGTGAATATGCTTCATGCAAAACCAAATTGCTTTGGTGATTCATGTTACCAATGCTTCATTCCGAAGCTGGGGAGACACTGCACGGGCTCATTGATGACTAGGTTTGTTGGAAATTGAACGGTTCTGGCTGGCAGGAATATAGGCCCCTGATCTCCGGGCCTAAATCGAGAGCGGCCAGGTCCAGCCCAGAGTGGCATAGTCTTCAAGGAAAGACAACTGGCCCTGATGACCCCCATTATCCATATTTCATTGGTCGTCCTTGTTGGTCATGATGATTCGGTTGGAAACAATGCCATAGACCTTGAAGCCTGGTCCTTCACATCTTCATTGTTGCATTGACGGGCCAATCAACACGAATAAATAGTGGCGCCCGGTATCTACGTGTGAAGCTCCCAGCTGGATGTGCTCTTTTTGTGGACGGAAAGATGATTCCATGATCATCAACAAAGGCATCCCAAGGAACTCGTGATGTTGGAATATTGATCGGGTGTGCATCTGGTGACTAGGGGAACAAGCCTGGTCGAGCCTTGCCATTTTGATTAAACGGCCGAAAAATGTGTCTTCTTTAGGTAGGTTCCGCCACATCAATACTGCCTGCTTAGGTCCAGTATCGTTGCAAGGCATTGGCTTTTTCGAGTCAGAAAATACACCCTCACTGTTGTGTCGTTTCTCCTTCCTCAAAGATGCTTCCTCGGTGGTTTCCATATGCCGGGGGACATCATCGCTTGGGTCTGGACTTTAGGCACGAGTGATGTGTTATCCTGAGGGGATGACATTGCTTTACCTACCATCATGGAACAAGTCTATGCGAGAGGGGCCAGAATTTGATGAAACTCAAGAATTGCTATTCACACGGCAGACCCAGATGGTTCGCCACTGCCCTGAAGATCGAGTGGCAATAGGGTCATCATGCAGCCGATTTGCCCAATCCAAAGCGGATGGTCTGAGGTAGGTAGGTCGGTCGGTCGGTCGGTCGGTGGGGAATTCGATGGAACTGTTAAGAGATGGTCATCTTGATCATAAATGATCATAAATTTTCATTAACCCCGACGCCAACCACGTCCACGCGTTGCAAGATGAGCCTTCGACTCGATCGGGCAAGAGATTTATCTGATCATCGTGATCTGTATTTGCAACGCGAGAACGGAGCCGTGAATTCCAGTTGTGGCCTGCGGGGAGAGAACTTGCAGGTCCGTTCTCCTTTCAAGGACTCGCTCTGACGGCTCAAGGATTCCAAAATGGCAACGGGGCAAGGCATTAATTTTGAATCTGACCAGATTAACGCGCCCGGTGAATTCCTTTTTGAATTGATAAAGACTGTTCTGCTCATTGTAGAATGAAGATCGGAGATGGGTGCTCTGGGAAGGAAATGGCAAATACGGAGAAAGGATTCCCAGGACTCCTTGGCCCATCATGTTGGGTCATATCCACATCTCTCTGGACCCTCGAGGCTGTTCAAGTTTTTTATCACCTTCTTATGGCGATTTTTTCCGACATAAGCCATGTTTCCACAGAAAGGTGAATTGTCTTGGACCAGCTTCATGGAAATATCGCCGTCATGGACCAAATTTGATACCTTGACCTAATCAGCCTTGGACGAGACTCCTACGCCCAAGATCTCCCAGACAGCGCCCACATACTATTGTACGGCCTCAGGAATCGTGTCCATCACACCGTGCCGATTACAGCGCACGATGGTCTAGAATTCCTACAAGATACACTTGGGGGCAATACCTGCTGCTGAAATAAATGACCTCCCTCCAGGTACGCCCACTATTCCGATATTTCGACCCATGGTTGATCTCTGATCTCCTTCGAAGGCGATATTTACACATGTCCACCTACGCAGTCGATCACCCGCAACCACGTCTATAAGGTAGGGCTGCGTGATTATTCGTAGGGAACACCAGAGGCCTTGGACAACATTACGTACAAATGCGCTCGTTCTCCGCCTCAGGCACTGGACCTGAAGAACCCTGCTACCATCACATGACCAGTCGAAATTGAAAAGCTAAATAAAGATGTCTCTATACTCATGCTGCGCTCCCGTTTGATACGTGTTGGCCGGGTGCGACTTGGAGCTCCTGCGAGATCAGCCAAATCGAAATTGGTATTATGACACTCTACGCTACATATCGTTTTTAGTGCACTCTGCTATTCCGTTGCTGAGAACGCCAGTCAGCCTGCTGCTAATGAGTCATCATGTTTTTTTTCTGATTGAATGAACCGAGATTGATTTAAACTTGAAAAGATACTTGCCTGGGAGATCGAATCGCCGGAGGTGTAAAGACATTTATTCAACTCTTGTACTAGTCTAATCAGGTAGATGAAACTTCAGAATCTACGCTAAACTTCGTGTATGCTGCAATTTGGTGGCCCTTGCCCACCTTGGTAATTTGCTATTGCACAGTTGTACTTTATTCCTGTAGCTCAAGTTCAATAGAGAAATTCGACAGTATCCCAGCCTTTGCGAAGTACATTAAAGAATTCTGTACCACTGAGACCACTCGATTCATATAATCGAATGGCGTTGGAAAGTGGGGAATTACCTTCGAGGGATATAGTAGTCTCTGAAGCAGGAGAGAGCGATGTAGGATTTTGGAAGCCAACTAGGCCGGTAGTAATCTTGAGACGATACTTAGCAGGTAAATTCGATAAACAATCTGGAGACATCAGCTCACTTGGTAGATGGCTATTTCAGCCCAAACAACTTCTTCCGTGTCGCGGATTCTTTCAATTATCTCCTGCGGTTGTGCAAATTTCGGCGATAAATAAAAGCGGCGCCTGTTCAACACTGTTCTCCAGCTGTACCATTTGACTGAGCTCGCAGTTATGGTGTAATTCTGCGAAACCAGCCACGCAATAAAGTCAACGTGGGCAAAGAGTAAATGGGTCGCATGGTCAACGCAGCGACCATCAGACCGTGCAGTGCCAATGAACCGACCGTCAAGTAGTGCATCCAGGCTATACTTTGACAGGAGGAGTTGGATTTTCTTCGTATTCAGCTCGTTGTTTCGAAGGCAGGTCACGATAGACTGTGTAGTGTGTCCTACACTGTCCCGGAAATTAGTGGCTTCAAAGTCTGGGGTGAAGGTCATTAAAGGATAAGATGTCGATGCAATCACTATTCAGGGGAAGATTAATGAATGTAAGTTTTGAGCCGCTTCCGTTATGTACCCATCAGCTGCCAAATTGTTTTCGGGGCTGAAGATTCGCCTCATTCTGGCCCGTGGCATGGATTAATTAGGTATATGGGCTGGGTAGCGATAAGGTTTCGATGCACCTAGACCAAAAGTACTCAGATGATAATGCTTTACAGTAGCAGATGAGCTAATTTGGCTGTATTGCAGAGATTGATAAACCCGTGTAAATGGACAATACATGGAGCAATATATGGATAACCCCTGCCGAAGCAGAGGTGTAACTCATTGTGTCTCAACTAGATATACACGGGGCACCTCCCAAATGAATCTGAGGATTTCGTTCTTGACCTCCACGATATGCTCTTCTACCATGGATCCCATTTGACCTACCATGAGCGATGGTCGCTCGGGTTTGGGCGAGGATATCCCGACCAATCAAAGGAAGAACATCAAGCAAGAGACTGTACTTTCCGTGGCAAACCAATGGTTACTAAGTGAAGTATGCCTCATGCGAAAGACTGATAAATGAAAGTACTTCCGTCCAATGCAATACTGTAGAATTGAAAAGATTTTATAATTCCTTCAATATTGTCAATTCTCATTCTACAATTTTCTCAATATCCTATCTACCCAGCTCGCACCTGATTTAATCGATGGCATATAGTTGCAAGGGCAAAGATACCCCGACTACCGCGTCGTCATCTGATACGGAAACTACACAAATTCTCGGGCAAGGCTCAGGGCAATCACGTCCCACTATCAATAATATCATATCTGGCCATGCGCGTGCCCCATACGACTTTGAATCATTTGTCGACTTCCTGTCCCGGAACCATTGTATCGAAACATTGGACTTTTTAGCCGAAGCGAGTGGTTACATCGATGCTTATTATTACTCAGGAGTAGCCGGGAATGAAGGACATATGACACCCGAGACACGACGTCTGGGCAAACAGTGGAAAACTATAATGAGCACGTATATATCCACTGGAGCCCCGAATGAGCTCAACCTTCCAGGGGATCTTCGTAGAGACCTACTCAACAACCACAACGTCCTGATATCTCCACCGAAACCAACACAATTGGACCTCACCATTCATCATGCCCGTGAGCTGCTAGCAGAAGGTGTTTTAATACCGTTTATCAATAGTATTCCGTTGGAAATACGTTCACATTCTTTATCGCTGGAGAGATATCACCCCTCGGTACGCTTGCAAGCCGTTTCAGAGAGTCGTCCCTTACCATCTCCACATCCACTGTGAGTATATCTGATTTGTCATATCTAATTCAAGTTGAAATTGGTGATACTGACAAGTGTCAAGACAACCCAATAACAAATTTGATCGACTTCCAAGATTCAAGTCTGTCGTTGATGAGTTGGAATCTCAAAATGAAGGAGACGATCAAGGAGCGAAAAGCTTTCAAGGATGTTGGTGGTCATCATTTGCAAAATTACGCCATTTCTTTCGATCCTAGGTAGCTGCCCAAATGATGGGTACGACATGGCGGAAAGTCGCAACAGCAATATGGTTTAGTGGTCCACTTTTATTATGAGGTATTGCTGTACTCACGATATCTCTGCCCCAGATATCTCAAACTTCATATCGAGATCTTCAGTAGTTGCAAAACAGCGGGATAGATATTACGTGTTCTTTCTGAAATCGACCTTTATTGTTCCCAGTGCCATCTCACTGAGTATCACCAATTCATTATACTGAATACAGATACAGACGGTAGGCTATCCCATTATACTATAACCCATAGTTGGAATCATTATGCAGATTCCTCAATATCAAGCACAGGTCCAGGCAAAGGTTCCCCCGAAATAGACCGAAGAAGACGACGAGCAGAGAGGATCTGGAGAGCTGCCAGGAGGCTGGAGGCGAGATCTTGCACGTCTGTATTGGAATCAGCGAAAAGAAAGGGGGACGCGATGGCGGAAACGCCCGGGTGCTGCTCCGCACGAATTTTCGAACTGTTAGAAGTCTGCGAATTTCGAGGAATCAAATCGAATTCGAACTGCTGAAAGGTGATGCTTCAGTGCCCACACTGTGGATGGTTGTCTCCTTTTGTTGCCTTGTGTTAATACAAGTAGGCTGATAGTCAGGTATATATGTATGTATGCACGTGCTCCCTGCCGATGACTACTCAACAGAACAGTTCAGAAATTCGTGCGGAGCGGTACCCATGCCCAATAAAATATCCCCAGGTCATCAACGATTTGGAAGGACACATCCTCTCCGTTTTGGACGGCTCCGCCAGGACCAAAATTTCTTCTATGCTGCTGGAGACGGCACATTATTCAAATGGGATAGCAAGGGATAGCACCTTCCGGCCTTCGGCCCGTCATGTCCCCAGAACCCGGAGAATGACTGGTGTGACCAAGCACTGATGCGTCTCTTCTTAAATCCAGAGTTCCATTGAGCCTTGCTGGCCGAACTAGCCCACCAGTGGCCACATTTCATAGCTGCCTCGATGCACCAATAGACGGCTCAGACTTTTATAAGCCGAGCACGCGGACTGCATGAACTGGCTTCCTATCAGATGCTGGCCTTCTTGTTACCCACACAAGGATTAATCACTGCCCTTGTATGCCTTGAAGTGCCAGCGGACACACTCGGGTGTGGGTCGCTTGGTGGACGAGTCTATAGGGTACATTGGAGCGGGCATATCCATCGAAGTACTCATTCAATTGGGCCATTGCATTGTTTTGCATCTTGAAGTTTCAGAATTCGGCTTGTCTCGGTTTGTGAAAGTACGGGGACGGGTATCCGCAAATGTATGTATCCATGCGCAAAGGCCAAGCGGATGACGACTGGAATGCGCATTGGCTCAACTCTTGCAGAGAGGACGACTGACTGAGATCGGTGGGTTCTTTGTTTTGCAAAAGGACAAGACTCGTCGATGGGGAGCTACTTGTCGTGGGCAAAAATGTCACATGGTCGGTGCTCTACCCTCATTGGTGGAAAGACAGGGGTGGGAAGACAGCGTGGTGTATCCGAAGATGTCGAGATTGGGATTGGCAAGAAGTCATCCATGGGAGCTTGTCTCCAGAGCACAGTCCGCCAAAACAAGGAATGGTGGGTATTGACTCTGGCGCGCTCGCTCAGCAGTGCTTGGTAGAAGGGCCCTAGGCAAAACGTCCAGCGCGACGGCAAAGGCGGTGAGGCTGTGCAAGACGCGTGCGAGTGTTTGCGCCATGTCTCGCGGAGTTGATCCGCACATGACAGTATCCTTTCAAAATACGTCCCTAAACACGGTTCGGCGAAGAGCTCACTCACGATTTATCATCTTCGACCTTTTCCAATCCTTCGCTTGCTCTGAGGATTCCCGGCAGGATGCTAGGACATCACAGACCTCACTTTGGCATGAATTTCCAATTTCGACCCAACACATCCTCATTACGTCACATCATAATTGCTTCGAATCAATTTCGCTTCGGCTGGTATCATAGCTGTAACAGATCAGAATGGTCATGGAGTACTCGCCGATTAGACATCTCTGATTCCCACCCAACTTCCAAGAGCAACTCCCACAAGAACTGACTGCAGCTAAGGCAATGGTTTGAGCCGGATAAGCCGCGGCAGTATGCGTCTTGGGCCTTTTGTAGGCATGTTGCTCAACATGCCGCCTCGTTTGGGACACTGGCGACATGCACGTTGAAATTAATAGAATATCCGGAAGATGGCAGTCAAACTTGGCCTTGGGTATTGGTGATCCGCTTGAGGTTTGCTCAGAGGTATGTTCGGTTGGGCACCACATGGGCAAATGGACCAGAGAAGGGACCCTGAACTCACACATCCTGGTAGCTGATCAGCAATTCGGCGTACAATTGGTGGCTGGGGCTTTTATCTTGGTTCGCCAGCCTTTCCAGTCCTTTATTTGAAAAGCAATACCAGGTCGATAATGACGCCGAGGGTTTTGACTTCGAAAGCTGGAGCGCCCGTCGCTTCATCAAGTGTACCAGTACCGCAAGAAGCTGGCACTGTCAGTGTCGTTAATTCCGCTTGAGGTGAATGAACGATGTTATGCCTAAACAGCCGTACCTTCGACGCTGCGCGTTTCATGATCCCATCATGTGTAACCGTCGACGTAATCGATGGCTCTCTTTCTTCTGGTGAAAGAGACCTTCATCGGATTTGCCATCGGATTTGCGTTCAGAAGCAAAAAGCAAGGAGGGAAAAGCGACGAGCCTTGTGTCACGCCTGCGGGCTACACGGCGATCTAAGACTGCCAGCCGTTCACAATGATCGACGCCCGTCGTGAGGACCAAGATCTGTGCACCCACCAGAAGACGCGCTCCGGAATCCCTGTTCCCTGTTCTCACGCCGCCCATCGTGTATCTTTTCGATCGGGATGATATTTGCATGACCGCCTCCGACGACCCCAACGGACTCGGGGTAGCTGGTATTTCTTGACTAGGGCTGAGATTTTGTTGGCGAGCACTGTTTCTAGCAAGGGAGGAGAGTCTGGTTCGGCAACGATGAGTCACGTCGACTTCCACACATCGGAACGATGCCCTAGGCAAAATATCCATCGCTTTGTGGCGGACGCGGCGACGGTACAAGACGTACAGCAATATTCGAAATTGGCTTCCATGTTTTTCACAGAGAAACTATCTCATGCCCCACTGCCAAGACTTGATGAAACAGCCTAGTCCGGATTCGGCTAGGCTAGAAACAATCCCTGTTCGTCAGGATAGAAATGTAAATTACCTGACAAGACAGATACGCCGACGTCGTTGGATCATGCCCGCTTGCTGTCTCCAATCTCCCGACCGCGCTCATGTAATTGCAGCCCTCTACATCACCTTCAATGCTACCACGGAACACACACATACAGAATGGCCCCGGAAGCACCTTTCTGATTTCTATGCTATTTCTCAATCCACTAGTAGTCACTAGCATATCAGTCGCATAATAGACCGAGCTGCTAGCTGCTAGATGATTGGATACGCATAGGGTAACACATACCGAATCTATACAAGGCTTAGCGCCCATGATTACCTGATAGTGAGGCTGAGGATGGGACCCCTCGATAAGAGGTTGTAATCTGCTTTCGTCCAAAACACGATTAAATATATAAATATTAAGTATGGAATCTATGAAATTTAGCGATCAAAACTCAGGTTACCAGGTAGGGATTAATAATAGGGTAATAAATATCATATCTAGTCAGTTCCCAAAAGCATATAGGACAGGATCACATTAGATCGACTAACAACAATATACTTTCCTAGAACTACCAGAGTCACACCCAGAGCCACTATCAACCGTACTATTCACACATAACCTAGACTTTATTAGCCACAATAAAATCCTTAATATAATCCATAAGAAATCATCAGTCCCTAGGTCTAGGATAGTTCTCATTAGTCTCAGCAGTATAGGATTAAGTATCACAAGTATTAACAGCAGCCTAATATAGGCTAACTTTATAATAGGAAAACTTAGCTTATTATTAAATACTACCACTAGGTCCAACAGCAATCAACCAATACCTAGGTCTTCTAGGTTCATACTAGCACTATAGTACACTACAAGGAAAGTCTCTATAACCTAGCTAACTATACTAAGATTCCTAGGTATAAGGACCATAATATAAATATATTTTAACTCTTTAGGAACTAGTTATAAGATAGAAATATCAGAAAATAGATCCTTATACTAGATAATATAGATAATAATAAGCTTCTTTATAAACCACTAATAACTTATATAGATACCTAAGTAAATACCTAGAACTATATCTTAATATAACTACTACTAAGGTATCTCCTTAGAGCCTTAAATAGCTCTATTATTATTATAAGTTAGAATAAAGGGATAATATTAGAAATCACTAGCTATAAGAATAATCTAATTAATATATAACTAATAAATATAGCTAAGGTACTAGATCTAATATATTATAAGCTAGATTTATTTATAAAGAGAGTAGACTTAGTTTAGCTTATAAAAAAACTTAAGTTTATACTACTAGTGATTATATAAACAGCTAGCTATATCATATACTACTTACCCTATTACTTAGTATCAGAATACCTTAAAAAGCTTCAGCAGAGTAATCAGTAAGCTATAAAACTTCTAAATCATAAGGGATATAATATAAACTAAGACTAGGAGACAAAGAACTTTATTCTACTAATATAATAAATATCATTTAGCTATATCTAATAAATTCAGTAGTCTACAGCTAATCTACTATCCCTTATAAGCTATTTTAACTAGTAGGGAATCCTAGAGGATCTTCTATAGCTTTAAGGTATAACAAAAAATCATAAAGCTTTAGGTTTTTTAAGGGAAGTTATAAATAGCTTTAGTAGAGATAATATAGAAAGTTTATCTAAAAATAATCTAGATAATAATTTTAAGAGTAATATTACTACTCTTAGAGATTATTCCTTTATTATTATTAGTAAAAATAGTATAATATTTATAATATATTAGCTAGTATAGCTTATAGTATATATGTGGTTAAAAACCTATAGCTAGGATGAAGAGTAGAAGGAATAATTTATTAATAATCTATATACTGAATTTCTAACTGGCTAATATAAATATTAGGAGAGATATTAGATACTCTTTCCCTATATTAGATTAGCAGTCTTATATTAACCGAAATCGCAAGACTATCTACAAACCTAAGCTATGTTACTTTATAAGGGGGTGTAGTATGTGTAAGAATATGGTAATATCCTAGAATCACGGGAAATGGTATTTATATCGAGAAAGCAGAGATTAAATATATTAGACGCGGAAGATAAAGAAACACTTAATAGCTCTGTAATATTAGCAGAGGCTTACCGACTTAAGGGCCGCTAGGGAGAGGCGGAGTAGCTTGAGGTGCAGGTCATGGAGACTCGCAAGACGAAGCTCGGGGCCGACCATCCCTCCACACTAACAAGTATGGCTAATCTGGCGTTGACTTTCTGGAACTAGGGCCAATGGGAAGAGGCGGAGCAGCTCAAGGTACAGGTCATAGAGACTCGCAAGACGAAGCTCAGGGCCGATCATCCCTCCACACTAACAAGTATGGCAAACCTTACTTATACCCTCAAGTCATCAGCCTAAGATAAAGCCGCTTTACTATTGATGGCCGAATGTGTTTGACTTTACAACCGAAAACTAGGCCCTGGCCATCTGTATACTATAACTTACAAGGCTACTTTATCTGAATGGTGAGTGTAGAGTAAATCCCCATCTTTCTAGCTTACTAAAGTGCTGATTGAAACCAAAGAGGAACACCAACTCCCAGCCAGTTCTAGGGAAACCTCCAATCAAGTTTTTAAACCTGGCGGACATTGTAGGCACATAATCTTCATGTGCCTCTTCGGCAGAATAATACTCTCTCCTTTTGAATTGCTCTGGAGTAGAGCCTTGCTTGGCGATCGTAAAAAAAGTATCAGATTAATAAATTCTGTTATCACAAAGACAAACAGCTCTGTTTCTCTTATACTAATGCAGTTAGATATCTAGTAGTTATGGTTCCCCATGTTTACTAAAATACATAGCTTTCGAATGTAGTAGGTATAGGAGTATTCATGAGGTAGCTCCTATCTAATAAGCTCATCAAATTTCAGATTGTAAGAGCCTACCGGCAATAGCCCCTGGTTTGTATGGAAATTCTAGAATTTGATTCGACTAGACGGGTAACTTACGGGGCCGTATTTCGTCCGATGTTCCGTACCATACGTCAAGACTGTTCAAAACAAGGATGATTTGCAGCCAAGCCGAATCTGGCCTAGGCAGTTTCACCATAGTCTTGGCGGTAGGGCTTGGGATAGTTTCTCTGTGTAAAACATGGAAGCCAATTTTGAATATTGCTGTAACCTACTGTAAGAAATGGAGAGTCTGGATGATTGATTTGGCGGAACTAAGGGCTGGTCCCCCTGGTAATATAAGGCCAACCACGGATCTATAGAATGTACGTCTTCTGACCAAAGATTTTTAAGTTACTTTTCTAATGCCCTCCTAAATTAGTGGCCATTCCTATGAATTTGCGCAGGGGGTTTCTGTGAAGAGATGTAGCTGACTTGACATAAAAGGCACAAGATTTCCGGCCCAAAAAAAATCAGGACTTTCCTCCTCACACTCCCGTGTGTTATTATTTCCATCTCTTGTCTGTAGGCTTGAGGGTTTCCGTGGCTATGGGTCTGTAGTACAAGCTCTGTGTTACTAAAAATGCTTCGTAGGATAGGTCTGTGTTATCAATACACCTCGTAGGAGGGTGCTGTGAGAACAAGTCTACCCTGTAGGATAGGTCTGCGTTATCAATATGCCTCGCAGGGGGGTGCTGTGAGATTAAGACTACCCCGCAGGATAGGTCTGCGTTATCAATATGCCTCGCAAGGGGGTGCTGCGAGAACAAGACTACCCCGCAGGATAGGTCTGTGTTACAAATATGCCTTGCAGGGGGAGCTGCGAGATCAAGCAATTCTAGCAAAGTGTAGGCACCTCTATATGGTGCTAGGGACCAGTATTCAACTCTCGCTCTGCAGTTGAAGAAGCGAAGACCTATGTGCCTCCATCAATAATTCAGTCTTTGAGGCTCCGGCCATGGGTGAGGACACTAATAGCAGGGCCGTAAGAGTGTATAGGCCCTGTTTTTACTCTAAGATAGTGTTGTATAGAGAACGAATAAACCCAGAACTTTGCTATTACAGATTTCGTTGTGTATAGTAGTATCATATCCAGAACCTGATCTTACAGGATGTATACATATATGTGTAGGCTGGTCGGCTCGATCAAACACTATTAGACTTGGGCAAGAAAGCATTGTTCACATCTGTCTCACAGGTCAGGAAAACTAAGATAACTGTTGAGGTTGGCGTTGGTGGTGACGGGGTAGATGCGGTGATTAATAGTCCATAGTGGTAACCAGTATATAATTATGATAGTTGATTAAGCCTGTGTAAATGGTTGACCTAGTGGTGAACATTGGAGCCTGCTTTGATAAATAATGGAGTATGTTTTTATAAATAGTTAAGCCTAGCCTAGTAAATAGTTGAATCTTTTTTAATCAACAGTTAACTAAGCGTCTATAATCAGTTAAATAACCATTCTTAAATAGTTAAGCCGGCTTTTAAACGGTTGACCGGCTATTTAAATAGCTGACCGACTGTCTAAACAGTTGACTGATTGTCTTAATAGTTGAGCCAGCTGTTTAAACAGTTAACCGGTTTTATCAATATGTAAATATTTGAATGAGCGTTGGTAAACAATCAAGCACGACTTCATGAACAGTGACCAGCTTAGAAACAATGACCAGCTTAGAAATGTTGACCAGCTTAGAAATGGTGACCAGCTTAGGAATGGTGACCAGCTTAGAAACAATGACCAGCTTAGAAACGGTGACCAGCTTAGAAATAGTGACCAGCTTAGGAATAGTGACCAGCTTAGGAACAATAACCAGCTTAGGAACAGTGACCAGCTTAGGAATAATGATCAGATTAGGAATAATAACCAGCTTAGGAATGGTGACTAGCCTAGAAAATAGTAACCAACACTAGAAATAATTTATCAATAGTGACAGCTATCAACACATTAATGAGCAGACTGTTAATACTGGGTCTAGATATATTGTTGTTAAACGGAGTAAGTTGTGTAGGCGGTCACCCCTCCCACATACTCTGTCTGACTTAGAGGAAGACCCTACCTATATCACTATTTTTTCTTAGGCCAACAGCTATTATTAAGTCCTTCTGGATAGGATATAGAGTTATAGTATATAGCTAATAATTATATACTAAAAAGAAAGTTATATTATATCATTAACTTAGGAAGTCTTATACTAAAAATCTAGTTAGCTAGAGCTTCTTAATATATACTATATCTATATATATTATAGCTATAACTCCTATAATCAATAAATAACATTCTTATTATAAACTATAGATAATACCCTAATATTAAATTTATATATATAACTTATATACCTCTAAAGGCCTTATAAAAACATAACTAATAAAGCCTATATTAGTTTTTATAAAGTACAACAACAATACATCATAAGATAAAAAGGCTTAAGTTAATTCAAAGCCAACCATATATAATATAAATATAAAGCTAACACTTAGCTACTCCATAACTATAAATATAGGTTCTATATAAAACTAAGTATAGTAGTAAGCCTCAGATTTAATAAAATAACATTATATATCTATAGTATATATATATACTTAATAAGCTATCCTACCCTATTCCCTAATAAGACTACTATAGTATAACCATCAAATAATATAATATATTATAATTATATTACTAATAATAATCATTAATCTATAAGGAGAATATATTATTAAGGTCTTATTAAGGAACTATATAAGTAGAAGTAGTATATATAATAAGCCTACACCACTAGCCTAGAGTTTAGCTAGTATAATAACTACTCTACTTTAAACTAGATAATTATACCTAAGAATACTATAAATAAACCTTATAATCACTCTTTATCAGTCAGAGCTTATAAAGAATATAAGATATATTTATAAAGATAAGTTAAGGCCTTATAGTAATTATACACTATAAGACATCAGCTATATAGTAATATATAGCTAGATATCTAATAAGATATATAACTATTTAAAAGCTAAGATATATAATTAATAAGATAGCTAATAAGCATTATATCATAATATATTACCTACATTTAGTATAATAGCATTCTTAAGGATAAAACTAACAGAACTTACTATATTTAGGAAAGGAGTAAATAAATATACTAAAAAGGGATAAGAGTAAGTAAGAATGACTTTACACAATCATATAGGGGTATTTATAATAGTATAGATATCACAAGGACTTAACTAGATAATATAATATAGAGATACTAAGCTTATATCTTATACCACATCATCATAGCATAAATCTTACTACTATACCTAAATAATAAGTAATTAAGCTAGATATCCAATATTAATATATAGGATCTTTTCTTTATTTTACTATAGTAGTACAATAAATACCTATATATAATAATAGCTTCCTCTTTATAGATCCTTATACCTAGCACAATAAATTCCTAGGTAAAATTAAAACCACTAAATACCAAATTATCTAGATTTTTCAATTCACTAATAAAATAAGTATAGATTTTTAGAAGCTTAAATCCACTTCTCTTTAATAACATTAAGACTAGGGCTATATATTATATAATTAGATAATAAGGGAGGTTTAGAAACTATAGTAGTATCTAAGCTAGTAACTAATAAGAATCAAGAAAGATCTATTCTACTTAAATAATAAATATATAATTTAATCAATACTATAAGAGATAGTATAGATTTATAATAACTTATATAAGATCTCTAGACCTTAAAATAACTAATATAACTAAATAGTAATACCTAAAATAAAAAGATAGATAGAATCTTACTAACTAAAATTAATCCAAAAATAATAGAACTTAGTAACTAGCTTTATAATATTAATTAGGCTAGATTTACCAATCTTATAGACTATATAATATAGCTACCAAATATAGCTTTATATCACCCATATTTATACACATCACTCCACTAATAAAATATTAAGAACTAATAAGCATACTCTTAAAAATATTATTTTATAATTATATCCAATTAACCTATAAAAGGGCTAGTCTATTAAGAGTCTTATTACCTAAGATAATTTACTATACTAAAGCTCTACTAAAATTCTAGCTTTTACCTTATCTTAATCATATACCTCTATTTAAGTATAAGTAAAAAAATAAAGAATCTACTAATATACTATTACTAATACTAAGTAAATAATAAGCTATAATATATATATACTTACTTACTACTAAGTATTTATAGAGATTAATAAAGATTAATTATATAATAACTAGATAAATTAATAAGAATATTAATATTTACTAACTAAACTACTTATCAAGTAAGAATATTAAATAATATTAATACTTACCTATCATAGATAGAAATATAATATCATATTTCTAAAACAAGAATAATTAATATTAATATACTTATCTACTAATACTTAGTAAGAAAGGCTACTCCTATATAATAATAAAAATAATAAGATTATCCTAGATATAAGAGCTATATTATTTATATAATATCCTACAAAGCTAATCCATACATAATAATAGCTATTTAAAATAAGTTAGTTAATATTAGCTTAAGAAGATCTCCCT
This sequence comes from Penicillium verhagenii, assembly GCF_028828195.1. Classification (NCBI taxonomy): domain Eukaryota; kingdom Fungi; phylum Ascomycota; class Eurotiomycetes; order Eurotiales; family Aspergillaceae; genus Penicillium; species Penicillium verhagenii. Next base: position 2,434 of record NW_026643168.1, on the reverse strand, counting down.
ATAACTCTTTAAAATCAACTTTACCTAATACTTAACTTATTCTAGTAGCTTCTAACTAAAATTATAACCTATATATAATAGCCCTACTAATCTTAAGTTTAAATCAACTAATACTTACTCTAATTAATTCTTAAAGATTATTTTAGAGCTCTCCCTCTCTTATAAATAAAATTATAGCTATAACCAAGTAAAATAATTATAGAGTATACCTTAAATAAATATATCTAATTTCCTCTTAGCTCTTAGCCAACTTCCACTAACTACTCTCTTAAGTCTATTCCCATAAATTAATATTTATAAACTAATACCTATAAACTAACTCCCATAAGCTAACTCCCACAAGCTAACTCCCATAAAGCTAACTTAAGACTAACTAAGTCTAACTATAACACTAACCTAAGTTAGATATCTATAGTAATCAGTCCTTTATAAATATATTACTTAATATACTCTTTTATTTAAGAAACCAATAATATATACTTTAATATAAACTATATATTAGATTAAGATAATCAAATACCTATAATATTATTAAGATATATAGGATATTATATAGAGATAGATTCTATTAGATATATATTAGCTCATAAACTAAGAAAAGAACTCTTAATTTATATTTATTAATAATAAATTAGTATTTTAACAAGGTAATTAGAGGATAGGTAATAAGTATAAAATCCTAAAAAAAAATCTCATCTTAGTACTACCCAATCACCAAATAACCTTTTATAAAACCTAGTAAAAGAACTAATACTCAACATTAGGTTTTAAGATAAATAATATTTATAATAATCTTTACCTTAGACCCCCACCTTAGACCCTTACCTTAATCTATATAATAAGGGCTACTTATATTAGGAAGTAAGAATACTAAGATCTCCAAGAGTATATAATATATAATCTAGTTACCCTTATCTTCTAATCACCTATATATAATATAAGATTAGTCTTATAATTAGCATCTTAGCTAAAAGTAGGGTATTAATATCCCTAAGTTATTAGGATTAGTAAGAAATACTTAGTATTAATACTTAATATTAAGATACTAAGAGAAAAGCTATTTTACTATAATTAATTATATATTACTAAAAGTATATACTAATATTAAGATAGATCATAAGACCCTTAACTATAAAGATAATTCTTCTTACTATAATAGATTAGCTATACTATAATTACTTTTTTTTTAGATTAGTCTATTATAATTATTATCTATCCTAAAAAGTAAGATCTATCTATTTATTAGATAGACTTCTAATATTCTTCTTACCTATACCCCCTATAAATAAGGATACTAATCTACTATTAAAGTTTTTAACATCTAAGTATATTACTATATCTATATATAATATATTATATATTCTTAGTTAGTATATTAGTTATATAATTATCTTAACTTTCTAAGGATATAGAGTATAAGCTAATAATCTTAGCTAGGATTATAACCTAGTTAATATTAATAGTTTTAGTAAGGGTATAGAGTAATTAGGTAATTCTAGTTTATATTAATTACTATACTTTAGACTTTTTTCTAAGGTAAAATATATTATCTTATAAAAAAGATAGTGATTATATAAGGCTTAGTTAGCTATATATTATATCTTATAGTATCTTAGCTAGTAGTCCTATAAGATAGTTAGAAAGTATCTAATACTATAAGGGCTTATTTATAATCTTTTTTAACTAATCTTACCCTATATCTATAACTAATAATATTACTAAGATAGTAAAAACACTAATTTATAGTAATAAGACTTAACTCTAAACTAACCTAATATATCTACTATCTTAGACTTTTATAGGATTATTTAGGTTTATCTATCCTCTAACTAAGATTATAGTTAATAATAAATAGGTAGTAATAGGGTAGAAGTATTAAGTAGATATACTTATTTTAATAAATATTCTACTATATAATACTTATAATTATAATAATATATACTAATAGTCTTACTTAAAATACTATTAGAATATTAAGCTATCTAGGATAATAGTAATATATATATAGGAAAGACTTAAGGATAATAATATTTAATATTTAGAGGTCTTATTAGTAATCTTACTAGATATACTATTTAATAAATATATAATAGTAATAAAAACAAAGTTTATCTAATAAGGATTATTATTAATATAATTAGTAGATTATTATATAGCCTTAGAGTGCTAATTTAAGGCTATTATATAAACCTAGCTAATTATAATATTAAGAGTTTTAGTACTAACTAATAGGTATAAGGCTAATAAGGGACTTACTTATAGGATATCTTATTTATACTCTTATAGTTAAGATACTAATTAATAGTTATATTATTAGCTCTTTTTAATAAGATATATAGATATAATATTTACTAAAGGATTATTACTAATTAAGGCTTAAGCTCTAGCCTATAAGTATAAAAATAGGGTGTTTAGGGTGCTGTTTAGGGTGTTT